>NC_138780.1:117164152-117764152 GCF_965119305.1 Pelophylax lessonae | reverse complement strand
TCCAATTAGGGTACCCGGATCGGCCATGGTGAAGCTCCCAATGTCACGTCCACGCTTAACATGGGAAGGAAACTGCCGCCTCCCGGACGAAGCATCATCCCGGAAGGCGGCGAACAATCCTCCCCATAAATGGGCGCGAGATAGGAATCACGTGCCGAACGTAGTGGCGTCGATTGACGTCACGCGTGCGGCAGTGATGGCGTGACGCCTATGCGCCGTGATGGAACCGCCCAGATCGCCCGCGCCCAGACAGGGCGAGGGGGAGGAGGGGGGCCGCCAGAGTGCATCGCAGCTCCCGGCATGGAAGACAACCCACTGGTTGCACCACACAAATCAAAGAAACCATGACACTGTACATACTGTAAAAATATATTATATAGGCCGACAATGAAGCCAATGAAGAAATAAGATGCAGGCAATTCGCCTAGCATTAAAACCAAACCACAGCCACACACTTCCATCCCTAATCATTGAACAAAAAAGTTTTTTGAACAGAAGTTCAGAGGGTGGGACTTTAAATGAGGCTCTGCCTAATAAGGCTGGATGCCTCCATCCCTGATCATAGGAATATATGGGGAATAGCGTAAAAATACCAATAAAAAGGATACATCAGGCAGTGGGCTTGTACAAAGATAATAAGGTAAAAGCATAGTAGTGTAGCAGTAATTATTATGCATCAGTACAATAAAGCCCATTACCTACAAAGGGGTACTAAACTGGGGGAACGGTAAAAAAGGGGGGGAGCATGGGACTTTATATGAAGTGTGTGGACATGCAGTTGGTAATAGAAGGGTTGAATCACTGGTAAAAGAACAAGGCAGGTTTATTAATACATATAAACTTGTATAACATTGCATCAATTGCATGGTACATACATATAATATTCCAGATCATGGTACAGTACAGAGGGTATTAATAGGAACACATAATGTGATAAAATTGTACATAGAATCCAAGGTAGCTATGGGTATATAATTGTAAAGTCCAAATAGTGGTAAAGTAGATGCATCAGTAATGAGCTTGACGCGTTTCGTGGGCATATCCACTTTATCAAGAGCAGGTGCATCATAGGAAATATATACACAATAGTAGAATCAATATGCAAAAATGGAAAATCATGAAGCATGGGTCCAGAAGGCAACACATCCACACCGGGAGCTGTGGGAGCCCACCCAGCAACCAACATGGGGCACATCAAGAGGACATTCAAGGAGAACAAGTGTAGCCAGGATATTGACTAGGGGGCGGTATCGTATTAGCAGTCACCAAAGGTATCTGTATGAGTGAGTATAAAAATATATATTCTTCCTATGTATTCTTCCTATGGCATTACTTGTTGGTTCCCCTGGTACCCTACATCTACCTTTTGCACGTTCTCCCCCCTTTTTTTCCCCATGCTCACTACCATACTTCTTCGGCATCAGCCACTATTACCACCCTTTCGGTATACCACTTTCTTTACCCTTTCTTACCTATTACTTTTCAATCTATCTAAGCTATTTTATCTTAATGTCACCATTTTTTAATAATTATATATATTTTTATACTCACTCATAGAGATACCTTTGGTGACTGCTAATACGATACCGCCCCCTAGTCAATATCCTGGCTACACTTGTTCTCCTTGAATGTCCTCTTGATGTGCCCCATGTTGGTTGCTGGGTGGGCTCCCACAGCTCCCGGTGTGGATGTTTTGCCTTCTGGACCCATGCTTCATGATTTTCCATTTTTGCATATTGATCCTACTATTGTGTATATATTTCCTATGATGCACCTGCTCTTGATAAAGTGGATATGCCCACGAAACGCGTCAAGATCATTACTGATGCATCTACTTTACCACTATTTGGACTTTACAATTATATACCCATAGCTACCTTGGATTCTATGTACAATTTTATCACATTATGTGTTCTTATTAATACCCTCTGTACTGTACCATGATCTGGAATATTATATGTATGTACCATGCAATTGATGCAATGTTATACAAGTTTATATGTATTAATAAACCTGCCTTGTTCTTTTACCAGTGATTCAACCCTTCTATTACCAACTGCATGTCCACACACTTCATATAAAGTCCCATGCTCCCCCCCTTTTTTACCGTTCCCCCAGTTTAGTACCCCTTTGTAGGTAATGGGCTTTATTGTACTGATGCATAATAATTACTGCTACACTACTATGCTTTTACCTTATTATCTTTGTACAAGCCCACTGCCTGATGTATCCTTTTTATTGGTATTTTTACGCTATTCCCCATATATTCCTATGATCAGGGATGGAGGCATCCAGCCTTATTAGGCAGAGCCTCATTTAAAGTCCCACCCTCTGAACTTCTGTTCATAATTTGCCATAAACAGAGACAATCGAGAAGTGGCATTGATGGCACTATTGTGATAAAACTCCGCCCAAGTTAAGAGATCGAATCAGTTATTATGGTGGTCAGAAATATAGCAATGTAGGAACTGCTCCAAGGCTTGGATGGCTCATTTTGTGGCCTTATTGGACTATGGGTAATACGCCAAGGAAAAGGAAAGCTGAATTCCCAATTATGCACAAAAGGCTCGCCAAAGCCTGGACACAAACTGGCTACCCCTGTCTGAGATGATAATCTTTGGTAGCCCATGTAACCAAAAGATCTCCTGAGCGAAAATAGATGTCAGTTTTTGGATGTAGGCAACTTCTTAACTGGAATACAATGAGATATCTTCGAGAACCACCATAAAAAAACTGTGTTGCCCTGGGAATTAGGTCACTTCACATTAAAATCTATAGACATGTGGGTCCAAGGCCTCTCTTCATTGGGTATGGGTTGTAGGAGGCCCACTGGAAGGTGTCATGGTGTCTTACTCTGAGCACACATGGAACAAGCGGCTATGAAGGCGGTTACATTAGCGCAGGGACTAGGCCAACAGAATTGTTTAGAAATAGACCAGATGAGCTGATTTTTCCCAGGGTGACCAGCTGCCTTGGGAGAATGGTGTGTCTGGAGCAAAGCAGTGCGGAGATTCTCAGGGACAAAGCAGTGGTCACAAGGTTTTTCAAGAGGAGAATAAATCTGAGCAGCAACAATTCCGTCACCCAAAAGTGAAATGAGACTAGTGCAAATAAGAATGCAATCTGGAGGTATCACAGGAGTAAGAACCGACTCCATCTTGGAGGAGGAGGAAAACTGTTGTGACAATGCATCAGCCCGTACATTCTTAATATCAGGTAAGAATGAGACTATGTAAATTAAGCTTGACAGAAAAAGAGCCCATCGTGCCCTTCTGGGAGATAAGCATTTAGCCTCCAACAAGAATGTTATATTTTTATGGTCAGTCAAAATGAGGACCAGCACCTTTGTAGTGGAAGTGGATGTTTCTTACTCTGCTGTGGGTGCTATCCTTTCTCAATGAAGTGGTGAAAATATTCAGCTTCATCCTTGTACTTACTTCTCTCGTTTAATGTCTTCAGCTGAGAGGAATTACGACATAGGGAATAAAAAGTTACTGGCAATTAAGGAAGCCTTTTCTGAATGGAGGAATCTGCTGGAAGTACTAAGCATTCTGTGCTTGTTCTCACTGATCACAAAAATCTAGAATTCACTTTTTCTGCCAAAAGATTGTCTTCTAGACAAACACGTTGGTCCCTGTTCTTTTCTAGGTTTAATTTATTATCATCCTGGGTCAAGAAATGGTAAGGCTGATGCCTTATCACCGATGTTGTCAGGACGTTTCCAGGAAAACAACTCTGAATGTACAATCCTGCCTCAAAATAACTTCCTAGGGGCCACAACTTCTAAGGCATTCTTGAGTCTCCTCAAAGAAGGGTACGAGAATGATCTGCTCCTCAATAATCCTCTAAAGGGCATCAACCTTGAGTACAAAAATGTTTTTTTGAATCAAGTACGTGGTCTCTATGTACCTTAATCTACTATTGTTGAAGTCCTCCGGTGGATTCATGACCCCCAAACTTGCTGGACATTTTGGAGTTTCTAAAACAGAGGAACTTTTATCACATTCCTTTTGGTGGACTGGGTACAAGAAAGATGTCAAAAATTTTGAAGCCTCGTGCCTGACCTGTGCACGCAATAAGACACCCCAAGCGTCTCCTTTGGGGTTGCTCCAGTCACTCCCTGTTCCATCAAGACCATGGGGGTCAATTTCTTTGGATTTTGTGGTCAATTTATCCCCTCAAAAGGAATGACCACTAACTTGGTAGTCGTCAACCACCTCACCAAGATGGCTCCCTTTGTACCAGTTAAAAGGGTACCCTCTTCTGAACAAACTGCAGAGTTGATGGTTCGAGAAGTCTTTAGTAGGAATGATCGAACAGTTCAGGTCGACCATCGGTTCGGCCCGAACATTGGGCGTTCGAGGTTCGGCCGAATTTAGAACTTTTTGCCCAAAAAGTTCGGAATTCGGCAACCAGAACCGACCAAAATGCAATGGTTCAGGAAATGGGCTTTAAAAGCCCGTGATTGGACCAGAACCATTAGAAAAAGCCAATTGAGGGGGCAGGAGAATGCCAGGAATATGATTGGAGTGACTAGGGGGTCCATAGTCCAATCATTAGTGAATACGCCCCCCAGTATATAAGATAGCCCCCGCCAAATTCCTAGCATTATTATACTGGGACATGGAAGAGAGTGGAAGCAGTTCTGTTAATTTTACTTTAAAAGTGTCATTTAGCATTTATTAGTGTGAGGAAAGGGATATCTAGTGTAGTTAGGGTGCTCTTTTACACTTTAGTTAGCTTCAAAAATTTAGTTTCTGTAGGGAAAGTGTTAAGTGTCAGGGGACTGTAGTGTAGTGTAGGGTTAACTGACAGTGACTGCTATGGCAGGGTGACAAAACCCTTCCATATCAGGGTGACCGCTATAGAGAAAAGCTAGTTTCTCTTGTGTCACTTTCGCTGCAGTAATATGGCTTCACCGCCGTCAGCATTCTTTTTGGCTGCAGGCGTCTATAGTGATTTTTTTGAGCACATGTTTGGAGTCAGGCACGACATCTGAACATGTGTATAGGGGGTATATATACACACACATGTATGTATATATACACCTGCACATATATAGGTGTGAAAGGAGCAGAAAAAACTACTTGCGCTAATGAAATAATTAACACCAATATAGTTCTGCTCCTATCACACCTATATATGTCTAGGTGTGTATATACATATAAGTATGTGTGTATATACACCTGTATACACAAGTTCAGATGTTTTGCCTGCCTCCAAAGAACCCAAAAAAAATGCCCATAAAAACGCTAGCGTCAAAAAAAAAAAAAAAAAAAAGCCCAGGTGTGTTGTTGCAGGCATTGTTTGGGGGTTTTTGGAGGCAGGCAAAACATCTGAACTTGTGTATACGGGTATATATACCACTATACACAAGTTCAGATGTTTTGCCTGCCTCTAAAGAACCCAAAAAAATGCCCAAAAAAACGCCTGCTACTAAACTGGCAAGGTGTGAAAAGAGCGAAGCCATATTACAGATCTATAATTGCACTAATACAAATGATCTTTTTTTTTATGGTTCTGGACATGCTACAGAGCTGAAACTTCACAGGTACACCTTTTAGACCCCCCAGACACAAAATCACACAAAAAAAGTTCTTAAAAATTGTCATTTTTGATAGAGAGCCAATTATTGAAAAAATTAAAAAAAAAAAATTAAAAAAAAAATTCTTTGGATTTAGTATCTGGGGGGTCTAAAAAGTGTACATGTGAAGTTTCAGCTCTGTAGCATGTCCAGAACCATAAAAAAAAGATTGTTTGTATTTTGTCACTTATAGAACAGGATGGTGGCTTCTCGCTTTTCACACCTTGCCGGTTTAGTAGCAAGCGTTTATTTGGGCATTTTTTGGGTTCTTTGGAGTCAGAAAAAACATCTGAACTTGTGTATAGTGGTATTTATAACACTATACACAAGTTCAGATGTTTTGCCTGCCTCCAAAGAACCCAAAAAAATGCCCAAAAAAACGGTAGCGTCAAAAAAAAAAAAAAAACTGCCCAGGTGTGTTTTTGCAGGCATTTTTTGGGGTTTTTGGAGGCAGGCAAAACATCTGAACTTGTGTACACACACATACTTATATGTATTTTACAGTTAGACATATATAGGTGTTATAGGAGCATAACCATATTAGTGTAAATGATTTCATTAGCGTAAGCATATATTTTTGCTACTATCACACCTATATATGTCTAGGTGTATATATACATATAAGTATGTGTGTATATATACCCGTATACACAAGTTCAGATGTTTTGCCTGCCTCCAAAAACCCCCAAAAAATGCCTGCAACAAGACACCTGGGCGTTTTTGTTTTGGCGCTAGCGTTTTTTTGGGCATTTTTTTGGGTTCTTTGGAGGCAGGCAAAACATCTGAACTTGTGTATAGTGGTATATATACCACTATACACAAGTTCAGATGTTTTTCCTGACTCCAAAGAACCCAAAAAATGCCCAAAAAAACGCTTGCTACTAAACCGGCAAGGTGTGAAAAGCGAGAAGCCACTATCCTGTTCTATAAGTCATAAAATACAAACGATCTTTTTTTTATGGTTCTGGACATGCTACAGAGCTGAAACTTCACAGGTACACTTTTTAGACCCCCCAGATACTAAATCCAAAGACATTTTTTTTTTTTAAATTTTGTTCAATAATTGGCTCGCTATCAAAAATGACAATTTTTAAGAACTTTTTTTTGTGTGATTTTGTGTCTGGGGGGTCTAAAAGGTGTACCTGTGATGTTTCAGCTCTGTAGCATGTCCAGAACCATAAAAAAAAGATAATTTGTATTAGTGCAATTATAGATCTGTAATATGGCTTCGCTCTTTTCACACCTTGCCGGTTTAGTAGCAGGCGTTTTTTTGGGCATTTTTTTGGGTTCTTTAGAGGCAGGCAAAACATCTGAACTTGTGTATAGTGGTATATATACCCGTATACACAAGTTCAGATGTTTTTCCTGCCTCCAAAGACCCCAAAAAATGCCCAAAAAAACACCTGCTATTAAACCGGCAAGGTGTGACAAAATACAAACAATCTTTTTTTTTTTATAGTTCTGGACATTCTACAGAGCTGAAACTTCACAGGTACACCTTTTAGACCCCCCAGATACTAAATCCAAAGAATTTTTTTTTTATTTCTTATTTTTTTTTTTTTTTTTTCAATAATTGGCTCTCTATCAAAAATGACAATTTTTAAGAACTTTTTTTTGTGTGATTTTGTGTCTGGGGGGTCTAAAAGGTGTACCTGTGAAGTTTCAGCTCTGTAGCATGTCCAGAACCAGAAAAAAAAAGATCATATAGGTGTAAAAGGAGGGTCCCACCATCCCTGCTCTACTGAAAAATTATCTTTTTTTCTGGTTCTGGACATGCTACAGAGCTGAAACTTCACAGGTACACTTTTTAGACCCCCCAGATACTAAATCCAAAGAAATTTATTTTTTTTTTATTTATTTCTTTTTATTTTTCCAATAATTGGCTCTCTATCAAAAATGACAATTTTGAAGAACTTTTTTGTGTGATTAATAGTCCCTGGGGTATGACCCAGAACCCTAGGCACTTTTTAGGGGCATTTATTGTGTTTTAGGGCTTCAAAATTGTGTTTTTTGATTACCGAAGTTCGGGTCAACTTGATTTCAATGGGGTTCTGAAATCCGGGCCGAACTTTCGGGAAGTTCGGATGTTCTGGCCGAACCGAACTTTTGAAAAGTTCGATCATCCCTAGTCTTTAGACTACATGGAATTCCTGAAGAAGTGTGTCAGACAGAGAAGTACAGTTTACATCCACATTTTGGAAAAGCTTTTGCTCAGCTTTAAGATTAGCAATGAATCTGTCTTCTGCTTTTGATCCTCAGTCTAATGCTCAGACTGAGAGAACCAATCAAACTTTAGAGCAGTATCTTCAATGTTTTTTTTATGTGTGTACCTAGTGCTGTCCAACCATAAAGTGCCTAATATGTATCTCTATTCATTATTTGTGCAGAAACATATTTAAATCACAATACATAATACTTTTAGAAAATGAAAGTGCAATCAGTGCAAATAATGTGCATGAACAATAAGTCCTTTAAAGTGCTGGTTATCTTATTCTTCCAGTGCCAGTATGTTCCAACCACTGCCGTTGTGCTCCCCTCCTTGTGTGCCCTTACTCACTGACTAGTGATGGGTTAACCGCCTTGCCGACCGCCGCACGACTATTTACTGCGGCGGCCAGCCCCGTACAGGCAAAGTGACGTAGGACTACGTCGCTAGCCTGTGAGCCTCTAGGGGGCGAGCGCGCGCCGCTGGAGGCGCACTTCCACCCCTGTTCGTTCCCCGCTGGTCACTTGCGATCTCCCCGTGGAGAGGGAGAAAGGCAGGCAGCTAATGTAAACAAAGCCACCTGTCATTCTCCCTGATCTAACTGCAGAGATCATACGATCCTGCTATGTAGGATCGTATGTCTCTGTGGTTACATCACTAGCCACACCCCTTTACAGTTATAAGCACGCCCCTAGGGACACACTGATTACTGTAGTAATGTCACTGGTACCCCCAAAAGTGTCAAAAATGTCAGTCAAGGGTCCGATCTATCCGCCACAATGTCGCAGTCCCGCAAAAAAAATCGCAGATCGCCGCCATTACTCGTTAAAAAAAAAAACACCAAAAATGACAGAAATCTTTCCCTTAGTTAGTAAACGCAATAACTTTTGTGCAAACCAATCAAAATACGGTTATTGCGATTTTTTTTACCAAACTTATGTAGCAGAAAACAAATTGGCCAAAAATGTTAAAAAATTTTGATTTTTACATTTTTTTGGGGGAATTTCATATAAAAAAATGTGAAAAATATTGTTATTTTTTCAAAATTGTCGCTTTTTTTGTGTTTATAGCGCAAAAAGTAAAAACCGCACAGGTGATCAAATGCCACCAAAAGAAAGCTCTGTTTGTGGGAAAAAAGGACGTCAATTTAATTTGGGTTCCGCATTGCACCATCGCGCAATTGTCCGGTAAAGTCACGCAGTGCCGAATCGCAAAATAGGGCCTGGTCAGGAAGAGGGTAAAATCTTCCGGGACTTAAGTGGTTAAACGCCTGTGTTTCAAAAATAATCCTCCAGTGGCAAAAAATGTTTTTTCTTTCTTTTGTGAAACAATCTACTGAGCTGGCCAGAACTAGCTCCTGAGGGAGTCTAAACCACATCTTCTCAGCTCTTTCTGTGAAGAAGCCTTTCCGTATTTGGAGATTAATTCCACTTTCGTCCAGACGTAAAGAGTGCCACCTTGTCCTCTGTGATGGCCTTAAAGTGAATAACTCAAAACCAAGTTCAATATATGGACCACTTTTGTATTAACACATGTTTATCATATCCCCCCTTAATCTCCTCTTTTCAAGAGAGAAACAATTCAGTTTAGCTAATCTTTCCTCATAGCTGAGCTCCTCCATGCCCCTTATCAGTTTGGTTTCTCTTCTCTGCACTTTCTCCAATGTCCTTTTTATGAACTGGTGCCCAAGTCTGAACTGCATATTCCAGATGAGGTCTTACTATTGATTTCTCCAGGGGCAAAATGATATCCTTCTCTCTGGATTCCATACCTCTATTAATACAAGAAAATATTTTGCTCGCTTTGGAAACTGTAGCTTGGCATTGCATGCAATTATTAAGCTTATGATCTACCAGAGCACCCAGATCCTCCTCATCATTGACTCACCCAGTTGTACTCCCCCTAGCATGTATAAAGCATGAATGTTTCTAGCCTCCAAGTGCATAACTTTACAGGTATCAACATTAAACCTCATTTGCCACACGACTGCCCAATGAAACAGTGCATTGAGGTCAGCTTATAAGTTGGAGACATCCTGTAAGGATGTTATTCCACTGCATACCTTTGTGTCATCTGCAAACACCAAAATTGTACTTTTAATCCCAGACCCTATATGATTTATAAATATATTAAAAAGTAATGGTCCCAACACTGAACCTTGGGGTACACCACTGATAACCTTAGACCATTCAGAGTAAGATTTATTAACCACTACTCTCTGAAATCAGTCTTTTAGCCGTAGTTGGGTAACTATGTCAAACGCTTTGTCAAAATCCAAGTATACTACATCCACAGCCACCACTCTGTCCAAGGTTTTACTTACCTCCTCATGAAAAGAAATCAGATTTGTCTGACAACTTCTGTCTTTCATGAATCCATGCTGTCTGTTACTTAAAATATTTTTTTCCATCAAAAACTCATCTATATGGTCTTTTATTAAACTCTACAGTATCTTTCCAACTATAGAAGTTAAACTAACAGGTCAATAGATACTTGGTAAAGACTGATCCCTTTTTAAATATACTGTAGGCACCACATTGGCCTTACGCCAATCCAGTTGTACTATTTCAGTCATTAAAGAGTCCCTAAAAATTAGAAACAATGGATTTGAAATGACAGAGCTCCATTCTTTTAGGATCCATAGGTGTACGCCATCTGGTCCAGGTGCTTTCTTCACCTTCATTCTGTATAAATATTTCTGAACCATATCAATTTTGAGCCATAAGGATTAATTTAAGGCTGTGTCAATATCATACCATTATGGACATGAGCTCCCATATGCACCTTTGTATACACAGAGCTGAAGGAGGTATTTAATAAATATGCCTTCTCTTTGACCCCCAGTCACCCACTCTAAATTATTTAGTAAAGGGCCATATTTCATTTTTATTAAGAAACGATTAACATTGAACTTATATCATTAAAAAGAATCATAGGCATGTAAAAAAAAAACGCTCTACTTGCGTTTCACCAACCAGAAATTACATGTCTTGGAAAGTCCCTCCCAATGCATTTTATCAGCAACATGTCCAGACATGTCTCCTCCACTAATATATATATATATATATATATATATATATATATATATATATATATGTAGCACCCTGATAGGTAGGTGCTAGGTGGATCAAAGCTTAGAAGCTCCATCTGCTTATCAGGGGAGCCTGCTTGTTAGTTTTGCCTGTTGCATGTGTCCATGTGGGATTCATCTGGTCTGAGGGAGTGTCCCCACTGTATCCAATAGGGGAGCCTGTTGGACAGTGGAGGAAACCCAGCCAGTGACACACAGGCTTTTATGACTATCCCAGTAGGTTGGCACAACAGTAGTGCATCCTGGGATATGTTATAAAAGCTAGGAGCACATGTGACAGGGGGCGTCTTTGGGCGGGAAGCCAGGTCCCAGGAGGAGGGTGATGGTTGTCTCTCCTCCTGTTGCTGAGGAAGGTGGTCACAGGTGGTCTGCCTTGTGGACCAGAAGTGTGGAGCTTAGCCAGGAGGTCCAGTGGATGCTGACAAGGGAGTTGGAGGCAGAACCACCCAGGGAAAAACAGTGTCCGTGAGTACCTGGAAGCTTGCCAGGGGTCTGCCCAGGAAGGGGACCACTCCAGTATAGTGTCAGTGGACATAAGGTCAGCACACACAGCACACACAGCAAGTGAGAAAGGGGGGCCAAGTTAGACCCTGAAGAGTAACCTAAACAAGAGTTCATATTCTTTAGCTTCACTTCAGTGGCGAGGTGAAGCAGCGGCCTTGCCGTACAACTGTAGTTAGTTATTCTCAGGATTGTGCATAGTTCACGTTGGAGTATCTCACTCATCCCTTCTCCCATCCCACTTCTAAAATAAAACACAAAAACCAACATCCCCTGGACTGTTTATTGAATGACCCAAGGACTAAAATGCTATTTATCTGCTATTCGTTGCTAAGGGTAACCCAGGGGAATCCAGAAAGTGCAATTCTCAGCAGTCCTCTAGGGGGGCAGTGCTACATATATATGTAGCCCTGTGGAGTTACACAGGCTGTATTATCTAAAAGGATGATATGCCCAGTAGATGGCAGATGGACTCAGTATGCTGTTAATAAAACATTGAGCATTGATCACAGGACTTGTTGCCTTTTTCAGTCACATGGTTGTGACATCATCGCAGGTCCTGGAAGACTTCTAGAGGTTACCTCATTGCTGAGCCAGAGAAAGGACATGCTACTAGCTGGGAGAGACTGCAGCACAGAGATAGAATCCTGCTGAGAGAACTTGCTTCACCCAAGACCACACCAGCTGAGAGAGGGACCCCTGGCAAAGACAAGTACTGAGTCCAGACGTTTGGTGAATCCAGTGAGAGGAGACTGCAGCGAACTGACCGGGTTAATTGCCTTGTGAGGGTAAGCCAAGCCTCTCCCTGTATCACCACAGGGCACCTGTCTCCTCACTCACAGTAAAGACTCTGACGTCAAGAGTGGACATTGCACAGCTCAGGCTGCTTCAGTGACCCTGCGGAGCAGGACTTATAAGGGCCCCAACTCTCCTGCACCAACGGCCATTAGGGCGAAGATAAGGGGGTGGGACGCAGGTGTGCTAGTGGGTGGGTGAGGAAAATCCACATTGCATTGTTATCTGTGTTACTGTATTGTATTTTCCCATGCATGTTGGTTCATTTGCTACTTACTATATAAAGTCAGTTCAAGTTAGGCTGTGTCAGTCTCATTGCACCAAGTATGTTCCCAGTGGGACCCCACATCCCTACCCCGGATGCCCCACTGGGTGGAGGCACTGCCGCAGACATGTACCCCAGCTCCCATATAGCGGAGGCTCAGGATCCGCCTGTCAGGCATAGTGAGTTAACTAGGTTCAGGGACCCCAAAGACACTAGGGGTCGCCCTCAAAACCCTGTTACATATATATATATATATATATATATATATACAGTGGGTACGGAAAGTATTCAGACCCCCTTACATTTTTCACTCTTTGTTATATTGCAGCCATTTGCTAAAATCATTTAGGTTCATTCTTCTTCCTCATGAATGTACACATAGCACCCCATACTGACAGAAAAACACAGAATTGTTGACATTGTTGCAGATTTATTAAAAAAGAAAAACTGAAATATCACATGGTCCTAAGTATTCAGACCCTTTGCTCAGTATTTAGTAGAAGCCCCCTTTTGATCTAATACAGCCAGGAGTCTTTTTGGGAAAGATGCAACAAGTCTTTCACACCTGGATTTGGGGATCCTCTGCCATTCCTCCTTGCAGATCCTCTCCAGTTCTGTCAGGTTGGATGGTAAACTTTGGTGGACAGCCATTTTTAGGTCTCTCCAGAGATGCTTAATTGCGTTTAAGTCAGGGCTCTGGCTGGGCCATTCAAGAACAGTCACGGAGTTGTTGTGAAGCCACTCCTTCGTTATTTTAGCTGTGTGCTTAGGGTCATTGTCTTGTTGGAAGGTAAACCTTCGGCCCAGTCTGAGGTCCAGAGCACTCTGGAGAAGGTTTTTGTCCAGGATATCCCTGTACTTGGCCGCATTGATCTTTCCCTCGATTGCAACCAGTCATCCTGTCCCTGCAGCTGAAAAACACCCCCACAGCATGATGCTGCCACCACCATGCTTCACTGTTGGGACTGTATTGGACAGGTGATGAGCAGTGCCTGGTTTTCTCCACACATACCGCTTAGAATTAAGGCCAAAAAGTTCTATTTTGGTCTCATCAGACCAGAGAATCTTATTTCTCACCATCTTGGAGTCCTTCAGGGTTTTTTTTAGCAAACTCCATGCGGGCTTTCATGTGTCTTACACTGAGGAGAGGCTTCCGTCAGGCCACTCTGCCATAAGGCCCTGACTGGTGGAGGGCTGCAGTGATGGTTGACTTTCTACAACTTTCTCCCATCTCCTGACTGCATCTCTGGAGCTCAGCCACAGTGATCTTTGGGTTCTTCTTTACCTCTCTCACCAAGGCTCTTCTCCCCCCGATAGCTCAGTTTGGCCGGACGGCCAGCTCTAGGAAGGGTTCTGGTCGTCCCAAACGTCTTCCATTTGAGGATTATGGAGGCCACTGTGCTCTTAGGAACCTTAAGTGCAGCAGAAATCTTTTTGTAACCTTGGCCAGATCTGTGCCTTGCCACAATTCTGTCTTTGAGCTCTTCAGGCAGTTCCTTTGACCTCATGATTCTCATTTGCTCTGACATGCATTGTGATCTGGAAGGTCTTATATAGACAGGTGTGTGGCTTTCCTAATCAAGTCCAATCAGTATAATCAAACACAGCTGGACTCAAATGAAGGTGTAGAACCATCTCAAGGATGATCAGAAGAAATGGAAAGCACCTGAGTTAAATATATGAGTGTCACAGCAAAGGGTCTGAATACTTAGGACCATGTGATATTTCAGTTTTTCTTTTTTAATAAATCTGCAACAATGTGAACAATTCTGTGTTTTTCTGTCAGTATGGGGTGCTATGTGTACATTCATGAGGAAGAAGAATGAACTTAAATGATTTTAGCAAATGGCTGCAATATAACAAAGAGTGAAAAATGTAAGGGGGTCTGAATACTTTCCGTACCCACTGTATATATACTGTATATACCCCTATCGCTGCCTGCAAGGTCTGAATAAATCCAATCAAAATCAAATCCATTCTGTGTTTAAAAAGCACTTAATAACTGCCCCCTATATTATTAACAATTATAATAATAATTATAACCAACATCCTTAACCACTTGCCTACTGGGCACTTTTACCTCCTTTCTGTCCAGGCCAATTTTCAGCTTTCAGTGCTGTCACACCTTGAATGACAATTGCGTGGTCATGCCACACTGTACCCATATAACATTTTTATAACTTTTTCACAAAAATAGAGCTTTCTTTTGGTAGTATTTAAACACCACCGAGTTTTCATTTATTGCTAAACAAACGAAAGAAAAAGAACACAAAAATTTAGAAAATGAATCAAACATTTTTCATAGTTTGGTATAAAATTTAGCAAATAGGTAATTTTCTCCTTCACTGATTGGCACTGATGAGGCTGCACTGATGGGCACTGATCTCACATTGCTAAAGTAGAAATTTACAGGTTATCAAAGGCCTGAAAAATGGGAAATGCCCAAGCCCCAGTGGCTTTTCATCTAGATTCTACAAAACTTTTGCTAATTTAATTCAATAGATGAGGATCATCCTCCATCAACACAATTTCTGAAGGCTCAGATAGCCATCTTCCTTAAGCCAGGCAAAAATCCATTTAAATATAGCAGTTATAGGCCAATTTCCCTTTTAAACGTTGACTTGAAAATGTTTTAAAAATTCTTGCACATCAGGTGTCTCCTTTCCTTCCGTAAACTGGCTCATAAGATTTCAGTGATCCTCATTTTGTAAATCAGTTCACTCTACAGGCCTTACGCACAGATTTTTAACTGAGTTTGAGAAACTTTCCTCCTTGGAAACTCCTCGCCACATACTTTCCACTGTGTATAAAACTCTTCAACTTACATCCCATGGGAATCTGTCCACTTTTATTAGATCGTGGTCTAGAGATTTTGGGAGCAAGATCTCCTCTGAGGATTGGCATACTGCATTTGTATTCACTCGGAAATCTTTTGCATTTTGATATGCACATAAAAAAAATATAACGTTGTCGGGAGTCCAAAAAAAGATTGGATATCCTCTAATTTTAAAAATATTTAACCTAGCAGATGATGGATGAAATTGCTGAACATGTTAAAAAATTCTGCATACTGCACACTTTAATGTGAACCCCACTGAAGTCAATGTAAGGTTGAATCTTGAAAATTAATTTTATTACTTTTAAGGCTAATATGTAGGGATGGGCGAACAATTTGGCCCAAGCATGAGTTTGGACCAGACATTGGCTGCTCGAACGTTCTACAAACCCCCGAATTATCGGGGCGTTCGACTGTTTGTTCGGCCTGCCAAATGACCACAATGCACTGCGCTGCCCCACACTGCATTGGAAGCCCTAATTGGCTGAAGCAATGAAAGCTTTGCCCAATCAGGGCACAAAGCACTATCAGGGCCATGATTGGAGAACCCCATACTATAAAAGTATTCTTTCAATAGCGGCCATTTGCATTGTGATATCAGCGTGGAGAGAGATAGAACTGGGCTCTGTTCAGTGCTACTTGAGAGTGTGCTATAGTGTGCTATTCTGATTCTATTTTCAGTGTATAATATCAGTTTAGTCTGAATCTAGTAATAGTTCAGTCAGTGTGAGTGTAGTGACTATTCATTTTTACTTTAGTGTGAATCTAGAGATAGTTCAGTCACTGTGAGTATAGTAAATGTTCCTTTTTTTATTTTCATGTAAGTTTGTTTTGTCAGGGCAGGTTTACTGCATTATAGTTCAGTGCGTTATTGCACGTTTTTAACGCAGTATATTTCTGTGCAGTACATAACGTTTAATGTAGTATATGTCAGTGTGTTACGTGCCGTTTAACGCAGTATATTTCTGTATGTTAATGCACGTTTAGCGCAGTATATTTCTGTGTGTTATTGCACGTTTAACGTAGTATATTTCAGTGCATTACGTGCCCTTTACTGCAGTACATTTCAGTGCCTTAGTGCACGTTTAACGCAGTATATTTCTGTGCGTTAGTGCATGTTTAACGCAGTATAGTTCTGTGGGTTATTGCACGTTTAACGCAGTACATTTCTGTGCGTTAGAGCATGTTTAGCGCAGTATATTTCTGTAGTATTGCATGTTTAACGTAGTATATTTCAGTGCGTTACATGCCATTTACTGCAGTACATTTCAGTGCATGTTTAACGCAGTATGTGCGTTATGTGCCATTTAGCGCAGTATATTTCTGTGCGTTAGTGCACATTTAACGCAGTACATTTCTGTGCATTACTGAGTGTTTAACGCAGTATATTTCAGTGGGTTAAGTGTCATTTAACGCCGTACATTTCTATGCCTTAGTGCACATTTAACGCAGTACATTTCTGTACATTTATAGCAGTATATTTCAGTGCGTTACGTGTCATTTAATGCAGTATATTTCTGTGTGTTAGTGCACATTAGTGATGAGCCGAACACCTCCCTGTTCAGTTTGCACCAGAACATCTCAAACGGGAAATGTTCTAGCGAACGTACGAACACGAACAATCACAAGTCCTCATTTTAAAGGCTTAAATGTAAGTGACTATTATATTAATCGCCTGCTGGCCAGGGGAGATTAGAACCCATAGCCTCTAACTTGCAAGCCCGTTATTCTACCAGCTACGCCACTGAGCCAGCTGATTAACCTAAGACTCTTAGCCTAACTAACTTCTATCTGAGTTTGACAGCTCTTTTATAGGGTTCTGAACACAAACAATCACAAGTCCTCATTTTAAAGGCTTAAATGTAAGTGACTATTAATCGCCCGATGGCCAGGGGAGATTAGAACCCATAGCCTCTAACTTGCAAGCCCGTTATTCTACCAGCTAGGCCACTGAGCCAGGGGCGGGGATAATTAATAGGTTTTAATTAAAATCCATAATTAATATTGATCACCCGCTGTCCAGGGTATTTGTACCCCCAGCCTCTCATTTGCAATCCCGTTATTCTACCAGCTATGCCTCCAAGCCAGCTGATTAACCAAAGACTCTCTCTGCCTAACTAACTTCTATCTGAGTTTGACAGCTCTTTTATAGGGCTCTGACGTCACCAGCGCCCCATAATCCACTGCTCAGGTGCAGTGAATACATTTCTGACGTCAATAATTTATTCACTGTACCTAATCAATGGATTATGCTGTTCGAGTCAAACTTAGGTTCGACTCCAACACAAAGCTCATCACTAGTGCACATTTAACCCAGTATATTGCAGTGCGTTATGTGCCGTTTAACGCAGTATATTTCTGTGCGTTAGTGCACATTTAACACAATATATTTCTGTGCATTATTGCAAGTTTAACGCACGTTTAACGCAGTATATTTCAGTGTGTTACGTGCCATTTACCACAGTATATTTCAGTGTGTTAGTGCACGTTTAACACAGTATATTTCTGTGCGTTAGTGCACATTTAATGCAGTATATTTCAGTGTGTTACCTACCCTTTACCGCAGTATACAGGGAGTGCAGAATTATTAGGCAAATGAGTATTTTTGAGGATTAATTTTATTATTGAACAACAACCATGTTCTCAATGAACACAAAAAAACTCATTAATATCAAAGCTGACTATTTTTGGAAGTAGTTTTTAGTTTTAGCTATTTTAGGGGGATATCTGTGTGTGCAGGTGACTATTACTGTGCATAATTATTAGGCAACTTAACAAAAATCAAATATACAGTATACCCATTTCAATTATTTATTTTTACCAGTGAAACCAATATAACATCTCAACATTCACAAATATACATTTCTGACATTCAAAAACAAAACAAAAACAAATCAGTGACCAATATAGCCACCTTTCTTTGCAAGGACACTCAAAAGCCTGCCATCCATGGATTCTGTCAATGTTTTGATCTGTTCACCATCAACATTGCGTGCAGCAGCAACCACAGCCTCCCAGACACTGTTCAGAGAGGTGTACTGTTTTCCCTCCTTGTAAATCTCACATTTGATGATGGACCACAGGTTCTCAATGGGGTTCAGATCAGGTGAACAAGGAGGCCATGTCATTAGCTTTTCTTCTTTTATACCCTTTCTTGCCAGCCACGCTGTGGAGTACTTGGACGCGTGTGATGGAGCATTGTCCTGCATGAAAATCATGTTTTTCTTGAAGGATGCAGACTTCTTCCTGTACCACTGCTTGAAGAAGGTGTCTTCCAGAAACTGGCAGTAGGACTGGGAGTTGAGCTTGACTCCATCCTCAACCCGAAAAGGCCCCACAAGCTCATCTTTAATGATACCAGCCCAAACCAGTACTCCACCTCCACCTTGCTGGCGTCTGAGTCGGGCTGGAGCTCTCTGCCCTTTACCAATCCAGCCACGGGCCCATCCATCTGGCCCATCAAGACTCACTCTCATTTCATCAGTCCATAAAACCTTTGAAAAATCAGTCTTGAGATATTTCTTGGCCCAGTCTTGACGTTTCAGCTTGTGTGTCTTGTTCAGTGGTGGTCGTCTTTCAGCCTTTCTTACCTTGGCCATGTCTCTGAGTATTGCACACCTTGTGCATTTGGGCACTCCAGTGATGTTGCAGCTCTGAAATATGGCCAAACTGGTGGCAAGTGGCATCTTGGCAGCTGCACGCTTGACTTTTCTCAGTTCATGGGCTGTTATTTTGCGCCTTGGTTTTTCCACACGCTTCTTGCGACCCTGTTGACTATTTTGAATGAAATGCTTGATTGTTCGATGATCACGGTTCAGAAGCTTTGCAATTTTAAGAGTGCTGCATCCCTCTGCAAGATTTTTCACTATTTTTGACTCTTCTGAGCCTGTCAAGTCATTCTTTTGACCCATTTTGCCCAAGGAAAGGAAGTTGCCTAATAATTATGCACATCTGATATAGGGTGTTGATGTCATTAGACCACACCCCTTCTCATTACAGAGATGCACATCACCTAATATGCTTAATTGGTAGTAGGCTTTCGAGCCTATACAGCTTGGAGTAAGACAACATGCATAAAGAGGATGATGTGGTCAAAATACTCATTTGCCTAATAATTCTGCACTCCCTGTATTTCAGTGTGTTAGTGCATGTTTACCACAGTATATTTCTGTGTGTTACTGCATGTTTAACACAGTATATTTCAGTGCGTTATGTGCCGTTGAATGCAGTATATTTCTGTGCTTTAGTGCAGTTTTACTGCAGTATATTGTAGTGCGTCGGTGGAGTGTGTCTGTGTAGTGAGTACGTAGGTTAAAGTGCACCAAACACCACTTTCCGTTGATTAAAGTGCATCCATGTACACATTTCCACATCTTTATTACATTTTGTTTGTTAAAAAGGAACCTTCCCATCATGTCTGGGAGGCCAACAAGGAGAGGCAAATGTTCTCATGGCACTGTGAGGGGGCCAGCAGAGTATGTGTCCACAGTCAAAGGCGGACGTGGTCAGTCCTCAGGCAGGGCATAATTTCCTCTGTTTAATGATGTTGACTGTGCTATCCAGCAGAGTTGGGGGACTTGAGTCACATGACTTGACTTAAGTCAGACTTAAGTCACCAGTTTGAGGACTTGAGACTTGCTTGACTAAAATTAATAAAAGACTTGACTTTGACTTGGTATTCATGAATCATGACATAGATGTAAACAGCGCTAAATCCTCCCACCTACTGTAAACATATCACTATGTGCAAATGCTGACTGTGCAAATATTCATATATATCATCTGTGCAATATTTAAAAATGACTATAAATCATAATACTTCAAGTATATAATAGAAAAATACTGTGCAATATAAAGCTCTAAAAAATAGTGCTAATAGACCAACAAATCGTGCCTGTTTTTTTTGTGCAATATGCAAAGTGCACAAATAGTGCCGCAATAAAGTGCTTGTATCCAAAGCATAGAAATTATATTAAAAGTCTGTGACAGTGAAGACACAAAATACAATTCATATGAAGGTGAGTCCTTTGGGGTAGTCGACTACCCCACTACTGGGAAACGGCGCGGCTCCTAGAACGGAATAACCGCAAGGTACCGGACAGATACAGGAGCATAGCACGGGCACCAGGATTTGTGTATTTTAAAAGTGTTTGCAGAATTTTAACTTTTTAAAATAAAGATGGAGTGTTATTACCATATTGCACTATGAGGAACCCTCTTCATTTTTTGCCCTCCGAGAGCACATATAGGAGACGCACAGGATATCCATCCATCCACTCCCTGGATTCCAGTCCGCCATTGAAAGGAGACCCTTAAGCCTGCTTTGATCTTTAGCCGGCGTATGCCAGCTTAGATTAACATCATCTGGTAAGTTTGCAATCTTACCACATTTCGGCGGTGAATTGGAGGGTACCACCACTATTACCCATGTATACGCACAGTCACCTGACCCAGCTGATACAGTTTGCCCAAAGGACTCACCTTCATATGAACTGTATTTTGTGTTATGTTTCTGACACCACAGTCACTTAAAACACCTCAGTGTGTTATGATTTTTAGGACACTGGCTGTTTAACAATGGAAATACCTAACATGTTTTTAGTGACTGTGGTGTTGAAGGATTTTGAGCTGTTTGGGCATTCAAAGTGTTTCTTTAATATGCCAAGAAAAAAGCACTAAGCAGTTTTGTTAATGTTGAAAATAAAACAAAACGTTTCCTGACCACTGACTTTTAACTGATTTAAAGGTAAAAATTGGGGTAGATTAGTATTTTGACTTGATTTGTGACTTGACCAAAATAAATGGCTTGACTTGCTTGACTTCTAGCAGGGACTTGACTTGACTTGCTTGCTTTTCGCCACAGTAACTTGGGACTTGCTTGAGACTTGAAGGTTAAAACTTGAGACTTGCTTGTGACTTGCACATGTGTGACTTACTCCCATGTCTGCATGCAGTGGAGGTGGTGGACTGACTTACTAAACCATACTTGTCCTCCTCATCCTCCGTCACCCAAGCAGAGTGGCTAAATCTCCCTCCTTGATAGGTGAATAGTGTTGCGCTGCCTTTTCGGTGATATGATGCAATAATGTTCAAAGTATAGTAACCTAAATTCACTATTTAAAGTAAATAATCACTTTTCTACAAATATTGAAACATCTTAATGACAAAGTGCATAAACCACACATAAGCTCCTCCAAAAGTGCACCGTGCAATTGTGCAATCACAAAAAATATAAATAGTAATATATACAAAATAATCACAGACAATAAACTAAAATATAAACTGAAATTGACATATGCAAAAAGTGCTTTCTAGCCTCTCACCTGAATATTACTTGAAATAAGCATGTAGAATAACATCCCCATTGGAGTTGTTATGAAGCTTGTTTGCCACTAAATGTCCATTACTTCTTCAGGAAATCCCCTGAAAAAGTCACGTGGGAGTGACGTAACGTGTACGGTGTGAGCGGAGGTTACCGGAAGTGACATAAACACGGATACAAGCATGGCGCTCGGGAACAGTTGCCGGATGTTTTTAACTGAAATATGAGTTTATGCTGCTTTATTTTAATAAATATATTAACATACTACACCATGAGAATTTCCTTTATATATTCCCACTCTGCATGTTATGGCGAGAGTACCTTTAGAAGCCTCTGAAAACACCTACTATCCACAGAGCTAACAAGGCATTGGGGAAAAGCACAGAGGACATCTAGTGGCGAACAAGCTACATAACAACTCCAATGGGGATGTAATACTACATGCCTTTTTCAAGTAATATTCAGATGAGAGGCTAGAGAGCACATTGGTGTCCCTTTGATGAAGAAAAGCATCATACGCGAATACTATTATTGGTGAAGGGATACACTTGGATATATATGAAAGACTTTTTGCATATGTCAATTTCAGTTTATATTTTATTTTATGGTCTGTGATTATTTTGTATATATATTACTATTTATATTTCTTGTGATTGCACAATTGAACAATGCACCTTTGGAGGAGCTTATGTATGGTTTATAAACTTTGTCATTAGGATGTTTCAATTTTTGTAGAAAAGTGATTATTTACTTTATATAGGAAATTTAAGTTACTATACTGTAGACATTATCGCATCATATATCCCCAAAAAGGCAGCGTGGAACTATTCACCTATCATTGCACTTTTTGTTTAAATAGCTGTGGATAAGCTATAAAGTGCTAGCAGCAGCCCCCAACTTTTCTTTTATCTATTTTACATGCACATTGATAGCACGAGAACCGATACACCCTATGCATAAATCTGCCTCGTTGTCCACAGCTTTTCCTGCCATAGCCCCAGCATCAGGCATGGATGAGTCAGCTGAGGTATTCGAACACAGCGTCAACCACTTGCTCCTTGACAATGCACAGCCATTACTTGATTCAAATGTTGGTTCTGAGGTTGAGGAAGGTAGGAACATGAGCCTACAGAGAGGGGAGAACACTGGTACACAAATTGGCAGTCATGTTACCCCAGCCGCAACGTATTGCCAAGTTGTCTCCAGTGGTAATGAGGATGAAGGAGATGACGATGAGGTCACTGACGCGACTTGGGTGCCAGCTAGTGCAGAGGAGGAAAGTGAGGGTGAGGAACAACCCCAACGAGGCAGCCAACATGGAAGGGTAAAGAGCCCCCACCCTATTCTATCACATTGTGGAGCTGGCATGCTTCCCACAGCTCAGCTGTCTGGGTCCGGGTCACAACATTTGCAAAAGCACCAGTCATTTGGGTACCATATGCTTGACAAGGCATTTAACCTCCCACCACTCAGCCCATTGGCAAGAGCACCTGGAAGCCACACAAAAGGGATGCAATTCTGTTCCTCCTCCTTACTCACCTTAGTCTACCCCCACTATACCTCATAAACTCTCAGCAGCCTCCACTGACAGGGATGATGGTATAGCGCAGGGTGTCCCAGCTCCTTGCAGCACATCTGCCAGTAGCACACCACCAGCTGTAGACTATAGGCGGCAAATCTGTTACCGTTGAAAAAAAATACAGTCACTGCCACATGCTCAGCATCTAAATGCAAGCTTGTCAAAGCTGCTGGCTTTACAACTTACAACTTCTGCCTTTCTGTCTAGTGGATTCTGCCCCTACCGTGAATTTTCTGAATGTGCTGTACCACAATGGAAGGTTCCTTGTTGGTATTTCTTTTCACGTAAGGCCATTCCAGCTCTGTACCATCACGTGGAAGGCAATGTTGTGGCATCGTTACTGCTGACACGTGGTCTAGCAAGCATGGTCAGGGACGCTATATTTTCTTCCAGGACACTGGGTAACTGCAAGTCAGAAGGATGCAGGGCAGGGCTCAGTGCTGCAGCTTGTTGTGCCTCCCCATCCCCATACAGCTAGTTCTGATGATGCAAGGTTTGTCAGCTCTACCCCCTCAATGAGTCAAGCTAAAAGGTGCCATGCAGTGCTTCATTTGGTGTGTCTAGGGGACAGGAACCCCACCAGAGCAGAGATTCTTGCAGCACTGCAGAGCCAGGACCAGAGATGGTTCACGCCATGCCAGCTAGAGCCAGGAATGGTGGTGTACGACAATGGCAAAAACCTCCTGTCCTCCCTTAGACAGGGAAAGTTAACACATGTGCTATGCCTGGCACATGTCCTCAGTTTGGTGGTGCAGCATTTCCTAAATAGGAACCCAGGGTTGAAAGATCTGCTGAAGCAGGCCAGAAGAGTCTGTAGCCATTTCAGGCAGTCATACACAGCCAGTGTTCGGTTGGCTGAAATTCAGCGGGAATTGCCCCTGCCCGTAAACCGCTTGATTTGTGACATGTCCACCAGGTGGAACTCTACTTCGGCAATGCTGCAGCGGCTGCACATGCAGCAGAGAGCCATCAACGAGTATCTATGTGAGATTGGCACAACGACAGCCTCAGTCCAGTTTGTTTTCTTTTTCTCCATGCCAATGGCTACTGACAAAGGATGCATGCACTGTACTGTCACCATTTGAGGATGGTGAGCCGTGACAATGCATGCATCAGTGATCTAATTCCTGTTGTGTTCCTGCTGGAGCAGACTCTGCGTGGCATTATGGACAGGGCACTTGAGGCAGAGCAGCGCGAGGAAGAGAAGGACTTCCTTTCCTCTCAAGGCCCTCTTTATGCAGACACCATTCTTCCTATGTCACAGAACGCACAAGAGGAGAGGGAGGAGGATTCTGGCAGTCTTTGAGGCATTGAAGCAGAGGAAGACATACGCCAACCCTCAACAGATGGTTTTCCATCCCGAGAACCCTTGGGAGTAGTACATGGCTGGGATGAGGCATTTCCACATACTGTAATCCTCAGTGACCCGAGGAGTCTGTTTCTCATGCCTCCTCAAACTTGTGGTGCATGGGCTCCCTAATGCTTCAAAACCTGTGAAAGGAACCAAGAATACGTGGCATCAAGGAGAAGGATCACTATTGGTTGGCAACCCTCCTAGACCATCGTTACAAGGGGAACATTTTTTAGAGTTCATCCCCTCCCCACAAAGGGTGCAAAAGATGAATGGACTTGAGGACACTTTAAAGAGGAGTTTATCTGATGCTGTTCCCGACTTTGGTAGGTTACAGTGTTGTGGAAAATGTAGTTTCGAGGCTTCTGTTGGTCAAGAAAGGAACGGTGGAGAAGGGGGCCGCCTAAGTGAGGCATTTCACAATTTTTTTAGTTCTTGCCGCTCAGGGCTCTCAGCTTCCTTATTGGCAACATCTGCATCATATGGTGGATGATTATCTAGGAGTGAAAACAGACATGGAGACATGGAGAACATTGACGATCAACTGTGTTACTGGGTCATGAGAATAGACCACTGGCCCGAACTTGCCCACCCAGTATGCAATTGAGCTGCTGGGCTTCCCTGCATCCAGTGTACTTTCTGAATGGGCATTCAGTGCTGCTGGAGGTTTTGTTACTGATAATAACACTGATAATAGAACGCGTCTATCCACAGACTCTGTGGACCTCCTGACATTTATCAAAATGAATCAATCCTGGATTACCAGAAGCTATGAAGCCCCTGATGCCGATGTCCCTGATTAAATGTTTTTGGTATGTGGAAAATTTGCAAGACTTCTAGGCTGCCTAGTGTTGTGGGTGTTGATTTTATCTGAAATAATTTTTTTTTGGTGTAGGTTTCATGGGCACAATTAACACCCAAAGACCAGTTTTTCTGCACTTGTTTGACAGGTGCATATCATTTAAAATTTTGACAAAGCTAATTCTTGCTTTCATCAAAAGTAACTCTATAGAGTTATGGTGTGAAGGCACCACAGACACCCAAAGACCAATTTCTCCACACCTGTTGACAGGTGCATATCATTTAAATTTTTGACAGCAAGGCGATTCTTACTTTCACCAAGAGTACCTCTTTAGAGTTACGGTGTGAAGACACCTTCGACACCCAAAGGCCAAATTTTCTGCACCTGTTACTTCTATCCAAAGTCTGCTGAAGAGACACCAGAATTTATCCAAAAAATCTGTAATCTTGTTCCCAGAGCACTAGATGGTGGCCTCATCATACATACTGGCTCCCCAAACCGTTGTTTACAAAATAAAGAAAGCTTGTAGGGAAAATTTAATTTTATTGGCTTTATGTATGCAATTATTTCTGCAGCAGCTTTCTATACACAGTACAGATGTGCCACTTTACAGCTAGATCAAGGGGACCCCCCAGGCACTGTATTGAAAGACATTTTCATTTTATTGTTATTTCTTTTTTTTTAAGCTTTCACTTTAAGCATAAGTAAAATCACTGCTCATTTAAAAATGACGTTTTTTGCAAACTTTTTTTTCATTGATACATGTCCCCCAGGGCAGTACCCAGACCCTCATTACCTTTGTATGTCCAATTACTTGCATATAAGCCTTCAAAATGGGCACTTTTGATTTTTCCATTTCGAGTCCTATAGACTTCAATGGGGTTCTTTATTCGGTTCCGAAATTTTGCGATGTTCGAAAGTTCTGGTGCGAACTGAACAGAGGTTTGTTCGGCCAATCCCTACTAATATGCAAGTGATTGTCAAACCAAGGGAATGGGGAGCTGCCACTGGCAATGGCAATGTTAATAACAATGTTGGTTAGGATGTTCATGATCATACTTGGTCAGTACTGTCACGTGTGATCCCCCACCCTTTTTTTAAACATTCAGCTGCAAGACAAGGAAATGTAATTTGCTGCAAGAGTCCTTTGGGAACTAATTACATTGACAGTCACTGGGTTTTGTTTTGGCGGGTCAGCAGGCATTTTTCATCATAGTTGACCTGAATCAACATTGGATGATATGATTGCCAATGGAGGTGAATACTTGTAGCTCCCTCCCACCCCTCCTTCTTTTGGCCTGCTTGCTTGGAGAAGGGTTTGGTATGGATTTTGAGGAGGAACTCCAATTCTTTTTTCTTGGTTTTTGCATAGGTACCCCTTAAATCTAATACGAAATATCAATTTAGAGTAGGAGGCTGGTATGGATTGGGGGGGGGGGGGGCACCATGTTTTTTGTTTTTTTTGCACAGTGCCATTTTTTGTTAGCATGCAGTTATAGCCAATGACGGTATGGACTTGTCCAATCAGAGAACATACATGTGTAGTGCTACCCCGCAGGAGCCGCTTGAATAATTGTGCCTGAGTCTCCCACTGCCACAGCCAATTACAGGGTATTTTCACACAGCCAGATGCACACACTCTTCCATTCGTTGTCTCCAATAACCAGTCTAGGGGATGTGTTTTTTGTATTTTATTTGGAGAACTTGGATAAGAAAAGGAAATAAGTAGGATACTCCAAATTAAATAGTCACAGATGAGGACAACTTCTAAATAGAAATGTGTAGCAGACTTTCAGTAGAGCTGTGTAGCAGACTCTTAGTAGAACTGTGCAGCAGGCTGTACAGAGTAAAGCAAGTCCCTTTGTAGCAGAAGAAATCTAGTGGACTTTGCTTCAAGACACTAGCCAGTGTCCCCTTTAGCTTACAACCAGTATGCTGACCTCTAGCACAAAGAGGGGGAATTTCGCAAGAGCAGTCTCTGGGATCCCTTTAGGGGGTCTGTACTCTCAAGGCCCGGGCTGCAGGTCACCTTCCTCCATGATGTCAGACAGGTTCTGTGGACATCCTCCCTCAGTCAGCTTACAAGAGAGCCATGGGTTTCAGCTTCAGTATTTCACACCCTCAGTTCGCCCACCTGAGGCCGCAGGGCAGCCTGTGTTGGAGGGAGGCAGCAGCCCCCTCCCCATCTGGACCTCTCTCTGTAGAGGAAGACTGGCCCCAAGCTCATGTGCTCTTCAGATATAAATAGTCTCCCAGCATGCCTTGGGGCACATCCCCTTCTAATTGGCCAGTGCTGTATAAACATCCCATGCTCTCATCTGCCAGGTTTCTACCCACTATCCAGTATACTCCATTGCTACTGGATCAGTGTGAAACATTAATACAGCATGAACAGCACCAGAGCACACTGAGCAGCCTCTGCTAAACAGTCACAGCTCTCTGTCAAGCAGACAGCATATACATTTGCCTAGCTGTCCCCCTGTTAGGCAACCAAAACCTATGATACACTCACTCTAGCACCTACCTAGGATGGCGCTACACAAGAATACAAATCTTTCTATGAATGGCAGCAGTGCCTAGTGAGCAACCCCCTATGATTACTATGCAGAATTGCAGCTGCTTAGCACTTGGTCCAAGTTGGACCTATGCAAAAAACATCATACCTAAACTTTTGAATAAACCATGTTCCAAGAGCAATCTTACTTTGTAGGCTGAGTTTGTTTTTTCTACAAGGTGAAATTGTAATAATTTTAACTGTTAGAGCACCAAAGACACAGGTAAAAATGGATTTTTGTAAAATCTTACCGTAAAATCCTTTTCTCTTAAGCTCATTGACAGACGTAGTCCTCCTTGATTAATATCAACTCGGGTTATACTGCCCTCTACAGGAGTAGGACTAGACAGGAAAGAAAACGTTCTGGCCACACCTTAGGGGCAGTCCCAGAGGGTATATCCTCTCTCTCTCTGCTACAGCAAATCAGTTATGTCACAAAGCAGTGTTTAGAGAATTTAACCCAACCCAACTCAAAAACAGAGGGGCGGGTACTACGTCTGTCAATGAGCTTAAGAGAAAAGGATTTTACGGTAAGATTTTACAAAAATCCATTTTTCTCTGTCGCTCATTGACAGACGTAGTCCTCCTTGATTAATATCAACTCGGGACGTCCCAAAGCAGTACCACAAATGAGGGGTGGGAAAATGGAAATCAAAATCCAATCTAGAAGGCCCAACCGGTGCCAACTAGAAGTCTTAAAGGCTCATCAATCAAAGGATGAGACTCAACTGAAATTCCAACGGAAAAAAACCCTCGAGGTAGACCACCGGTCTCCTCAAATTGCGGCCTGCAGAACCTTGCAGGCCAAATGAGGCATCCGCCGATGCCATCACATCAACTTTATAAAATTTTGTAAAGGTATGCACCGACGACCAGGTGGCCGCCTTGCACACCTGGACCACTGACGCCTGATGGCGGTAGGCCCAGTAAGTACTGAGCGCTCGAGTGGAGTGTGCCTTAACAGGGAACGGAGGATTCCGACCCCTAATCGAATAAGCCTGTACCACCGTCTGTCTAATCCATTTGGAGATAGTCGCGGCAGATGCAGGCAACCCCTTTCTGGGCCCATCCGTGATCACAAAAAGTGAATCCGTCTTACGGAACGATTCCGTAGCCTTCAGGTATACCCTGATTGCCCGAACCACATCCAAGGAATGCAACGCATATTCCCGAGGATGATTGGGCCGAGGACACAAGGAAGGTAACACAATATCTTCATTCAGATGAAATTCTGAAACCACCTTAGGAAGAAAGGATGGCTTCGGATGAAGAACTACCTTATCCCTATGAACCACTAGATATGGGGAATGGCATGATAATGCAGCCAGTTCTGACACCCTGCGTGCAGAAGTGATAGCCACCAAGAAGGCCACCTTCTGGGATAATGTAAGCAAGGGAATCTCCCTGATATTTTCAAAGGGAGGTTTCTGCAGAACCGACAAAACCAAATTAAGATCCCAGGGCGGTAAAGGCGCGCGGACTGGCGGAGCCAAGTGCCGCACCCCCTGGATTAAATTCCGCACCAAGGAATGAGTAGCCAAAGGCTTCTGAAAGAAGATTGCTAATGCTGAAACCTGACCCTTGATGGTGCTCAAGGATAGTTTCTGCTCAACCCCCTTTTGCAGAAAAGCCAAGATTCGGGTCACCGAATAGGTACGTGGGGGAAATCCCAAAGATTCACACCACGCGATATAAGTCTTCCATGTGCGATAATAGACTTTGCTGGAAGTCGCTTTCCTTGCTTTAATTAGAGTAGGAATAACTGAAGCTGACAACCCTCTGTCCTTCAGTACCTGGGTCTCAATGGCCAGGCCATTAAAACCAGTGACTGTAAAGCACGATGGAAGATCGGTCCTTGAGACCGCAGATCCTCCCTGAGAGGAAGTCTCCAAGGAGCGTTCGCGACTAGCATGTCCAAGTCGGCCTGACCGGCTTGACGAGGCTAGCCTAGAATTTCCAGGATAACTGGAGTTCCCTCCATCTCTATCCTGCGGAGAAATCTCAGCAGCAATCTGAGAGGAGGGAAGACATATAGTAGCTGACACTGCCTTTACAGGCCGTTCAGCGCGTCTGCTGCGTCCGCTAGAGGATCGCGGGCGCGCGTTACCAACCTCCGCGCCTTCCTGTTGAGCCGATATGCCAACAGATCCACCTCCGGGATGCTCTGATGAAGACACAGGTGGTGAAATCCTTGGTGATTGACCTAAGTCATCACCCTGATATTGTCTGACTGGATCCGAACCAGGCTGTCCTAGAGCTGCTTGGTCCAGGCAATCCGACAAAGTCTGATCGCTCTCTGTTCCCACACATTTATCAGAAACTTGATTCCTATCAGGAGTGATGATCTCTCCTGGTTGAGCATTAGAGACCGAAGTCACCCGACTAGAGGCTCCTTGGTCCGCTTGCTCAACCGGATCCGATTCCTGGAGGGAACTGAGAATGATCTTTGGAAAAGGTAAAGAAAATGATCTGTTCAGGGAACGGGAATCACCGCTCCCTGTAGCACCTAAATGTTGGAAGGGAAGAATCGCACCGGTAGCAGTGATCGATACTCGATCTTGTATCCTGATCGTATGATCTCCTGAACCCCTTAGTCCGGGATTCAGGAAAGCCCTAGATCTGAACACCGGTGAAGACGTCCCCCCACCCCTAAACCGGGTGGGGGCGCACCTTCAGGCTGTATTAGCCTTAACTTCAGGTTTGGCTGAGTCGGCCTTTTGTTTGCCCGACCAGTGCCTCTTGAACCCTCCTAGAGGGGCTTTGCCCAGCGGAGCGAACGAGCCCTTTATGAGCGGCAAAGAAAGGTCCACGCTTGTTACAAGGTCCTTTAGCTTTAGCAGCCTGCGGCAAAAAAGTGCTCTTGCCCCCAGTGACATCCTTAATGATCTCATCTAGGGTGGCCCCAAATAGGCGATTCCCCTGAAAGGGGAGATTCGCCAAGGCTTTTTTGGAACCTAGATCCGCCGACCAGCATTTTAACCACAGCACACGTCTGAGGACTACCGTTGACATTGATGCATGCCCTAACAAGGGGGTGGCATCCAGGGCTGCGTCACAGACGAACTGCAGTCCTTGTATAATTTGTTCCATCAAATCAGATGCTGCCTGGGGGATACCTTTCCCTTTTAGGTCATGGCGTAACAATCTTTCCCATTCCGTTAATGTTTGTGAAACTAAACCAATGACAATCACTGGTCTAAAGGCTGACCCTATCAGGGAAAAAATAGTGTGGGACTCCGCTTCCATTTTCCGATCCACCGGATCCTTAAAGGACGGAGAGTCCTCCAACGGGATAACAGTGGCTTTATTCAGTCTGGAAATGGGTGGATCCACCACTGGTGATACCGTCCATTTCTTAATGAGGGATTCCTCAAACGGATAGCGTCTAGCAATGCGCTTGGAAACAGTAAGGGTACGTTTTGGATGATCCCATTCCTCTTTAATTTTATTACCAAAACATTTGGGTAAGGGAAAAACCTTCGCCGTCTTGGTAGGTTTACTAGTACCAAAGGGAATTTCCATCTCGGGTACCTCTGCCGGTAAAACCTCAAGTCTTAAGGTTTCCCGGACCGCCACAACTAGTGCATCCACCAATGCTTCTTCTTGTGCTATGGCGGAGGCAGGAACGTCCTCCTCACTGTCTGAGGGAACTTTACCTGAGACAACAGCCCCTGCAGAGGGACCTGCAGCTGCAATGACCATCTCAGAATCTGAATCTGAAGTATCAGATGAAATAGGGGTAGGTGGGGGTCGCTTTCTTGACCCCCGTCCCTGACAGGCCATCTCCACCCGGGATACCAAAGACTCCAAAACTGCTGTAAATGCATCAATATTCTGTGAACTGGAGGGTCCTGCGGCCACCTCGAGGGGATCAGGTGGGGGTACCTGTGTGGCAGGGTCCATGATTATTCCAGACACTTGCTGGAAAAAAATAATTTGCAAAAAAAATAAAATAAATAAAACTCTTTTTTTTTTTTTCTTTAGACCCCCAGTGTTACCTGCTTTAGGACCCCTACAGAGAGAGAGAGAGAGAGAGAGACCCCAAGGCTCACCACTTGATGCTCAGAAGTTTCAATACAACCTGTTCCAGCACTGTCTATTACAGACAGGAAGTCTTTGGCTTGCTTTCCCGGGTAAAAGGAAGCGGCTCCGCCCCTTTACATGCCTTCCGGCGCCTCCCCATAGCTCCTCGAGGTGTTTGGTCACCTCAAACATGGCCGCCCCCATGCTGGAGACACGAGGCTACGCCAAAATGGCGGCCTCGTGCGATATGCAAGACAATGGCGGCGGCCTGTGTAGGATAGCGGTGGCTAGCAGCGGCCTGCGGGATATATGTATTCGGCCTGGCGGCCTGCGGGAGTGCCTCGGCCCCACAAACTTCACCATGAATGGTGATAAGCCTGGCCGGCAGTACAGGACCCTGGCGGGCCGCATGCGGTCCGTGGGCCGTCGGGAGGCTGTGCAGCCCGTGGAAGTGACCGGTTGCTGGAGGAATGGCGATCTGGACTGCAGAAACTCAGGCATAGGCATCAGCCTGTGTACACACTCTGACAGGTAGGATACCTTTTACTTCAATAGTAATGCCCTTTTAGTACTGCCACTGACTTCAGTCACCCTTACAGTCTTACAATGATTTTAGATAGTCAGCTCCCAAACCAAGCCTCCTGGTTTCTATTCACAAAAAATCACACTCAAATTGGGGGATCTGTGACTGTTATAGGATAGAGGGGAGACCCATCCTACCATCCCAGAGAGGGGCCCGCGTCCACCACAAACCCGGCAGGGGGGAGAGGGGGAACATTCTACTCACCATACCGGAACCAGGCGGGCGCCAACTCCTGACAGAACCCCTCTCCACCGGGGTGGGGGGGCTGTCGACCAATACGGACGCCGTGACTCTGTTGGTCATTGGCGTCCAGACGAGACGTTTAACTCGCAGGGTCAGTCCCCGTCCAGTGGGACTATGTCGTGGCCGACCCAGCGCGGAGCTATGGCCTGCACGCGCTCATAGGCTGAACTGGGGTGACCACTGGATCTCAACATCCAGCCCGTCGCCCAGTTCCAGCTTGCTTGCTTGAAGATCTCACAGGAACACTGGAAAAAAAAGCTGTCTAAAAAAAATCTTTCTAAGAAGAAAAACCTTCCAGGACCGAAGATCCTAGCAAGGCATCTAGGTCCTTACCCCTAAGTAGACAGAAAAAAACTGATTTGCTGTAGCAGAGAGAGAGAGGATATACCCTCTGGGACTGCCCCTAAGGTGTGGCCAGAACGTTTTCTTTCCTGTCTAGTCCTACTCCTGTAGAGGGCAGTATAACCCGAGTTGATATTAATCAAGGAGGACTACGTCTGTCAATGAGCGACAGAGAAAAATCAACTCTCTCAAAGTTGCTATAAATTATAACGTTGATTTGATATTACGCTGTCCATGTTGCTAGAGTTTGTATAATTCCACATCCACATTTACTTGAGGCACAAAGAAGTTCTTTAATGCAGTAAGAGCTGTATCATAACTGGTATCGCCTGCTCAAAGATTTCCTACTGTAATTTATTAAACCTAAACTCCTTCTTCCACTCCTGTACTGAAACTGCTTACTTAAAGCAGTAGTAAACCCAAAAGCAAACAGTTATTATATTGCAGCTGAGCTTACCAGTTATTTGATATGATGTCTTCATTAGTTTTCTTTTTTAGGCTTTCTTTCTTCTTCATGTTTTATATGGTGATCTGGCCACTAAGTCTGTTGTTTTTCAAGAGAGCAAGCTCTCTTCCAGATGTATCATTATACAGGATTGAGACAAACTGTTTAACACTGGTAGGGGTACTTACAGTAATCAGATTTTATTTATTTTTGTAAACCTTTTATCTCAAAGGGAAAAACTGTTTTCTGTATTTGCTTATAAAGTATTAGCTAGAGTTTGGCTTCAATTTGTTAGTGTATTTAAAGCTAGTACATCTATCTCTACCCTCCCCTCCCCTCCAGACTGACAATGCTGTGCCCCCTGTGCTCCTTCATCCAGAGTCGGGGGTATTCTAATACAGAAGACATGTTACTTGCCAGATCACCAAGTGAAAACAGAGGGGAAAAAAACGAAAAAGCTAATCCAGGCACCACATCTAATGATTGGTATGCTGCAATATATTACATTTTTGGTTTTGGATTTAATACGCTTAGAAGTGTGCATTAGAAGCTTCAGCAAGTCAGACAGAGCCTGTTTTTTTCCTGGCTGGAGAATGTTCAGCATCATCTAGCACTTTCTTCCCCAGCCCTAATGTCCCTGGCCCACCCCTTTCATTAATTGAATTTTAGTCCCTTATATCATGGATGCTCAGCGTCACAAGTTGGCATTAATTAGGGCAGCTTAAATGTATTAACCTTTAATAAATAACAAAAACAAAGTCACGGATTGTACTCTGACCAAGTTCATCTGTGACTTCTTTGGGGGTGCACTACACACGCTACGGTCACTACCTTGCTTGATGGGGGGGGAAACACCGATGGGCTTTTTAAGCAGAGCTCCGTAGAAACTGGAAATTCACATGAGTAAACATCCCCCTCACATTTTCGTTCCGTTTTCGATCCTTGACGAAAATGGAATTAATTTTTGTCATAGCTTTCGTAAATTGACGAAAATGTGGGGTAATTTTCATTTCCATTTTCTTGACTGCAAATATGGCGCTGACAAAAAATGTGCCGAAAATGAGCCAGCTGTGGGCTCATAAGAGGAGCACTGAGGCTGGGTGCTGTGAAGTTTTCAAGGACCTGTTTACAGCACACTGCAGAAACCCCACCAGCTTGATCTGCTTGCATAACATACAGAAGCACAGAGACCCAGCAATGATGTCACTTGGTCTAAAATTAGGTATGTAATAAAAACAGAAAGGCTTCCTTTAAAATTTTCTTTAACAAGGTAATGGAGGGAAAAACCAGGAAAGGTAAATATAAGCAGATAAAGCTTCAGTTTTAAGAAAAGATTTATTAAAACTGAACAGTGTTGCCAACCTACCAGATTATAATTTACTGACACAACACCCAACATTTACTGACACAGTCAAGTTTTTACTGCCATTTGCAAAAGTTACAAAATTACAGTTTTAAGTGCAAATTTCAGTATTTAGGCTACAAACAAATACAATATGCAATTAGCAATGTGATTTAAGGTAGATAATACGGCAAAAAACATATTTCTTATTTTATTTTGGATATAGTAAGTAGCTCAGAGACAGGACTCAGGAGGGCAAGAAATTAGAATGGGCAGGCACACACTTGAAATTGTGTCAATTCAAGTCAATTTCAAGTGTGCAGCAGCACAGATGATGGGGACACCTCACCAACACGACACTTCCCCTCCTGAGTCACAGTGACAGTCTCTCTCCATGCCAGGTGTCAGTAACAGGTGTGGCCAGAAATGTGTGGACTCCCACAGAGAATATCAGGCACAAGTAAAGTGTAGAATATTATAATTTATTTAGAAATAAGTGAATAACACAAATGCAAATGCACCTCCAGTAAACTAAAACTGTGTAAATCAAACCAGATAACCAAAGAATAGTGACACACAATGAACAACTGCACAAACCAAGTAGATACAGAAAACAGGATAAACGAAACATAACCGTAACAGAGCCAGGGTCATACATGGGAGATCAAGCAGAGGGAACTGGGAACAAGACAGGAAAGGGAGAGGGTAACAGGAGACAGAGTAAGCAGGTAGGAAGGGATCAGACTGCATGGTCGGGATCAGCATCAAGGTCCAGGATCAGGGACGCAGGTCAGGGGCACACGCAGACAACACCAAGGCAGTGAAGAAGAGCATGCACAGGGTTTAAATACACTTTCTGCAACCAGCATCAGGTGATGACTGATTGCATGAGATGATGTCAGCTTCTGGCTGTTGAGGGACACCTGCTGGTGGACACCGGAACTGCAGCCTACAGATCTGGGAGCCACAGTGCCACCAGCAGGTGAACCCTTTCCTTACACCAGGTGGTCCCCTCTGTTCAAACATCACTGACAGTCCTACTCCTGGCTTGCTTTGCTCCCATCCCACAGACCCATACATGAGGCTGTGGCCACTCCACTTGGCTCCCTTACACCATGACATCACATGGCATGCTTAGGCACCGCTTAACCAGACCCCCCTCTTCGCCGGTGCCACCTGAATACACTGTAGCAGGCACTCAGATGATCTTGGCAGTTTCTGGACCAGAACTGTGCATGCGCAGTTCCAAGCCAAGTGTCACAGCCATATTTTTTTACTGGCAACCTTTTCCTGTCACTGCCCATTTTTTACTGGCTGCCAGTAAAAATACTAATGGTTGGCAACATTGAACCTAAACCAAAGTTTGGGGGGGGGGAGGGGGGCAGAGGTGGGAGTGGGGGTGGTCTTTGGGGGGGGGGGGTTTGGAGGATTGATTAAAAGACGACTCCACCAAAATGGAAGTGTTCCTCCTCCAGCCACTTCCTGTCTTCATGCACAATGTGTGTTGTAGGCTACTCCAGGGGCATGTGTAACACGGTGACAACAGAACAGAACATTTGGGAGATAGTTGTCATTTTATACACAGGAGGTTCCGGAACAAGTAGCTACATGGCAGGATTACAAGATATAAAAGAATATATGAAAAATAAATGAATAATTTGAATTGATTAAAAACACCTTTTCAAATTACATTGAACTGTTAAAGCTTACACGATGGTTTAGTGATTGGGCTTAGGTCTACTTTATTTCTTTCTTATCCCAATGTCTTTCTCTACTTTTGACTTTCTATTATATATTTCAGTCAGTTTTTATATATGTTTTTTTTTTTTTTTTAACTGAATGATAGTATTTGTTTGTACACTTAGAAACATCACAGAACTGTACTGCTGAAAAAAGTCTATGTGGCATCAGGTAAAATGTTCAAGTGAAGAGAACATTGCCTTCCACCCCTACACCCAACTTTGATGTATATAGCAGGGTCCATGAGCAGTGTCAGTTCTTGGATGATTAACACCTCCCCCACCCTTGCCATTTTATTACACATTAACGCAGGCTCCCGAGCAGCAGGAAAAGATTCAGACAATTACAATCAAGTCAGGGCACACGCCTGCCCCGGCCGTGCGAACATGAGCAGGGTACTGATGAGACACTTATTTCATCCCCTCCTCCTTTTCCCTTTTCCCTTTCACACTATAACATATATTAAGTCAACAGAAAGACTTTTATTTTTATTTTTTTCCTTATATTCAAATATAGTGACATTCCCATCAGGGACTGGGATACCACTGAATACTTCTGAAGGGTGACAATGGACAGCAGGTGCATTGTACGAATTACATGTATCCAGACATATAGCATTTGATCTGTATTGTCAAATATGCATGTTAAGCAACAAAAGGAAATATTTAAAAAGTGCACATTAAGCTAATTTTTTTTATCAAAATATAATGCTGGTGTGCAAACCTGTCCTGTATCCTAAACGCTGGGCAGATATAAAAAGACAGCATTTAACCCAGTGATGAATTTAATCAAATTAATTTTTAGAAGCAGCTGGCAAAATACCTGAAGCTTTTTTCTTTATATAAGTCTCATGTAATCCCCAGCATAGAATTACTTCACTGTGGAAGGGGTGTGGCAGTACTGTAAGCCATTTGGGCTCTATACATTGTACAGTGCTGCTAACACAGAACAGGGTGACACCCCCTATTGCTGTACTGCTGCTTGTTCCTAGTCCAATAACAGGCTGGTGCAGGTCCTAAACTAGAATATATTACTTAACTTTCGGTTTTGAATTATTTTTATACTAAACTAAAAGAAAAAAATCTTTGTTGTTAACAAATTGAGAGGTTCGTCTGCTAAATTTTGGGTATCTGGTCATCTTGGATTTAAGCTTTAAAACACCTCTGTAATTATTGCTACTTGATGTGACTGAATCGATTTGCAGAGTGAGGAGTAATAAAAAGGGAAAGAAAAAAAATATAATAAATAAATGATTATATAAGTGTTCATGTATTGCTTGCAGGTATATACTGTATGTATACATAGACGCTGTGAGGTATTGGCTGACAGTATTATGGTCTGTGTGTATGTGTCATCTGGTTTTCTCATCTTCATATGGCAAAAGGCTTCAAAATTTGCATCTGTTATGCAGAAAACAAACTTTTTTGTTTTCTTAGATCCTAATAAATTCTGGTCTGGGTTCTGGAGCCAGAGACTTTGTAGAGCAAGGTTTCTCAACCAGGGTTCCACTGAACCCTTAGGTTTCGTCCAGAGGTTACTAGGGGTTCCTTGAGCAACGAGCAAATACTGCCTCTCAGATGAGTTTCCAATGGCACCATTGATCTTTTGAGCTATCTGTAAGGGGGTAATTAATTCTTCCCAATGACCCCAAGTGTAAGGAGTAGAGTTGAGCGAACACCTGGATGTCCGGGTTCGGCGGGTTCGGCCGAACTTGAAAAAAAAGTCCGGGTTCGTGACCCGAACTTAACCTGAACTTTACCCCGATCCCGAACCCCATTGAAGTCAATGGTGACCCGAACTTTGGAGCACTAAAATGGCTCTAAAAAAAACATGGAAAGGGCTAGAGGGCTGCAAATGGCAGCAAAATCTTCTTAAGAGCATGGCAAGTGCTCTGCAAACAAATATTGATAGGGAAATAACTTAAAATAACATAAAAAACATAAACAAAAAATTAATCTTGATCTAGGAGGACGAGGCCCATATTGTTTTTATATTTGTTTTTAATTTTAAATTTCTTACACCCCAAAAGATTGAGAAAGATCAAAAATACAACAATGGCTGGGTAAGGGCGGTATACATGTCTATTCTGCACAAGGTATAGACAAGTCCTGTGGGATCCATGCCTGGTTCATTTTAATGAACGTGAGCTTGTCCACATTGGCTCTGGACAGGCGGCTGCGCTTGACTGTGATAACGCCCCCAGCCGTGCTAAATACACGTTCAGGTAATACACGGGCTGCAGGGCAGGCCAGCACCTCCAAGGCGTAAATGGCAAGCTTAGGCCATGTGCCCAATTTTGAGACCCAGAAGTTGAAGGGGGCAGACCCGTCATTCAGCACGTGTATAGTACGTAAGGAACGGTAAGGAACTGTATATGGTATATGGTAAGGAACGTTGATGGCGGCAGGGGGGCTTTTTTCCCCCTTCTGGGTTAAGTCTGGCCTTGGAAAAGCTATGTGTCCCTGGTTGTGGGCTGGGCTCTCCCAAAGCTGTCTAAGTTCTGAGGCCTTCTGGTAGGGACGGAGATGCACTGGTCTTGCCAGGGACCAGGATTCTAAAAAGCCTGTGGTGTATGTGCCCCTGGAGTGGCAGTCCAGGGGTGCCATAATTCACGGTGGATGGCAACACCATGAGTATGGCACCAAGGACGCTGCACTTCCTACACACGTTTTTCACACCTGCCTCTAGGGTCGGGCCTTTTGGTCAGGAGTCAGGACCAGAGGATTTTTTTATTCCTGGCCAAAGGGCCTGCCATAGTATTGCAACGTGGCACTAACCTTGCACTTCTTCTTCACTATCCCTTTCCCCACTTTTATGTGTTGTGTGTCTCACGTTTTGTGTTTTTTATTGTGGCGGTACACTTTATTTTGCACAGCGTGATTAGTAGGATGTAGGTCCTTGGGCCTGTCCCTGAAAGTCTTGGTAGGGGTGGATATGGGCTTCTGGCTTGGTTCGCCCTCTCTAATGAGGTCTCTCTTTGGGAGAGCCCCACCTAGTACTTGGGGTGGTCTGTTTCAGCAGACCTCCTAAAGAACGGGTCTGCCTGATTTTGGCCAGGTTAGCCAGTGTAAGTACCCCAGTCCCTGTCAGGAGCCTTGCGCCCTGGGGGATCAGGGTCAGGGACCATGTGTACACCCTGTGCACTTTTTGTGTTTCACTTTTTTGGTGTGCACTTTTTAATGCACCCGCCGGGTGATAGTCTGAGTGTGTTCACACACCACGGGCTTAAAAAAAAAAAAAACAGCTGGTGGTCCTGGTTGTTGTGGCATGCCGACAAAGCTTTTCCACATTTCATACATGCTAACCCTGCCTTCTGAAGGTGCTGGCGGTGCCCTGGCTGTGTTGGCGACCTCCTCCTCTGCCTTTGCCTTGTGCTTCCACTGTGCCCCTGCTGTCAGGTGGGAATGCCACCAGCTTTGCTTCTCGACCTTTTGGCTAAGATCAAGTGTAGTATCTGTTGTTATCAGTTATCTGGGTGCCACCCTGCTGTGAACATGGTTCCTCCTCCTCATCCTCCAGCTCGTCATCCTCCAGAACTGTGCCCTTGCTGGACAATTGTGTACCTGGTGTTTGTGGGTGCAGGAACCCACCCTCGGAGTTACTTGTGAATGACTGCCCTAATAGCCTTGGAAATGATCACTGCTCCGGATACGGAGGCGGTAGTGGATGAGGATGAGGAAGCGGAGTAGGAGGCGTTAGCAACAGGAGTAAAACTGAAGCGCCCTGCAATCCTCGGTGGTGGAAGGAGATGCGCCAAACAAATTTAAAGGGTGTATCTCACAGTAACATAATCAGCAATCGCTGCAAAATTATTAATTTTCCCCTAAATGGGTGTTTATTAAATAGCAGAATAGAACAACAGTATCTAAAGGGTGTATCTCACACGTACAGATACAGACTAGGCCGCAATTTAATATCTTTTGTTCCCCTAAATGATTGTTTATTGAATAGCAGAATAGAACAACAGTATCCAAAGGGTGTATCTCACACGTACAGACACAGACTAGGCCACATTTTAATATCTTTCTTTCCCCTAAATGGGAGTTTATTGAATAGCAGAATAGAACAACAGTATCCAAAGGGTGTATCTCACATGTACAGATACAGACTAGCCGCAATTTAATATTTTTCCCCTAAATAGGTGTTTATTGAATAGCAGAATAGAACAACAGTATCCAACTGGTGTATCTCACAGTAAAATATGCAGACTAGGCCGCAATTTTGTTTTTTTTCCCTAAATGGGTTTTTATGGAAAAGCGGAATAGAACAACAGTATCCAACAGGTGTATCTCACAGTAAAATATGCAGACTAGGCCGCAATTTAATTTTTTTTCCCTAAATGGGTGTTTATTGAATAGCGGAATAGAACAACAGTAGCCAAAGGGTGTATCTCACAGTAACGTATGAATGAAACATTTTTAGTTTTCCCTTAAATTGTTGATTTTTGAATAGCAGATTAGAACAGCAGTGTCTAAACACTGTATGTCACTGTAAAATATGAAGGAAAAAAGGTTTTTTTTTTTTAAAATCCATATTAAGCAAACACATATTCACTGAGCTTGCATTACATGGCTGCTACACGCCGCACGCCTAACAGGTTGGATACTGTTGTTGTTCTATTCCGCTATTGAGTAAAAAAAATCCATTTGAATGAAAACCTAAAAAATAATTGTTTTCCCCTTAAATTGTTGATTTTTGAATAGCAGATTAGAACAGAAGTATATAAACACTGTATGTCACTGTAAAATATGAAGGAAAAAGTTTTTTTTTTTTTTTTAAATCCAGATTAAGCAGACACATATGCACTGAGCTTGCATTACATGGCTGCTACACACCGCACGCTCCCCACCTAACAGACTGATAAAAGTTTTTTTTTCTCCCTCCTCCTCACTGGGCTCAGGTCAGGGCAAAAAAATCGTGCACTGCAACCCCACACAATAAAATCGATGTAGATCGCTGTCTGATTAAAGAAGATTCTTCCTATTCTTTCCCTGAAAGCAATCTCCAGCCTGCCCCTACAATGATCTCCTATTTCTCCCTCAACAGCATCAGGAACCTCTCCCTACAGTAGTTAGAGCAGAGTGACTCCAGCTTATATAGAGGCTGGGTCACATGCTGCACTGGCCAATCACAGCCATGCCCTTAGTAGGCATGGCTGTGATGGCTTTTAAGGGCACACTAGTTAAACGTTTGTTGATTGGCTGCCCTGCAGCTGTTGAAACCGGGCCAAAACATGAAATAAAATTACCGAACAACGGACTGTATCCTGAACATACAGTGAAATGTTCGGGTCCGTGTCTGGGTACCGAACACCCAAAAGTCCGGTACGATCCCAAACAATACAGTCCGGGTTTGCTCAACCCTAGTAAGGAGCATTCTTCCCACTGACCATCACACTAATGTATCATGAGTTATAAATATAGTAATGTTTAGCAGGGGTTCCCTGAGACCAGAAGGTTATTTCAAGGGTTCCTCTGTGTTGAAAAGGTTGAGAAAGGCTGTTGTAGAGCTTTGCGTGGGATAAGGCCTGCAGTCCTAGGCCAATGTTTTGCCTGGTAGCCAGACCTCATTAAAGTATACCAAAGACATACTGGTAGGTTGATTGGCTCCTGTCTAAATTGGCCCTAGTATGTGTATGAATGAATGCAAATTATAGGGACCTTGGATTGTTAGCTCCTTGAGGGCAGAGACTGATGTGAATATACAGTATATATGTGAAGAGCTGTGTAAATTGATGGCGCTCTAGAAGTACCTGTAATAAATGAAATAATAAGTAAATATATGTAAATTCTCACCTTGTAAAACAGCCCAGTCTGTTTAAAATTGAAATGAAAGGCAAAACATGTGTGTATAGATATAAACAGAAAGCATTATAAACACTTTTCCCCCTTTTTTGTTTTTAAGTGATCACATTACCTCTGTTCTCAGCTGCATAAGAGCTGGGGGAGAAGAAGTAGCAGTACACTGACCTTCTCACTGAATGGCTGTGGGGGGGGGGGTGTGATCATTGGAGGAGAGCACACCAAGTTCCCAGAAGAACTAGAGAACTGAGCACAATGTGCTCTACAGGTTAGTGTGGTCAGTTTTTAATGAGAAAACAGAAGGACTGGCAGAAACACCAGTGATTTCACACAAAGGAAGCAATAGAAAGGGAAGCTGGTACTTTTTCATTCAAATGCATGGTACAGCAGGCAAATATCAGGAATATGAAATGTTCGGTTTACATATTCTTTAACCACTTCAGCCCGGGAGGTTTTACCCCCATAATGACCAGGCCATTTTTTACGACATGGCACTGCGTTAAATTAACTGACAATTGTGCGGTCGTGCAATGCTGTACCCAAATAAAATTTATGTCCTTTTTTTCTCACAAATAGAGCTTTATTTTGGTAGTATTTGATCACCTATGCGATTTTTATTTTTTAGGTTAGAAACAAAAAAATTAGCGACATGTTTGAAAAAAAAAACAATATTTTTTACTTTCTGCTATAAAACCTATCCAATAAAAAAAATAAAAAAAATTTAATTTCTTCATCAATTGAGGCCAATATGTATTCGGCTACATGTTCTTGGTAAAAAAAAAATCCCAATAAGCGTATATTGATTGGTTTGTGCAAAAGTGGGTTGACTGGGGGGGGGGGGTGGGTGGGTTGACTGGATGAAGACAGAGATCGGTGTTCCTGCTTAGTAGAAACACAAGATCTCCATCTTCTTCCCTGTCAGAACAGCTATCTGCCTTGCTTACATAGGTAGATCCCTTTTCTGCCTCTCTAGGGAAAGATCTCGGGTGGCCAGCGGACATCGGGTCAGCCGGACCCGTTGATTGACATCCCTGTTAGCCAAACACGGCACGATCACGCCTTCAGCGATGTAATAGAGTCATCTAGTGGCTATTGCACAAACCGACGTACAGGTACATGATTTTGCGCAATAGAGCTGACCTGCCGCAGTAAATGTACATTAGGCTATCATCCAGTGGCGGCTGGTGCTCAAAATTTTTGGGGGGGGGGCGCAAAAAGAAAAATGTAATAGGTATTGCTTCGCGCCAAAAAACGCAGTAAAAAAATTGTGTGACTTTGAAGCTGTGCCCCCTTCAATGCAATGAACACTGTGCTGTGCCCCCTTCAATGCAATGAACACTGTGCTGTGCCCCCTTCAATGCAATGAACACTGTGCTGTGCCCCCACAATGCAGAGTTCAGCGTGCATGCCCCTTTCAATTCAGAGCTCCACAGCATTGTCCCCAATCACTGCAGAGCGCCACAGCATTGTCCCCAATGATTGCAGAGTGCCACAGCATTGTACCCCAATGATTGCAGAGTGCCACAGAATTGTACCCCAATGATTGCAGAGTGCCACAGAATTGTACCCCAATGATTGCAGAGTGCCCACAGCATTGTACCCCAGTAAATGCAGAGTGCCCACAGCATTGTACCCCAATGATTGCAGAGTGCCCACAGCATTGTACCCCAATGATTGCAGAGTGCCACAGAATTGTACCCCAATGATTACAGAGTGCCACAGCATTGTACCCCAATGATTGCAGAGTGCCACAGAATTGTACCCCAATGATTGCAGAGTGCCACAGCATTGTACCCCAATGATTGCAGAGTGCCCACAGCATTGTACCCCAATAAATGCAGAGTGCCCACAGCATTGTACCCCAATGATTGCAGAGTGCCCACAGCATTGTACCCCAATAAATGCAGAGTGCCCACAGCATTGTACCCCAATAAATGCAGAGCGCCACAGCATTGTACCCCAATAAATGCAGAGCGCCACAGAATTGTACCCCAATGATTGCAGAGTGCCACAGAATTGTACCCCAATGATTGCAGAGTGCCACAGAATTGTACCCCAATGATTGCAGAGTGCCATAGCATTGTACCCCAATGATTGCAGAGCGCCACAGCATTGTACCCCAATAAATGCAGAGTGCCCACAGCATTGTACCCCAATGATTGCAGAGTGCCACAGCATTGTATCCCAATAAATGCAGAGTGCCACAGAATTGTACCCCAATAAATGCAGAGTGCCCACAGCATTGTACCCCAATAAATGCAGAGTGCCCACAGCATTGTCCCCCAATAAATGCAGAGTGCCCACAGCATTGTCCCCCAATCAATGCAGAGTGCCCACATCATTGTACCCCAATAAATGCAGAGTGCCACAGCAATGTACCCCAATAAATGCAGAGTGCCACAGCAATGTACCCCAATAAATGCAGAGTGCCCACAGCATTGTCCCCCAATCAATGCAGAGTGCACCGTGCGTGCTCCCTTCAATTTAATGCACTTACCTGGCGGCGGCGGCGGGTTCTTCCCTCCTCGATCCAGTCCGTCCCCTCTGCGGCGGCGGCGGCGGGAAGGAGAGCGGCTTCTCCCTCGTCCTCCGAGGGGCGGTGACGGTGAGTGACTGACTCACGCACCGGCACCGCCCCCATTGTGACGTCAGGGAACGGATGTCCTGGATGATGATTGGTCCAGGCTGGAGACTGGACCAATCACAGCCAGGATATCCAAAAGTGGGGGTGTCCAATCGCAAGGACTTGCGATCTGGTTACGCCCCCAGAAGGCTGCCGATCGGCGCCTCTTCTGGGACGTAACCCCACCCCCCCCCCTAGCCACCACTTCCATTACAAAGGCCGGCGAACCCAATTTTTTTTTTTTGTAAAACTTTATTTGTTCGCTGTTATTTTTCTTTTTTTTCTTTTTTTTTTCTTTTTTTAGGGGTAGGGGGGCGGCGCCCTGGCGCCCGCTATGCACGGGCCGCCACTGCTATCAGCAAGTGATTAGTCATCTGTGCACAGGCCTTTTCAAAGGGGAGCTGACTAAGGCTCAGTGGCCCTCTCTCTCTGCTGTGGGAGCCTGCTACTGGGTGAAAGACTGACTACTGAGCACAAAGCTGTTTGTGTGTCCCTGTCTCCTACGTGGTTACTGCTGTCACTACCAGTAAAGTTTAAAAAGAATATTGTTTTTGAATCCTTTATGAAATTTGAATTTATATTTTCTCTACCTTATAGTAGGACTATATACAAAAGTTTTTTTTAGTCATTTTGAAATGAACGAAGAAGATTTATAGCCCCTGTCAGTTTATTTTTTGCCATCTGTGTCCCATTGGGGAAATATCGCTTCACTTCCTGTCCCATAGCCAAAACAGGAAGTGAGAGAAAATCCCTGCATATTAAGGGAATTCCTTGGGGACCCCCAGGTCACCAGAACTATTGTCCCCATTGGTACATTTCCCTTCTACTGTATTACTTTTCTGGGGATTACCCAAAAATGTGGCATTTTCTTTTACTTTCACTTTCAATAAAAATGGTAAACAGGACAAATAGAGAGGGTAAATCTCCCTAAGGGTGCTTTCACACGAGCGGTCCGCTTGGCGGACTCCGCTTTGCTCAGAGGGGGATCGATCCGCTGATGCCCGCTAAGCAGGTGGATGACAGGTCCGTCTCCGCTCACTGTGCAGCTATCCTCTATAGGGAGATCTGATGAAAAAGGACTGACTGTCCGTTTTCATCTGACCATATCCAATGCGATCCTCTAGACGGATGGAAAAATGTGATTTTTGACTTACCGTAAAATCCATTTCTCTTATGTTCTTTGACGGACATAGCTTCAGATATTCATAACCGTTGGGTTAGAGTGCCCCCTACAGGAGTAGGACACTAAGCAGAAAAAAGTCTGGCTATGCCCATGGGCAGTCCCAGGGGGTATACTCCATCTCTCTGCTATAGGCACTAAGGTTAGTTACAAGCAGTGTCAGAAGAATTACAACTCCACAAAGGGGTGGGTGCTGTGTCAGTCAATGAACATCACAGAAATGGATTAAGTCAAAAATCCCATTTTCTCTTTTGTTTATTGTTGGACACAGCTTCAAATCTTCATAACCCTTGGGACGTACCAAAGCAGTGTTAATCATGAGGGGTGGACACAGCAAAAAAAGTTCTCAAGGCTAAACATAGCCTACCAGGTAAACAGGAGCTCAACCAAAACAACTGGAGCTCACCTGAAAAAAAAAAATACACCCTCGAGAGGATCAGGTCCTTTCAACAGCAGCCTGCAAAACCTTGTGGACAAAAGAAGCATCAACAGATGCCAACACATCCACTTTATAAAACTTTGTGAAAGTGTGCACCGATGACCAGGTGGCCGCCTTGCAAACCTGCGTCACTGACGGCTGATGACGGAAAGCCCAGGAGGCACTAAGCGCCCCAGTAGAGTGCGCCTTAAAAAGGGAAAGGAGGAACCTGACCCTTGATGGAATAGGTCTGAATCACTGTCTGTCTCATCCATCTGGAAATGGTCTCAGAGCGGAAGATAACCCTTTACGAGGCCTATCTCTGAGCACAAAGAGAGAGTCTGACTCCCTGAAAGACTCTGTAGCTGCCAGGTACACAGAGGTGATAGCCACCAAAAAGGCCACCTTCTGGGACAATGCAGGGGACTCTCCCGATGGTTATCAAAGGGAGGCTTCTGGAGGACTGAAGGAACCAAATTGAGGTCCCAAGGCGGCAACGGAGCCCGCACTGGAGGTACCAAATGTCGGACACCCTGAAGAAACCCATATGGAAGAAATATATATTTCCAATATATTTAGGGAACAATTTTTAGAAATATATTGAATATGGCCAAAATTGTAGCATTTCAAATATATTTCCAATATATTTAGGGAAAAAATTTTAGAAATATATTGAATATGGCCAAAATTGTAGCATTTCAAATATATTTCCAATATATTTGGGGAAAAAAATGATTTTTTAAAAAAAATATATTTTAAATATATTTTTCTTCCATGTGGGAAGGTACGCACCAGGGAGTGTGTGGCCAAAGGTCATTGGAAGAAGGCGCCCAAACCTGACACCTGGCCCTTTATGGTACTCAAGGCCAATTTCTGTTTAAACCCCCCCCCCCCCCAAGTCCAGAATAAGGCCCAGATAGTCCATCTTTGTGGACGGAACCAGGGCAGACTTCTGAAAATTCAAAATCCAGCCAAACTCCCGCTGATGTTTGTATTGTGATCTCCAGGTTTTCCACCAGAGCAGAAGGAGACTCCGCTCACAGAATGAGATCGTCTAAGAAGCTCATTACTGTGATCCCCTGTTGGCGTAGTAAAGCTAGCACTGGGGTTAACACTTTTGTTAAGACCCGAGGAGGCGAGACCAAAGGGCAACGCCACAAATTGATAATGCTCCTCTCCCACTGCAAAGCCTCCCAGGGAAAAGACATCCTTGATGTCGGTAGAGGCGAGGAAACCCCCCTGACGCAGGGATGCCACCACCGTGCGAATGGACTCCATTCTGAACTTCTGCACCCACACAAAGCAGTTCAGCGCCTTGAGGTCCAGGATTGGACGCACTTTGCCTTCCTTCCTGGGAACTGTAAACAGGTTTGAGTAAAAACCCTGAAGACGCTCCAAAGTCAGAACCGAGACAATCACCCCTTGATGGAACAGGTCTTAAACCCCCTCAAACAGACCCTGTAAGCGGTCCGGGGACAGGCGCGAGTTGGAAGGAAAGAACCTTGCCAGGGGAATACAGTGTAACTCGATCTTGTAGCTGGACTGATGACTTAGTGGACCCACTTGTCTTGCACTAGGGAAGTCCACGGGTCTGGAAACCAGTGAAGACGTCCCTCGATACGGGTGAGGGAGCACCTTCATGCTCAAGGAGCCTTGACTGCGGGTCTGGAGAAGCCCGCTGTCACGGAACCATGAACCAGACGTACAACAACAGATAAGTGAAAATAAGAAAGCTTTATTGAAAAACAAGCTGTAAAGCAAAAGTCCAAACGGATGGCGAAACTGATGCAGAGTCTTTTGCGAAGCCAGGGGTCAGGAACCAGCAGGGTAGTCAGACGAAGCCAGGATCAGGAACCAGCAGGGTAGTCAGACGAAGCCAGGATCAGGAACCAGCAGGGTAGTCAGACGAAGCCAGGAACAGGAACCAGGAGCAGCAGCAGTCTTGAAAGCATGTGAACACAGGAGGACCAAGCAGGGAACTGAAGCCACAGACCTCCTATATATATGAGCTAGGCATCCAGCTCCTCCCAGTGGGAAGGAGGAGCTGCAGGGTGGGAGGCTACAAGAAACCCAGAAACCAAGATGGCCGCCAGCACATGTCAAACGAAGGAGAACAGCAAGAAGGTAAGACCATGACAGTACCTCCCCCTCAAGGGCCCCTCCTCCGCGGAGTAAAGAACGGTTTCTGAGGGAAGCGTGCGTGGAAGGCTCGGAGCAAGGCAGGAGCATGGACATCTGCGGAGGGAACCCAGGAACGCTCCTCTGGACCATAACCACGCCAATGAACCAAAAACTGCACCCGACCGCGGACCAGGCGTGAGTCCAGGATATTGCTCACCTCATACTCCTCACGATTGCCCACTCGGACCGGACGAGGCCGAGGAACCGAGGAAGTGAAACGATTACACACCAGTGGCTTCAACAGGGAGACATGAAACACGTTGGAGATCCGCATGCCAGGAGGAAGCGCAAGGGCATAGGCTACCGGGTTTACCCTGCGAAGCACTCGGAAGGGACCAACAAAGCGAGGCGCCAGCTTGGGAGTGGGCACTCGAAGGTTGAGGTTGCGGGTGGACAACCATACACGGTCTCCGGCCTGGTAGGAAGGAGCAGGCGCTCGTCTGCGATCAGCCTGGAGTCTCTGGCGCTGCGCAGAGACCTCAAGGGACCTCTGGATCTGTACCCAAGAAGCACGTAGGACGGAAAGGTGATCCTCCACAGCCGGAATATCCTGGGGAGAGAATACCTCCGGTAACACGGCAGGTTGGAACCCATAGTTGGCCATGAAGGGAGACGTCCCAGAGGAAGAGTTCACCGCCGTGTTCCTGGCAAACTCAGCCCAAGGCAGGAGGTCAACCCAATTGTCTTGGTGATCGGAGACATAGCAACGAAGGAATTGCTCCAAGGCCTGATTGGATCGTTCTGCGGCCCCATTGGACTGAGGGTGGTAGGCCGAGGAGAAGGAGAGATGAATCCCCAACTGGGAGCAAAAGGCGCGCCAGAAAGAACCTGGACACAAACTGACTCCCCCGATCCGACACAATCTCCTTGGGCAAACCGTGCAACCGGAAGACCTCCCTGGCAAAAATCGTGGCCAACTCCTGTGCAGAGGGTAACTTCTTGAGAGGAACACAGTGGCACATTTTGGAAAACCGATCCACAATCATGAGAATGACCGTATGGCCTCGGGATGCAGGGAGGTCCACAATGAAATCCATCCCCAGGTGTGACCATGGGCGCTCCCCGGTGGCTAAGGGTTGCAGAAGGCCCAACGGAAGGTGCCGAGGAGACTTACTCTGGGCACAAACGGAGCATGCCGCTACATATGCGGCGATGTCGGAACGTAGGGAAGGCCACCAGAACAGACGTGAAACAGCCCAGGACAGCTGATTCTTTCCAGGATGCCCCGCGGTCTTGGAGTTATGGTAGGTTCGCAACAACCGAGTGCGCAACTCCTCAGGCACAAAACATCTGCCGTTGGGTCTCCCAGAGGGAGCACCAGATTGAGCCGCCAAAATCTGCTCACCCAGGGGAGAGGTCAGGCTGGTGCGAATGGCGGCCAGGATCTGATTCGGAGGTATGACCGAAGTCGGAATCGACTCCTCCCTGGACAGGTCGGAGTACTGCCGTGATAAGGCATCCGCCCTGATGTTCTTGGAACCGGGTAGGTAGGAGACCACGTAATTAAAACGTGACAAGAACAGAGCCCATCTGGCCTGACGTGGTGTCAATCTCTTGGCCTCAGAGAGGTAGGTCAGATTCTTGTGGTCCGTCAGGATGAGGACCGGAACCACCGAACCCTCGAGCAAGTGCCTCCATTCTTTAAGAGCCTGCACGATGGCCAATAACTCCCTGTCACCAATCTGGTAGTTGCACTCCGCGGAAGACAGTTTCCGGGAGTAAAACCCACAAGGAAGCAGAGGACTCTCTGGTGTTCTACGCTGAGACAGAAGGGCGCCTACTCCCGTCTCAGACGCGTCCACCTCGAGGACAAAGGGCAACCCAGGGTTGGGATGCGACAGAATCGGAGCTGACACAAAGGCGGACTTTATAGCCTCAAAAGCTCGGATGGCCTCGGGCGGCCAGACCTGGGAATTACTGCCCTTCCTGGTCAGATCCGTGAGAGGCTTGGCTAGCATGGAAAAGTCCCTGATGAACTTCCGATAATAATTGGCGAAGCCCAAAAAGCGCTGCAGGGAGCGAAGACCACTGGGCTGGGGCCACTGTAAGACAGCCGAAACCTTCTCAGGATCCATGGAGAACCCCTCAGCGGAAATGATGTAACCTAAGAAGGTTACCTGGGATCGGTGAAATTCGCATTTCTCAAGCTTACCGAACAGCTTGTTCTCTCGTAACCGTTGCAACACTCGTTTGACATCCAGAATGTGGGTCTCCATGGACTCAGAATATACCAAGATGTCATCCAAATAGACCACCACACACTGCTGCAACAGGTCACGGAAAACATCGTTGATGAATTCCTGAAAGACTGCGGGCGCATTGCACAGCCCAAAGGGCATAACCAAGGATTCATAATGACCGGTCCTGGTGTTAAACGCGGTCTTCCACTCATCGCCCGCCTTGATCCTTACGAGGTTATAGGCCGCCCTCAGGTCGAGTTTGGTAAAGACCGTGGCCCCTTTAAGGCGATCGAACAGCTCGGAAATCAAGGGTATCGGGTAAGCGTTCTTGATCGTGATGCGATTGAGACCCCTGTAATCGATGCAAGGCCTCAACTCACCGCCCTTCTTTTTCACAAAGAAAAATCCAGCCCCTGCCGGGGACGAGGATTTGCGAATGTGTCCGCGTGAAAGCGCCTCCCTCACGTACTCCTCCATGGCCTCATTCTCCGCTACCGACAGTGGATAGACTTTGCCACGGGGAGGAACGGCACCAGATTGTAACTCGATGGCACAATCGTATGGGCGGTGCGGAGGTAGGGCAACCGCGCGCACCTTATCGAATACATCCCGGTACTCCTCGTATTCAGGGGGCAACAGAGAGTCCGAGGAAGTACACAGCAACTTGACAGGCCCATGGATGCAACTAACCCCACACTGCGGTGACCACGAGAGGATCTCGGCCGATCTCCAATCGAAAATCGGATTATGCTTCTGGAGCCAGGGGTACCCCAAGACCACCGAGTAGTGTGGAGACGAAATAACCTGGAAGCAGACCGACTCTCTGTGGACGGCACCAATGGCTAACCCCACTGGAAGGGTCTCATGAGTCACGTGTGGCGGCAGAAGGGGTCTGCCGTCTATCGCCTCAAGAGCCAGAGGAGAACCTCGAGCCTGCAGAGGAATGGAATTGGCGGCAGCGAACACACTATCAATGAACAAACCACCAGCACCAGAGTCCACCAACGCCTGGGTCGTCACCGAGCCCCCGACCCAGGAGAGGACAACAGTGATCAGTGGTTTGTCAACACGGGAAACCGGGGACGAGGAGACTCCACCCAAGATCTGCCCCCGACAGGATCTCAGGTGCGAGCGTTTCCCGGACGGTTCGGACATGCCAACCGAAAATGCCCACCGAGACCACAGTACATGCATCGGCCCTCGCGTCTCCGGAGTACCCTCTCCCCCTCGGACAGGCGAGCAAACCCCAGCTGCATGGGTTCACCCCCAGACAAGTCATCCCCAGGAGGCGTGGGAGGAGAGGGAGGCACGGGTGGGACAACAAAGGTAGGCGCCAATCTGTTAGGAGGCCTCCGCAGACTCTCCTTAAAGGAAGGTCTCTCCCCGAGTCTGGTGTCAATCAAAATCAGGAAAGAAATAAGAGACTCAAGCTCCACTGGTAGGTCCTTAGCTGCAACCTCATCCTTCAAGGCATCCGAGAGACCATGAGAGAAAGCAGCGACCAGAGCCTCATTATTCCAGCCCACCTCTGCTGCCAGGGTACGAAACTCAATGGCGTATTCAGCTACGGATCGTGAACCCTGTCTGATGGACATAAGGAGCTTCGCAGCAGAGGCAGCACGAGCCGGCACATCGAATACCTTCCGAAGAGAAGCAACAAAACCGTAAAACTTGGCAACCACCGGATTGTTGTTCTCCCATAAAGGGCTGGCCCAGGCCAAGGCCTTGTCCGAGAGCAGCGAGATTAAGAAGCCCACCTTTGATCTCTCAGTAGGAAAGGCATGTGGCAGCAACTCGAAATAAATGCCCACCTGGTTAAGGAAACCTCGGCACTGAGTTGGCTCTCCCCCAAAGCGCTGTGGAAGGGGGGCAGAACCGGACATACCCCGAAACACCGCAGGCGCAACAACAGGTGTCGGGGTAGACTCTGGCGCAACAACCGGAGCGGCAGTAGGAGCGGGCCCAGGAGCGACAACCGACCCATCGGCAACGGGAGCGAAATGAGCCGTGCGTTCAAGCAGGGTTTGCAACGCCACAGCGAACTGACCCAACAGGTGATCCTGCTGATCAAGTCTGGCAACCAGCGAGGGTAGTGAGGATGGCCCTGTACCGTCAGAATTCATGGCCTGTGGTACCGTGCGTTCAAGCAGGGTTTGCAACGCCACGGCGAACCGACCCAACAGGTGATCCTGCTGATCAAGTCTGGCAACCAGCGTGGGTAGCGAGGATGGCCCTGTACCGTCAGAATTCATGGCTTGGTCCTAATGTCACGGAACCATGAACCAGACGTACAACAACAGATAAGTGAAAATAAGAAAGCTTTATTGAAAAACAAGCTGTAAAGCAAAAGTCCAAACGGATGGCGAAACTGATGCAGAGTCTTTTGCGAAGCCAGGGGTCAGGAACCAGCAGGGTAGTCAGACGAAGCCAGGATCAGGAACCAGCAGGGTAGTCAGACGAAGCCAGGATCAGGAACCAGCAGGGTAGTCAGACGAAGCCAGGAACAGGAACCAGGAGCAGCAGCAGTCTTGAAAGCATGTGAACACAGGAGGACCAAGCAGGGAACTGAAGCCACAGACCTCCTATATATATGAGCTAGGCATCCAGCTCCTCCCAGTGGGAAGGAGGAGCTGCAGGGTGGGAGGCTACAAGAAACCCAGAAACCAAGATGGCCGCCAGCACATGTCAAACGAAGGAGAACAGCAAGAAGGTAAGACCATGACACCCGCTCTCGGCTTGCCAGACCAGGTTAGTTTGGATCCTCCAGAGGTGGCCCTGAAAGGCTTCAAGCCCTCATCAGTCGACCCTGAGGGATGAAAAAACTTCTAATGAGCCGAAAGGAAGGCCCACGTCTACGACGAGGTTCCTTGCCCTTGCCCTTAGTAGCCTGCGGATGAAAGGTACTCTTCCACCTGTGAGACCTTTTATGATGCCATCCAGGGTAGCTCCAAACAGGCGATCTCCTTGAAAGGGAAGATCAGTCAAGGCTTTTTTAGAAGTCTGGTCTGCAGACCAGCATTTGAGCCAAAAGACACGCCGATGGACCACTGCCAAAACAGAGATCCGAGCCACTAGAGGAGCATCCAAAGAGGCATCACAGATAAACTGCAGCCCCTAGACCAGCTGGTCTGCCAGCTCAGCAAAGGCAGCGGGGAGCTGTTCTCCCTCCAGGTCACTGCGTAAAAACTTAGCCCACTCGGTCACAGTTTGCAACACCAGGGCAATGGGGAATACCAGCCTCAGTGCCGAACCAGCCAGAGTGTACATATTAAGGGCCACAGCCTCTGCCTTCCTGTCAGTCGGATCCTTAAAGTCCATGGACTCTTCAACTGGAATCATGATTGCCTTCTTCAATCTGGAAACCTGAGCCACCACCACTGGTGGAACAGTTCACTTCCGAAGAAGGGACTCTTCATAGGGATAACGCCTAGTAAAGCGCTTAGGGACCCCATGGGGATGCTTTGGTCGTCCCCACTCTTTAGCGACAATTCTGTCAAAATAGGCGGAGAAAGGAAACACCTTTGCCGCTCTGGGTGGCTTGAAAGTGCCAAAGGGAACCTGAGCCTCCGTCGCAGCTTCATTTGCATCCTACATCTTCATGGTCTCACGCACAGATACAGTCAGTGCTTCCACCAGCACCTTTTCATACGCGCTTGCAGACGTGGAGGAATCATCCTTACTATCTGAAGATTCCGGGCATGTGGTTACAGACCCAGCAGGGTAACCCACATCCGCAGGGGCTGAATCAGATTCAGAATCTGATGAGACAGATGAGGCAGGGGAAGGCGGGAGGGAGCATTTTACTAGCCCGTCGCCTGAAGGCCACCTCCACCTGGGACACAAAGGACTCCAGCACCGCTGCCAGTGCATCGATGGATGGTTGGGACCTGGAAGGCCCTGCAGTCTCAGAAAGGGGATCAGGTGGGAGATGTGCTCCAAAGACTCCTTTGGACCCCACAAAAAGTGTAAAGCACTGCAAGGGACAACCCCCAACGTGCTGGCAGCACCACCTGGTCGTCAGGCACAAGCAGAGAGGGAGAGAACCCCACCAGACTCACCACCCAGCAGAAACAGGCACCTGCAGCCACCAGTACAATCTGGACTCCACGTGCGGTGATCAGGAAGTGAAAGGATCCAGGAGTCAGCACCAGGGGATGAGGAGAGGCTCCCACTGCCTAAATCGATGCCCACAAGGCTCCACTGTCATGGCTGCCGCTATTTTCAATGGCAAACCACCACAAAATGGCTGCCAGACTACACAAACATGGCCACCGTGTATAGAAACACGCATAGGGTATCCAGACAGTAGCACTGTGACTTCTAGATTTTTTAGAAAGCCATGTGCATGGAATTCCCCTTTACAAGCTAATAGCTGTCCACCCAGTCACACCATCAAATCTTTGCCCACTGGCGAATTCATCAGGGCCAGAAGGAACTGTTTGACAGAGAAGGATTTTCTGCAAGAGTGTACAGTGATCCAAAACCGACTCATAGAAAGGGTCTATAGTGTAAAAACAATAGCTAGAAGCAAAAACATAGCTCTTCATAGAGACTGGGAGGAGATGATACAGAATAGTAGTACAAAGAAACACAAGCATTGTAGCAATTATAACAAAAATAAAGTTAACTTTGTTACTACATTTTCTTTAGAATACAACAAAATTGTTGTAATTCTTAACCACTTCTGGCCTGGAAGATTTTCCCCCTTAATGACCAGGCCATATTTTGCGATTCGGCACTGCGTTACTTTAACGGACATTTGCGCGGTCGTACAATGCTGTACCCAAATAAAATTGATGTCCTTTTTCCCACAAATAGAGCTTTCTTTTGGTGGTATTTGATCACCTCTGCAAATTTTATTTTTTGCGCTATAAACAAAAAAAGAGAGACAATTCTGAAAAAAAAAAACAAAACAATATTTTCACTTTCTGCTGTATAACATTCCCCCAAAAAAATGTAAAAATCTAATTTTTTCATCCTTTTAGGCCAATATGAATTCTGCTACATATTTTTGGTAAAAAAAAAAAAATCACAATAAGCTTATTTTGATTGGTTTGCACAAAACTTATCGCGTCTACAAACTAGGGGAAAGATTTATGTAATTTTTATTTATTTATTTATTTATTTTTACTAGTATTGGCGGTGATCTGTGATTTTTAGCAGAACTGCAACCTTTTGGCGGACAGATCGAACCCCTGACTGACATTTTTGACACTTTTGGGGGGACCAGTGACATTACTACAGTAATCAGTGTTAAAATTATGCACTGTTACTGTAATAATGACACTGGCAGGGAAGCGGTTAACCCAGTGGTGATCAAAGGGTTAAGTGTTAGCCTAGGGGAGTGTTTTCTAACTGTATGGGGGAGGGACTTGTGAAATGAACACAGAGACCTGTGATCCATATAGGAGGATTACAGGTGCTCTGTAATCATTCCAGAGAGAAGAACAGTCTGCTGTGTTTACAACAGCTGACCGTCCTTCTCTCAGCAGGGAGCGACCGCGGGTCCCGTGGATCGGCACACCCGCTGCCTGCTTCCCCCAGGACTGCTCCCATGAACCGACATACCCAGGATAATTTTTATGGGCGGCGGGAGAGGTGCCCCCCCTTCTGGTCATTTCCCGGCTTACCGGAGCTGTCGGTAGCAGGGAAAATGTTCCGGTCCTCTCCCTTTCTAGGCAGGAAATTGAGTGTGAGCAAGCTGGCCCCCACTCGACTCTATGTCCTAGGAGGACCGGAGTGACATCATACATCGCTTCCTCCCAAAAGGGCCCAATTACTTTTTTTTTGCTTTTTAGTGTAGATGTGAGATCTGAGGTCTTTTTGACCCCAGATCTCACATTATAAAGGACCTGTCCTGCTTATTTCTATTACAAGGAATGTTTACATTCCATGTAATAGGAATAAAAGTGATCAAAAAAATTATTTTTAAAGGGACATTGTAAAAAAAAAAAAATAATAATAATAATAATAGGTAAAAAGAAAAAAATTAAAGCGCCCCGTCCCTCCAAGCTGGCGCGCAGAAGCGAACACATACGCAAGTCATGCCAACATATGCAAACAGTGTTGAAACCACACATGTGAGGTATCGCCGTGATTGTTAGAGTGAGAGCAATAATTGTTGCCTTAGACTTCCTCTGTAACTCTAAACTTTTAACCTGTAGAACATTTTAAAATGTCGCCTATGGAGGTTTTGTAGGTACCAATGTGTGTCGCCATTCCACGAGCGTGCGCAATTTTGAAGCATGACATGTTGGGTAGCTATTTACTTGGAGTAACATTATCTTTCACATTATAGAAAAAATTGGGCGAATTTTACTGTTTAGTTTTTTTTAATGCAGTGAAATTTATTTTTTCCACAAAAATTGCGTTTGAAAGACCGCTGCACAAATACCGCATGGCAAAAAATATTGCAATGACTGCCACTTTATTCTCCAGAGTCTCTGCTAAATATATATATATATATATATATAATGTTTGGGGGTTCTAAGTCTATTTCTAGCAAAAAATACTGATTTTAACTTGTAAACAAAAAAAGTGTCAGAAATAGGCTTGGTCCTTAAGTGGTTAGTCTGTGTGAGTTAAGCTCAAATTCCATAAAAATGTACCCCTGCAATGGGTTGGAGTGAATTTTTGCAGGATTTAGAGTGTCCAGCTATTCCAGGAGGTAGCAGTGACATCAACCGCACCTCCCAGAAGCAATCGGGAAAGCCTGGATTGAGATACATTTTTTTTATTTATCAATTGTCTTTGCAAGTCCATGTTTAATGTTTCATTTTTCTATAATAATATCGTTATTATGGTGTGTTGCTCTAATGGTAATATGTGGTAAACGAATTCTGTGTTATTGGGTGATGTTTCCAATAGCTATTTAGAATTTGAATTGGAATGTTTTTCCCATTAACAGAAAACCAAATCCCCTATTTATCCCAGTTACTTAGAACTGAAAAAGGTATAGTCGGTAGGGTAGAGCTCATTTTCATTGTAGGGGGGGGGGGGCAAAAGAGTGGAATTACAAGAGTCCAAATTCCCCCCGAAACAATGCCAGAACAGGTCAGAAGCACAGAGGTTAAGAAATTATAAGCTCAGAGTCCTGTCTACAAATGCTTGCAGTTTAGGTAAAAAAATCAATGAACGTGGGTCAATATTGGCATCTGAGAATGTAGATTTAGTGGCTGTTACGGAGACATGGTTTAATGAAAGAAATGACTGGGACATAACCATACCAGGGTAATCTTTATACAGAAGAGACAGAGAAGGCAAGAAAGGAGGAGGAGTGGCCCTGTATGTGAAATATAGCATTAAATCTAACCTAATACAAGTTGGTGAGGCCAACATAGAGTCAGTTTGGGTTACGTTGCAGTTTGCTAATCATGCAGTAACTCGTGTAGGTGTGATATATAGACCACCTGGTCAAGTCAAAGAACTAGATGATCTACTAGTTGAAGAAATAGCTAAAATGACAATGAAAGGAGAAGTTATCATTATGGGAGATTTCAATCTTCCAGATATAAACTGGAAAACCAAAATAGCAAGTTCTACCTGGAGTACAGATATTCTAAATTCCCTGCTGAGGTTGTCTCTGCAACAAGTGGTTGAGGAGCCAACCCGGAGGGAGGCCGTTTTGGATTTGGTATTCACAAATGGGGATTCGGTATATGATGTCATTGTAGGCGAAACCTTGGGATCTAGTGATCACCAGTCAGTGTGGTTTAATATAAGAACTGTGAAAGAGTCACACCACACAAAAACAAAAGTTTTAGATTTTAGAAAAACAGACTTTTCAAAAATGAAATTAGTCATAAATGGGTCCTTATCAGACTGGTACAGATTACATGGAGTCCAGGAGAAATGGGACTACTTAAAAGGTGCATTATTGAAGGCAACAGAAAATTGCATTAGACTTGTCAGTAAAAGCAAAAAAAGGAAGAGACCACTGTGGTACTCAGCAGAAGTGGCCCAAATCATTAAAAATAAAAAGCTAGCATTTTGTAATTATAAAAAAACCCAGAGCAATGAAGATAAGGAAATCTACAAGATTAGGCAGAAAGAGGCCAAGCAAGTTATAAGAACTTCTAAAGCGCAGGCAGAAGAAAAACTAGCTCAGTCTATGAAAAAGGGGGATAAGACATTCTTCAGATATATAAATGAAAAAAGGAAATTAAAACAAGGAATAACTAAATTAAAAACAAAGGACGGAAGGTATGTAGAAGAGAATAAAGGGCTAGCCGACTGCCTTAATGAATACTTCAGTTCAGTTTTTAAAGAAGAAAAAGGAGAAGGACCTCCACTTGAAAGGATGACTAATGAATCATTTGATGCATGTGTCTTTACAGAGGAAGACGTTCTAAGATTGCTGTCTAATGTGAAGACAAATAAGTCACAGGGTCCTGATGAGATACACCCAAAATTATTAAAAGAGCTTAGTGGTGAGCTGGCAAAACCATTAACAGATTTATTTAACCAATCATTAGTAACAGGAGTCGTCCCGGAAGATTGGAAATTGGCAAATGTCGTGCCCATTCACAAGAAAGGTAGTAGGGAGGAATCGAGCAACTATAGACCAGTGAGTCTGACATCAATAATAGGCAAATTAATGGAAACCCTATTAAAGGATAGGATTGTGGAACATCTTAAATCCCATGGATTGCAAGATGAAAAACAACATGGGTTTACTTCAGGGAGATCATGTCAAACAAATCTTATAGATTTTTTTGACTGGGTGACTAAAATAATAGACGGTGGAGGTGCAGTAAACATTGCATATCTAGATTTTAGTAAGGCTTTTGACACTGTCCCACATAGAAGACTTATCAATAAACTGCAGTCATTGAGCATGAACTCCCATATTGTTGAGTGGATTAGGCAGTGGCTGAGTGACAGACAACAGAGGGTTGTAGTCAATGGAGAACATTCAGAACAAGGTCATGTTACCAGTGGGGTACCTCAGGGATCTGTACTGGGACCAATTTTGTTTAATATCTTCATAAGTGATATTGCAAAAGGCCTCGATGGTAAGGTTTGTCTTTTTGCTGATGACACAAAGATATGTAACAGGGTTGATGTTCCTGGAGGGAAACGCCAAATGGAAAAGGATTTAGGAAAACTAGAAGAATGGTCAGAACTCTGGTAACTGAAATTTAATGTGGATAAGTGCAAGATAATGCACCTGGGGCGTAAAAACCCAAGGGCAGAATATAGAATATTTGACACAGTCCTGACCTCAGTATCTGAGGAAAGGGATTTAGGAGTAATTATTTCAGAAGACTTAAAGGTGGGAAGACAATGTAATAGAGCAGCACGAAATGCCAGCATAATGCTTGGATGTATAGGGAGAGGTATAAGCAGTAGAAAGAGAGAAGTGCTTATGCCGCTGTACAGAACACTGGTGAGACCTCACTTGGAGTATTGTGCGCAGTACTGGAGGCCATATCTCCAGAAGGATATAGATACTCTAGAGAGAGTTCAGAGAAGAGCTACTAAACTAGTACATGGATTGCAGGAAAAAACTTACCAGGAAAGGTTAAAGGACCTTAACATGTATAGCTTGGAAGAAAGAAGAGACAGAGGGGATATGATAGAAACTTTTAATTACATAAAGGGAATCAACTCGGTAAAGGAGGAGAGCATATTTAAAAGAAGAAAAACTACCACAAGAGGACACAGTTTTAAATTAGAGGGGCAAAGGTTTAAAAGTAATATGAGGAAGTATTACTTTACTGAGAGAGTAGTGGATGCATGGAATAACCTTCCTGCAGAAGTGGTAGCTGCAAATACAGTGAAGGAGTTTAAGCATGCATGGGATAGGCATAAGGCTATCCTTCATATAAGATAGGGCCAGGGACTATTCATAGGATTCAGATATATTGGGCAGACTAGATGGGCCAAATGGTTCTTATCTGCCGACACATTCTATGTTTTCTATGTTTTTTTTTTCTATGTACAGTAAACCCCCCTCCATTGCGGGGGTTACGTTCCGGACCCAGCCGCGAAAAGTGAAATTCCGCGAAATAGAAAAACCCTATTAAAATGCATTGTAGGCATGATTTTTTTACTGTCACTGTACGTGTAGAAGCATTTTAAGGTCTTTAAACACACTTTTAAAACAATAGAAACTCATTTAAACACATAAAAGATACTTAGAGACAAAGCAAGAGCTATGAAAAACACAAAAATCTTTCATTTTTAATGATTTATATAGTAAAATAACATTACAAAAAAAAACGCGAATTACCGGGACCGCAAAAACTGAACCGCGATGTAGCGGGGGATTACTGTATCGCAGTACACTATTCTGTATAAAAAATATAGTAGATCTAAATTCAGGTTTCTGTGTTTTAACCCATCAAATTTAAAAAGAATGTAGCAAAAGTTATAGATAATCACCCTATGTGTTAAAGTGAGTTAAATTGTCATTATACCCACATCATAAAAAGCTATCAATAAATGGTGTATTACATGCCGTTCATACTCACTCAGTCACTATGAGAATCGTTTCCTGTATTCTGCATTGATGTTTGGTCCTGCATTGATCCTGCTGCTCTCTATCTCCCCCCTTCTGTCCATGTCCCTATTCATCTAGGGATTTTGCAGCTGTGGTGGCAACTCTGCACATGCTCAGTTTTTAGTGAGTTTCTATGCTGAGCATTTGCTCCCTATCACATCTGAGCAGCCCATGTGACTATAAAGTCACACATGTGGGAGTATACAGAATGGTAAAAGACAGCCCACTCCCTCCCTCCTCCTCCTCCATGCCCACTAACCAGCTAAACACAATTGAAGCGGGATATTACATGTAAATTAATGATGGCTTCATCTCCCTGTTATTCTAAGACACAGGCTGGATGGGAATAACACAGCCTGTGACTGGCAGAAATCCGCCCACACCATGTTATTTCCATAAAATAATAAAGATTTGATTACAAATATATATCTGCATGACAATTTATTGATATTATTTATTCATTTATTTATTCCAAAGGCTGTTTTTTTTAAATTATTATTTTAATCATGTGACCAGCAGCAGAGGACTAGAATCTCGCCCTGTTTATGCTTCCCTGCAGACAGGCTGGGAAAGAGTTGGGTCATGTGACAGCTGTATATCGATTTGGAAAAAAGAACTTAGATGTTTTTTTTTTTATTAAAATAAATCATCAACATACAGAAATTGACGGGACAATCTAAATTAAACAGTGTGTGTTTAGTAAAAAAAATAGTGTTACTTTGTTACTTCCCACAAAAAAAAAAAATCATATCTCTAATTTATCCTAGGTGGTAGTTCACTTGAGCATAACTCTATGACTAATTTTCCTGACTAAATCGTTTTGAAACTTTTTTTAAATGGATATACTGTATGTAGCACCCTACAGGTAAGTGCTAGGTGAATGTACAGTGGGCCTTGTCTGCCTAACAGCAGGGCTGTGATTTATGTAGCAAGGGTGTCAGGGCTTCCAGATGTGCCTGCTGAGGGGAGTAGTATCCCCATTGGCTCCTGTGAGAGGATTCTCATAGGGCAGTGTGGGAAGCCCAATCAGGGGACACATCCTAGCTTGTAACTACCCCAGAATGCAGATTATGCTGCAAAGGATTTTGGGAGTGGGTATAAGTTTGGGGGGAAGTGCGTGGCACGGTGTCGTTGGTGGGAGCAGAGTCCCAGGAGGGAGAGTACAGCTGTCTCTCCTCCTGTCTGAGGAAGAGGATATCTTGTGGTGTCGTCTTGTAACGCTCCTGCGTTTTATGTATGATGTGGATTTTCAGCTGCAGAAATATTCCACTTCAGTAGTCATGTAGAGAAACGCTGAGACACCAATCCCAACTCCCAATGACTCATCATGTGTGGATGATCTCAATTCAGCAAGTAAATACACACACTCAATAAGATGTTTCCTAGAGTGACTTATGTATATAGTAACACAGTGATGATAGGCTGAAGAGACAGGTTGGGTAGAGATGGTAGATGACAGACACTTGAAAGGAAATGTTCTTGAAAGTAAGATAGTAGCAGATGGGATGCAGATAGGTTTAGCAATCATGTATGGTAGCAGATGACAGAGTAGCAGGTGGACATACAGGAGAGATCAACCCAGTGCAAGAACAGGTGGTAGTAGGCTCAAGAGCTAGCAATGTTAGATAATGCAGATGTAGTAATAGTCCTTAGTATGCAGAGCTAGATAGTGTAAGCTTTAGTATGAAGGTTATAGAGGTTTCCCCTGTGGGGTACTTATCACTAATAGCAATGTAGCAGAGGAGAGGTTCGGCAAGAGCGGATGATCCGGTAGCGGGATACAGGGATCAGCGCAGCGTGGTTCCGACAGCGAGGTATGCTTTCAAGCATGAGAGCTTCAAGACAGGTTAGCATCCAGGCACAAAGCAGTTTGAACGAATACATGTGAGTGAGAGCCGGCGATCTAAATAGCCATCCAGTCCGGCGCTCAGTGATGACAGCATCAGTCTTAAAGGTGTATGCGCACCTTACCAAAAGAGAATGGTGGGGCGCATACACTTATGAAAGAGTAATTAGGGTACCCAAAGGTACCAGAACATTACACGTCTGAGTATCCAGAGAGTGCTGAGTTGAGCTGAGGGGATCCGGTGTGCCGAGAGCCTGAGGAGAGAGAGAGGGGTCCAGTCCCAGGAAAGCCTACACAGGTTGTGAGTAGTGTTGAGCGAACACGGATTGTATTATTCGTGTTCGTACCGAATAATTGGATTTTTGTTACCCGGACACGGACCCGAAAACTTTACTGTATGTTCGGGTTTAAAATCCATGTTCGGTCATTTTATTTCCTGTTTTGTATGTAATGGCGCGCTTTTAATGGTGGGCTTTCAACAGCCAATCAACAAGCGTTTAACTGGTGTGCCTTAAGCTATCCCAGCCATGCCTACTAATGTATTAGTAGCTGTGATTGGCCATCTGAAGCATGTGACCATGTCTTTATAAGTTCGAGAGCCCCAGCGCGCCGCGTCATTCTGCTGTAGTTTAGGGACAGAGCACACATCATACGTGCTGGCTGCTGATTAGGGACAGACAGTGATTCTGTGAAAAATTGTGTCCGAAAAGAATGCAGGGACAGGTTGGAGTGCAGGCAGGGAAAGTTATTCGAGCATTTTAGGGCCAGGCTGGAGATTAGGCAGGGTCAGTCTACATCAATTTTGCTGTGTGGGGGGTGGTGCAGTGAACGATCTTATTGAGCATATTAAGGCCAGGCTGGAGATTAGGCAGGGACCGTCTACATCGATTTTGCTGTGTGGGGGTTGGTGCAGTGAACGATCTTATTGAGCATATTAAGGCCAGGCTGGAGATTAGGCAGGGTCAGTCTACATTGATTTTGCTGTGTGGGGGGTGGTGCAGTGAACAATCTTTTTGCCCTCACTTGAGCCCACTGAGGAGGAGGAGGAGGGAGAAAAAAAATCTATTTTTATCAGTCAGTTGTGTGCAGCGTTCATCTATTTTACTACAAGTTAAAAGGGATTTTTTTTTCCCCCTTCATAGCCTGTTTGCTGCAGTGCTGACTGTGACATAAGAAACTGCTGTGTTCACATGTGCTATTGAGTGATTTTCAATTTTATACACTTTTTTCTATTCCACTATTCAATATACACCCTTTTGGGTTAAAAAAAAAATAAATTGTGGCATAGTCTGTACTAATCTATTTAAAAATTACAAACTTAAAGGGGAATTTTCTTTTTTTTTCCCTTCATAGCCTGCTGCAGAGCTGACTGTGACATAAGACACTGCTGTGTTCACATGTGCTATTGAAAAATCACCAATTTTAAATCATACTTTCTATTCCGCTATTCAATCTACACCCTTTGGGGTAAAAATAATTAAATTGCGGCATAGTCTGTATCGGTACGTGTGAGATACACCTTTCCAATTTTTTAGGCGCATCTTACACCGCCGAGGATTGCAGGGTGTTTCAGTTTGCCTCCTGCCTGTTCCGAACTCCACCTACTCCTCATCCTGCCTTTAGGGTACAAAAAATAGTAATCGGGGCCTAGTCTGGGTCTGTACGTGTGAGATAGATACACCTTTTGATATCATATTTTCTATTCCGCTATTCAATCTACATCCTTGGGGTAAAAAGAATTAAATTGCGGCATATTCTGTATCGGTACGTGTGAGATACACCTTTCCAATTTTTGGGGCGCATCTTCCACCGCCGAGGATTGCAGGGTGCTTCAGTTTGCCTCCTGCCTGTTCTGAACTCCTCCTACTCCTCATCCTGCCTTTAGGGTACAAAAAATAGTAATTGGGGCCTAGTCTGTATCGGTACATGTGAGATACACCTTTTAAATTTGTTTGGCGCATCTCCTTCCACCGCCGAGGATTGCAGGGCGCTTCAGTTTGCCTCCTGTTCCGAACTCCTCCTCATCCTCATCCTCCCTTTAGTGTACAAAAAATTGTAATCGGGGCCTAGTCTGTGTTTGTACGTGTGAGATACACCGTTTTATATCCTTTTTTCTATTCCGCTATTCAATATACACCCTTTTGGGGTGAAAAAAATGAAATTGTGGCATACTTTGCATATTTGACTGTGAGATACACCCGTTGTATTTGTATACTGTTTTTCAATTTCGCTATTTAATAAACACCCTTTTGGGGTAAAAAAAATTAAATTGCGGCATAGTTTGCATATTTGACTGTGAGATACACCCGTGCGATACTGTTGTTGTTTTGTTCCGCTATTCAATAAACACCTTTCTAGGGCAAGATCATAAATTACAGAAATATGAGGAGACCGTCAAATAGGGGCCGTGGCCTGGGTCGTGGTGCTGCTGGTAGAGCTCCTGTTGCAAGGAGAGGACGTGGTCGATCTGTGCCAGCTACACGCACAAGTGAAACACCTTCCTCAAGTGTGAGTAGGCGACAGAACCTGCAGCAGTATTTGGTAGGGCATCATGCGCCTCTAGAAGTGATGAGGCCAGAACAAGTAGAGGCGATAGTAGATTGGTTTGCTGCTCACAGTGCCTCCAGTTCCTTCACATTGTCTCCCACCCAGTCTACTGCAGAAAGGTAAGAGTTGGCACCTGCAGCCGATGTCCAACCGTCTTTCACCTCACCCCCTTGCAAATCAGGCAAGCAGTCTAAGCCCCAAGTCATGCAGCAGTCTCTTCTTCTTTTTGATGACTCTGTCAGCAGGGTTTCCCAGGGCCATCCACCTAGCCCTGCCCCAGAAGTGGAAGAGATAGAGTGCAGCGATGCCCAACCACTTATTTCTCAAGATGAGTACATGGAAGGACCATCGCAGCACGTCTCAGATGATGACGAAACGCAGGTGCCAACTGATGCGGCACTCAGAATTGTGGAGACCAACAAGGAGGGCAGGGGTGAAGACTGGGTGGAAGATGATGTGGAGGACGATGAGGTCCTCGACCCCACATGGAATGAAGGTCATGCAGGTGACCTGAGTAGTTTGGAGGAAGAGGCGGTGGTCGCACAGAGCCACCAGCACAGCAGAAGAGGGAGCAGGGTGCAGAAGCGGAGCAGCCGTGCCCTAGACACTACGCCTGCTACTGCCCAACGCAGCAAGGGACCGAGCGCACCAAAGCCAGCTCAAAGGAGTTCTCTAGTGTGGAAATTCTTCAGAAAATGTGCTGATGACAGGACACGAGTGGTTTGCACCCTGCGTAATCAGAGCCTGAAGCGAGGCATAAACCTTCTCAACCTGAGCACAACCTGCATGATCAGGCATCTAAGTGCAAAGCACGAGCTGCAGTGGAGTAGACACCTTCAAAACCAAGAAAGGTCTCTGGCTCCTCCTGCTTCCTCTTCTGCTGCAGTCTCGGCCTCTTCATCCACCTCTGTAGTGATACCGGCACCTGCCACCCCACAAACAGACGATCTGTCAGCAACACCACCACCTGGGTCACCAACCATCTCCACAATGTCCCGTGGAAGCGTTCAGCTTTCCATCTCCCAAACACTTGAGAGGAAGAGGAAGTACCCCCCTACCCACCCGCGATCCCTGGCCCTGAATGCCAGCATTTCAAAATTCTTGGCCTTTGAAATGCTGTCATTCCGTCTGGTGGAGACGCACAGTTTTAAAAGCTTTATGTCGGTGGCTGTCCCACAGTACGTCGTGCCAAGCCGCCACTACTTTTCCAGGCAAGCCATCCCTTCCCTGCACAACCAAGTGGGGGAAAAAATCAAGTGTGCACTGCGCAACGCCATCTGTGCCAAGGTCCACCTAACTACCGATACGTGGACCAGTAAGCACGGTCAGGGGCGTTATATCTCCCTAACGGCACACTGGGTAAATGCAGTGGCGGATGGGCCTGAGGCGGATAGCAATTTGGCGCATGTCCTTCCACCACCGAGGATTGCAGGGCGCTTCAGTTTGCCTCCTGTTCCTAACTCCTCCTACTCCGCTTCCTCATCCTCTACTGCCTCCTCATCCGGTCAGCGTAACACCTTCACCACCAACTTCAGCACAGCCAGGGGTAAACGACAGCAGGCAGTTTTAAAACTTGTCTGTTTGGGGGAAAAACCACACACCGCGCAGGAGTTGTGGAGGAGCATGGAACAGCAGACAAATGAGTGGTTGCTGCCAGCGAGCCTCAAGCCCGGCCTGGTGGTGTGCAATAACGGGCGAAATCTCATAGCAGCTCTGGGCCTAGCCGGTTTGACGCACATCCCTTGCCTGGCGCATGTGCTGAATTTGGTGGTGCAGAGGTTCCTTAAAAATTACCCCGATAAGTCAGAGCTGCTGCAGAAAGTGCGGGCCGTCTGTGCGCACTTTCGGCGTTCTCACCCTGCTGCCGCTCGCCTGTCAGCGCTGCAGCGTAACTTCGGCCTTCCCGCTCACCGCCTCATATGTGACGTGCCCACAAGGTGGAACTCCACCTTGCACATGCTGGAAAGACTGTGCGAGCAGCAGCAGGCCATAGTGGAGTTTCAGCTGCAGCACGCACGCGTCAGTTGCTCTGCAGCACCACTTCACCACCAATAACTGGGCCTCCATGCGAGACCTGTGTGCCTTGTTGCGCTGTTTTGAATACTCCACCAACATGGCCAGTGCCGATGACGCCGTTGTCAGCTTAACTATCCCACTTCTATGCCTCCTTCAGAAAATGATTTGGGCGTTGATGGAAGAGGATGTGGCACAGGATGAGGAGGAGGAGGATGAAGAGGTAACATTTCCAAGCTTTCAGGGCAGTCATTCGCAAGTGGCTCCAAGGGTGGGTTCCTGCACCCACAAACGCCAGGGAAACAATTGTCCAGCAGGGGCACAGTTCTGGAGGATGAGGAGGATGAGGAGGAGGAGATGGAGGAGGAGATGGAACCATGTTCACAGCAGGGTGGCACCCAGGCCAGCTCATGGCCATCACTGGTGCGTGGCTGGGGGGATACAGAGGACACAGACGATACACCTCCCACAGAGGACAGCCTTTCGTTGCCTCTGGGCAGCCTGGCACACATGAGCGATTACATGCTGCAGTGTCTCCACAATGACCGCCGAGTTGCCCACATTCTAACTTGTGCTGATTACTGGGTGGCCACGCTGCTGGATCCCCGTTACAAGGACAACATACCGTCCTTAATTCACTCACTGGATCGTGATCGCAAGATGCGCGAGTACAAGCGCACGCTGGTAGACGCAATGCTTCTGGCATTCCCACCTGACAGCGGGGCCACAGTGGAAGCACAAGGCCAAGGCAGAGGAGGAGAAGGAAGAGGTTACCAATGCAACCAGGGCACCGCCAGCACCTCAGAAGGCAGGGTTAGCATGGCCGAAATGTGGAAAAGCTTTGTCAGCATGCCACAACAAACAGCAGCACCAGCAGCTCATATGGAACATCTTAGCAGGAGGCAGCATTTCACCAACATGGTGGAGCAGTATGTGTGCACACGCCTACATGTAGTGAATGACGGGTCTGCCCCCTTCAACTTCTGGGTCTCCAAATTGGGCACATGGCCTGAGCTTGCCCTTTACGCCTTGGAGGTGCTGGCGTGCCCTGCAGCCAGTGTATTATCTGAACGTGTATTTAGCACGGCTGGGGGCGTTATCACAGACAAGCGCAGCCGCCTGTCCAGAGACAATGTGGACAAGCTCACGTTCATTAAAATGAACCAGGCATGGATCCCACAGGACTTTTCCGTACCTTGTGCAGAATAGAGATGGATACCGACCTTACCCAGCCATTGTTAAATTTTTGATCTTTCTCACTCTTTTGGGGTGTACCCTAATTTAAAATGACTGAAAAAAAGCAGTGTTGGCTACCTCGTCCCCCTCCACCGCCGCTTCCACCTACACCGCCACATCCACTGCCACCTCAACCTCCCTCCTACTCCATATGGGCCTCGTCCTTCACAGATGAAGAAAATTGTTTTATTTTTCTGGGTTTTTTTTGTTGTTTTAAGTTATTTCCCTATCCACATTTGTTTGCCGAGCACTTGCCATGCTCTTAACTACGTTTTGCTGCCATTTGCAGCACTCTAGCCCTTTCCATTGGTGTTTTAGAGTCATTTTAGTGCCTGAAAGTTCGGGTCCCCATTGACTTCAATGGGGTTCGGTGTCCGGGTAAAGTTCGGAAAAAGTCCGGGACACGGACCCGGACTTTTTTTCAAGTTCGGCCGAACTCGCCGAACACGGACATCCAGGTGTCCGCTCAACTCTAGTCGTGAGTACTGAGGATTGCCCCTGGGGATGGGACCACTCCGGAAGAGGTTCTGGGATCCAGTGTCAGCTAGCTGCAAAGGGGGTACCTCGGTTGAGGACCCTGAAGTTACAAAGGGGGTACATAGTCAGTGGACCCTGAAGAGTTAAAGTCAAGGGGGCATCTGCATCTTGGCCCTGAATTGTATAGAGTTTGTCAGTTGCAAGTACAGATTTGCAGAGTTCTACTTCATACTACCTCAAGCTGGCCAAAGCGGGGGACAGTATTCAGTGAATTGTACAGCCTAACGGTGTCGGGAGTTCTACAGTTTCATAGTTCTGGATCTTCTGGACTTTCAGTCAAGGATTCAGCACTTCTATCAAGTTGCAGTGTGTACTCAGTGTTAGTAAGCGTTGGCTGGTGCCGGCTGGCGTCAAGGAAGCGCCAACGGGCATTTTCAGGATCAAAGTCCCAATTGTAATTAGTTAGAGCCTAAAGGAGTATCCCACTCATTCCCTTCTCCAATCCCTTTTAACTTATAATAAAAACCACAAACAAAGATGCCGGAGTTGTCGTTGCTTCAGTTGTCACTCCCAGGGTCGCAGCTCCCATGGGCTGGAGAGGATTCCGGTACTTACCCACATCAGGCCGCAGGCCTGGAAACCTTGTTACATGTATAAGACTTTTAATTGATACCCAATTTTAATAAACACCCTGATAATGTTTGTAAAAAAAAAGCTAACAGACAGATAAAAAAGAGATTTTAAGATAATCGGGTAACAGTAGTTTTCATTTCAAATGTTTAAACAGTTACCGTATTTATCGGCGTATAACACGCACCTAAATTTTAGGAGAGAAATTTCAGGAAAAAAGCTGAAATTTAAAATAAACAGCTTTGAATTCAGAACATTTTTTTTTTAAATCAAATGCAGCCTCACCAGTGCCCAAGAATGCAGCCTCCTCATCAGCGCAATGCCCACGAACGCAGCCTCCTCATCAGCGCAGTGCCCACAAATGCAGCCTCCTCATCAGCGCAGTGCCCACAAATGCAGCCTCCTCATCAGGGCAGTGCCCACAAATGCAGCCTCCTCAACAGGGCAGTGCCCACGAATGCAGCCTCGCCAGCGCAGTGCCCATAGTTGCAGCCTCGCCAGCGCAGTGTCCATAGTTGCAGCCTCTCCAGAGCAGTGCCAATAGTTGCAGTCTCGCCAGCGCAGTGCCCATAGTTGCAGCCTCGCCAGCGTCATTGATTCTATCTGGATCACTTTTTAAAAAGTCCAGGAAGCAGCGCCGAGATGTAGAAGGGGGCGGGCGGGGCCAAGGAGAAGGAAGCTGCTCGGTCGGTGGTCCTGTCAGCCGAATTGTCAGCCAAGGGACTGCATCCAATCGAATGCAGTCGCTGTATGGGTATTTTAAACTATCAGTGTATTGAAAAGGTTTACAGGCTACTAGTCCTACTGTAGATTAACTTTGTCTCAGCATGAGCCCCATGCTACAAAATGTTATTTTATAAACTGCAGCCAGGACAGACTAAACTGAGGTGTTATGGTTTCTACAATGAGGCCATTTGTCTTCAAAAAGCCAGACACTTTAAAGTCTTACTTTGGAGGCTATCTCAGGGCTAAATTCAATTAGACACAGATATATGGAGCCTTATTCAGATTCAAATATATTATATACACTGTTCAAAAAATTAAAGAAACACTTTTTAATCAGAGTATAGCATCAAGTCAAATAAACTCCTGCGATATTGATCTGGTCAGTTTAGTAGCAGAGGGGGTTTTTAATCTGTTTCAGCTGCTAGATGATGCACTAGATGGGCAACAATGAGATCACCTCCAAAACAGGAATGGTTTACAGGTGAAAGCCACAGACATTTTTCTTCCCTATTAATCTTTTCTGACTGTTTTTCACTAGTTTTGCATTTGGCTAGGTCAGTGTCACTACTGGTAGCATGAGGCGATACCTGGACCCTATAGAGGCTGCACAGGCAGTCCAACTCCTCCAGGATAGCACATCAATACGTGCCATTGCCAGAAGGTTTGTTGTTTCTCCCAGCACAGTCTCAGGAGCATGGAGGAGATTCCAGGAGACAGGCAGTTGCTATAAGAGAGATGGACAGGGTCATAGAAGATCCTTAACCCATCAGCAGGACTGGTATCTGCTCCTTTGTACAAGGAGGAACAGGAAGAGCACTGTCAGAGCCTTACAAATTGACCTCCAGCAGGCCACTGGTGTGAATGTCTCTGACCAAACAATCAGAAACAGACTACATGAGGGTGGCTAGAGGGCGTGGCATCCTCTAGTGGGCCCTGCGCGCACTGCCCGGCACGTGGAGCTCATTTGGCATTTGCCATTAAACACCAAATTTGGCAGGTCTGCCACTGGCATCCTGTGCTTTTCACAGATAAGAGCAGGTTTACCCTGAGCACATGTGACAGACGTGAAAGGATCTGGAGAAGTTTTGGAGAACATTATGCTGCCTGTAACATTGTTCAGCATGTCCGGTTTGGTGGTGGGTCAGTGATTGTCTGGGGAGGCATATCCATGGAGAAATGCAAAGACCTCTACAGGCTAGACATTGGCACCCTGACTGCCATTAGATATAGGGATAAAATCCATGGACCCATTGTCAGACCCTACGCTGGTGCAGTGGGTCCTGGGTTCCACCTGGTGCACGACAATGACCGGCCTCGTGCGGCGAGAGTATGCAGTCAGTTCCTGAAGGATGAATTAATTAATACCGTTGAATGGCCCCCATGCTCGCCTGACCTAAATCCAATAAAACACCTTTGGGACATAATGTTTAGGTTCATCCGATGCTGCCAGGTAGCACCTGTCTGTTCAGGAGCTCAGTGATGCCCTGGTCCAGATCTGGGAGGAAATACCCCAGGACACCACCCGTCTTCTCATTAGGAGCGTACCCCAAGGTTGTCAGGCATGCATACAAGCACGTGGGGGCCATACAAACTACTGAATACAATTTTGAGTTGCTGCAATGAAATTTCAGCAAAATGGACTAGCTTGCTGTATCATTTTGTCACTTTGATTTTCGGGGTGTCTTTGAATTCAGACCTCTGTAGGTTAATAATTTTCATTTCCATCAAATGACGTGGCATCCTTTCCTTCCTAACACATTACCCAGTCCATATCAGTATAGATATCCAGCATGAGAATTTTCCTCATTGAGATCTGATGTGTTTTCAAAGTGCTTTCATTTTTTTGAGCTGTGAATTTAGAAAATATCAATTTATAAATCTTTTTGTTTCAATATGCAATTTATAAATCTGTAACATTTTCAACTTTGTAAAGCATCTCCATAGGAACATCTGCTTTTTATATGCTTTCACTACACAACAAAATGACGAGCACACATTCACACTCCTGAAAAGCTGCTTGCAGGGTTTTATGAACCCTACAGACAGCAGGTGCGAGAGCCCTTTCAGGAACCCCAATGCTGTTAGGGCTCAGGAAACTAAACAGCCTTTTAAACTAACCCTTATTGTGTGTTTTCATTAAGGCAGTGTCAATCCCCAAACCAAAAATGTATTATATTTCAGCTTACCAATTCTTGAATGTACTAGCTGCAATAGTTTTCTTTTAGGCTTTGTTCCTTTATTTTCACTTGGTGATCCAGCCAGTAGCACTCTTCCTGCCTTATGGTGTCTTCACTCTGGATGGAGGAGCAAAGGAGACACAATTGGGAAGCAGCATTGTCAATCTGGGGAAAGGGTAGCTGATGAGTGCTGTGGTAGTTCATTGATTCTTCCTGTGAATGTGAAATTGCCTGGCCATACGATGTGTGGGTACACAGCTTATACTCACAGTGTGTAGGAGTCCTGCATGGCACCAGCAATCTGCTGATCGCAGGTGCAATGCTTTCCAGACTCCTAAAAAAAAAAAAATAGTAAATGCACATTTTTTTACATACAAAAAAAAAAAAAAATAGACATTTTTTTTTTTTAAGGTAAACTTATCCTTTAAATTGACTAGACTTACAAAATGAAGCCAAACTCCAGATAACACTTTTGCAGCAGCTGCAGCAACATTTTGCTTTCCTTTTGAGATAAAGGTTTTACTTAACTGCTTGCCAACTGTAAAAATTTACATAGTACGTGATCCCGGGTTTGGGGCACATGCCTGCCGCCAGTGACCCACTCCCGCTGTGATTATACACAGCAGGAGCTGATCTGCAGGTACTGCAAACTTGATGTCCGCCAGCACCCACCGATCGTTAGGCAGAGAGCCAGAACAGCGATTTGCCTATGTAAACAAAGCAGATCCCCATTCTGTTAGTAGGGAAGGTATTGATCCTGTGTTCTTGCAAAGCAGGGACATGAATCAATGCCTTCCCTAGTAAAAGCACCTCCATCACAGTACATAAGCACTAGCTAGGCACACAAAACCAAAAAAGGAGTAAGAAAAAGAACATATATACCCCAATGGGATAGTTGTCTGTCTCACCCACTCGGCGCTAAGGTGCTTAATGCTAAAATAAATAGCTTACATAAATACAGTAATAAAACCATAAATATCCAAATCCGATTAAAGGTACATAAAATGGTATAACCTGATATAAAACCACAAAACCATCTAAAACCTTTCGGATGTCAGCAGCCGTTATATATAAAAATAATAATAAAAAGGTGTGTACATATAATAAAATCACATGTAAACACTAACAGCGCTACAAAACTGATCACATAGTCCATATTGTGTCATAATATAAAGAAAAAACTGTCCAGCCTGCTGGCACAATCTTTGGTGATAATAACCTGTATGAAGTATTCCCGAGCTTGTAATTAAATAATCGTGCACCTTCACCACACGAGCATGCTCCCCAAGCAGTGCTCACGTACCTCACTGAGGGGGATATAAAGCCACACAAGGTGTATACCCAGAAGGATAAGTCTCTCTTAATACAACTCAGGATCTCCACAAAGCTGACCATTCACTGAGGAGGATAAACCACACCAGATGTATACCCAGGAGAATGAACCCTCTGACACCGCTCAAGATCTCCACAGGACTAATAGCTGGATCACTCCATAGATGTTAAGTCATATGCAAATGAAAGAAATGCTCTCATAGCGTAACTCCTTTACCAAACATTTATTAATCAAAGTAAATCCAACCAAATTGCACTCACAAACAAGTTTAAAAGATAAGCATCCAATATTACATAAATACCGATCCAGGCTGTCTGCCGCCGTCCCGTTACAGATACAAAAGTCGCGGCTCCCACCGCCGCAGGACTTCCGGGTTCGGTGTGACGTCAAACGTATGGATCGTCAGGTTGCAATGGTCACCGCGTATCCACGCCCTAACGCGTTTCGTCATTGGCTGACTTCAACGGAGGGCGTGGAGACGCGGCGACACCACTCCTATTTGACTGCACAGCGAGTTAGGGCGGGAGCATCAACCCGGAGGCATCCATAACTACTGGCAGTGCAGGACATTACTCACATCCCGCCCATCCCCAGGTGTGCTCTAATTGCCTCGCTCGCATTATCCGCCTGCAGGAAGAGTATATTAACCTTCCACCTCCCGCAAGCAGGAAAAATGTTTAAAGGAGATCGCATCCAGCCGCCATCAAACCAGACAGCCATTCAATATCAATCTCCATAGCGACCACGCAACACAACATCAATCTTTATATAACCTGCACATAATACAGTTATATGATCAATTCATATATATATATATATATATATATATATATCGCACATATACAAGGTGGCAAACGCAGAACTGCTAGATATTTTCAGAATACTCATGTGATTTATCACAAAAACTATGAATTTAAATGACAAAAAATGCCCGCTTATATTCACGGGTTAATAGCCAAGAGAAATAGATATTTCTTACTAATATCCAGCCAGGGAAAAGCATACCACCCATCCACACGGAAAGTATTCAGACCCCCTTAAATTTTTCACTCTTTGTTATATTGCAGCCATTTGCTAAAATCATTTAAGTTCATTCTTCTTCCTCATGAATGTACACATAGCACCCCATACTGACAGAAAAACACAGAATTGTTGACATTGTTGCAGATTTATTAAAAAAGAAACACTGAAATATCACATGGTCCTAAGTATTCAGACCCTTTGCTGTGACACTCATATATTTAACTCAGCTGCTTTCCATTTCTTCTGATCATCCTTGAGATGGTTCTACACCTTCATTTGAGTCCAGCTGTGTTTGATTAAACTGATTGGACTTGATTAGGAAAGCCACACACCTGTCTATATAAGACCTTCCAGATCACAATGCATGTCAGAGCAAATGAGAATCATGAGGTCAAAGGAACTGCCTGAAGAGCTCAGAGACAGAATTGTGGCAAGGCACAGATCTGGCCAAGGTTACAAAAAGATTTCTGCTGCACTTAAGGTTCCTACGAGCACAGTGGCCTCCATAATCCTCAAATGGAAGACGTTTGGGACGACCAGAACCCTTCCTAGAGCTGGCCGTCCGGCCAAACTGAGCTATCGGGGGAGAAGAGCCTTGGTGAGAGAGGTAAAGAAGAACCCAAAGATCACTGTGGCTGAGCTCCAGAGATGCAGTCAGGAGATGGGAGAAAGTTGTAGAAAGTCAACCATCACTGCAGCTCTCCACCAGTCGGGGCTTTATGGCAGAGTGGCCCGACGGAAGCCTCTCCTCAGTGTAAGACACATGAAAGCCCGCATGGAGTTTGCTAAAAAACACCTGAAGGACTCCAAGATGGTGAGAAATAAGATTCTCTGGTCTGATGAGACCAAAATAGAACTTTCTGGCCTTAATTCTAAGCGGTATGTGTGGAGAAAACCAGGCACTGCTCATCACCTGTCCAATACAGTCCCAAAAGTGAAGCATGGTGGTGGCAGCATCATGCTGTGGGGGTGTTTTTCAGCTGCAGGGACAGGACGACTGGTTGCAATCGAGGGAAAGATGAATGCGGCCAAGTACAGGGATATCCTGGACAAAAACCTTCTCCAGAGTGCTCTGGACCTCAGACTGGGCCGAAGGTTTACCTTCCAACAAGACAATGACCCTAAGCACACAGCTAAAATAACGAAGGAGTGGCTTCACAACAACTCCGTGACTGTTCTTGAATGGCCCAGCCAGAGCCCTGACTTAAACCCAATTGAGCATCTCTGGAGAGACCTAAAAATGGCTGTCCACCAACGTTTACCATCCAACCTGACAGAACTGGAGAGGATCTGCAGGGAGGAATGGCAGAGGATCCCCAAATCCAGGTGTGAAAGACTTGTTGCATCTTTCCCAAAAAGACTCCTGGCTGTATTAGATGAAAAGGGGGCTTCTACTAAATACTGAGCAAAGGGTCTGAATACTTAGGACCATGTGATATTTCAGTTTTTCTTTTTTAATAAATCTGCAACAATGTCAACAATTCTGTGTTTTTCTGTCAGTATGAGGTGCTGTGTGTACATTCATGAGGAAAAAGAATGAACTTAAATGATTTTAGCAAATGGCTGCAACATAACAAAGAGTGAAAAATTTAAGGGGGTCTGAATACTTTCCGTACCCACTGTATATCTAACGCTCATGAAACCTAAAATGTTATAAAATTACTATATAAAATTACCATATAAAATTCCCCCGTCGAGGAATATATCCTATTATCGAAAGGGAGATAAAATAAGGAGATAAGAAGGAGATAAAAAAACAGGTATATTATTATAAAAATATATATATATATATAAAAATATACATATATATATATATATATATATATATATAAAACCTCCGACCTAGGGGGATGGATCTCAATAATCACTTATGAAACAATTGAGATCCAATTCCTGTTGAGTCCTTGGGGCTGGAGTGCATTCGTGAGGTAAATCCAATAGGTCTCTCTCTTGGATATTTCCCTTACCATATTGGAGCCTCTCCATGCTTTGTCAATTTTCTCTATGCCCCAAAAGACCAAACCCCTCGGATCCTGGTTATGTTTTTCTTTGAAATGTACGGACACACTATGGTCTTTGTATCCTTTACGTATATTGGCGATGTGTTCTGACACTCGCTTCCCTAATGTTCTTTTGGTTCGACCAATATAGATTTTACCACATGGACACAAAAGACCATAGACCACATGTGTTGACATACACGTAATGCAATCTTTGATTTCAAAAGTTTTCCCATTGGCTGGAGAGACAAAAGAAGTATAACCTCTGAAATGTGTACTCACCTGCCTGCAGGATTTACATCTCCTGCAGGCAAAAAAGCCAACTCTGTTGTCCCAAAAGAAACTTGGTTTTTTAGGGGGGTCCAGGACTTTCTTCACTAATTTGTCGCCAAAAGTAGGCGCCTTTCTATAAATGAAGACCGGGTCCTTAGGTAGTACTCCCCCCAAAAAACGGTCCATACACAAGACATTCCAATGTTTACGGAATAATTTTTCCACGTCTTTATGTTGGGCATTAAGAGTTAAAATAAAGCCCCACTCATGACGATTGTCCGTGCTTCTCTCATTATTAATCAGACACGATGCCTGGGAATTTTATCCAACCTGCCTAATGGTGTCATTCAGAACACTCTCATTATAGCCTTTTTCCACGAAACGATTTTTAATAATCTCCGCTTGTTTGAAGAAATCTGTATCCATAGTACAGTTCCTTCTAATGCGGAGTAATTGTCCTTTCGGAATATTAGTAAGCCACTTGTTATGGTGGCCACTCTGAACAGGTAAATAACCGTTCCTGTCGGTTGGTTTAAAATAGGCTCGTGTAATAAGTGCAGTATCCTTAATCATTACCTCAACATCGAGATAAGGAATCACTTCCTTATTCCAATTAAATTCTAACTTTATATTATTCGAGTTCCCATTAAGATATTCAGCAAACTCTTGTAATGTACTTTCTGGGCCCGCCCAGATGAAAAACAGGTCATCAATATACCTCTTGTATGTAATTAATTCCTGTCTGTGAGCTGCATGGATGAACCTATCCTCCCATTCCCCCATGAATAAATTGGCGAGGCTAGGGGCAAATTTCGCTCCCATAGCCACGCCTTTTCTTTGGGTATAGTACTGCCCTAAGTACCAGAAATAATTATGTGATAGGCAGAACTCTAGGGTCCAACCTAAGAATCTTTTTTAGGGGTTCAGGGAGGTCATCTCTCCTACTAAAAGCTCAATTAAGGGCCAGCAGGGCGTCCTCATGCTGAATAATCGTGTATAAAGAGGAGACGTCTGCAGTCACCAGGAAAATTTCCATCAACGGGGGCAAAGTAATCCCCCTCAAAATCTGTAAAAAATCTTTGGTGTCCTTTAAGTAGGATTTTACTTTAATTACACTATCCTGCAAGAAGTGGTCTAAATACTCTCGATGTTACGGATCCTATGCTGTTCACAATGGGCCTCTCCGGGGGGTTCACCTCATTTTTATGAACTTTTGGTAACGTGTATATAGTAGGGACTCTACTGTAACTGGGAAAAAGATATCTTTTTTCTTTTTTATTGAGTATATGCGTATCGTATCCCCACTGGATCAAATTATTCAAGTCCCTCCTATATTGTACAGTAGGGTCCCTATCCAGGAGTTCATAAGTCGATGTATCAGCTAACATTTCTGCCAGCTGTCTGGTATAGTAATCCTTCTCCAGGATCACTACTCCCCCACCCTTGTCGGCGGGTCTAATAATAAAATTTTTTCGCCGCTCAAGGGCCATCAAGCCCTCCTGAATATATCTGGGGTTAACATCTTTTTTTGGGTGAATGATCTTGAGGTCTCTAAGTACTAATTGCTTAAATACCTCGATGTGCTGGTTTGAGGGCTGTGGGGGATTGAATAGAGATCTATTCTTCAGCCCACTATCTTTGCCCACCACCAGACTTTGATTTTTGCATTGACCATTCCCAATGTCCTTATTAGGATTCAAATAATACCTCTTCAGGTATATGTCTCGAATTTATTAATGGGTTTATGTGCATAGCATTTCAGCCCTGCATTTAAAATATTTACTTCTTTTTTAGATAAGGAAATGTTAGCCAAATTATAAATACCCTTCAATCCATATCTCTCCTTCTTTTTTTGCTGTTGAATTTTTTGACCTGCCCTGCACCCCCTTGTTGTTGGTTGGTGCCTGACTTCTGCCATTCTGGGAGATGAGGGTCGTACGGTGCACGATTTCTCCAATGATCCTCTTGGAAGGCGGGTGGTCTCCCCCTCCAAGGTCGACGACCTCTCCCTCCTCCTCTCCCTCTTCTGCCCCTCCAGAAAAAAGGGTGGCGGTAGGGGGTCGGGGACCATGGCTCCTCGTAATAGGCCAATTCTTCAAACCTATTGTTAAGTGGGATAGGGTCTGGGTTGGGTTGGGCAGGAGGCCTCTACCACCAATCCGTGGTGAATCAAAATTCCTGCCCCCTCCTCTCCCTTGACCCTGTTGAACATTTACCACACGTTGTTGTGGATTTGGATTAGCCCCTCCACGGTTACATTGTGTTTTGTTGTTATTATTTCCCTTAACCCCTCTAGGAGTCTGAACTTGTGTTGTACCATTAATAGGTTTAAATTGTTGTACTACCTGTGCATTCGGCACGTTAACCGTAGGTGATTGCCAGAGGTAAATTAATATATTCTTAAAATCCTCTGAATCCCTTTTGAATTTTTTAACTTTTTTACGGTGTGTATTACAATCTATTTTTTCCAATTTCTTTTTAATATCCAAATTAAATTTCACTACCTGAGGTAGGTCTTTGTGGGGTTCAAGATTGGTTTGCAAATGGCGATCTTTTTCTCAAGGCCAGCCATTTTGCGTCGCTTTCTTCTAAGCACCAATTCCTGTAATTTTTGGCCAACCCCATTAAAGAAATCAAGCCACTCCGTCATAGAGGCCTCATCATCCAGGCCATCCTGCGGGGTGACTTCCCACCTTAAACTTCTCATGATAATTTTTTCTTTATTATATTGCTCGAACGTACAGATGTCCCACCACGTGCGCGCCTGTCACTCGAGAAGATGACCCAAGGCACTTAAATCCATGCCCAAGTCATGAGCAGCATCATCTGCTATCTCTTCTGAGAAAATATTTTTCATGTTCAAAGTTCTATTCTTTAGAAATGAAATAGCATCCATTGCTGCCAAGTTAATAATAATAGGATACCAAAAAAGGAGTAAGAAAAAGAACATATACACCCCAATGGGATAGTTGTCTGTCTCACCCACTCGGCGCTAAGGTGCTTAATGCTAAAATAAATAGCTTACATAAATACAGTAATAAAACCATAAATATCCAAATCCGATTAAAAGGTACATAAAATGGTATAACATGATATAAAACCACAAAACCATCTAAAACCTTTTCGGATGTCAGCAGCCGTTATATATAAAAGCAATAATAAAAAGGTGTGTACATATAATAAAATCACATGTAAACACAAACAGCGCTAAAAACTGATCACATAGTCCATATTGTGTCATAATATGAAGAAAAAACTGTCCAGCCTGCTGGCACAATCTTTGGTGATAATATCCTGTATGAAGTATTCCCGTGCTCGTAATTAAATAATCGCGCATGTAATATTAATAATAATAATTATGTAATATTGGATGCTTATCTTTTAAACTTGTTTGTGAGTGCAATTTGGTTGGATTTACTTTGATTAATAAATGTTTGGTGATGGAGTTACGCTATGAGAGCATTTCTTTCATTTGCATATGACTTAACATCTATGGAGTGATCCAGCTATTAGGCCCCTTTCACACATACGGTCCGTTCAGTTCATCAGTTCAGTCACGTCAAATGTATCAGTTTTTCATCCGTTTTTCATCCGTTTTTCATCCGTTTTTCGTCAGTTGTCATCCGTTTTTCGTCAGTTGTTATCCGTTTTTCATGCGTTGTCGTCCATTTTTCATGCGTTGTCGTCCGTTTTTCATCCGTTGTCGTCCATTTTCATCCGTTGACATCCGTTTTTCATCCGTTGTCATCCGTTTTTCGTCCGATCCGTTTTTTTGACGGATGAAAAATAGGGCATTCATCCGTTCAAAAAAACGGACATTGACGGAAGCCGATGAAAACGGATGTTAACGGATGATCATCCGTTGTGGTCCGTTTTTACATAGAGATACACTGATGTCCGTTTTTCATCCGTCAACGGATGGATGAAAAACGGACAAACGGACAGCATGTATGAAAGGGGCCTTAGTCCTGTGGAGATCTTGAGCGGTGTCAGAGGGTTCATTCTCCTGGGTATACATCTGGTGTGCTTTATCCTCCTCAGTGAATCGTCAGCTTTGTGGAGATCCTGAGCTGTATTAAGAGAGACTTATCCTCCTGGGTATACACCTTGTGTGGCTTTATATCCCCCTCAGTGAGGTACGTGAGCACTGCTTGGGGAGCATGCTGGTGTGGTGAAGGTGCACGATTATTTAATTACGAGCACGGGAATACTTCATACAGGATATTATCACCAAAGATTGTGCCAGCAGGCTGGACAGTTTTTTCTTTATATTATGACACAATATGGACTATGTGATCAGTTTTTTAGCGCTGTTAGTGTTTACATGTGATTTTATTATATGTACACACCTTTTTACTATAGCTAGGCACACAGTTAACCCTTTGTTCGCCCCTGATGTTAACCCCTTCCCAGCCAGTGTCAGTGCATATTTTTTAGCACTGATCCCTGTATTAGTGTCACTGGTCCCCAAAAAGTTTTAAAAGTGTCAGTTAGTGTCTGATTTGTCCGCTGCAATATCGCAGTCCAGCTATAAGTTGCTGATCACTGCCATTACTAGTAAAAAGATAAAAATAAATAAAAATTCCGTAAATATATCCCATAGTTTGTAGACATTAGAACTTTTGCACACACCAATTAACATACGATTATTGGGTTTTTTTTAACCAAAAATATGTAGCAGAGTACAAATTGGCCTAAATTGATGAAGAAATTAAATTTTCTACATTTTTTTATTGGATATGTTTCATAGCAGAAATTAAAACATTTTTTTTTTGTTTTTTTCAAAATTGTCGGTCTTTTTTTGTTTATAGCGCACAAAATAAAAAAACGCAGAGGTGATCAAATACCACCAAAAGAAAGGCCTATTTGTGGGGGGAAAAAGGAGATACATTTCATTTGGGTACAGCGTCGCACAATCGTCAGTTAAGGTAATGCAGTGCCATATTGCCAAAAATGGCCTGGTCATGAAGGGGGGTAAATCTTCCGGAGGTCAAGTGGTTAAATGAATAAAGGCTGACCATTGTAAATACCCCTGTCAGTGGTAAATGGTTTGTCTCAACAATCTGACACTTTTGCTGGACAGCTGAGTCTGTTTAAAAAAACGAATGCAGCCACCACATCTAAGAACTGGTAAGCTGCAATGAAATAACGGAATTTTTGTAAAATCTTACCTGAAAAATTACTTTCTCTCAGCCCTCCGACAGTCACCGCCATCTTCATATTCGTCACAATGGGGTATTAGACTTTGCTCCGAAGGAGTAGCTAGGCAACAGAATATGTTAACATTAAAGCTTTTAACATATCCCACCCACAGGGGGTGGTCCCCTCAGTCAATACCCTCCTACTTCCTGCATCCATATCTCAGTTTCAGTGGAATAGCAGTAGAGTATACAACCAAACCCCAAAAGAGGGGCGGGGGCGGCGACTGTCGGAGGACTCAGAGAAAGGAATTTTACAGGTAAGATTTTACAAAAATTCCATTTTCTCTTACGTCCTCCGACAGTCGCCGCCATCTTCATATTCGTCACAATGGGGACGTCCCAAAGCAGTGCAAACATGAGGGGTGGGAAACGCAGCCGCGCCGTAAGGCAACGCAGTCTCCACATCAAAGAAAGGAACCTTACCAAAGGAAGGAAACCAGCTGGGCAACATGAAAAAAACTTGCTCAACAGGAGCAACAACCCAGGAAAAGCAAATAACCCAGGGATAAAAAACATATCCCAAAACGCCAGGGGTCCAAAACAAGGGACCCTAAGGAACTGCCGCACTAAGAACCTTGCGGCCAAAGGAAGCATCTGCCGATGCCTGAACATCCACTCTGTAGAATTTTGTGAAAGTGTGCACGGTCGACCAGGTCGCCGCCTTACACACCTGGGCCACAGAAGCCCCATGACGACAGGCCCAAGACGTACTCAGAGATCTAGTAGAGTGTGCCTTCACAGGCATAGGGGGAACTTTTCCCTGCAAAGCATATGCCTGTTCAATGGTCTGTCTGATCCATTTGGCGATGGTAGAAGCCGACGCCGCCATGCCCTTCCGAGGACCTTCCGGAAGAACAAACAAAGAATCCGTCTTGCGAAAAGACTCAGTCGATTTAAGGTAAACCCTTATCGCCCGAACAACATCCAAAGAGTGCAACCTCACCTCCTTCGGATGTTTAGGCTTCGCGCAAAGCGAAGGCAAGACAATATCCTCATTGAGATGAAATTCCGAAACTCGCTTCGGAAGAAAATAAGGATTAGGTCGCAAGACCACCTTATCCAAGTGAATGACCAGATACGGAGACTTGCAGGACAAAGCCGCCAGCTCCGACACTCTGCGAACCGAAGTGATCGCCACCAAAAAGGCGACCTTTTTGGACAACATAGACAACGAGATCTCCCTGATCTGTTCAAAAGGAGCACGTTGTAACACAGATAGAATGAGATTCAAGTCCCAAGGAGGCAGAGGTTCCCTCCTAGGAGGGACCAGATGCCACACGCCTTGAACAAAAGTGCCAACCAAGGAGTTAGAAGCTACAGGACGTTGAAAAAGAACGGCCAGCGCAGACACCTGACCCTTGATCGTAGCCAGCGCCAAACGCTGGTCGACACCCGTTTGAAGGAAGGACAACACTCGAGAAACCGAGTACGTGCAAGGTGAAAACCCCCTGGACTCACACCAGGCAAAATAGGCCTTCCAAGTACGGTAATAGACCTTCCCTGAGGAAGGTTTCCTCGCGTTGATCAAAGTGCGAATGAACTCAGGGGAGAGACCCCTATCCTTCAGGACCTCGGTCTCAACAGCCAGGCCGTCAAAGCCAGCGACTGTAAAGCAGGATGGAATATCGGCCCTTGAGACAGGAGATCGTCTCGAAGAGGTAGACGCCACGGACCGAACCAGAATGTCGTCCAGATACCCCAGGACAGAGATGCCCTGGGCTCTCAAGCACCTTGGTGAAAACCCGTGGAGCCGAGGCGAGACCAAAAGGTAACGCCACGAATTGGTAATGATCCTCCGCAATGGCGAATCGAAGGTACCTCTGGTGACCCTCGAAAATCGGGATGTGAAGGTACGCATCCTTCAAATCGATGGAGGCCATGAATTTCCCCGGAACCAGGGCAGCCACCACTGACCGCAGGGATTCCATGCGGAACTTGCGAACCCGCACAAAGCGGTTCAGAGCCTTCAGGTCCAGAATTGGACGAACCTTGCCCTCCTTCCTGGGCACGGTGAACAGATTTGAATAAAACCCCCGAAATCTGTCCCGATGAGGCACCGGAACCACCACTCCCTGAGCCCTCAGGTCCCGCACCGCTAGGTGCAGATCCCGCAAACGCTCCGGAGACAGTTGAAGATTTGAGGGAAAGAATCTGCTCTCCGGCCGAGAGAGAAACTCGATCGTGTAGCCAGATCGAACGATTTCCTGAACCCACCGGTCCCGCACACGGGCCAGCCAGGGTTGAAGAAAACCGAGCAAGCGCCCCCCCACCCCAGAACTGGGTGAGGGCGCCCCTTCAGGCCGCATTGTTATGGGCAGCGGGTCCGGACTGACCGGACTTCTGTTTACCAGACCACGGCTTCTTTTGGGAGCCTTGACCCTTGAACGGTTTGCCCTTGTAGTGCGACCGAAAGGCACGAAAGGACCCCTGAGGAGGCCGAAAATTAGTATGCTTCTTACCAGGAGCCCCCTTAGCCTTGGGGAAGTGGGGCAAGAGAGTGCTCTTACCGCCCGTGATCCCCTTTATCAACGTATCCAAGGATTCCCCAAAAAGGCGAGATCCATCATAAGGCAGATTGGCTAAGGTCTTGCGCGAAGATTGGTCCACAGACCAACACTTTAACCAAACCAGGCGGCGAGACAACACCGCCACGCTTTGTACACGTGCAGCCAACGGCACTAAATCCAAGTCCTCATCACACAGATACATGACACCCTGATGGATTTGATCCACCATATCCAATGTCGCCGGTGAGGCCGAATCAGCCACTAAGACGCGCCTAAGCACCTGCGTCCAACTTGCGACAGCCTGGGCTGCCATAAGAGAGGCAAACAGAGCTTTCAGCATCGAACCCGTAACAGAATAAGTATGACGGGCTCCATTCTCCTATCCGTGGCATCTCGGAACACCGGAGTATCCTCTGCAGGAATCGCAGTGGATTTATTCAAAACCGCAATCGCGTGATCCACCGGGGGTGGCACACACCACCGTTCATCAGTGGTAGGCGTGAAAGGATAACGCAGCCTGAACCTACTTGGCACAGCAAAAGGTTTGCGTAAATTGCGCCATTGTTCCTTAACAGCGCGCTGAAAATCATCAGTGCAGGGAAAGACCTGCGATGTCTTGCGTCTTTTCTGCGTCCCATAAGCCGCCAGGGCAGCAGGAGGACACAGTTCATCCTGCAAACGCAGCGTTTGTTTTATAGAAGCAACCAATTCATCCATGATTGCAAGCTCTTCAGGCGAGCCAGGGGGGAGAATTATCAACCCCTTCAACCTCAACCTCCACCTCGGACCCCACGAGATCCAGGGAGGAACGGGACCCCGACAAGGAGACCCCAGCCATAGCAGCCCCATTACCATCACCCTCAGAATCAGAGGAAATAGAAACTCTGGGTCTTTTAGTGGATTGAGCAGCCACCAGCATCTGCACCTGAGCAGCAAGGTTAGCCACCACTTTGGCTAAATCCCCCCCTGGGGGGGAAACAGCAGTCCCCTGGCTTCCCACCAAGGTGGCAGGAAATTTGCCCTCCTGAGAATCTATTGCCCCAAAAAAATATGCCGGAGAATAAAGGGTTAATTGCCCCTTTAACAAGCGCGGCGAGCGCAGCCCACCGCACACACACACAAGCACAGTGAGACCCCCACAGGGATAAAACTGAACACAGGCAATGGATATAGGAAGAACAGAAGGATAAAACCTGAAGAGACCATTGCTGCTGCTGCCGCCTCGATCGGTGCACCCAGGAAAGAGGAAGTGATGAAATCAGGGCGCTCTATTAAAGCCTATGGAAGGCTACAAGAAAATGGCCGCCCGCAGTGCAAACAAGCGGCCGGAGCGAGCGCAGTCAAAATGGCGCCGTTTGGCGCCGAAACCGCCGCTCCCCCACCACTGTGAGAACCGCAGTATACACTACACATGTCACAAAACATGGCGGATCGCCGCAGCGATCGCTGTATCGTGCCTAAACATGACAAAAACATGCCACACAGCCCCCCCCTTGCAGCCCACAGCGTGCAGCCAGAGCGATAGGGAGCTACACAGTGTGAACAGAGGCAGGTTACACAGTCCCAGACTGACACCCCCCCCCCCAACAGACAGGCCCCCACTTACCTCCTAATGGCGTGGGGGACCCGCACAGGCGAACAAGCCGCTGCACATGAGGCAGGGAGAGTCGCATCCAGGACGCACAAAATCGGGGTTAAGAAACCGCACAGCGTCCAGTGAGGTAGCCACCTCACCAATCATCCCTGCACCGAACAGGGATGGGTCGCTCACTGTGCCAGGAGCGTTACCTGGCTGAACGCTCGATGGCAGGCTGGGAAGCCACTGACCCACAACCTGCGACCAGGGGGATCAGCCCGAGACCCAGCCTGCACGAATCCTCTTCATCAGAAGAACTAACTAATACTGACAAAAAGAACAGCTAATTAAAGAGAGAGAAAAAACTCAAACAAAAAATCAAAAAAGAAGAGAAAGGCTGAGGCAAAATGCCCCAGCATAGAGAGATCCAGCTACTCCTGACAAGCTAGACATTGAAACTGAGATATGGATGCAGGAAGTAGGAGGGTATTGACTGAGGGGACCACCCCCTGTGGGTGGGATATGTTAAAAGCTTTAATGTTAACATATTCTGTTGCCTAGCTACTCCTTCGGAGCAAAGTCTAATACCCCATTGTGACGAATATGAAGATGGCGGCGACTGTCGGAGGACGTAAGAGAAACATTTTTTTTGGGGGGTTAACGCTGCTTTAACCACTTGCCGACCAGCCACTCTCAAAATACGGCGGCAGGTTCCCGCGAATCGCAGTACCTGTATAGGGGTTCGCGGTAGCGCTCCTCCCTAGCCGCCAAAGGGAAAGCTAAAGCATGGGGCCGGTGGCCGCGATTGCCGCCGGGCAACCGGGATCGCTCCCTTTGGAGAGAGAACGGCGGTCTGCTGATGTAAACACAGTAGACAGTTGTTATCTCAGTAATCATCACAGGGCTCCTGTGTTCCTCCTATTTAGAAACACAAGTCTCTGTGTTGATTCTACAAGCCCATCCCCCTCATAGTTAGAAAGCACCCCCTAGGCTCACATTTAACCCTTTGATCACCCCTGATGTTAACCCTTCCCTGCCAGTGTCATTACTACAGTAACAGTGCATATTTTTGACACTGATTACAGTAGTAATGTGACTTGTACCCCCAAAAGAATCAAAAAATGTCAGTTAGGGGTTTGATGTGTCCACCGCAATGTTGCAGTCCCGCTAATAATCGCAGATCACCACCATTACTAGTAAAAATAAATTAATTAATAAAAATTACATAAATCTTTAGCCTAGTTTGTAGACGTGATAACTTTTACGCAAACCAATCAATATCCGCTTATTGGGACTTTGTAGCAAAATATGTAGCAGAATACAAATTGGCCTAAAATTATGAAAAAATTTGATTGAAATTTTTTTTTTTTATTGGGAATGTTATATAGCAAAAAATATATATATATTTTTTTCTTTTTTTAAATTGTCCCTCTTTTTTTGGTTTATAGCGCGAAAAATAAAAATCGCAGATCAAATGCCACTAAAACAAAGCTCTATTTGTGGGAAAAATGGACATCAATTTTATTAGGGCACAGCATCGCATGACCGCGCAATTGTCCGTTAAAGTAACGCAGTGCGGAATGGCCTGGCCTGGCTATTAGTATGGATCTGGCTCCACATGCTGACCGAAAAATGCGATTCCTATAAACGTGCGGTGCATACCTTTACACGCTGTGCCTACATGAAGTGGTCTCTTGCAGCTTACAAGCCTGCCACTGTGGGCCCGAATTGGTTATGGATGCATTGACATAAGTGCTTATGTTTCAGAACGTTGATGGGACCGTCAAGTTGTGTGGGGTGTCTTCTCAATGGGCTTTTCATATTCCGTTAAGCTTTGAGGAATGGGGGAGGTTCAGCTTTCAGATGCTGATCATGTTTTCCTAGGGAGAGCACTGAAGACTCTTTTGAGAGAGACTGAGAATGCCGCTGGTGAGAAGAGTGTTGTTAGCAGAAGAGCAGTTTAGATAAATTCAAGATTTTTTCCTATTTTTTTTTTCTGCTGATCACAAACATGCAGCTTTCCACCTGAAGCCCCAGCACCCTGCTGGGCTTTAATCCAGCCCAATTCACCCAGCCACACTGGAAGTGCTGTACTTCCACTCTCAATGCACTGATTGCCCTCGCTATGAATGCCACCACCTGCAAGAAAGGCTGTTTTTTTATTCCCTCTGCTCTTCTTGAGAAGGAAGTAAAAGATGATAATTTATGGCAAACATTAATTAATTGTTTACAAGATGCCTTTTTTTTTTCAACCCCATCTATACTCTATTCCAGCGTCCAGGTTTCAAGGACTGATGCCGAGAGCATCTCGGAGTTAACCCATGACATGTTAGAGGGGTCATTTCACAGGCATGTGCAAAATTAAATGTAAACCCAAATACTAAAATCTCACATATTCTTTTACATATTAATGCCATTTCAAAAGTATATTTCAATCTGCAATTTTCATTAAAATACTACCTGGTGATTCTGCCATGAAGGTCTTTGTTCAGGCGTTTCCTGGTGCAGGATGACAATGCTCTGTTCAAAGAGACTACAAAAGTGATCAAGATTAGCAGCACTAAGATGCAAAAATAGATACAAAAAATAAAAGGCAAAAACATTATTTTTTTGTAAAAGAAAAAACATGGCAGCTGTTTATGATACCAATACAGAGAAACCGTCATCATCTAGTTAAGGTCTAAATCTACTTGAAAATAAAGAATATAAACAGTATAGTATAGGCAGTAAAATAGATATAAAGCTCTAACTGTAACACAATATTTTTAAAGTGTGCCCAGGCATATAGGTAAGTCCTAAAGTGATATTTTGGATATAGGTGGAGACAGTGCCAGGACAACATCATCTAGAGACCAGGGCAAACTTTCCAAAATAAAACACCCCTGCCAACCCAGATGTATGAGTATTCAGCCCCCTGCTGAAATCTCGCCTCTCAGCCAAAATCTTTGTCCCCCAAATCCCCCCAGCTCAAATGTCCCCCCCCCCCCCCAAAAAAAAATTCTCACCCTTCCTAGCACAAATCCCCTACCCCTAAAATTTTCCATCCTAGCACTCATCCTCTCCCGCCACTTCAAATATCCCTATCCAGTACAAATGCCCCCCAATCCCACCCTCCTAACACAAATCTTCTGTCCCCCATCCCCCCTCCCTACACTAATCCACCTAAATCCCCCCTCTTAGCAACCCCCCAACAATTCCCCCTCCTAGAACAATACTTACGCCGAGCCATCCCCCACATTCCCCCTTCCAACACAAATCTCCCCCACAATCACCCTTTGGTGCCCACCCCCCCTCCGCTTCTCACATGATACCACAGTGCCCAGGGCAGACACCCATTCTGCCAACCCCTTGTCTGGGCCTTTGGTGGAGGCTGGTGGGCTGAGACAGTCAGATGACATGAGAAGAACACAAGCCCTTTGACATGACATATTTTAGATGTGTAATTGCATTTTAACCTTTTTACATTTAGCTTTGCTTTTTCAGTTACTTTTGGCTGTAACAACTGCTTTTTTATCTAGAGGTAAAAATGCTAATTGAATGGTGGAAGTTGGAGCCACAATAGATCAAAAACTATTGCTACTGAGCCTTTTTTTCTTCTTGTCCTCCTAAAGGGAGCAAAGCAGCCATTTTTTACTGGTAATGTACCATTTTTAAACTCCTCCTCCCAAGGGCAAAGATCAGTCACTTTCCTTTCTCGTGGTGCTCATGTGCCCCCCTCCTCCTTCTCCTCTGCCAATCCCACCATAGCTCCACCAACTGGTTATAAGGAGTCTGTGAATTATTTTAGCACTGCTACCCCCCCCCCCCCCCAGGCTAGTCCATGGACCTCTGCATTTTTGTTAGCCTTTTTAACCACTTTAGCTCCGAAAGGTTTCCTGGCCAGCCATATTTTGCGATACGTCACTGCATTGCTTTTACTGACTATTGCATGGTCGTGTGACACTGTACCCAAATAAAATGTATGTTCTTTTTTTCCCACAATTAGAGTTTTCTTCTGGGGTTTTTATTTTTTTGCACTAGAAATTAAGAACCACTGACAATTTTGAAAAAAAAAAAACAATATTTTTTACTTTCTGCTCTAAAACACATCCAATAAAAAAATATAAAAAAATCTAATTTCTTCAAGGCCAATATGTATTCTGATACATATTTTTTGGTAAAAATAAAATCACAATAAGCGTATATTTTAAATACCTCATGTGTTACACTCCCCAAACAGAGGAACCAATCCACCAGAAGAAATAACACATTAGCATGGCTACAAACAGTCCTTATTATCTCAGAGGAGATTGTGATCAAATAATAATTCCTTAATGTACAGTCTTTGTCCTTCACCGTGTATCTGTTAGTCACACCATGCACTTTCACCACACCTTCCGTGATTCCCCCTACGCTATGCACACTCACCGGAAGACCAATATACACTGCGCCTTTAAAAATATTATCAGGTCACTGGTTCCACTGCACCGCACACTTCCAGAGAAGGTAAAACCCTCTTCCTGTTAGTTTTACTCGGTCTTGTGATGTTATTCAAGATTGGAATTCAGAACTCCCATTGGCAGTGAAAACCATAAAAAATAGTGGGGGGACTCATAGAGTAGTATTGTCAAACATCTCCATTTAATGTTAAAACACCCCCATTTCCCTTCAAATATTGCACCTACAAGCAAACATAGATTGTAGGCTTATATATCCAACAAAGACATTAAATAGAAGATCAACGTATGTGCACTGGTACCGCTGTAACGCTCTCACCATCCGTTGCTCTCAAACAGCTGGCTCCCGGGTGGCGCATACGGCGTCCAGGAGTCCTGTTACCTTGGTGACTGCGTGCTCACGCCCTAAGTGTAATTGTACTAATGACACTGAAAGGTAAGGGGTTAACATCAAGGGCGATCAAAGGGTTAAATGTGTGCCTAGGGAGTGCTTAATAACTGTGGGGGAGGTGCTTTTACTACTTGAAAACAGGATCCTTGTCTTCTGTACTCACAGAATGAGAGTTTGCTTTGGTCACATAGACAGACTGTCATTCTGTCAGAGTACTGAACGATCGGCGGGTCCCGACGGACATCAGGTCCGTGGGACCTGCTGATCAGCTCCCGCTGTGTAAAATCACAGTGGGAGCAAGCCGGCGGTGGCGCATGCTTGTAGCCAAAACCTGGAAGTGCAGAATAATATATATATATATATATATATATATATATATATATATATATACGTGATTCTGCACAGCGGCCGCCCTGTAACAGTTAATATGCTATGGGGCAGTCATAAAGCGTTTAAACACATCATTTCAATACCAGCTCTGCCAGACAACGGAAAATGTTATACTTACCTGATGGTAATTTTTCCTTTCCTGATGCACAAGCATGACAGCATAAACGTATGGGTAGGCTCTACCCCTCGCCCAATCAGGACTGGTTATACTAGATCAATGAGTCGCCTCCCCTAAGGTGGCATTCTCAACCTAGTTGGTATCCTGTAAAAATAATTCTGGGCCTATGAATTCCGCCCATGAGCATGCCACCCATCTAATAACGTGGGCTCTGCACTAGATTGATGAATTCATCTTTGCCCTATAAGGGTACTTTGACCTGAGATGATGATCCTAGTGGACAGTGTAAAAGACTTCTTCTTCTGATACTGCCAGGCCTGAAGAGGCTACTGTCTGACTTTCTAGAGAACGACCACTTCTATGTTTTTCTTCCACATCGAGTCCACTACCCAAGCTTGTGGTGACTTAAGCTGGATACACACTATACAACTTTTGTTGGTAGATTTCCTTTGGATTTACCTTCAACTATATAGTGCAAGGGCCTGCCTGATTGCATACAAATTGAAAGGGTTTAGATCTGACCTCATATTATATGGTTTTGGTAAATCTAAAGGAAAATATCTAAAGAAAATTGTATAGTGTGTATCCAGCTTTAGACATTTCAGTTTGGACATACTGGAAGGGCAATGTCCTGTTCTAGATGCAAGGATGCAGACCTTTGTATGGAGAAGAAGAAACTAGAGCTATTTGGTTTGATAATGGTAGCAATAAGGTAGTTTACTGCTTGAATTAATTTGGATACACTTGGCCCACCCATGTAAGGTCTGTAATCTCAGGAAGAAGAATAGGAGGTTCTTGGGCCAAATGCTGTACTTGAGGACACCACGGCCTGCAAGGCCACCAGGACATTATTGCCCTCATCACAGCTGGACGATTACAGATTCTGATGAGGAGCTTGGAGACCACAGGGTCTGGTGCCTATATAGGCTAACCTGCCGACCCAACTGGGTGGTCATAGATTAAGGATGGGCTTCAAGTTCGAGTCGAACATAAGTTCGACTCGAACATCGGACGTTCACATCGATGAACACACAAACAAATGGGGCGCTCGGCGTAAAGTTCGCCCGCTAGTGAGCGCCCTATAATGCACTTCGCTGGTGCAGTGAATAAATTACTGATTGTCTGATGATTGGCCAAAGCATGCACATGACCTGTATGCGTTGGCCAATCACAGCACAATGTCCATGATTGCCCAAAGGCAGGGTGCCTTTAGCCAATCATGGTTCAAGGTCAAGTCCACGCCCCACACTATATAAAGCTGTTTCCCACATGGCAGCAGTGAAGAGTGTGTTAGGCGAGATAGGAGTGAGATTAGGCAGATCATCCAGTGTAGTATATATATATATATATATATATATATATATATATATATATATTCCAGCTATTGCAGGATATTTTAGATAGTTGAATATATATATTTATCAGTTATTGCAGGATATATATCAAGCAGTGCAGTTTAGTGTAGGGCTGATTCTTATGTTACACAGTGTAGTGCAGTCGGTTTAGTGCTGTGATTGTAGTGAGGCCACTGAAGTATATTGTATGAAACTTGGTCTAGGCAGGAAGGGGGTGAAAGTGCCCTGTATTTAAGTGGTTAAGGGGAACCCTATGACAGAATTTAAAAAAAAAACGGTGTGGGGTCCCCCCCAATATCCATACCAGGCCCTTTGGGTCTGATACAGATTTTAAGGGGAACTCCACACCCAATTGAAAATGAAAAAAAAAAAAAGGCATTGGGTCCCCCCCCAAAATTCATTCCAGACCCTTATCCAAGCAAGCAGCCTGGCTGGCCAGCCATGCCAGGCCTCTTGCTCTCAACATGGGGAGGGTGCTTTGGGGTACCCCCAAAGCACCTTGTCCCCATGTTGATGGGGACAAGGGACTCTTCCTGGACAACCCTGGGCTGTGGTTGTCAGGGTCTGAGGGTGGGGGGCTCACTCTTTTCCCCCTATCCTGGCTAGCCAGGCTGCTTGCTCGGATAAGGGTCTGGCATGGATTTTGGGGGGGACCCCATGCCATTTTTTTTTCAATTGTGGCATGGGACCTGAAGGGTCTGGTATGGACTGGGGGGGGACCCCACACCATTTTTTTAATGTATTTTTATCTGTTTTGCCGGGAGCCGACAATACATTACAGCTGTGAGCAAGTTTAAATTACATTTTTTCCTTTAGAAATGTCAGTATTAAGGGCTTTTTTTTCTCAGAAAATAGGTGCAGGAACCCAACATCGATCCCCCAAAACTCCCCTCTCCCCCCTCCTCACACACCCTCCAAACACATCAAATAGTGGGTGTGGTCAAATTTTACTAACAATGGACGAGTCTTAATTAAAGTTAATTGCATTAAATACAGAGTGCAGAGTTTAAGGGGGTGTTACACATAGAGAACATATTTCAGTAGTGGGCTAAGTGCAAAGTTCGGGGGTGCGTTACATACATAGTGCAGGGTTCAGGGTGCGCTGCATACAGAGTGCACAGTTCAGAGGTGCGCTGCATACAGAGTGCAAAGTTCAGGAGTGCACTACACATAGAGTGCAGAATTTAGCCTTCTTCCACAGGTGCTTACCCCTGCATCCCCTATCCTCATCTGACTTTCATCTCTCTTCAGCTCCGACTTCTGCATGCAACCCACCTCTCCACTACCCCCATCTTCTCCCTCCCTCCTTAAAAGCTCCACCATCTTTCACATGTCTTACTTGTGTTGCTGTGTTAAGCTGAAGCACCCAACCATCTTTAGAACCTCCCTGCACACTGTAGGTGGCTCTGCCTGTCTTATTGCAGGGAGATCATCCAGTGGATATGTACAGCGCCATAGACACCCGCATCTCCCTTGTCCCTATCCTGCACTCCACAGAAGGGGGCACTCAGGAGATCAGGTCTATGGGAGCCAGTGGCAGGCAAGCTGTCACGTGTATACACAGAAGCCAGATTTCTGTGTTTACAAGTGATGGTGGCGAGCAGGGAGCAGAGGGCCCTAACCAGAGGTAGTGGAACTCAGTTCCACCAAGTTCCAGCTGAAAAAAGGCCATGCCAGTATTGCAGGCTACATACATCACATGAATGCGCCACTTTACAGGCACATTAGGGGACCCCCTCCCCGGCACAATATTTAAAGGAATTTTTCATTTTTATTGTTTCACTTTAAGCATCATTAAACTCACTGCTCCTGTAAAAACGTTTGTTTTAAAAACAATTTTTTGCATTTGAACAGTACCCAGGTCCCCATACACTTTTTTGGGCAATAACTTGCATTTAAGCCTTAAAAATTAGGACTTTTGATTTTTCATGTTCAAGTCCCATAGAATTCAGTGGAGCTTGCATGTTCTAACAAACTATTCCCCTGTTCGCGGTGTTCTGGTGTGAATCGAACCGGGGTGTTCGGCTTATCACTATCATAGATCCACTACTTAAACTTCTGGGAAGCTCCTTCTTGCAGGAATAACTTCCATTCATGACCATAGAGGTCACTGTCAGGTTGAGATTCATTGAACTGGTTGTTGGTCTAGGGACACACTCTTGATATCCAAGACATTATATCTTACAGTGTCTGACAGGAAGTTCTGGAAAGCCAGAACACAAACAACAATGATATGATACAGGTTCTACTGTTGGCAAACCTGAATGGGAGATACCTTTGACAGAGATTAAATAATAATATTAAAAAAGAATAGAGCACACATGCAAAAGAAATGACTATCAAATATGGAGACAATCCATAAATAAAAATGGGGATTTAGTCCCACCATATGGCCATATCGTGCTCAAGCCCACCACTGCGTCAAAGTACCCCATTATCAGTGGGTCCTACACTATCCATAAAAAAGGGGTGAATCCAGCCTCTCTAACCCTTGGAGACAACACTCCTTGCTGGGATAGATGTGCTAATGCACTACAAGGGACTCCTCCTATATCTACTTGATAGCACATCTCTCCCAGCAAGGAGTGTTGTCTCCAAGGGTTAGAGAGGCTGGATTCACCCCTTTTTTATGGATAGTGTAGGACCCACTGATAATGGGGTACTTTGACGTAGTGGTGGGCTTGAGCACGATATGGCCATATGGTGGGACTAAATCCCCATTTTTATTTATGGATTGTCTCCATATTTGATAGTCATTTCTTTTGCATGTGTGCGCTATTCTTTTTTAATATACATGTCGCTTGGTTCATAGCTGCACCGGCTTTAGATATACATGTTCAGGGTTTGCTCCCCAATTTTTTGCTTGTTTATTATGTATTCGGTCTGACCAGACTTCTGAGGTTGAGCACCCCACCCCCCACACACACCTGTACTCTATCAGTGTCCACTATCAAGTAGATATAGTAGGAGTCCCTTGTAGTGCATTAGCACATCTCTCCCAGCAAGGAGTGTTGTCTCCAAGGGTTAGAGAGGCTGGATTCACCCCTTTTTTATGGATAGTGCAGGACCCACTGATAATGGGGTACTTTGACGTAGTGGTGGGCTTGAGCACGATATGGCCATATGGTGGGACTAAATCCCCATTTTTATTTATGGATTGTCTCCATATTTGATAGTCATTTCTTTTGCATGTGTGCGCTATTCTTTTTTAATACACATGTCGCTTGGTTCATAGCTGCACCGGCTTTAGATATACACGTTAAGGGTTTGCTCCCCCAATTTTTTGCTTGAAATTATTATTAAATAATAATAATATTGTATTTCTTCTTTCCATAAGTATGGGAGCATAACTGAGGCCTCCTAGGCTGTGTTGCCCAAACGACTTCAACGCTTGGGAATCACTGCACCCCTGATGTTAGCCACTTTATCCTCCATTGGCATATGTCATTGACCTTGAGCTAGGTGGTCACTAAGGTGAATACCAATAAAATAAATAGATTGTGATGATTGCTATGACAGGAAGCTGATGAAAGCTGAAAAGAATAACTATCTTTAGCCACCACCAACAGGACTTGTCTCATTTGTGGGGTCATCTTCTCTGGATTTAGAGCTGCACGCTAAGCCTGCACCCCCGGCGCCCCCAGGCAGCATGCGGCTCCATCAGGGGCGTACCAAGGAACTAACACTGCTAATTGATTGTTACGCCCCCCCCCCCCCACCTCGGCCTGCGCCCCGGTCGAGTGCCGGTTTCCCCCTATATATATATACATATATATATATATTCAGTATCTCCCATAAATGAGTACACCCCCATTTTGTAAATAGTTTATTATATCTTTTCATGTGACAACACTGAGAAATGACTTTTTGCTACAATGTAAAGTAGTGAGTGTACAGCTTGTATAACAGTGTAAATTTGCTTTCCCCTCAAAATAACATAACACACGGCCATTAATGTCTAAACCGCTGGTAACAAAAGTGAGTACACCCCTAAGTAAAAATGTAAAAATTGGGCCAAAAGTGTCAATATTTTGTGTGGCCAGCATTATTTTCCAGCAATTCCCTAACCCTCTGGGGCGCGGAGTTCAATAGAGCTTCACAGGTTGCCATTGGAGTCCTCTTCCACTTCTCCATGACGACATCACAGAGCTGGAGGATGTTAGAGACCTCGCGCTCTTCCACCTTCCATTTGAGGATGCCCCACAAATGCTCAAAAGGGTTTAGGTCTGGAGACATGCTTGGCCAGTCCATCCTCTGGATATGACGCTAAGCACGTGCACTTAACTTCTTTGGTTGACCATGGCAAGGCCTGTTCTGAGTGGAACCTGTCCTGTTAAACCGCTGTATGGTCTTGGCTACCATGCTGCAGCTCAGTTTCAGGGTCTTGACAATCTTCTTATAGCCTAGATTAGATTTTCAGAGAGTTCTTTGCCATGAGGTGCCATGTTGAACTTCCAGTGACCAGTATGAGAGAGTGAGAGCAATAACACCAAATTTAACACACCTGTTCCCCATTCACATCTGAGACCTTGTAACACTAACGAGTCACATGACACCGGGGGAGAGAAAATGGTTAATTGGGCCCAATTTGGACATTTTGACTTAGGGGTGTACTCACTTTTGTTGCCAGCAGTTTAGACATTAATAGCTGTGTGTTGAGTAATTGAGTGTTGAGTATAAAAGCTGTACACTCACTACTTTACAATGTAGGAAAGTGTCATTTTTTCAGTGTTGTCACATGAAAAGATATAAAAAAATGATTTAAAAAAATGTGAGGGGTATATATATATATATATATATATATATAGCCTCATATTGAGGTGGTTACACCAGGATCATGGTTGAGGCTGTGCACGGTGGGTTTAACTGACATTGTTCCTCGCACTATGTGACATCAGAAACTGGAATTGACGAGGATTTTGTAATTTCCAGTTTGTGTGGTTACTGCCTTGTACTGCATCTGATAAAACTGATCTTGGTTTGATCCGATGCTTTGGAGGCCAGAGGAGATGTGTGGGGTCTAATAGACCCCAAATCCCTCCATAAAGAGGACCTGTCATGGCCCCTGCTAGCACAAGGGATGTTGTTTATTCTTTGTGATAGCAATAAAGTTGATTTAAAAAACAAAAAAGGTACAATGGAAAAAAATTTAATAAAATAAATAATAAAATATTAAAATGAAAGCACCCCTACTAATGAAGTCCCAAATTAGTAGAAACATTACACCAACATTATGAGAGCATGGTGGCCATCCCTTTCAAGATATCTCTGTTGGTCACCTTAAGAAAGACCGCCATCATGATTTTGAAATTTTTCGCTGATATCAGGCTTCAGTAAATCCTGCTTTACAATCTTCTTCTCCACCTGATTGTTTTCTCTTGATTGCTGGATTTTGCACTTTATCTTCATGAAGCCATACAATCACACCCACCCAGAGTTACTTACCTATGGATGTCTGTGCGTTATGGAATAATACAGTGTTTCTCAACCTTTATTTAGTCAAGGAACCCTTTAAAATGTATGGACAGTCTCGAGGCACCCCATTCTAAAATGTAAAAGCTATTCTAATAGTTTTACATAATGCAGCAACATCCAGACACGTAGGACACCCAACATTAGAGGTAATTTATTCTTCCAAAGCAAATACATTTTTGCAATCTGGTACCAACTAGTATTCCAACATTTCTCTTCTCCCTCAGTTTTTCTCCATCACTCAGCTAATGTGACCCCCATGCTGATTGAGAGGGGCAGTGGAGGGTCAAACAAGGATGCTATGCAGGCGACAGACATCCTCTTCATCAACTGTGGATGCCATCAGTCATTAGGAGGCTGGCAGCTAGAAGATTGTTATCGTGCACAATGAATACCTGTGACTTAGTGTAACTAAAAGACAGCCTTCATCCACACGCCAGTTTGTATACAATTTTTGGACAATTTTTAGGCATTTTGTCAAGGCACCCCCGAAGAAACCTCAAGGCACCCTAGGGTGCCTAATCACCCTGGTTGAAAAAGGCTGGTTTAATGTATTGTAAATCACCCTACCACATACCTTCCCAAGGTAAAAAATGTGCTTCTCTGCTGATGTATGTTGCCCAGGAATATTACACAGTTTTTTTTTAAAAAAGAAAAGACCTTTGTTTCTAAAGGCCTTTGCCTAAAAAAGTGTGATACTCTGGGCATTTAACAAAATTGTAGCAAGCATCAATTAAGAAATATGCTCAGTGAAAAATGCATGTAGTCTGCTATGACTGCAGTGCATGGAGACAGGTATAGATGAAAAAAAGCAATTGCAGACAATAAAATATAGTAAATATATCCTGGAAGAAAACACATGCAGCCTCTTTTGATTGTAGTGCACATACAAAGGCTATAAAGAAGCTACAGACACATATTAGAAACATTTGGATGTAAAAATTCTTCCTTTCCCCACCTCTAATTTCTCTACAATACGCAGAATTTACTAACAAAGGACATTCAGTACAGGTTTACATCTACTTTAAGAGACTGGTGTATGAAAGTCCTATACTAACTAGTGCCTATGCACTTTATCAGCAGCAATTCCTATGTTCTATATGTTGGAAAGCTGCGCTAACAAATGATATAGCAAATATAAGAACAGTGGGAATTTGAATACAGTCCAAGTTCATGAAAGAGTATCCAGGTCAAGTGTAATAGTTCAAGGAAGCCTCCAACAGACTCCGAGTAAAAGAAAGTCCACCACCAGAGAGCACTCGGTCAACCGCTGTGAAGCATGCATCAGGGGTATGCGCTTACCAGAAGGATACAGGTTTTAGGCATGGGTATACACCAAATATCCTCAAAGCCAGCTCCAGCGTAAGTCACCTCTCCCACCGAATGCAATCAGGGATAAAAACAGCACCAGCTATCTCGTCCTCATCAAAGCCAAGCAAACATATGCAAGAGAAGAGTGGGGCCACAATAGTGTAGATGGTATATACAGTTTAATAGAAAACAAATGGAATAACACTCACAATATGTCAAAGGATAAAAAGCGTTGAGCAGGATCACAGCCGCCGCCGCCCGACTTCCGGCCGCACAGTAGTGACGTCAGCACGTCTTCCCTACGATCGTTTCGTCAAAACTGACGTCTTCCAGGGGAAGACGTCAGTTTTGACGAAACGATCGTAGGGAAGACGTGCTGACGTCACTACTGTGCGGCCGGAAGTCGGGCGGCGGCGGCTGTGATCCTGCTCAACGCTTTTTATCCTTTGACATATTGTGAGTGTTATTCCATTTGTTTTCTATTAAACTGTATATACCATCTACACTATTGTGGCCCCACTCTTCTCTTGCATATGTTTGCTTGGCTTTGATGAGGACGAGATAGCTGGTGCTGTTTTTATCCCTGATTGCATTCGGTGGGAGAGGTGACTTACGCTGGAGCTGGCTTTGAGGATATTTGGTGTATACCCATGCCTAAAACCTGTATCCTTCTGGTAAGCGCATACCCCTGATGCATGCTTCACAGCGGTTGACCGAGTGCTCTCTGGTGGTGGACTTTCTTTTACTCGGAGTCTGTTGGAGGCTTCCTTGAACTATTACACTTGACCTGGATACTCTTTCATGAACTTGGACTGTATTCAAATTCCCACTGTTCTTATATTTGCTATATCATTTGTTAGCGCAGCTTTCCAACATATATTTGCCTCTAGTGTTTCCCACTAAAGCTGCAGCTCCTACTATTATTGCTCCAGCGCAGTTATTTACATCTGCAATTCCTATGTTCTCCCTATCACAGCTAAGCAGTAAGCACTTTTCAATAAGTCTGCTGAAAACTTAATTTTGTATAATGAGGCGACTGGCTTATCCTTTTTTTTCAATCAATAATTTTTATTGAATTTCAAATACAAAAGAAAAAAAACAGGAATCACATTAACAGGATGTGATATAAGAAAATAAGAAAATAAGAAAATAACAACAACAAGGTAGAACAATATCCAAAAGTGGATGTTACAGTGTTCAAACGATAGTTATAAGCTTCGTACAAGAGTGCTTAGACATCATGCATGTAAAGGTAAACATATTTTATCCTGATGATTGGAGGAGAAGAGAGGAGTCGAACCACCCCGACTCAGAACCCCTAGGGGAACTACACTTGTGTTCAAAATTATTCAACCCCCAATGCTGTAAAGGGTTTTAGGGAATTTAGTGTACATTTGTAATTGTATTCAGAATGAAATCCTACAAGGACTTCTTAAAGAACCATATGCAGCTAAAATTACATCAATTGGTTTTGTAATACAGTAGTAAATGTTTCTTTTGTGAATTCTTCATTGACACAATTATTCAACCCCTTAAAGACTACCACTCTGAAGAACAGAGGTTCATTGAAGTGTTTTCAATCAGGTATTGAAAACACCTGTGGATGTCAGGGAGCAGCAATAAAGCCAAATAAGCACCAATTAGGCAGCTTTAAAATTACTGTGATACTCAGCTCCTACTAGACATTTACTGGTGTGGTTACAAACATGGTGAAGTCAAGAGAATGGTCCAGGAAGACAAGAGAAGAGGTGATTACTCTTCACAGGAAGGGCAATGGCTATAAGAAGATTGCAAAGATGTTAAACATACCAAGAGACACCATAGGAAGCATCATTTGCAAATTCAAGGCAAAGGGCACTGTTGAAACGGTACCTCGTCGTGGCAGAAAGAAGATGCTGACTTTGACTGCTGTGCGCTACCTGAAGCGTAGAGTGGAGAAAAGTCCCCGTGTGACTGCTGAGGAACTGAGAAAAGATTTGTCAGATGTGGGTACTGAAGTTTCTGCTCAGACAATACGGCGCATACTGCGTAATGAAGGCCTCCATGCCAGAACTCCCAGGTGCACCCCCTTGCTCTCTCCAAAGAATAAGAAGAGTCGACTGCAGTATGCCAAAAGTCATGTGGACAAACCACAGAAGTTTTGGGATAGTGTTCTGTGGACTGATGAAACAAAATTAGAACTGTTTGGGCCCATGGGTCAACGCTATGTTTGGAGGAGGAAGAACAAGGCCTATGAAGAAAAGAACACCTTGCCTACTGTGAAGCATGGCGGGGGGTCAATCATGCTTTGGGGCTGTTTTGCTTCTGCAGGTACAGGGAAGCTTCAGCGTGTGCAAGGTACCATGAATTCTCTTCAGTACCAGGAGATATTGGATGACAATGTGATGCAGTCTGTCACAAACCTGAGGCTTGGGAGACGTTGGACCTTTCAACAGGACAATGATCCCAAGCATACCTCCAAGTCCACTAGAGCATGGTTGCAGATTAAAGGCTGGAACATTTTGGAGTGGCCATCACAGTCATCAGACTTAAATCCGATTGAGAACCTCTGGTGGGACTTAAAGAAAGCAGTTGCAGTGCACAAACCTAAGAATGTGACTGAACTGGAGGCTTTTGCCCATGACGAATGGGCGAAGATACCCATAGATCGCTGCAAGACACTTGTGTCAAGCTATGCTTCACGATTAAAAGCTGTTATAACTGTAAAAGGATGTTGTACTAAGTACTAAGATTGAATGTCACTTGGGGGTTGAATAAAACTGATAATGATGTGAGCACAGAAAAGACATTTGTGGTTATTTCATTATAAATGTTATGTTATATTTTTCTGACCTACACGTGCCTCTTTGATTTAATTGTAAGCAGGAAGACTGAATGATACAAATCAATGTCAAACTGGCCAAAACAATCAATTTCAGTGGGGGTTGAATAATTTTGAACACAACTTTATGTCACCAAGCCACGGGTCGTCGACACCCCCCATCATCCCCAGGATCAGAATGAGTAGAGCTAAATGAAATAAAAGGTTACATTATAAACTTCTAGTATCAGGTGTTAAATAAGGCCACTCCGACCAAGCTTTTTGAAATTTGTGGTGGGTTAAAGCGTTGAAGGATAAAGCTTTTTCTAGTTTATAGTTCTCATTAACTAGGATAATTGCCTCAGAAGGATTTTGGGTGTCGGTGGTTTTCCACTTACGTAGTATTAAAGTTCTGGCAGACGAAAGAAGATGTACAATCATTTGTCTATATGTCAATGGGTATAGTTCAATGTTTAGATTCAATAATGCTAACTCTGGTTTGGGAGGAGTTAAGATTCCAGTGATGGATGCCATACATTGGAAAATTGCTTTCCAAAAGCTTGTAAGGGAGGGACACTCCCAGAGGACATGCTGTAAGGTACCCACTCTACCACATTCTGTCCAGCATAGTGGTGAGAGGGAGTGATTCATCTTGGATAACCTATAGGGAGTGAAATACCACCTATTAACAATCTTTGTCATCATTTCCCAATGGTTTGTACAATGTGATAGTTTGTGGGTCGAGTTGATCGCTATTTGCCATTGCTTTAGGGTGAAAGATTGATTAAGCGTTTGTTCCCATTTTAACATATGTGGCGATTTAGTTTTGAGGGAGTAAGATGTAAGGCAGGAGTAAAATAGGGATATACCTTTAGTTGGGGGCGGTACCGAGGAGATGAAATTCCATGTTTGGGAATTAGTTAGTAGTTCTGATAGTGGGTGTTTAGCTAGAGTGAAAATTATTTTGGAGATGGTGAGTGATAGGTCATGAGGAAGGGAGAATTCCTGGATAATTTTCTTCTTTTTCTTTAAGCCTACAATTCCTGTAGAGTTGTGTTATGAGTGATAGACCGTAATCCCCCAACTTAGTGACATTAAGTTTTTTAAATTTAGACTCTAATATCTTAATAGGAATATCACAGGTGTGGAAAAGGTCTACTGTGGGTGCTAGTTTGGAAATAGCTCTCCAAGCTTGCAGAGAAGCTTTAACTGTGATGGGAATGTTGGGCCAATTCCAAGGTATCCATAAATCACACTGAAGCATGAGTATTAGGCTTTCAGTGGGCACCAATTCTTCCTCAATTAATGCCCAAAGTTGTGTTTCACTGTTAGTGAACCAATGTTTTATTTGATCTAGCCTTGAGGCTCTCCAATAAGCTTGTAAGTTTGGTAGGCCGGCTCCTCCCATGGATTTGTGTGCAGTGAGTACATTGAAGGCTATGCGGGCTTTTTTCCCTGACCATATAAATTTCCTAATAATACTTGTAAGGGCATTCAACTGTGTTATGGGCATGGGGATGGGTAATGCTCTAAATAAGTACAAGATTTGAGGAAGGATGGTCATTTTTATTACCGCCATTCTCGCTCCCCATGTTAGGTCAATTTTTGAGAAGTTATTAAGGTCTTCACAGAGTTTTTGCTTTAGGGGTTTTAAATTCGAATGGATAGGGTCAGAGGTTCGAGGTGTGATGGTAATGCCTTAATAAGATATTTTCTCATCTGTCCATGAGAAGGGGCAGTTTCCTAGCAAACGTTCTTTTGTGTCGGGACAAATATTTAGGTTCAGGATCAATGATTTGGAGTTATTTACTTTATAGTAAGAGATCTTACTGAAACAGGTAAGGATAGTGTGGGCTGCGGGTAGGGATGATTTAGGGGACTGGCTTATCCAATTGCCCCCTTCTAAGCCACTGATCAAAGTTCAAAGGCCAATAAGTGCATTATTTGTAGTTATTTGCAAAATTTTGCATTCATTTGCAACGCCTGCGAACTACAAACAGGTTGGGTTCGCTTGGGAACTCATGTTTGACCCAAACCTGAACTCTAAGTGTCTTAGGTGTCTAAGTGTTATTTGTCTCCCCACCAGCTGCCAAATGCTGAAATATCAGTTTTAAGTGAACTGGTTGAGTAAACTGGTCATATTCAGTACTGTGAAAATGTTTTAGGCAGGTGTGAGGCAATGCTGTAAAGTAAGAATGGTTTCAAAAATATATGTTTTAACTCTTTATATTTAACAATTTACAAAATGCAAAGTGAGTGAACAGAAGAAAAAGTTAAATCAAATCAATATTTGGCATGACTACCCTTTGGCTTCACACAGCGTCAATTCTTCTAGGTAGACTTACATACAGTTTTCAAAGGAATTTAGCAGGTAGGTTGTTCCAACATCTTGGATAAATAATACAAAAGAATGTAGATTCCTATAAACCTAAAAATCATTTAAAAACTCATAAAAAATGCAAGTCATATGCATACAATATTAAAATGGTTCTAATGAAGAATAACTCCAAAAAAATCCAAAGAAAGTTAATCAAAAGTTCACCAAGTGAATTAAAGAGCTTTTAGTGACATTCTAAAGCATATAAAGTGCTTCCAGTGTCCAGGTGCTGCTCCCTCATGCCCAGCCTCTTACCAGAAATTCTGATCCCAGCAAAAGAGATCAATTTGCACTTTGATATAACTATGAGGGTTCAGACAACCATCTCCGGATCAATAACACCAATGGGTGTCACCCACAGACACTTTATATCAATCCTTAACGACTACAGCGCTTCACAGGCAGTACCCAGATAAAACAAAGAAGAAGCTCAATAGTACAGTAAGCTTAAAACAAGATTTATTTAAAAGGAGGATTAACTCACATTACAGTAGAAACAATAAGGCATTTTTAATATACACAGCGCCACTGCAGGACCAGCCGCCGTACATGATGATGTGACAGAACAGCTCCTCCCAATGTGTTTCCTCCAAACAGATGTTTTCAGGAAAGGAGGTCTTGCCTTTTAGAGTAATTGATGAATTTAGCTTGATTTTATATTCTTATCAGCTGTACAGCAGCCCACAGACTGGTATAGGGAAGGGCCACACAAGAGACCATCAGATCAATCATATGTGCTGCATCATCTGTCTGTGCAATCACAGGCTGAGAGCAGGGAGGTCACCTAGCTTTTCTGTTTACCATTAGCAGATAAAAGTAAGGTTCATATACTGGCTTTGCGGCACTCCATAAATATCTGGATTGACAGAACTTTCTATCCTCTTAACAAGTAAGATATCTCCCATATATGGTACTTGCTACATTTAACTATTTGCCTAGAGTTCGGATTTCTCTATTTTTCCATAGGTAACAGGGTGGGGCTCTCCCTTAAAGTAATCCTGTACTGAGAAAGTACTAAAGTCTCAATTGGTGGCCTTCCTTTCTGAGAACACTAGTTCCCTGGTTGCCATCTTGACCCAGTAGTTTCAGTACGTTTGTAATGCTCAGGGGCTGCTGGTGATAATGGGTCCTCTGCTCTGCCACAACTCTCTAAACTGCTCAGTACCCACAACACACTTGATCATATACTAAAGACCGTTTGCACCTGTGAATTTAAAGTTAAGCAGGCTATCACTCTAAGGATGCACAGGAAAGAGACCACAAACTGCTTGGCAGTAAATTAAACTGAACATATTAGGGTAATACAGTGCAATATGGTGCAAATCGATAAACAGATAAATGCATAGACAAAATGCACTATAATAGACAAACTGCAACAGTTTGCTTACTTGCACCTTAAAAAAACGACAGCACTGTTAACGTGAATATTCACCAGGCTACTAGAATCTCTAAATAACCTCAAACAAGTCAGAAAAAGAGGAAAAAGAGGAAAAAGAGGAAAAAACAAGATGCAGAATTCGTAAATTTGTTGGAAAAAAGGAATAAGTAAGCCATAGAACACCAGGGTTTTTCATTTTATATTATGCACTTCAATTTATTCATTTAGACCACCTGGGGTGAGAGTACCTAGCACATAGATTCAGGACATCTCTCCTTGGCACAATCACTTGGAATTTTCTGCTGTGGGAAGCGATTTGGGTATCAACTCAATAACCCACACAATCAATCCTCAGGATGATTTTGGTGATACTCAATGAAATGTCTTATGCTCCCCATCTTCAACATGTTCCCCAAATTTTTTGTGTAATGTTCTAATGATTCGTCCCACATATCATGGACATGAAAGACCGTAAACAACATACACAGATAAACAATTGTAATCAGTGAATACTTTTTGTTCATGTTTCACATGTGAAGTTTTTTTGGCCATGTTTCACATGTTTAAAAGGAAGATGAGATTTTATGATAAAGATGCGTATGCATTCCTAGAGTAGGTGTACCCTGACCGTGTCTGAGAGCACCTGGTGCCTAGTACAGTATTTGTAGCTGCTGACTTTTTAATTTTTTTTGGGGGGGGGGAGACTGGAGCTTCTCTTTGGCTGGATTTTGGTGGGGCCCTTCTTTAGTTGGTACACTGTCCCTTAAAAGTATTGATCGATCAGCAAAGACTAAGCCACTAAATAAGAGCAGTCTCTGTTTGGCTAACTGGGTGTGGCGGGCGGATAGTACATGAAGTTAAGCCCACCACTGGTCACAACGATGTGGCGACTCCTGATTCCCAATGAGCAGGTCCTGGATACTCACACAGGCCGCAGTCTCTCAGCTTGGACTTTGAGGACACAGGAATTCTCTTCCTAAACTTTGTTTCTGAGGGCTGCTCCAGCAGGCTCAGGTACAGATCCATACCCTCTCCCTGACATGGGGGACAGGCACAGCAACACGTCCTCTTAGCTCCTCATTAATGAATCCAGTACATTGGCTGTGGGGCACAGAGTCACTGGCAGTGAATCTGTCCCTGTTACTCTATCATCAGGACTGCCTAGATCTCGATCAGTTCACCTGGGAAACACTGTGAAACGCTTCTCTTCTAGCAGCAAGAATTTGTGGGAACTGAAGTCCAGTAGCTATAAGTCTCTATAAACATGTATGATGCAATGCTTATTGGCTCATCCTCTCCTGCTCCTTGATTGGCTCAAGCTCCCCTACTTTATAATTGGCTCAAGCTCTCTGCCAAGAAGTAAGGAATGGAGGGTTTGGGGGTAAGAAGTGAGGAGGATTTCACATAGACCTTCCATGTCAGCTGCAGTAAGAGAGAGGAGAGAAGCTGGCTGCAGCACTCAGTTACACATTATTAATCATTGACTTGTTTGTGGACTTTTCTGACCTGGATGCTTGTTTCAAGCCACTGACTGAAATTATTGAAGCCACGCAACTATCATTTTAAGAAGGTACGCAAAAGCAGTAGCACTTTATACCTCTTAGTACAGGTTCACTTTAAAGGTGTGTCATAGTAATTTCTCCTAGTGGGCCATTGCCCCTTGTGTGCAGCAAGGTCACATTTACAGTATGAACACATTTCCTTATTTGCCAAGACTGCTATCCAATCACAGTAAATCACTGCATATAGTCATTTTCTATTAAAGGAAAAAACAAGTCTAGTTTTACTTTTTCATATATGTATGCTCAAACACGTGTCACACTCCATAATAAAACTATTTCATTATGTGAAACACAAAGTGGTTAAAAAGCCTGCATTCCATTTCTGCCTGAATCCTTTAAAATCCCAGGGCTGAAAGACAGCGAGTGGAATACAGGAGTGGCACAAACAGGTCAGTAATGGGGGTGTATTGATTACTTAAAGAAAGTTAAAGTAAAAGCAATTTTTTTCCCCGCATATCCCTCGCAAAGCAGTCCTCGGTCCATCCACTCACATCTAAAAAAGCGTTCTTGTGGTTAATCAGGTTTCAGCTGTCTCCCTTCCTTGGCCAAGCCTCTCATCTTTCAGCCCTCTTCAAGAGCTTCTTTAATTAACCATAATACCATAGATGCTATTGATTTTTAAAAAAAAAAAAAAAAACATTTTTTTTACACTAAAAAATCCCATTGCAGTGAAGCCGTGCCAAAAGCCAAGCTGAGATTCTTTGCTGTGCTCTGCTCTTTCTTTAACACTCTCTGCATACCTGATGAGTTTTCATATCCATATAGTGCAATCTCTAGTCTTATCCTGGAAAATAGAATTGATTTTTCTTGCCCCCTCCTCCCATCTCCCCATGTTACACTTCACATCTGTCATTACAACTATAAATTGCAAAGGGGAAACTGTAAGCAAGCAGGGTCTCGACTACAAGGCATTAAAATTCCAAATTAGTTGTATCAACAGACTGCCGTGTCATGGTGTTATATAAAAAGGGTCAAGCATTGCAATCAATGAAATATTATTTTGTTGTTATTTTGGTCTGTTACTGGCTAGTTAAACCGATTGTATACCCCGCTTGGTCGGTTTTACCCACAGGCTTACCTGTAGGTAAAACGAATATCTCCTAAACCTACATGGTTTAGGAGATATTCACCCTGCATGCAGCCGCTGACATCAGCGGTGCATGTGTTTTGAAGGTCCAGAATATTGTGAACTTCAGAGCTCCTTGCCGGCACGAAAGGACTACCATGCGCATGCCATTCACAGCGCCGGAGCCCGCGAACCTAGAAGAAACGCGGGGGGAACATGTCAGCCCCCTCAGCAGTGACTTTGTTTTAAGGTAAGTATTTCAGAATGAGTTAGTATGTGATGCATACTAGCACAATATTCTATTGTCTTGCATGTTTTTTTTTTTTCTTTGTCTTGTTTTTTTTTTCAGCAGTTTACTACTGCTTTAATGCAACTTTTACTTTTTTCTCTACCAAAAAAATGTTGTAAACTGAAAATAGGCATTACATTCAAGTGCATTTTATGAAATCAGTGGAACTGTGTGTAAGATCATAAGCTGTGCCCCATTGCTTGATAGAAAAAATAAAAAACGTAGCACTGTGTCAAAGGGTGGGCATGGTTCTCATTGTGGCTGGGGTGTTGCTAGGGTGTAAAAGACCTGGGGTGTGTTTGGGAACCTTAGCTAGAGTAGTAATAAATGGTAAGTGTGGCAAGTGTGGCAAATTGCGTTACCAGTGGGAGTGACTTAAAGGGAGCGTGGTTAACTAAAACAAAAGCCTCCTTGTACCCATAAAGTATGATTACATTGCTGTGCCAAAAGCAGAAATCTCACAGACATGTATAAATGTCAGCACAATCATTTAAAAAAAAAATCTCTTCCATTACATATGATTTTGTGTAGACCAAAAAGAATCAGAGGCCTAACACTTTATCTGAGCCTACCTTACAGAAGAACTTCACTAGAATAGTCAGGAACTGCTTAGTAATCAGCAACTGTTCCGAAAATGAACACTTTCGTGAGAAGTATCTAATGTATAATATAGTGTGTATAGTGCAGGAGTGAGAATGTCTTCACAGTCTTCACCCATCCTCAGGCTTCACAGTCCCCCAATCCTCAGGCTTTACAACCCCCCCCCCCCATCCTCAGGCTTCTCTTCCCCCCATCCTGAGTCCTCACAGTCCCCCCATCCTAAGCCTTCTTACCCTCTCCCATCTTTAGTGTTCACAGTCCCCCCATTCTTTGTCTTTACAGTTCCTTCCATCCTCAGTCCTCACAGTTTCCCCATCCTCAGACTTCACAGTCCCTCCATCCTCAGTTTTTACAGTCTCCCCATCCTCAGTCCTCACAGTTCTCCCATCCTCAGCCTTCACAGTCCCCCCCCATCTTCAGTCTTTACAGTCCCCCCATCCTCAGACTTCTCAGACCCTCCTATCCTTGGGCTTCTCAACCCCATATCCTCAGGCTTCTCAGTCCCCCCCTCCCCAGTCCTCACAGTCTTCTCCGTTCTCAGTCCTAACAGTCCCCTCCCCATCCTCACACTTCTCTGTTTCCCCATCCTCAGGCTTCACGGTCCCCTTATTCTTAGTCTTTACAGTCTCCCCCATACTCAGTCCTCACAGTCCCCCCCATCCTCAGACTTCTATGTTCCCCCCTATCCTCAAGCTTCTCATTCCCCCCTTCCTCAGTTTTCACAGTCGCCCCCATCTTCAGTCCTCACAGTCCCCTCCCCATCCTCAGACTTCTTTGTTCCCCCCATCCTCAGGCTTCACAGTCCCCACATTCTCAGGCTTCTTTCCCTTAATCCTCAGTCCTCACAGCCCCCATCCTCATTCCCCAGTCTCCCCTCATCCTCAGTCCTCACAGTCACCCCCATCCTCAGTCCTCACAGCCTCCCCCTACCCTCAGGCCGCACAGCTTCCCCTCCATCCTCAGGCTTCTTTCCCTTAATCCTCAGTCCTCACAGCCCCCATCCTCATTCCCCAGTCTCCCCTCATCCTCAGTCCTCACAGTCACCCCCATCCTCAGTCTTCACATCCTCCCCCCCCATCTTCAGGCTTCACACCGTCTCCCCATCCACAGTCTTCACAGCCTACACCCATCATCAGTCTTTACAGCCTACACCCATCATCAGTCTTCACAACCCCCCCCCCATCTTTAGGCTTCACAGCTTCCCCCCATCCTCAGTCTTCACAGCTTCCCCCCATGTTCAGGCTTCACAGCCTCCCCCTATCCTCAGGCTTCACATCTTCCCCCCATCCTCAGTCCCCATCCTTAGATTTACCCATCCTCAGTCTTCACAGCCTCCCCCTATCCTCAGGCTTCACAGCTTCCCCCCATTCTCAGTCTTTGCAGCCCCCCTTGCCTCCTGTCTTCACAGCCTTCCCCTATCCTCAGTCTTTACAGCCTCCCCCTATCCTCAGTCTTCACAGCCTCCCCCTATCCTCAAGGCTCTACAGCTCCCCCCCCATCCTCAGTCCTCACAGCCTTTCCCAATCCTTAGTCTTCACAGCCTCCCCCATCCTCAGTCTTAACAGCCTTCCCCCCATCCTCAGTCTTCACAGCCTCCCCCATCCTCAGTCTTCACAGCCTCCCCCTATCCTCAGGCTTCACAGCTTCCCTCTCATCCTTAGTCTTCAGCCTTCCCCATCCTCAGTCTTCACAGCCTCCCCCTATCCTCAGGCTTCACAGCTCCCCCCCCCCATCCTCAGTCTTCACAGCCTTCCCCATCCTCAGTCTTCACAGTTCCTCTCCCTCCCTAAATTCAAAGAACTCACCTCTCTCAAGTACATCTCTCACAGGCATGGGAGATTTCCTTTCTCCTGGGCTCCAGTGGATGGCATCCAGTAACAGGATCTGTGGGTGAATGAGAATTGAGGCACACAGATCCTGTGACAGGATCCATGCAGAGTGCAGAGTGGGTAAAACACACTGGGTCCCCAACCCCCTCAGGTAGGGTTGCCACCTCATTTCGAACACATAGTAATTACGCAGGTTCTGTGGCTGATTTAGGTGGTAATTAAACTTTGTGCCTTACCTGCATTAAATTAGCTTCATTACCTGTGTAATTCATATGTGTCCGGGTTTAAATGGATGAAGTGGCAACTCTACTTGTCTACTGCACACTTTGCATCCATGGATGATATGCCCCTGGCTTGTAGTGCTCATCCATGCCACATCCATGCTCATCCATCCCACATCTGTTCTCATCCATGCCACGTCAGTGCTCATCCGTGCCACATCCATGTCACCTCAGTGCTTATCCGTGCCACATCCATGCCACTTCAGTGCTCACTTGTGCCACGTCAGTGGTCATCCGTGCCACATCAATGCCACGTCAGTGCTCATCCATGCCATGTCAGTGCTCATCCACGCCACATCAGTGCACATCCGTGCCACATCAAAGCCACGTCAGTGCTCATCTGTGCCACATCCATGCCACTTCAGTGCTCATCCATGCCACGTCAGTGCTCATCCATGCCACATCCATGCCATGTCAGTGCTCATCCATGCCACATCAGTGCTCATCCATGCCACATCAATGCCATGTCAGTGCTCATCCGCGCCACATCCATGCCACGTCAGTGCCACATCCGTACCACATCAATGCCCATTCAGTGCTCATCCATGCCCCATCCATGCCACGTCAGTGCTCATCCGTGCCACACCCATGCCACTTCAGTGCTCATCCATGCCATGTCAGTGGTCACCCGTGCCACATCAATGCCACGTCAGTGCTCATCCATGCCACGTCAGTGCTCATCCGTACCACGTCAGTGCTCATCCGTGCCACATCCATGCCACATCAGTGCTCATCCGTGCCACATCAATGCCACATCCATGCCATGTCACTGCTCATCTGTGTCACATCCATGCCACGTCAGGGTGCTCATCTGTGCCTCATCCATGCCACGTCAGTGCTCATCCGTGCCACATCAATGCCACGTCAGGGCTAATCCATGCCACATCAGTGCTCATCAGTGCCACATCCATCCCACGTCAGTGCTCATCAGTGCCACATCCATGCCACGCCAGTGCTCATCTGTGCCACATCAGTGCCACATCCATGCCACGTCAGTGCTCATCAGTGCCACATCCATGCCACATCAGTGCTCATCAGTGCCACATCCATTCCACGTCAGTGCTCATCAGTACCACATCCATTCCACGTCAGTGCTCATCCGGGCCACATCCATGCCACGTCAGTGCTCATCCGAGCCACATCCATTCCACATCAGTGCCACTACAATGCTTATCAGTGCCCTACAGTGTCTCACAAAATTGTAATGGGAAGTCAGGAAATGACGATGCTCCCTGCATGTTGGGCCTCTGTATGTGGTCAGGCTGTGGAAAAGTGTCACATATGTGGTATCGCCATACTCAGGAGGAGTAGCAGAATGTATTTTGGGGTGTAGTTGCAAGTATGCCTATACAGTGTGTAAAAAATAACTTCGTAATTTGACCATTTTGTGAAAAATAATTTTTTTTTTAAAAAAAATCTTTATTTTGCAAAGAATTGTGGGAAAAAATTACAACTTCAAAAAACTCACCATGCCTCTTACTAAATACCTTGGAATGTCTTCTTTCCAAAAATGGGTCATTTGGGGGGTATTTGTACTGTTCTGACTTGTTAGGGTCTCAAGACACTTTAGGTGTGATCAATTTTCAATGATTGGTACCATAGCTTGTAGACTCTATAACCTTCACAAAGACCAAAAAATGTATACTTATTTTGGTTATTTTTACTAGATATGTAGCAGTATAAATTTTGGTCAAAATTTATGAAGAAAAATTACTAAATTTGCAAAATTTAAAACCAAAACGAAGAAAAATGCATTTTTTTACAAAATGTTCGGTCTTTTTTCATTTATAGCGCAAAAAATAAAAAACCCAATTATGATTAAATACCACCAAAAGAAAGCTCTGTTTGTGAGAAAAAAAGGATGAAAATTTCATATGGGGACAGTGTTGCATGACTGAGTAATTGTCATTCAAAATGTGAGAGCACTGAAAGCTGAAAATTGGTCCGGTTAGGAAGGGGGTTTAAGTACCCAGTGGGTAAGTGGTTAATAAAATACAAAAACAAAGCTGCAAGGATTCATTGCTGTCTCCAGAGTGTGTGAAAAATTTGTGTGCCTGGCCATGCAGGGTGGGAGATACCCATATTTACCAGCGGCTCCTAAGAGGGAAAAGCGCTACACTTTATTTTTTCTGAAAAGTTTAAAAAATGTGCTATCATAAATATGAATCTAAATAAACTAGGCTATCTGGATAGGGATACATTAAATATTAAGTTTTTAAATGAATGCATAAACAGATATGTCTACCTTTCTTGAAAACTTATTTTACCTTTTTCAGCTTCACTGCTTCCTCCCACATAGTGTTGAGCGAACACGGACTGTATTATTCGTGTTCGTACCGAATAATTGGATTTTTTGTACCCGAACACGGACACGGACACTTTACTGTATGTTCGGGTAAAAATCCGTGTTCGGTCGTTTTATTTCCGGGTTTTGCATGCTTTGGCGCTCTTTTCATGACGGGCTTTCAACAGCCAATCAACAATCGTTTAACTGGTGTGCCTTAAGCCATCCCAGCCATGCCTGCAAATGTCTCAGTAGCTGTGATTGGCCGTCTGAAGCATGTGACCAAGTCTTTATAAGTTCGAGGCAGCCGCAGCGGCGTCATTATGCTGCTTAGATTCAGGGACAGAGCACACATCAACGTGCTGGCTGCTGATTAGGGAAAGATAGGCAGGAAAAAACCATTTGTGTCCGGATAGAATTGAGGGACAGGTCGGAGTGTTTAGGCAGGGCGAGTTGTAGGCATTTTAGGGATAGAGTCTGCTGAATTATAGGGTCAGTGTCTTCTACAAACTACAATCGATATTGCTGTGTGGGGGGTGGGGTGAATCTGCACTCAATCCTGATCTACGATCTCTTCTCAATCCTGTTAGGGACAGAGTCTGCTGAATTTTAGGGAAACTGTGTTCTACAAACTACAATCGATATTGCTGTGTGGTGTGGGATTGGAGATAGGCAGGTGTCAGTGATCCACATCCATTTTTCTGTGTGAGCTGCAGTGAACACAATCTTTTTGGGCTGCAGTGAACACAATCTTTTTGGGCTGCAGTGAACACAATCTTTTTGGGCTGCAGTGAACACAATCTTTTTGGGCTGCAGTGAACACAATCTTTTTGGGGTGCAGTGAACAAAATCTTTTTGGGGTGCAGTGAACACAATCCTTTTTGGTGTGCAGTGAACACAATCTTTGTGGGGTGCAGTGAACAAAATCCTTTGTGGGGTGCAGTGAACACAATCTTTTTGGGGTGCAGTGAACAAAATCCTTTTTGGGGTGCAGTGAACAACATCCTTTTTGGGGTGCAGTGAACACAATCTTTTTGGGGTGCAGTGAACAAAATCCTTTGTGGGGTGCAGTGAACACAATCTTTTTGGGGTGCAGTGAACACAATCTTTTTGGGGTGGAGTGAACAACATCCTTTTTGGGGTGCAGTGAACAAAATCCTTTTTGGGGTGCAGTGAACAAAATCATTTTTGGGGTGCAGTGAACACAATCTTTTTGGGGTGCAGTGAACACAATCTTTGTGGGGTGCAGTGAACACAATCTTTTTGGAGTGGAGTGAACAACATCCTTTTTGGGGTGCAGTGAACAACATCCTTTTTGGGGTGCAGTGAACACAATCTTTTTGGGGTGCAGTGAACACAATCTTTGTGGGGTACAGTGAACAGAATCTTTGTGGGGTGCAGTGAACACAATCTTTGGGGGGTACAGTGAACACAATCTTTGTGAGGTGCAGTGAACACAATCTTTGTGGGGTGCAGTGAACACAATCATTGTGGGGTGCAGTGAACTCAATCTTTGTGGGGTACAGTGAACACAATCTCATACTTCTGAAGGTTTGAGGGTGCTGCCTGTTCCATACTCCCCCTACTCCTCATCTAGCCTTTTAGGGGTACAAACAATAGTGATTGGGGCCTAGTGTGGTTGTGTACGTGTGATATACATACACTTTTTTGGGATCATATTTTCTATTCCGCTATTTAATCAAAAACCTTTGGGGATCAGTTAAATTGGGGGATAGTCTGTGTTGGTACGTGTGAGGGAGATCCACCTTTCCAAGTTGTTGGGGTTCATCTCATACTTCTGAAGGTTTGAGGGTGCTGCCTGTTCCATACTCCCCCTACTCCTAGCCTTTTAGGGGTACAAACAATAGTAATTGGGGCCTAGTGTGGTTGTGTACGTGTGATATACATACACTTTTTTGGGATCATATTTTCTATTCCGCTATTTAATCAAAAACCTTTGGGGATCAGTTAAATTGGGGGATAGTCTGTGTTGGTACGTGTGAGAGAGATCCACCTTTCCAAGTTGTTGGGGTTCATCTCATACTTCTGAAGGTTTGAGGGTGCTGCCTGTTCCATACTCCCCCTACTCCTAGCCTTTTAGGGGTACAAACAATAGTAATTGGGGCCTAGTGTGGTTGTGTACGTGTGATATACATACACTTTTTTGGGATCATATTTTCTATTCCGCTATTTAATCAAAAACCTTTGGGGATCAGTTAAATTGGGGGATAGTCTGTGTTGGTACGTGTGAGAGAGATCCACCTTTCCAAGTTGTTATGGGGGAAGGGGGTTGGGACTTTGAATGAGACTCCTGACCACCGGAGTCTCCATCCCTGTTTGCATGAAAGCAAGAAAATGAAAGCAAAGTTGGGACTTTGAATGAGGTGGGACCAGACCATGATAGATGTATATGTAATGAAAGGGACACAGGATAATGTAAAATCGTATGTTTATTGGCAGTCTATAGACCAGATACTAATATAGCCAAATGTTCACTGAAACCGTGTAGCCCATGGTAATGGGGTACACCTAAATGAAACAGAGGTAAGTATACAGGGTCCAAGACAGAGGTACATGGTAATACATAATTATCCTGGTACATACAAATAGGTACATAGAGCATAAACAAGGGGTCATTAATGCACAATATAACAACAATAACTTTTAAAAGCTGACATAGCCTGTGTTGAACTCAACGCGTTTCGTGAAAAAATATCACTTCGTCAGGAGTAGGCATGTTGCAAGGTCTAAAGAGAATATACATAAATAAGTAAAATGAAATGAAATAGAAATAAAAATAATAAACGAGTAGAACCACATAACCCTGTTAGGGGGGTAGAGCTTACACTGGGGTGGCGTGAGGTCCAGGGGATTGGTCTCACCCGGGAACTGAGGGGGCAAAGCCTGCGTGCGCCGCACAGTCATACCAATAAGTGGTAAGTGAAGTGAGATCCTCCAGAAGGGGTCATAATATAGCCTCCACTGATGGTAAATATCCATCTGTAGGATGAATAGGGGTAATATAGATGTATGAAAGTAATACTAATAATAATAATAATAATAGTTGTACAAGGGAGCTGTTAATGAGATCCAGAGGAGCCAAGAGAACAAAGAAAGTGTAGCCAGTGATGATTATAAAGTAATGCAGAGAACCACCAAGTAATAAGGGAATATATAAGTAAACCACCTATGGTGTTAAGAATAGTATATATCATAGTGGACCACCAGATAATAAAGGGTGTGATAAAGAAAAAGTAGGAGCAAATGAAATAATAATGAAAAGGAGATATCCAAAATAAAATCCCCAAAGAGTAACCATGTGAGATTGTAGATGGGCAAAACCAAAGAAGTATGCCAGAAGGGTGTACAGAGAGATAAGTGTAAGAAACCAAAATAGAGTGATAGGTACCTGGGCAGGCGCAAAGGCAGGGATTGCACCCAGCGTCACACTGCTGCACAATTGTATGAAGCCGCCAAACCGACAGAGACGTCAGTGGAGCCTCCGCATTTATGCGCAAGATGGACAGCCACGTGACAGGACCTGGGCGCCACATTGTGACGTCATATCCCGCACGGGAATGCGTGGCGCCGATGAGCTGCGGCCGCCACCCGGCCTCCCAGCCTAGACCCCGCCCAACAAGGTCGGGGGGAGGGAAGGAAAGGAGGCAGGACAGGAAGCGGACGGGGCCCATCGCAGTTCCCGGGGAAGACACAGCCCCGGAACACACCATAAATCCAGAGGGCTTGTACATAACATGGTCATAGTAATATTGGTAATTTCGTAAGGAAAAAATAAAAATAAATAAATTAACAAAACATGTGTATATAGGACCAAATTAAAAGACCAAATATTGAAGGTATGCATGCAGCTAACAAAAATTGTTGTAATAAAACAAAGATAGCGCTGGTAAACCACACCTCCATCCCTAAATCAATTGTTATGGGGGAAGGGGGTTGGGACTTTGAATGAGACTCCTGACCACCGGAGTCTCCATCCCTGTTTGCATGAAAGCAAGAAAATGAAAGCAAAGTTGGGACTTTGAATGAGGTGGGACCAGACCATGATAGATGTATATGTAATGAAAGGGACACAGGATAATGTAAAATCGTATGTTTATTGGCAGTCTATAGACCAGATACTAATATAGCCAAATGTTCACTGAAACCGTGTAGCCCATGGTAATGGGGTACACCTAAATGAAACAGAGGTAAGTATACAGGGTCCAAGACAGAGGTACATGGTAATACATAATTATCCTGGTACATACAAATAGGTACATAGAGCATAAACAAGGGGTCATTAATGCACAATATAACAACAATAACTTTTAAAAGCTGACATAGCCTGTGTTGAACTCAACGCGTTTCGTGAAAAAATATCACTTCGTCAGGAGTAGGCATGTTGCAAGGTCTAAAGAGAATATACATAAATAAGTAAAATGAAATGAAATAGAAATAAAAATAATAAACGAGTAGAACCACATAACCCTGTTAGGGGGGTAGAGCTTACACTGGGGTGGCGTGAGGTCCAGGGGATTGGTCTCACCCGGGAACTGAGGGGGCAAAGCCTGCGTGCGCCGCACAGTCATACCAATAAGTGGTAAGTGAAGTGAGATCCTCCAGAAGGGGTCATAATATAGCCTCCACTGATGGTAAATATCCATCTGTAGGATGAATAGGGGTAATATAGATGTATGAAAGTAATACTAATAATAATAATAATAATAGTTGTACAAGGGAGCTGTTAATGAGATCCAGAGGAGCCAAGAGAACAAAGAAAGTGTAGCCAGTGATGATTATAAAGTAATGCAGAGAACCACCAAGTAATAAGGGAATATATAAGTAAACCACCTATGGTGTTAAGAATAGTATATATCATAGTGGACCACCAGATAATAAAGGGTGTGATAAAGAAAAAGTAGGAGCAAATGAAATAATAATGAAAAGGAGATATCCAAAATAAAATCCCCAAAGAGTAACCATGTGAGATTGTAGATGGGCAAAACCAAAGAAGTATGCCAGAAGGGTGTACAGAGAGATAAGTGTAAGAAACCAAAATAGAGTGATAGGTACCTGGGCAGGCGCAAAGGCAGGGATTGCACCCAGCGTCACACTGCTGCACAATTGTATGAAGCCGCCAAACCGACAGAGACGTCAGTGGAGCCTCCGCATTTATGCGCAAGATGGACAGCCACGTGACAGGACCTGGGCGCCACATTGTGACGTCATATCCCGCACGGGAATGCGTGGCGCCGATGAGCTGCGGCCGCCACCCGGCCTCCCAGCCTAGACCCCGCCCAACAAGGTCGGGGGGAGGGAAGGAAAGGAGGCAGGACAGGAAGCGGACGGGGCCCATCGCAGTTCCCGGGGAAGACACAGCCCCGGAACACACCATAAATCCAGAGGGCTTGTACATAACATGGTCATAGTAATATTATTATTATTATTATTATTAGTATTACTTTCATACATCTATATTACCCCTATTCATCCTACAGATGGATATTTACCATCAGTGGAGGCTATATTATGACCCCTTCTGGAGGATCTCACTTCACTTACCACTTATTGGTATGACTGTGCGGCGCACGCAGGCTTTGCCCCCTCAGTTCCCGGGTGAGACCAATCCCCTGGACCTCACGCCACCCCAGTGTAAGCTCTACCCCCCTAACAGGGTTATGTGGTTCTACTCGTTTATTATTTTTACTTCTATTTCATTTCATTTTACTTATTTATGTATATTCTCTTTAGACCTTGCAACATGCCTACTCCTGACGAAGTGATATTTTTTCACGAAACGCGTTGAGTTCAACACAGGCTATGTCAGCTTTTAAAAGTTATTGTTGTTATATTGTGCATTAATGACCCCTTGTTTATGCTCTATGTACCTATTTGTATGTACCAGGATAATTATGTATTACCATGTACCTCTGTCTTGGACCCTGTATACTTACCTCTGTTTCATTTAGGTGTACCCCATTACCATGGGCTACACGGTTTCAGTGAACATTTGGCTATATTAGTATCTGGTCTATAGACTGCCAATAAACATACGATTTTACATTATCCTGTGTCCCTTTCATTACATATACATCTATCATGGTCTGGTCCCACCTCATTCAAAGTCCCAACTTTGCTTTCATTTTCTTGCTTTCATGCAAACAGGGATGGAGACTCCGGTGGTCAGGAGTCTCATTCAAAGTCCCAACCCCCTTCCCCCATAACAATTGATTTAGGGATGGAGGTGTGGTTTACCAGCGCTATCTTTGTTTTATTACAACAATTTTTGTTAGCTGCATGCATACCTTCAATATTTGGTCTTTTAATTTGGTCCTATATACACATGTTTTGTTAATTTATTTATTTTTATTTTTTCCTTACGAAATTACCAATATTACTATGACCATGTTATGTACAAGCCCTCTGGATTTATGGTGTGTTCCGGGGCTGTGTCTTCCCCGGGAACTGCGATGGGCCCCGTCCGCTTCCTGTCCTGCCTCCTTTCCTTCCCTCCCCCCGACCTTGTTGGGCGGGGTCTAGGCTGGGAGGCCGGGTGGCGGCCGCAGCTCATCGGCGCCACGCATTCCCGTGCGGGATATGACGTCACAATGTGGCGCCCAGGTCCTGTCACGTGGCTGTCCATCTTGCGCATAAATGCGGAGGCTCCACTGACGTCTCTGTCGGTTTGGCGGCTTCATACAATTGTGCAGCAGTGTGACGCTGGGTGCAATCCCTGCCTTTGCGCCTGCCCAGGTACCTATCACTCTATTTTGGTTTCTTACACTTATCTCTCTGTACACCCTTCTGGCATACTTCTTTGGTTTTGCCCATCTACAATCTCACATGGTTACTCTTTGGGGATTTTATTTTGGATATCTCCTTTTCATTATTATTTCATTTGCTCCTACTTTTTCTTTATCACACCCTTTATTATCTGGTGGTCCACTATGATATATACTATTCTTAACACCATAGGTGGTTTACTTATATATTCCCTTATTACTTGGTGGTTCTCTGCATTACTTTATAATCATCACTGGCTACACTTTCTTTGTTCTCTTGGCTCCTCTGGATCTCATTAACAGCTCCCTTGTACAACTATTATTATTATTATTATTAGTATTACTTTCATACATCTATATTACCCCTATTCATCCTACAGATGGATATTTACCATCAGTGGAGGCTATATTATGACCCCTTCTGGAGGATCTCACTTCACTTACCACTTATTGGTATGACTGTGCGGCGCACGCAGGCTTTGCCCCCTCAGTTCCCGGGTGAGACCAATCCCCTGGACCTCACGCCACCCCAGTGTAAGCTCTACCCCCCTAACAGGGTTATGTGGTTCTACTCGTTTATTATTTTTATTTCTATTTCATTTCATTTTACTTATTTATGTATATTCTCTTTAGACCTTGCAACATGCCTACTCCTGACGAAGTGATATTTTTTCACGAAACGCGTTGAGTTCAACACAGGCTATGTCAGCTTTTAAAAGTTATTGTTGTTATATTGTGCATTAATGACCCCTTGTTTATGCTCTATGTACCTATTTGTATGTACCAGGATAATTATGTATTACCATGTACCTCTGTCTTGGACCCTGTATACTTACCTCTGTTTCATTTAGGTGTACCCCATTACCATGGGCTACACGGTTTCAGTGAACATTTGGCTATATTAGTATCTGGTCTATAGACTGCCAATAAACATACGATTTTACATTATCCTGTGTCCCTTTCATTACATATACATCTATCATGGTCTGGTCCCACCTCATTCAAAGTCCCAACTTTGCTTTCATTTTCTTGCTTTCATGCAAACAGGGATGGAGACTCCGGTGGTCAGGAGTCTCATTCAAAGTCCCAACCCCCTTCCCCCATAACAATTGATTTAGGGATGGAGGTGTGGTTTACCAGCGCTATCTTTGTTTTATTACAACAATTTTTGTTAGCTGCATGCATACCTTCAATATTTGGTCTTTTAATTTGGTCCTATATACACATGTTTTGTTAATTTATTTATTTTTATTTTTTCCTTACGAAATTACCAATATTACTATGACCATGTTATGTACAAGCCCTCTGGATTTATGGTGTGTTCCGGGGCTGTGTCTTCCCCGGGAACTGCGATGGGCCCCGTCCGCTTCCTGTCCTGCCTCCTTTCCTTCCCTCCCCCCGACCTTGTTGGGCGGGGTCTAGGCTGGGAGGCCGGGTGGCGGCCGCAGCTCATCGGCGCCACGCATTCCCGTGCGGGATATGACGTCACAATGTGGCGCCCAGGTCCTGTCACGTGGCTGTCCATCTTGCGCATAAATGCGGAGGCTCCACTGACGTCTCTGTCGGTTTGGCGGCTTCATACAATTGTGCAGCAGTGTGACGCTGGGTGCAATCCCTGCCTTTGCGCCTGCCCAGGTACCTATCACTCTATTTTGGTTTCTTACACTTATCTCTCTGTACACCCTTCTGGCATACTTCTTTGGTTTTGCCCATCTACAATCTCACATGGTTACTCTTTGGGGATTTTATTTTGGATATCTCCTTTTCATTATTATTTCATTTGCTCCTACTTTTTCTTTATCACACCCTTTATTATCTGGTGGTCCACTATGATATATACTATTCTTAACACCATAGGTGGTTTACTTATATATTCCCTTATTACTTGGTGGTTCTCTGCATTACTTTATAATCATCACTGGCTACACTTTCTTTGTTCTCTTGGCTCCTCTGGATCTCATTAACAGCTCCCTTGTACAACTATTATTATTATTATTATTAGTATTACTTTCATACATCTATATTACCCCTATTCATCCTACAGATGGATATTTACCATCAGTGGAGGCTATATTATGACCCCTTCTGGAGGATCTCACTTCACTTACCACTTATTGGTATGACTGTGCGGCGCACGCAGGCTTTGCCCCCTCAGTTCCCGGGTGAGACCAATCCCCTGGACCTCACGCCACCCCAGTGTAAGCTCTACCCCCCTAACAGGGTTATGTGGTTCTACTCGTTTATTATTTTTATTTCTATTTCATTTCATTTTACTTATTTATGTATATTCTCTTTAGACCTTGCAACATGCCTACTCCTGACGAAGTGATATTTTTTCACGAAACGCGTTGAGTTCAACACAGGCTATGTCAGCTTTTAAAAGTTATTGTTGTTATATTGTGCATTAATGACCCCTTGTTTATGCTCTATGTACCTATTTGTATGTACCAGGATAATTATGTATTACCATGTACCTCTGTCTTGGACCCTGTATACTTACCTCTGTTTCATTTAGGTGTACCCCATTACCATGGGCTACACGGTTTCAGTGAACATTTGGCTATATTAGTATCTGGTCTATAGACTGCCAATAAACATACGATTTTACATTATCCTGTGTCCCTTTCATTACATATACATCTATCATGGTCTGGTCCCACCTCATTCAAAGTCCCAACTTTGCTTTCATTTTCTTGCTTTCATGCAAACAGGGATGGAGACTCCGGTGGTCAGGAGTCTCATTCAAAGTCCCAACCCCCTTCCCCCATAACAATTGATTTAGGGATGGAGGTGTGGTTTACCAGCGCTATCTTTGTTTTATTACAACAATTTTTGTTAGCTGCATGCATACCTTCAATATTTGGTCTTTTAATTTGGTCCTATATACACATGTTTTGTTAATTTATTTATTTTTATTTTTTCCTTACGAAATTACCAATATTACTATGACCATGTTATGTACAAGCCCTCTGGATTTATGGTGTGTTCCGGGGCTGTGTCTTCCCCGGGAACTGCGATGGGCCCCGTCCGCTTCCTGTCCTGCCTCCTTTCCTTCCCTCCCCCCGACCTTGTTGGGCGGGGTCTAGGCTGGGAGGCCGGGTGGCGGCCGCAGCTCATCGGCGCCACGCATTCCCGTGCGGGATATGACGTCACAATGTGGCGCCCAGGTCCTGTCACGTGGCTGTCCATCTTGCGCATAAATGCGGAGGCTCCACTGACGTCTCTGTCGGTTTGGCGGCTTCATACAATTGTGCAGCAGTGTGACGCTGGGTGCAATCCCTGCCTTTGCGCCTGCCCAGGTACCTATCACTCTATTTTGGTTTCTTACACTTATCTCTCTGTACACCCTTCTGGCATACTTCTTTGGTTTTGCCCATCTACAATCTCACATGGTTACTCTTTGGGGATTTTATTTTGGATATCTCCTTTTCATTATTATTTCATTTGCTCCTACTTTTTCTTTATCACACCCTTTATTATCTGGTGGTCCACTATGATATATACTATTCTTAACACCATAGGTGGTTTACTTATATATTCCCTTATTACTTGGTGGTTCTCTGCATTACTTTATAATCATCACTGGCTACACTTTCTTTGTTCTCTTGGCTCCTCTGGATCTCATTAACAGCTCCCTTGTACAACTATTATTATTATTATTATTAGTATTACTTTCATACATCTATATTACCCCTATTCATCCTACAGATGGATATTTACCATCAGTGGAGGCTATATTATGACCCCTTCTGGAGGATCTCACTTCACTTACCACTTATTGGTATGACTGTGCGGCGCACGCAGGCTTTGCCCCCTCAGTTCCCGGGTGAGACCAATCCCCTGGACCTCACGCCACCCCAGTGTAAGCTCTACCCCCCTAACAGGGTTATGTGGTTCTACTCGTTTATTATTTTTATTTCTATTTCATTTCATTTTACTTATTTATGTATATTCTCTTTAGACCTTGCAACATGCCTACTCCTGACGAAGTGATATTTTTTCACGAAACGCGTTGAGTTCAACACAGGCTATGTCAGCTTTTAAAAGTTATTGTTGTTATATTGTGCATTAATGACCCCTTGTTTATGCTCTATGTACCTATTTGTATGTACCAGGATAATTATGTATTACCATGTACCTCTGTCTTGGACCCTGTATACTTACCTCTGTTTCATTTAGGTGTACCCCATTACCATGGGCTACACGGTTTCAGTGAACATTTGGCTATATTAGTATCTGGTCTATAGACTGCCAATAAACATACGATTTTACATTATCCTGTGTCCCTTTCATTACATATACATCTATCATGGTCTGGTCCCACCTCATTCAAAGTCCCAACTTTGCTTTCATTTTCTTGCTTTCACCTTTCCAAGTTGTTGGGGTTCATCTCATACTTCTGAAGGTTTGAGGGTGCTGCCTGTTCCATACTCCCCCCTACTCCTAGCCTTTTAGGGGTACAAACAATAGTAATTGGGGCCTAGTGTGGTTGTGTACGTGTGATATACATACACTTTTTTGGGATCATATTTTCTATTCCGCTATTTAATCAAAAACCTTTGGGGATCAGTTAAATTGGGGGATAGTCTGTGTTGGTACGTGTGAGAGAGATCCACCTTTCCAAGTTGTTGGGGTTCATCTCATACTTCTGAAGGTTTGAGGGTGCTGCCTGTTCCATACTCCCCCTACTCCTAGCCTTTTAGGGGTACAAACAATAGTAATTGGGGCCTAGTGTGGTTGTGTACGTGTGATATACATACACTTTTTTGGGATCATATTTTCTATTCCGCTATTTAATCAAAAACCTTTGGGGATCAGTTAAATTGGGGGATAGTCTGTGTTGGTACGTGTGAGAGAGATCCACCTTTCCAAGTTGTTGGGGTTCATCTCATACTTCTGAAGGTTTGAGGGTGCTGCCTGTTCCATACTCCCCCTACTCCTAGCCTTTTAGGGGTACAAACAATAGTAATTGGGGCCTAGTGTGGTTGTGTACGTGTGATATACATACACTTTTTTGGGATCATATTTTCTATTCCGCTATTTAATCAAAAACCTTTGGGGATCAGTTAAATTGGGGGATAGTCTGTGTTGGTACGTGTGAGAGAGATCCACCTTTCCAAGTTGTTGGGGTTCATCTCATACTTCTGAAGGTTTGAGGGTGCTGCCTGTTCCATACTCCCCCTACTCCTAGCCTTTTAGGGGTACAAACAATAGTAATTGGGGCCTAGTGTGGTTGTGTACGTGTGATATACATACACTTTTTTGGGATCATATTTTCTATTCCGCTATTTAATCAAAAACCTTTGGGGATCAGTTAAATTGGGGGATAGTCTGTGTTGGTACGTGTGAGAGAGATCCACCTTTCCAAGTTGTTGGGGTTCATCTCATACTTCTGAAGGTTTGAGGGTGCTGCCTGTTCCATACTCCCCCTACTCCTAGCCTTTTAGGGGTACAAACAATAGTAATTGGGGCCTAGTGTGGTTGTGTACGTGTGATATACATACACTTTTTTGGGATCATATTTTCTATTCCGCTATTTAATCAAAAACCTTTGGGGATCAGTTAAATTGGGGGATAGTCTGTGTTGGTACGTGTGAGAGAGATCCACCTTTCCAAGTTGTTGGGGTTCATCTCATACTTCTGAAGGTTTGAGGGTGCTGCCTGTTCCATACTCCCCCTACTCCTAGCCTTTTAGGGGTACAAACAATAGTAATTGGGGCCTAGTGTGGTTGTGTACGTGTGATATACATACACTTTTTTTGGATCATATTTTCTATTCCGCTATTTAATCAAAAACCTTTGGGGATCAGTTAAATTGGGGGATAGTCTGTGTTGGTACGTGTGAGAGAGATCCACCTTTCCAAGTTGTTGGGGTTCATCTCATACTTCTGAAGGTTTGAGGGTGCTGCCTGTTCCATACTCCCCCTACTCCTAGCCTTTTAGGGGTACAAACAATAGTAATTGGGGCCTAGTGTGGTTGTGTACGTGTGATATACATACACTTTTTTGGGATCATATTTTCTATTCCGCTATTTAATCAAAAACCTTTGGGGATCAGTTAAATTGGGGGATAGTCTGTGTTGGTACGTGTGAGAGAGATCCACCTTTCCAAGTTGTTGGGGTTCATCTCATACTTCTGAAGGTTTGAGGGTGCTGCCTGTTCCATACCCCCCCTACTCCTCATCTAGCCTTTTAGGGGTACAAACAATAGTAATTGGGGCCTAGTGTGGTTGTGTACGTGTGATATACATACACTTTTTTTGGATCATATTTTCTATTCCGCTATTTAATCAAAAACCTTTGGGGATCAGTTAAATTGGGGGATAGTCTGTGTCGGTACGTGTGAGAGAGATCCACCTTTCCAAGTTGTTGGGGTTCATCTCATACTTCTGAAGGTTTGAGGGTGCTGCCTGTTCCATACTCCCCCTACTCCTCATCTAGCCTTTTAGGGGTACAAACAATAGTAATTGGGGCCTAGTGTGGTTGTGTACGTGCGAGATACATACACTTTTTTTGATCATATTTCCTATTCCGCTATTGAATAAAAACCTTTGAGGATCAATTGAATTGCGGGATAGTCTGTGTCGGTACGTGTGAGAGAGATCCACCTTTCCAAGTTGTTGGGGTTCATCTCATACTTCTGAAGGTTTGAGGGTGCTGCCTGTTCCATACTCCCCCTACTCCTCATCTAGCCTTTTAGGGGTACAAACAATAGTAATTGGGGCCTAGTGTGGTTGTGTACGTGTGATATACATACACTTTTTTGGGATCATATTTTCTATTCCGCTATTTAATCAAAAACCTTTGGGGATCAGTTAAATTGGGGGATAGTCTGTGTTGGTACGTGTGAGAGAGATCCACCTTTCCAAGTTGTTGGGGTTCATCTCATACTTCTGAAGGTTTGAGGGTGCTGCCTGTTCCATACTCCCCCTACTCCTAGCCTTTTAGGGGTACAAACAATAGTAATTGGGGCCTAGTGTGGTTGTGTACGTGTGATATACATACACTTTTTTTGGATCATATTTTCTATTCCGCTATTTAATCAAAAACCTTTGGGGATCAGTTAAATTGGGGGATAGTCTGTGTTGGTACGTGTGAGAGAGATCCACCTTTCCAAGTTGTTGGGGTTCATCTCATACTTCTGAAGGTTTGAGGGTGCTGCCTGTTCCATACTCCCCCTACTCCTAGCCTTTTAGGGGTACAAACAATAGTAATTGGGGCCTAGTGTGGTTGTGTACGTGTGATATACATACACTTTTTTGGGATCATATTTTCTATTCCGCTATTTAATCAAAAACCTTTGGGGATCAGTTAAATTGGGGGATAGTCTGTGTTGGTACGTGTGAGAGAGATCCACCTTTCCAAGTTGTTGGGGTTCATCTCATACTTCTGAAGGTTTGAGGGTGCTGCCTGTTCCATACCCCCCCTACTCCTCATCTAGCCTTTTAGGGGTACAAATAATAGTAATTGGGGCCTAGTGTGGTTGTGTACGTGTGATATACATACACTTTTTTTGGATCATATTTTCTATTCCGCTATTTAATCAAAAACCTTTGGGGATCAGTTAAATTGGGGGATAGTCTGTGTCGGTACGTGTGAGAGAGATCCACCTTTCCAAGTTGTTGGGGTTCATCTCATACTTCTGAAGGTTTGAGGGTGCTGCCTGTTCCATACTCCCCCTACTCCTCATCTAGCCTTTTAGGGGTACAAACAATAGTAATTGGGGCCTAGTGTGGTTGTGTACGTGCGAGATACATACACTTTTTTTGATCATATTTCCTATTCCGCTATTGAATAAAAACCTTTGAGGATCAATTGAATTGCGGGATAGTCTGTGTCGGTACGTGTGAGAGAGATCCACCTTTCCAAGTTGTTGGGGTTCATCTCATACTTCTGAAGGTTTGAGGGTGCTGCCTGTTCCATACTCCCCCTACTCCTCATCTAGCCTTTTAGGGGTACAAACAATAGTAATTGGGGCCTAGTGTGGTTGTGTACGTGTGATATACATACACTTTTTTTGGATCATATTTTCTATTCCGCTATTTAATCAAAAACCTTTGGGGATCAGTTAAATTGGGGGATAGTCTGTGTTGGTACGTGTGAGAGAGATCCACCTTTCCAAGTTGTTGGGGTTCATCTCATACTTCTGAAGGTTTGAGGGTGCTGCCTGTTCCATACTCCCCCTACTCCTCATCTAGCCTTTTAGGGGTACAAACAATAGTAATTGGGGCCCAGTGTGGTTGTGTACGTGTGATATACATACACTTTTTTGGGATCATATTTTCTATTCCGCTATTTAATCAAAAACCTTTGGGGATCAGTTAAATTGGGGGATAGTCTGTGTCGGTACGTGTGAGAGAGATCCACCTTTCCAAGTTGTTGGGGTTCATCTCATACTTCTGAAGGTTTGAGGGTGCTGCCTGTTCCATACCCCCCCTACTCCTCATCTAGCCTTTTAGGGGTACAAACAATAGTAATTGGGGCCTAGTGTGGTTGTGTACGTGCGAGATACATACACTTTTTTTGATCATATTTCCTATTCCGCTATTGAATAAAAACCTTTGAGGATCAATTGAATTGCGGGATAGTCTGTGTCGGTACGTGTGAGAGAGATCCACCTTTCCAAGTTGTTGGGGTTCATCTCATACTTCTGAAGGTTTGAGGGTGCTGCCTGTTCCATACTCCCCCTACTCCTCATCTAGCCTTTTAGGGGTACAAACAATAGTAATTGGGGCCCAGTGTGGTTGTGTACGTGTGATATACATACACTTTTTTTGGATCATATTTTCTATTCCGCTATTTAATTTAACTGGGCCTCCATGCGAGACCTGTGTGCCTTGTTGCGCTGTTTTGAGTACTCCACCAACATGGCCAGTGGCAATGACGCCGTTCTCAGCTTAACTATCCCACTTCTATGCCTCCTTGAAAAAACAATTCGGGCGATGATGGAAGAGGATGTGGCACAGGATGAGGAGGAGGAGGAGGATGAAGAGGTAACATTTCCAAGGCTTTCAGGGCAGTCATTCGCAAGGGGCTCCGAGGGTGGGTTCCTGCACACGCAAACGCCAGGGACGCAATTGTCCAGCAGGGGCACAGTTCTGGAGGATGAGGAGGATGAGGAGGAGGAGGAGCTGGAGGAGGAGATGGAACCATGTTCACAGCAGGGTGGCACCCAGGCCAGCTCATGGCCATCACTGGTGCGTGGCTGGGGGGATACAGAGGACACGGACGATACACCTCCCACAGAGGACAGCCTTTCGTTGCCTCTGGGCAGCCTGGCACACATGAGCGATTACATGCTGCAGTGTCTCCACAACGACCGCCGAGTTGCCCACATTCTAACTTGTGCTGATTACTGGGTGGCCACGCTGCTGGATCCCCGTTACAAGGACAACGTACCGTCCTTAATTCACTCACTGGAGCGCGATCGCAAGATGCGCGAGTACAAGCGCACGCTGGTAGACGCCATGCTGCTGGCATTCCCATCTGACAGCGGGGCCACAGTGGAAGCACAAGGCAGAGGAGGAGGAGGAGGAGGTCGCCAACGCAACCAGGGCACCGCCAGCACCTCAGAAGGCAGGGTTAGCATGGCCGAAATGTGGAAAAGCTTTGTCAGCACGCCACAACAAACAGCAGCACCAGCAGCTCAGATGGAACGTCTTAGCAGGAGGCAGCATTTTACCAACATGGTGGAGCAGTATGTGTGCACACGCCTACATGTAGTGAATGACGGGTCTGCCCCCTTCAACTTCTGGGTCTCCAAATTGGGCACATGGCTTGAGCTTGCCCTTTACGCCTTGGAGGTGCTGGCGTGCCCTGCAGCCAGTGTATTATCTGAACGGGTATTTAGCACGGCTGGGGGCGTTATAACAGACAAGCGCAGCCGCCTGTCCAGAGACAATGTGGACAAGCTCACGTTCATTAAAATGAACCAGGCATGGATCCCACGGGACTTTTCCGTACCTTATGCAGAATAGCAATGGATACCGACCTTACCCACCCATTGTTCCATTTTTGCTCTTTCTCACTCTTTTGGGGTGTACCCTCATTTAAAATTTTTGAAAAGAAGCAGTGTTGGCTACCTCGTCCTCCTCCTCAGGGCCAGATTAATGTAGGGGCTATTGGAGCTGCAGCTCCAGGCCCCTACCTTTTATATAGGCCCCGGGTTGGCCATATTCACTGTTACCGCTCTTCTGTCACTTGTAAACACAGAAGTCTGGCTTCTATGCTCGCTTCCCCAGGCAGCACCCTCAGAACCTCCCCACACAGCGTGAAGGCCGGACAAGGAGGGACAGTTGGCGATGCATGGATGTGTTTATGGGCTTCAGAGACAGCATCCCATGTTGAATTAGGCATGCATGGCTGCACCCTTCCTCCTCTGGGAGCATGGCAAGGCACGGCCCTTAAGGCCCTTCAAAATCCTCAGCACCAAGCCCATGATGCTGTTAATCCGGCCCTGGTCCTCCTCCCCCGCCGCTTCCACCTACACCGCCCATAGGTGTGCGCAGCCTATTGCATTAAGGTGTGCACCCCAAAGTTGAAATACACATGCATGTGTTTGCCAGCAGGGAGAGTAATGTATCGGGGCCATGTACCTGTAGGCAAGGAGAAATAGAGCAGAGCAGGTCCCAGGGAGATCTTTCCCATCTCTTCACTGGCAATGCTATGTGCCCTAGGTGATTAGGGTGTGCCCAGGCACACCCAGCACACCCTGTGCGCACGCCTATGTCACCGCCACATCCACCACCACCTCAACCTCCCTCCTACTCCATATGGGCCTCGTCCTTCAGAGATGAAGAAGAACATTGTTTTATTTTTCTGTTTTTTTTTTGTTGTTTTAAGTTATTTCCCTATCCACATTTGTTTGCAGAGCACTTGCCATGCTCTTAATTACGTTTTGCTGCCATTTGCAGCACTCTAGCCCTTTCCTTTGGTGTTTTAGAGCCATTTTAGTGCCTTAAAGTTCGGGTCCCCATTGACTTCAATGGGGTTCGGTGTCCGGGAAAAGTTCGGTAAAAGTCCGGGACACGGACCCGGACTTTTTTTTAAAGTTCGGCCGAACCCGTCGAACACGGACATCTAGGTGTTCGCTCAACCCTACTCCCACATTGTGATGGGGAATTAAGTGGAGGACAATTGATACAATCAATCCCTGCATAACATGTGCTTTTCTATAAATATATGTTGTAGGTGAGTATTTCTTTAACTGCAGCTCACTTTGAGTGACAAATAGTTTGGTGGGACTGATTGGGACTTTGACTGTGGATAATAACATAGTTTGTTCTCTTGGCATCGCAGATTATACCAAATTAGAAAATAGTATTGATTTAGGTTGCAACCGGTGTAGCAGAAATGACAGTTGAAGGACAGGTGCATGAACTCTAAATTCCCTTTTTTCATGGTCATGTGTTTGTGTTCAACACTCCTTTAGGATTCACATAATTATAAAGTAAGAGATTGAAATATAAGGGAATAAATACAGGTGTACTAAGCAGGGATTTTTGCCATGTAGACTGGTAAAAAAAATTGTAATAATGGCTATCACTCTTTGTCCTACTTCAGGTACAAGTTCTATTGTCCTATTTGATGCAAGATCCATGAAGACAGAAAGTATGTGATTGGCGACCTTCTAGAATCCTAGTGAATGTAAAACATTTCACAATAAAATATAAGATAAGAGCTCTAAGGGTCTCACAATGATTCTTTTGTAATAGGCTAGGCTTCTTCAAGAATTCAGGTCTCAGGATAAGATTGTTTAACAAACCTTGACTACAACACTGAAGGTAAAATACATAAAATATACACAGTTTGTTTTTATATATGTAACAAATGTGTAACCGCGCTAATAAATCTAGAAATCAACAGCTGCAACTTTGGGGTGAGATAGAACCAAACAAAAATGAAAAAGAGAAAAACTGCGCTAATCTGAAAGAGAACAACTGAAATGTCTCTAATGTGAATGCTCAAAAAAGATAAATGTGACCAAATAAATGACAAGTGAAATAAAATAAGAATTACAAAAATTAAGATAAAGGAATCAGTACTCAAAAAGATATATATTAAACAAGCAAAAAATTGGGGGAGCAAACCCTGAACATGTATATCTAAAGCCGGTGCAGCTATGGACCAAGCAACATGTATATTAAAAAAGAATAGCGCAACCATGCAAAAGAAATGACTATTAAATATGGAGACAATCCATAAATAAAAATGGGGATTTAGTCCCACCATATGGCCATATCGTGCTCAAGCCCACCACTGCGTCAAAGTACCCCATTATCAGTGGGTCCTACACTATCCATAAAAAAGGGGTGAATCCAGCCTCTCCAACCCTTGGAGACAACACTCCTTGCTGGGATGGATGTGCTAATGCACTACAAGGACTCCTCCTATATCTACTTGATGGTGGACTCTGATAGAGTACAGGTGTGTGTGGGGGGATGCTCAACCTCAGAAGTCTGGTCAGACCGAATACATAATAAACAAGCAAAAAATTGGGGGAGCAAACCCTGAACATGTATATCTAAAGCCGGTGCAGCTATGGACCAAGCAACATGTGTATTAAAAAAGAATAGCGCAACCATGCAAAAGAAATGACTATTAAATATGGAGACAATCCATAAATAAAAATGGGGATTTAGTCCCACCATATGACCATATCGTGCTCAAGCCCACCACTGCGTCAAAGTACCCCATTATCAGTGGGTCCTACACTATCCATAAAAAAGGGGTAAATCCAGCCTCTCCAACCCTTGGAGACAACACTCCTTGCTGGGATGGATGTGCTAATGCACTACAAAGGACTCCTCCTATATCTACTTGATGGTGGACTCTGATAGAGTACAGGTGTGTGTGGGGGGATGCTCAACCTCAGAAGTCTGGTCAGACCGAATACATAATAAACAAGCAAAAAATTGGGGGAGCAAACCCTGAACATGTATATCTAAAGCCGGTGCAGCTATGGACCAAGCAACATGTATATTAAAAAAGAATAGCGCAACCATGCAAAAGAAATGACTATTAAATATGGAGACAATCCATAAATAAAAATGGGGATTTAGTCCCACCATATGGCCATATCGTGCTCAAGCCCACCACTGCGTCAAAGTACCCCATTATCAGTGGGTCCTACACTATCCATAAAAAAGGGGTGAAAAAAAAAGATATATATCCACAAGGATTGTGAACAGGTATTGAAAACAATAAAGTATGTCTCTTATATACGTGTACAAAGTCCCAATAATTGAAAAGTCACAAAGATAGTAAATGATTGTGAAAGTAAAGTTGGGGTGAAGGTGAACAACAAAGATGCTAGCTTCCACCACGGTGCTCCAATCAACAAACCATGCATATGAGCTTACCAGAGAACAGAATGAGATAAGCTTGTATGGAGCAATATGCTCATACCACCAATTCTCCTGAGAGCTCATGTTCTCGGCAGATCCAATGTAACCACAAATGGCATAAGACACAAAGACAGCGATATTCCGAAGCACTATTCACTGATATTGCCTCCGTTAGCACAGTGTAAAAATAGAATAGGCTCCATAGTGTGATAACGTAAAGCACATTTATTTAAATATATAAAATTTCACTCACATTTAGCAGAAGAATAAGCAGCATAAAAACAGATAAGCCGGCCGACTCGTAGTATAGCCCATCCTTCTGGGTTGCATGGCGACGTCAGCACGCCAGGCCCTACGCATTTCGTCACAGATGACTTCTACTGGGGATCCCCAGTAGAAAAAAATGTGACTGGAGTCAGACTTTCAGAAAAATATTACTACAAAAACAAGATACATGCACTGCACAGTGAGGTGCAATTGGTATCTCTCATGCTGTAATCAATTGAAAACTAAAGAACAAAAGGAAATTGGAACAAAGGGACTTCAAAGAGAGAAACCGCAGACCACAGGGTATATATAAAAATACCAAAAAATTGTATTCATCTAATACAGTCATATTAACATACAATAAAAGCACAAACATCATTATGAAAAATTCAAGCAGGTGCAATAATAAAATAATGGAGCAACCGAAAAGACTTAGTGGCTATCAGGTTCATGACCAAGGACACTTGGTCATGAAGTTCTCCAGAGTGATGAAGAAGTCTTATAGTAACTGAGGTTGCTGATGTAGGAGCTCCTATAGGAGAGGCATGACTTGAACTCTGGATTGATTTCTGACTAGGGTTGAGCGAACACGGACTGTATTATTCGTGTTCGTACCGAATAATTGGATTTTTGTTACCCGAACACGGACCCAAAAACTTTACTGTATATTCGGGTAAAAATCCGTGTTCGGTCATTTTATTTCCGGGTTTTGTATGCATTGGCGCGCTTTTCATGGCGCGCTTTCAACAGCCAATCAACAAGCGTTTAACTGGTGTGCCTTAAGCCATCCCAGCCATGCCTACAAATGTATTAGTAGCTGTGATTGGCCATCTGAAGCATGTGACCAAGTCTTTATAAGTTCGAGCCAGCGCCGCTGCGTTATTATGCTGTGTAGTTCAGGGACAGAGCACACATCATACGTGCTGGCTGCTGATTAGGGACAGACAGGCAAAAATCATTTGTGTCCGGATAGAATTGAGGGACAGGTCGGAGTGTGTTAGGCAGGGTGAGTTGTAGGGCATTTTAGGGCGAGGCTGCTGATTTTTAGGGTCAGTGTTCTACAATCGATTTTGCTGTGTGGGGGGGGGGGGGGGTTTGCAGTGACCGATCTTATCAATCCTTTTAGGGAGAGGCTGGAGATAGGCAGGTGTCAGTGGTCCACATCGATTTTGCTGTGTGTGGGGTGCAGTGAACACAATCTTTTTTGCCCACTGAGGAGGAGGGAGAAAAGTCTTTTTCTATCAGTCACTGTGTGCAGCGTTTTTCCTTCAGTGCTGTGCTGTGCTGACTGTGATAATACACTGCTGTGTTCACATGTGCTATTATTGAAAGAATTCAAAAGTTATACACTTTTTTCTATTCCACTATTCAATATACACCCTTGGGTTAAAAAAATTAAATTGTGGCATAGTCTGTACTAATCTAGTTAAAAATTACAAACTTAAAAGGGGAATTTTTTTTTTCCCCTCCATAGCCTGCAGCAGAGCTGAATGATATAAGACACTGCTGTTCACATGTGCTATTGATAAATCACACCAATTTTATATCATATTTTCTATTCCGCTATTCAATAAAAACCTTTTGGTATAAACAATTAAATTGCGGGATAGTCTGTGTTGGTACGTGTGAGATACACCTTTCCAATTTTTGGGGTGCATCTCATACTTCTGAAGATTTGAGGGTGCTGCCTGTTCCGAACTCCTCCTACTCCTCATCCTGCCTTTGGGGGTACAAAAAATAGTAATTGGGGCCTAGTCTGGTTCTGTACGTGTGAGATACATACACCTTTTCTTTGACAATATTTTCTATTCCGCTATTCAATAAAAACCTTTGGGTATAAACAATTAAATTGCGGGATAGTCTGTGTTGGTACGTGTGAGATACACCTTTCCAATTTTTGGGGTGCATCTCATACTTCTGAAGATTTGAGGGTGCTGCCTGTTCCGAACTCCTCCTACTCCTCATCCTGCCTTTGGGGGTACAAAAAATAGTAATTGGGGCCTAGTCTGGTTCTGTACGTGTGAGATACATACACCTTTTCTTTGACAATATTTTCTATTCCGCTATTCAATAAAAACCTTTGGGTATAAACAATTAAATTGCGGGATAGTCTATGTTGGTACGTGTGAGATACACCTTTCCAATTTTTGGGGTGCACCTCATACTTCCGAAGATTTGAGGGTGCTGCCTGTTCCGAACTCCTCCTACTCCTCATCCTGCCTTAGGGGGTACAAAAAATAGTAATTGGGGCCTAGTCTGGTTCTGTACGTGTGAGATACATACACTTTTTTTGATAATATTTTCTATTCCGCTATTCAATAAAAACCTTTGGGTATAAACAATTAAATTGCAGGAAAGTCTGTGTTGGTACGTGTGAGATACACCTTTCCAATTTTTGGGGTGCATCTCATACTTCTGAAGATTTGAGGGTGCTGCCTGTTCCGAACTCCTCCTACTCCTCATCCTGCCTTTGGGGGTACAAAAAATAGTAATTGGGGCCTATTCTGGTTCTGTACGTGTGAGATACATACACCTTTTTTTGATAATATTTTCTATTCCGCTATTCAATAAAAACCTTTGGGTATAAACAATTAAATTGCAGGATAGTCTGTGTTGGTACGTGTGAGATACACCTTTCCAATTTTTGGGGTGCATCTCATACTTCTGAGGATTTGAGGGTGCTGCCTGTTCCGAACTCCTCCTACTCCTCATCCTGCCTTTGGGGGTACAAAAAATAGTAATTGGGGCCTAGTCTGGTTCTGTACGTGTGAGATACATACACTTTTTTTTATAATATTTTCTATTCCGCTATTCAATAAAAACCTTTGGGTATAAACAATTAAATTGCGGGATAGTCTGTGTTGGTACGTGTGAGATACACCTTTCCAATTTTTGGGGTGCATCTCATACTTCTGAAGATTTGAGGGTGCTGCCTGTTCCGAACTCCTCCTACTCCTCATCCTGCCTTTGGGGGTACAAAAAATAGTAATTGGGGCCTAGTCTGGTTCTGTACGTGTGAGATACATACACTTTTTTTGATAATATTTTCTATTCCGCTATTCAATAAAAACCTTTGGGTATAAACAATTAAATTGCGGGATAGTCTGTGTTGGTACGTGTGAGATACACCTTTCCAATTTTTGGGGTGCATCTCATACTGCCGAGGATTTGAGGGTGCTTCAGTCTGCCTCCTGCCTGTTCCGAACTCCTCCTACTCCTCATCCTGCCTTTAGGGTACAAAAAATTGTAATCGGGGCCTAGTTTGTGTTTGTACGTGTGAGATACACCGTTTTGTAAAATTTGTTTGTCTATTCCGCTATTCAATATACACCCTGTTTGAGTATAAAAAATTAAATTGCGGGATAGTCTGTATCGGTACATGTGAGATACACCTTTTTAAATTTGTTTGGCACATCTCCTTCTACCGCCGAGGATTGCAGGGCGCTTCAGTTTGCCTCCTGTTCCCAACTCCTTCTACTCCTCTTCCTCATCCTGCCTTTAGGGTACAAAAAATTGTAATCGGGGCCTAGTTTGTGTTTGTACGTGTGAGATACACCGTATTATAAAATTTTTCCTATTCCGCTATTCAATATACACCCTTTTGGAGTGTAAAAAATTAAATTGCGGGATAGTCTGTGTCGGTACGTGTGAGATACACCTTTTAAATTTGTTTGGCGCATCTCCTTCCACCGCCAAGGATTACAGGGTGCTTCAGTTTGCCTGCTGTTCCCAACTCCTCCTACTCCTCTTCCTCATCCTCCCTTTAGGGTACAAAAATTTTTAATCAGGGCCTAGTCTGTGTTTGTACGTGTGAGATACACCGTTTTTTATCCTTTTTCCTATTCCGCTATTCAATATACACCCTTTTGGGGTAAAAAACATTAAATTGCGGCATAGTATGCATATTTGACTGTGAGATACACCCATGCGATACTGTTGTTGTTTTGTTCCGCTATTCAATAAACACCTTTCTAAGGCAAGATCATAAATTACAGAAATATGAGGAGACCGTCAAATAGGGGCCGTGGCCTGGGTCGTGGTGCTGCTGGTAGAGCTCCTGTTGCAAGGAGAGGACGTGGTCGATCTGTGCCAGCTACACGCACAAGTGAAACACCTTCCTCAAGTGTGAGTAGGCGACAGAACCTGCATCAGTATTTGGTAGGGCATCATACGCCTCTAGAAGTGATGAGGCCAGTACAAGTAGAGGCGATAGTAGATTGGTTTGCTGCTGACAGTGCCTCCAGTTCCTTCACATTGTCTCCCACCCAGTCTACTGCAGAAAGGTCAGAGTTGGCACCTGCAGCCGATGTCCAACCGTCTTTCACCTCACCCCCTTGCAAATCAGGCAAGCAGTCTGAGCCCCAAGCCATACAGCAGTCTCTTCTTCTTTTTGATGACTCTGTCAGCAGGGTTTCCCAGGGCCATCCACCTAGCCCTGCCCCAGAAGTGGAAGAGATTGAGTGCAGCGATGCCCAACCACTTATTTCTCAAGATGAGTACATGCAAGGACCATCGCAGCACGTCTCGGTTGATGACGAAACGCAGGTGCCAACTGCTGCGGTGTTCAGAATTGTGGAGACCTACAAGGAGGGCAGGGGTGAAGACTGGGTGGGAGATGATGGGGAGGACGATGAGGTCCTCGACCCCACATGGAATGAAGGTCATGCAGGTGACCTGAGTAGTTTGGAGGAAGAGGCGGTGGTCGCACAGAGCCACCAGCACAGCAGAAGAGGGAGCAGGGTGCAGAAGCGGAGCGGCCGTGCCCTAGACACTATGCCTGCTACTGCCCAACGCAGCAAGGGAACAAGCGCAGCAAAGCCAGCTTAAAGGAGTTCTCCAGCGTGGAAGTTCTTTAGAAAATGTGCTGATGACAGGAAACGAGTGGTTTGCACCCTGTGCAATCAGAGCCTGAAGCGAGGCATAAACCTTCTCAACCTGAGCACAACCTGCATGATCAGGCATCTAAGTGAAAAGCACGAGCTGCAGTGGAGTAGACACCTTCAAAACCAAGAAACGTCTCTGGCTCATCCTGCTTCCTCTTCTGCTGCAGTCTCGGCCCCTCCATTCACATCTGTAGTGATACCGGCACCTGCCACCCCGCAAACAGACGATCTGTCAGCAACACCACCACCTGGGTCACCAACCATCTCCACAATGTCCCTTGGAAGCGTTCAGCTTTCCATCTCCCAAACACTTGAGAGGAAGAGGAAGTACCCCCCTACCCCCCCGCGATCCCTGGCCCTGAATGCCAGCATTTAAAAATTCTTGGCCTTTGAAATGCTGTCATTCCGTCTGGTGGAGACGCACAGTTTTAAAAACCTTATGTCGGTGGCTGTCCCACAGTACGTCGTGCCCAGCCGCCACTACTTTTCCAGGCAAGCCATCCCTTCCCTGCACAACCAAGTGGGGGAAAAAAATCAGGTGTGCACTGCGCAACGCCATCTGTGCCAAGGTCCACCTAACTACCGATACGTGGACCAGTAAGCACGGTCAGGGGCGTTATATCTCCCTAACGGCACACTGGGTAAATGCAGTGGTGGATGGGCCTGAGGAGGATAGCAATTTGGCGCATGTCCTTCCACCACCGAGGATTGCAGGGCGCTTCAGTTTGCCTCCTGTTCCTAACTCCTACTCCGCTTCCTCATCCTCTACCGCCTCCTCATCCGGACAGCGTAACACCTTCACCACCAAATTCAGCACGGCCAGGGGTAAACGACAGCAGGCAGTTTTAAAACTTGCCTGTTTGGGGGAAAAACCACACACTGCGCAGGAGTTGTGGAGGAGCATGGAACAGCAGACAAATGAGTGGTTGCGGCCAGCGAGCCTCAAGCCCGGCCTGATGGTGTGCGATAACGGGCGAAATCTCATAGCAGCTCTGGGCCTAGCCGGTTTGACGCACATCCCTTGCCTGGCGCATGTGCTGAATTTGGTGGTGCAGAGGTTCCTTAAAAACGACCCCGATATGTCAGAGCTGCTGCAGAAAGTGCGGGCCGTCTGTGCGCACTTTCGGCGTTCTCACCCTGCTACTGCTCGCCTGTCAGCGCTGCAGCGTAACTTCGGCCTTCCCGCTCACCGCCTCATATGTGACGTGCCCACAAGGTGGAACTCCACCTTGCACATGCTGGAAAGACTGTGCAAGCAGCAGCAGGCCATAGTGGAGTCTCAGCTGCAGCACGCACGCGTGAGTCGCTCTGCGGAACAGCACCACTTCACCACCAATAACTGGGCCTCCATGCGAGACCTGTGTGCCTTGTTGCTCTGTTTTGAGTACTCCACCAACATGGCCAGTGCCGATGACGCCGTTGTCAGCTTAACTATCCCACTTCTATGCCTCCTTGAAAAAACAATTCGGGCAATGATGGAAGAGGATGTGGCACAGGATGAGGAGGAGGAGGATGAAGAGGTAACATTTCCAAGGCTTTCAGGGCAGTCATTCACAAGGGGCTCCGAGGGTGGGTTCCTGCACACACAAACGCCAGGGACACAATTGTCCAGCAGGGGCACAGTTCTGGAGGATGAGGAGGATGAGGAGGAGGAGATGGAACCATGTTCACAGCAGGGTGGCACCCAGGCCAGCTCATGGCCATCACTGGTGCGTGGCTGGGGGGATACAGAGGACACAGACGATACACCTCCCACAGAGGACAGCCTTTCGTTGCCTCTGGGCAGCCTGGCACACATGAGCGATTACATGCTGCAGTGTCTCCACAACGACCGCCGAGTTGCCCACATTCTAACTTGTGCTGATTACTGGGTGGCCACGCTGCTGGATCCCCATTACAAGGACAACGTACCGTCCTTAATTCACTCACTGGAGCGCGATCGCAAGATGCGCGAGTACAAGCGCACGCTGGTAGACGCGATGCTGCTGGCATTCCCACCTGACAGCGGGGCCACAGTGGAAGCACAAGGCAGAGGAGGAGGAGGAGGAGGAGGAAGAGGTCGCCAACGCAACCAGGGCACCGCCAGCACCTCAGAAGGCAGGGTTAGCATGGCCGAAATGTGGAAAAGCTTTGTCAGCACGCCACAACAAACAGCAGCACCAGCAGCTCATATGGAACGTCTTAGCAGGAGGCAGCATTTCACCAACATGGTGGAGCAGTATGTGTGCACACGCCTAGACGTACTGAATGACGGGTCTGCCCCCTTCAACTTCTGGGTCTCCAAATTGGGCACATGGCCTGAGCTTGCCCTTTACGCCTTGGAGGTGCTGGCGTGCCCTGCAGCCAGTGTATTATCTGAACGGGTATTTAGCACGGCTGGGGGCGTTATCACAGACAAGCGCAGCCGCCTGTCCAGAGACAATGTGGACAAGCTCACGTTCATTAAAATGAACCAGGCATGGATCCCACGGGACTTTTCCGTAAAAGCACAAACATCATTATGAAAAATGCAAGCAGGTGCAATAATAAAATAATGGAGCAACCTAAAAGACTCAGTGGCTATCAGTTACTACGATATGCGTGCTGAAATCCTCTACGTGTTTCGCAAGAAATACTCACTTCATCAGGAGGTGAACAGGAACCAATTTTTGGATAACAAATGTATTAATACATAGAGAAAGAAAAAAAAAGCTAAAATCCGGACTTACATTAGGAAGGAAGATATCTCTGTGTATTGTCCTAGGTGTGAGTTAAACTTTAAACAGATCCCGACTTCAAGTCATATCGAGTGTAAATGGCTGGAATGCCGGACAAGGAGAGCCACATGTTACTTAATTTCCCTCCCAGGAGTTGAGGAGGGGAGGGGGAAACCATCAGACTCCATTTAGCAAGTAGAAAATAGTCCTCACTACAGAGCAGTGGTATTACTCCTGGAATTAAAAGTGAATATATGTCACATATGGACGTGACTGATAAAGTATATGCCCATTAGCAAAATAGGGAAAAGGAAGTGCAACAAGAAAGTAAGAAATCTAGTAACTAGTAAGCCAAAGGGCTATATGAGTAAAACTAATGTATAAAAATGCATGAAAGAAAAAGAAAGGATATGTAAATCATCCATGGAAGTAAAATTGGTGTTGGAAATCAAAAGAAAAAGCATTGGAAAGTATCACAACGAAAAAAAAAAAAAAACACGGGGCGTTACTGCAAGTGATATAGGAGCCAAAACAACAAACAGGTGCTAATGAAAAATAAACACTAGTGCCTAGTAAAGCAAAAGAAAAAACAAACAAAAGTGATGAACCTATGAAACCAAAGCAATGAAAAAGCATAGTAAACCATACAAGACAAGAAAATATAGAAGTGTGTATTCTAACTAAAAGAAAAGCAAAAAAAAATAAGTAAAACAATTACCTGATTAGCCACATGTACAGAAATGAAGGCACTGTGAGAGAGATCTCAAACATCAGAAAGTGCACAAATCTGAGTGTGTTTAAATAGTGATCATGTAGAGATAGGCTCCTCCCATTCCAGTGTCACAAGGGCGACGATTCGAGGCTGGGCTGGGTGGGAGAAATCAACCAATCAGCCCGGCCACTGAATTGCATAGTATTACCTGTCAGCTGTGCAGAGAGTGGAAATCCGAAACCATAACCCACGAAGTACCATGCAAGCACGGGACGACGGGGAAAAGGACATGATCAGAGAGTGTCACAAACAGAACCCCTCAAAGCCGACGCACATGTGATGAAGCAGCGAGGAACAGAAGGAGACACTCTCTGCACTCCAAACCATAGCACAAGTGCAAAAAACTACGGCCAGAAGGCAACCACTGGGACAGCCGAATACTGTAACTATGGAAATCCCTGGGAAGGGATAATATGTGACACCAACCCCACCTTTCACCTGAGGCGAAAGCAAAAGGCCAAATAAATCTGAGCAAGGAAACGGGGTCACCGAGCACATCGTCCAAAATAAAAACGATCAAGGGATGTGTAAGGAAATGACAGCACTAATAGCGCGGAAAGGAGGGATTGCAACTCCTGTGAAAGAAAAGAAGAGCGACATAAGGAAAAAAAATATAAAAAAAATATTTTGTATGTAGAAATACAAATTCAATATCACATATTTATTGGTGTAACATATTCAAATATTAATGACAGTGTATCATCATAATATTACAGAAATATATTAAACATTGTTACATACTTTATATAGACATTGTGGTGTCCCCAATCAAATTCACAAATAGCTAAATTTTATACGGATAAAAAAGGTTTAAATAATATAGCCTCGTTCAACCCAGGAGCCTCAGTGGCTTTAAGTGAATGTATCAAGCGCATTCCTTTTTGCAAAATGCGTCTATCCCAGTCACCCCCTCGTGGGTCTCATGGGATATGTTCCAGAGCCAAGAATTTTACCTGAAAAGGAAGGTAAGCATACTTGTGAGCTGCTTGTCTTCCAATAGGAGTATAAAGGTCGCCAATATCAATAGCGTATGTATGGTCGTAAATAGGTCTCCAGAATTGCCTAAAGGTTTTCCCCACATAGTAAGAGCCGCATTCACATGTCAAAAATGATTTTTCCATTAGGTAAAATAATATTTTTATCAGTATTAATATATTTACAGTATGCACAGCTGTTACATTTGTTGGTACCTTTTAAGGGATTCTTTTTAGGTTGTTTAGAACCTGGAAAATAAATGTACAAACTTATCTTTGAGAGAAGGAGCGCGTCTGAAGACCAAAGAGGGTTTAGATTAGTCCTCAAAGAAAAACTGGCTTGCTGTTATCCCACACTTAAGCAGCTGGTTTAAAACTACAAGGCTGATAAAGGACACTTTTAGTGTAAAGTACACATAAAAAGAAAAAGAAGAAAATGACAAGCCACAATAAAAAATGCACATTACTGTGACAGCAGAAACAAAGAGCCTGGTGTCTTCCACCAACTTGTATTACAATAGAAGATTTGAGTGTGTCTTAAAGATATTGTTAATTATAAAATAAAGTACAGTTTGGTACCGACTTCCCTAGTGGATTTACAGATATTAGAATACTCTCTAAATTTAAATGTCAGCCCAATATACAGATATAGGTATCCGATATTGGGCTCTTCATACCTAAAAGTATATACCCTGCATATATTTTATAGCATCATGGATCATGCACCCCTGGAATAGTCATTTCATGCTTTTTTGTGACACATCCATCCTCTCCTGTGGCCCCCTTTATATCTGTGGTTTGGATGTTTCAAGTATACAACCTACTGATCTGATAATGTGTCTAAGAGGTATAATATATTTTTAAATCTCCATTATTTTGATTTCTGCCCTCAATACTATTTGTTAGAAGGCAGAACAGTTCCCTATATACTTCTTTATCAACTTATTCTTGGATACAATCTGAACGCAGTATCTAATAGGAGTTTACTTTTATTTTTCTTTACTCACTACTGGCTCCTGCACTCGTCCCCGAGAGACTTATAGCTCTCACTGCATGTCCTGTCAATCACTCTATGGGTTGAAGGATTTATCCTGGGGAACCTATTTTGGTTTAATGGTGTTGGGTTCACATGGTGAAATGCTCACAGAATTACTAATGTTATAGAATTTCTCCATATAACATTCAATTTATGTTTCAATGTAGTATCTATATGACCATTTCTGCTGCAGCTACACGCCCCTGAGGAAGCAACGGCGAAACATGTTGGGCGCTGCCTGTGGATAATAGCCGGGACACACTATCCGGCCTAGTCATTAAAGGTCACCTGTGACATATAATTTCATGGTTTCTATACATGTAACGAATATTTCCAATTATCATTGATGTATATTGGCTTTTTTGTCTGTTGTTTTTAGATTTAATAAAATGTATTGATTTTTTTTTGCCTTTGAGCATTTTTCACTACCTGATACCATTAACCACTTCAACCCTGCTCACATTGCTGCTACTGCAGCAATGTGTCTCGTTATTGTCCAGCGATGTAGACCTACGTCGCTAGACTCCGCCCCATGTGGGTGGCGCGCACGCGCCGCCAGAGGCTCGCTCCCGCTGTGTTCAGTCACAGCGGGAGTCGGGCCAGGGGAGGAGCGGCGGCGATCGCCGCTGCTCTCCCCCGATCGTCGGGGAATCTAGTTTGGAGATCCGCCCGCTTGTGTAAACAGAGCGGGCAGATCTCCTAAGTGACAGGGAGTGACAGATCGCAGTGTTCAGCATAGCTGAACATATGCGATCTGTCCCTGTGTCAGTCAGTCACCTCCCCCCCACACGTTAGTAAGCACCAGGCATACATTAACCCCTCCCTCTCCAATAAAATTAATCCCTTCCCTGCCAGTGTAATTTTTACAGTAACAGTGCATATATATAGCACTGATTACTGCAGTAATGTCCCTGGTACCCCCAGAATTGTCAAAAATGTCAGTCAAGGGTCCGATCTGTCCGCCGCAATGTCGCAGTCCCGCAAAAAAAATCGCAAACATAGGTGGCAGAAAACAAATTGGCCAAAAAATTTAAAAAAAATTTGTTTTTCACATTTTTTTTTAAAATATTGTTATTTTTTCAAAATAAACGCTTTTTTTTGGTTTATAGCGCAAAAAGTAACAATCGCACAGGTGATCAAATACCACCAAAAAAAGCTCTGTTAGTGGGAAAATAAGGACGTAAATTTCGTTTGGATACGGCGTCGCACGACCACGCAATTGTCAGTTAAAGTCGCACAGCGCCGAATCGCAAAAAGTGGCCTGGACGTAAGACAGCAAAATCCTCCGGTGGTAAAGTGGTTAAAGTCCCACTCCAACCCCTAGCCCTCTTTCATGCCACTTTGGTGGCTGTGTACATTAGAGTATTCTAATATCTGTAAATTTGTATTACAAGATACATGCTCTGCACAGTAAGGGGCAATCGGTATCTCTCAGTCCCGTAATCAATTGAAAACTTTTTCACTGCTTTGGTTTCATAGGTTCATCACTTTTGTTTGTTTTTTTCTTTTGCTTTACTAGGCACTAGTGTTTATTTTTCATTACCACCTGTTTTGTGTTTTGGCTCCTACATCACTTGCAGTAACACCTCGTGCGTTTTTTTTTTTAATTCTTTCCAATGCTTTTTTTTTTTGATTTCCAACACCGATTTTACTTCCATGGATGATTTACATATCTTTCTTTTTCTTTATACATTTTTATACATGTGTTTTTACTCATATAGCCCTTTGGCTTACTAGTTCATCATTGCACCCCTTCATGGACTTTTCTTTCCAACTACTTCATGTAGCACTGGATTTCTTACTTTCTGGTTGTACTTCCTTTTCCCTATTTTGCTAATGGGCATATACTTTATATGTCACGTCCATATGTGACATATATTCACTTTTAAATCCAGGAGTAATACCACTGCTCTGTAGTGAGGACTATGTTCTACTTGCTAAGTGGAGTCTGATGGTTTCCCCCTCCCCTCCTCAACTCATGGGAGGGAAATGGCTCTCCTTGTCTAGCATTCCAGCCATTTACACTCGATATGACTTGAAGTTGGGATCTGTTTAAAGTTTAACTCACACCTAGGACAATACACAGAGATTAGAGTTGAGCGGACACCTGGATGTCCGTGTTCGGCGGGTTCGGCCGAACTTGAAAAAAAAGTCCGGTGGTGTAGGTGGAAGCGGCGGTGGAGGAGGACGAGGTAGCCAACACTGCTTTTTTTCAGAAATTTTAAATGAGGGTACACCCCAAAAGAGTGAGAAAGAGCAAAAATAGAACAATGGCTGGGTAAGGTCGGTATCCATGGCTATTCTGCACAAGGTACGGAAAAGTCCCGTGGGATCCATGCCTGGTTCATTTTAATGAACGTGAGCTTGTCCACATTGTCTCTGGACAGGCGGCTGCGCTTGTCTGTGATAACACCCCCAGCCGTGCTAAATACCCGTTCAGATAATACACTAGCTGCAGGGCACGCCAGCACCTCCAAGGCGTAAAGGGCAAGCTCAGGCCATGTGCCCAATTTGGAGACCCAGAAGTTGAAGGGGGCAGACCCGTCATTCACTACATGTAGGCGTGTGCACACATACTGCTCCACCATGTTGGTGAAATGCTGCCTCCTGCTAAGACGTTCCATATGAGCTGCTGGTGCTGCTGTTTGTTGTGGCGTGCTGACAAAGCTTTTCCACATTTCGGCCATGCTAACCCTGCCTTCTGAGGTGCTGGCGGTGCGCTTGTACTCGCGCATCTTGCGATTGCGCTCCAGTGAGTGAATTAAGGACGGTACGTTGTCCTTGTAACGGGGATCCAGCAGCGTGGCCACCCAGTAATCAGCACAAGTTAGAATGTGGGCAACTCGGCGGTCGTTGTGGAGACACTGCAGCATGTAATCGCTCATGTGTGCCAGGCTGCCCAGAGGCAACGAAAGGCTGTCCTCTGTGGGAGGTGTATCGTCTGTGTCCTCTGTATCCCCCCCAGCCACGCACCAGTGATGGCCATGAGCTGGCCTGGGTGCCACCCTGCTGTGAACATGGTTCCATCTCCTCCTCCATCTACTCATCCTCCTCATCCTCCAGAACTGTGCCCCTGCTGGACAATTGTGTCCCTGGCGTTTGTGTGTGCAGGAACCCACCCTCGGAGCCCCTTGTGAATGACTGCCCTGAAAGCCTTGGAAATGTTACCTCTTCATCCTCCTCCTCCTCATCCTGTGCCACATCCTCTTCCATCATTGCCCGAATTGTTTTTTCAAGGAGGCATAGAAGTGGGATAGTTAAGCTGAAAACGGCGTCATCGGCACTGGCCATGTTGGTGGAGTACTCAAAACAGCGCAACAAGGCACACAGGTCTCGCATGGAGGCCCAGTTATTGGTGGTGAAGTGGTGCTGTTCCGCAGAGCGACTCACGCGTGCGTGCTGCAGCTGAAACTCCACTGTGGCCTGCTGCTGCTCGCACAGTCTTTCCAGCATGTGCAAGGTGGAGTTCCAACTTGTGGGCACGTCACATATGAGGCGGTGAGCGGGAAGGCCGAAGTTACGCTGCAGCGCTGACAGGCGAGCAGCAGCAGGGTGAGAACGCCGAAAGTGCGCACAGACGGCCCGCACTTTCTGCAGCAGCTCTGACATATCGGGATAATTTTTAAGGAACCTCTGCACCACCAAATTCAGCACATGCGCCAGGCAAGGGATGTGCGTCAAACCGGCTAGGCCCAGAGCTGCTATGAGATTTCGCCCGTTATCGCACACCACCAGGCCGGGCTTGAGGCTCGCTGGCAGCAACCACTCAATTGTCTGCTGTTCCTTGCTCCTCCACAACTCCTGCGCGGTGTGTGGTTTTTCCCCCAAACAGGCAAGTTTTAAAACTGCCTGCTGTCGTTTACCCCTGGCCGTGCTGAAGTTGGTGGTGAAGGTGTTACGCTGACCGGATGAGGAGGCGGTAGAGGATGAGGAAGCGGAGTGTTTGGGAGATGGAAAGCTGAACTTTTCCAGGCGGCTGGGCACGATGTACTGTGGGACAGCCACCGACATAAGGTTTTTCAAAACCGTGCGTCTCCACCAGACGGAATGACAGCATTTCAAAGGCCAAGAATTTTGAAATGCTGGCATTCAGGGCCAGGGATCGCGGGTGGGTAGGGGGGTACTTCCTCTTCCTCTCAAGTGTTTGGGAGATGGAAAGCTGAACACTTCCACGGGACATTGTGGAGATGGTTGGTGACCCAGGGGGTGGTGTTGCTGACAGATCCTCTGTTTGCTGAGTAAATCAGGTGCCGGTATCACTACAGATGTGGATGGAGCGGCCTAGACTGCAGCAGAAGAGGAAGCAGGATGAGCCAGAGACGTTTCTTGGTTTTGAAGGTGTCTACTCCACTGCAGCTCGTGCTTTGCACTTAGATGCCTGATCATGCAGGTTGTGCTCAGGTTGAGAAGGTTTATGCCTCGCTTCAGGCTCTGATTGCACAGGGTGCAAACCACTCGTGTCCTGTCATCAGCACATTTTCTGAAGAACTTCCACGCTAGAGAACTCCTTTGAGCTGGCTTTGCTGCGCTCGTTCCCTTGCTGCGTTGGGCAGTAGCAGGCGTAGTGTGTAGGGCACTGCCGCTCCGCTTCTGCACCCTGCTCCCTCTTCTACTGTGCTGGTGGCTCTGTGCGACCACCGCCTCTTCTTCCAAACTACTCAGGTCACCTGCATGACCTTCATTCCATGTGGGGTCGAGGACCTCATCGTCCTCCACATCATCTTCCACCCAGTCTTCACCCCTGCCCTCCTTGTCAGTCTCCACAATTCTGAACGTCGCAGCAGTTGGCACCTGCATTTCGTCATCATCGGAGACGTGCTGCGATGGTCCTTGCATGTACTCATCTTGAGAAATAAGTGGTTGGGCATCGCTGCACTCAATCTCTTCCACTTCTGGGGCAGGGCTAGGTGGATGGCCCTGGGAAACCCTGCTGACAGAGTCCTCAAAAAGAAGAAGAGACTGCTGTATGACTTGGGGCTCAGACTGCTTGCCTGATTTGCAAGGGGGTGAGGTGAAAGACGGTTGGACATCGGCTGCAGGTGCCAACTCTGACCTTTCTGCAGTAGACTGGGTGGGAGGCAATGTGAAGGAACTGGAGGCACTGTCAGCAGCAAACCAATCTACTATCGCCTCTACTTCTTCTGGCCTCATCACTTCTAGAGGCGTATGATGCCCTATCAAATACTGCTGCATGTTCCTACTCACACTTGAGGAAGGTGTTTCACTTGTGCGTGTAGCTGGCACAGATCGACCACGTCCTCTCCTTGCAACAGGAGCTCTACCAGTAGCACCACGGCCCCTATTTGACGGTCTCCTCATATTTCTGTAATTTATGATCTTGCCCTAGAAAGGTGTTTATTGAATAGCGGAACAAAACAACAACAGTATCGCACGGGTGTATCTCACAGTCAAATATGCAAACTATGCCGCAATTTTATGTTTTTTACCCCAAAAGGATGTATATTGAATAGCGGAATAGGAAAAAGGATAAAAAAACGGTGTATCTCACACGTACAAACACAGACTAGGCCCCGATTAAAATTTTTTGTACCCTAAAGGGAGGATGAGGAAGAGGAGTAGGAGGAGTTGGGAACAGGAGGCAAACTGACGCGCCCTGCAATCCTTGGCGGTGGAAGGAGATGCGCCAAACAAATTTAAAAGGTGTATCTCACACGTACCGATACAGACTATGCCATAATTTAATTTTTTACACTCCAAAAGGGTGTATATTGAATAGCGGAATAGGAAAAATTTTATAAAACGGTGTATCTCACACGTACAAACACAGACTAGGCCCCGATTACAATTTTTTGTACCCTAAAGGCAGGATGAGGAAGAGGAGTAGGAGGAGTTGGGAACAGGAGGCAAACTGAAGCACCCTGCAATCCTCGGCGGTGGAAGGAGATGCGCTAAACACATTTAAAAGGTGTATCTCACACGTACCGATACAGACTATGCCGTAATTTAATTTTTTACACTCCAAAAGGGTGTATATTGAATAGCGGAATAGGACAAATTTTTCAAAACGGTGTATCTCACACGTACAAACACAAACTAGGCCCCGATTACTATTTTTTGTACCCTAAAGGCAGGAGGAGGAAGAGGAGTAGGAGGAATTGGGAACAGGAGGCAAACTGAAGCGCCCTGCAATCCTCGGCGGTGGAAGGAGATGCGCAAAACAAATTTAAAAAGGTGTATCTCACATGTACCGATACAGACTATCCCGCAATTTAATTTTTTACACTCAAACAGGGTGTATATTGAATAGCGGAATAAGACAAATTTTACAAAACGGTGTATCTCACACGTACAAACACAAACTAGGCCCCGATTACAATTTTTTGTACCCTAAAGGCAGGATGAGGAAGAGAAGTAGGAGGAGTTGGGAACAGGAGGCAAACTGAAGAGCCCTGCAATCCTTGGGGGTAGAAGGAGATGCGCCAAACACATTTAAAAAGGTGTATCTTACATGTACCGATACAGACTATCCCGCAATTTAATTGTTTATACCCAAAGGTGTAGATTGAATAGCGGAATAGAAAATATTATCAAAAAAAAGGTGTATGTATCTCACACATACAGAACCAGACTAGGCCCCGATTACAATTTTTTGTACCCCCAAAGGCAGGATGAGGAGTAGGAGGAGTTCGGAACAGGCAGCACCCTCAAATCCTCGGCAGTATGAGATGCACCCCAAAAATTGGAAAGGTCTATATCACACGTACTGGTACAGACTATCCCGCAATTTAATTGTTTATACCCAAAGGTGTAGATTGAATAGCGGAATAGAAAATATGATATCAAAAGGTGTATGTATCTCATACGTAGAGACCCAGACTAGGCCCAAATTACTATTTTTTGTACCCCCAAAGGCAGGATGAGGAGTAGGAGGAGTTCGGAACAGGCAGCACCCTCAAATCCTCGGAAATATGAGATGCACCCCAAAAAATGGAAAGGTGTATCTCACACGTACCGACACAGACTATCCCGCAATTTAATTGTTTATACCAAAAGGTGTAGATTGAATAGCGCAGTGGTTCCCAAAGTGGGGGTCGCGACCCCCCGGGGGGTCGCGGAGTGGGGAGCGGGGGGTCGCGAGATGATTTACTAGAAATGCCAATGTCTACGACAGCCGACCCACCGCTGGACTACATTTCCCGGCGAGCACCGCCTCCACTGTTATTGTGGACAAGGCTGAGCCGATTGTTTCAACTTGCCGAATAATTCAACCTCCAACGTCACTTCCGCCGCGAGTACGAGCGGCTAGGAGATTTCCAATGGAACTTGCAATGCAATGCCTGGCCGCCAGAGTCCATGCCCGTGCACAGCGGCGAACACTGTGCACGAGAGTTGAAATTCTCGGCAAGAACTTTGTCCCTGGGTGACAGGGCAGGATGGAGGCCGGTAAGTTCCCCAGACAGAGAGGGGGGTACTGTGAAGTAGGTGGGGGAGGGGTAAGACTCGGGGGGGAGAGGGACCGGAATCATGTACGAATGTGTGGAGGACAGGACAATTAGATTATAAGCTTCTGGGCCTAGAATAGTTGCCTGTGCTGATATGCAGAGGAGCTAGGTGTGTGTAGGACAAGGCTGGACCAGTCCCAGGAGATAGGGGGACCCAGGACACATTACAACCAGGAGAAGTGCCCAGTGAGCTTTCCCTCCATGTCCTCTCCTCAGGGACCCCTCACTGGTCTCCACTATGGGGGACCCAGGACACATTACAACCAGGAGAAGTGCTCAGTGAGCCTTCCCTCCATGTCCTCTCCTCAGGGACCCCTCACTGGTCTCCAGTATGGCCCTCCCTGTGCTGATATACAGAGGAGCTAGGTGTGTGTAGGACAAGGCTGGGCCATTCCAAGGAAATAGGGGGACCCAGGACACATTACAACCAGACCCCTCACTGGTCTCCACTATCTTCCCTCCCTGTGCTGGTCCATAATTTGTTAATAAAATAGCCTGGCTTAGAGATTGTGTTCCTTTTTGTTTTAGCTCTGTCAGTATGTAACCAAATCGCAAATCTTACATACGAGGGGGAGGGGGAGGGGTCGCGGGTCGTCAGCAATCTAATATTGGGGGTCGCGGTCTGAAAAGTTTGGGAACCCCTGGAATAGCGGAATAGAAAATATTATCAAAAAAAAGGTGTATGTATCTCACACGTACAGAACCAGACTAGGCCCCGGTTACTATTTTTAGTACATCCAAAGGCAGGATGAGGAGTAGGAGGAGTTCGGAACAGGCAGCACCCTCAAATCCTCGGCAGTATGAGATGCGCCCCAAAAATTGGAAAGGTGTATCTCACACGTACCGACACAGACTATCCCGCAATTTAATTGTTTATACCCAAAGGTGTAGATTGAATAGCGGAATAGAAAATATTATAAAAAAAAGGTGTATGTATCTCACACGTACAGAACCAGACTAGGCCCCGATTACTATTTTTAGTACATCCAAAGGCAGGATAAGGAGTAGGAGGAGTTCGGAACAGGCAGCACCCTCAAATCCTCGGCAGTATGAGATGCGCCCCAAAAATTGGAAAGGTGTATCTCACACGTACCGACACAGACTATCCCGCAATTTAATTGTTTATACCCAAAGGTGTAGATTGAATAGCGGAATAGAAAATATTATAAAAAAAGGTGTATGTATCTCACACGTACAGAACCAGACTAGGCCCGATTACTATTTTTTGTACCCCCAAAGGCAGGATGAGGAGTAGGAGGAGTTCGGAACAGGCAGCACCCTCAAATCCTCGGCAGTATGAGATGCGCCCCAAAAATTGGAAAGGTGTATCTCACACGTACCGACACAGACTATCCCGCAATTTAATTGTTTATACCCAAAGGTTTAGATTGAATAGCGGAATAGAAAATATGATATCAAAAGGTGTATGTATCTCACACGTAGAGACCCAGACTAGGCCCAAATTACTATTTTTTGTACCCCCAAAGGCAGGATGAGGAGTAGGAGGAGTTCGGAACAGGCAGCACCCTCAAATCCTCGGAAGTATGAGATGCACCCCAAAAATTGGAAAGGTGTATCTCACACGTACCGACACAGACTATCCCGCAATTTAATTGTTTATACCCAAAGGTTTTGATTGAATAGCGGAATAGAAAATATGATATCAAAAGGTGTATGTATCTCACACGTAGAGACCCAGACTAGGCCCAAATTACTATTTTTTGTACCCCCAAAGGCAGGATGAGGAGTAGGAGGAGTTCGGAACAGTTAGCACCCTCAAATCCTCGGCAGTATGAGATGCACCCCAAAAATTGGAAAGGTGTATCTCACACGTACCGACACAGACTATCCCGCAATTTAATTGTTTATACCCAAAGGTGTAGATTGAATAGCGGAATAGAAAATATGATATAAAATTGGTGATTAATCAATAGCACATGTGAACAGCAGTGTCTTATATCAGTCAGCTCTGCTGCAGGCTATGGAGGGAAAAAAAAAATTCCCCTTTTAAGTTTGTAATTTTTAACTAGATTAGTACAGACTATGCTATGCCACAATTTAATTTTTTTAACCCAAGGGTGTATATTGAATAGTGGAATAGAAAAAAGTGTATAACTTTTGAAATCACTCAATAATAGCACATGTGAACACAGCAGTGCATTATCACAGTCAGCACAGCAGCACTGAAGGAAAAACGCTGCACACAGTGACTGATAAAAAAGACTTTTCTCCCTCCTCCTCAGTGGGCAAAAAGATTGTGTTCACACCACCCCACACACAGCAAAATCGATGTGGACCACTGACACCTGCCTATCTCCAGACTCTCCCTAAAAGGATCGATAAGATCGGTCACTGCCAGCACTGCAAACCCCCCCCACACTGCAAAATCGATTGTAGTAGAACACTGACCCTAAATATCTCCAGCCTCTCCCTAAAAGGATTGATAAGATCGGTCACTGCCGGCACTGCAAACCCCCCCCCCCCACACAGCAAAATCAATTGTAGAACACTGACCCTAAAAATCAGCAGCCTCGCCCTAAAATGCCTATATCTCGCCCTGCCTAAAACACTCCGACCTGTCCCTCAATTCTATTCGGACACAAATGATTTTTGCCTGTCTGTCCCTAATCAGCAGCCAGCACGTATGATGTGTGCTCTGTCCCTGAACTACAGCATAATGACGCAGCGGCGCTCCGTCTCGAACTTATAAAGACTTGGTCACATGCTTCAGATGGCCAATCACAGCTACTAATACATTTGTAGGCATGGCTGGGATGGCTTAAGGCACACCAGTTAAACGCTTGTTGGTTGGCTGTTGAAAACCCACCATGAAAAGCACGCCAATACATACAAAACCCGGAACTAAAATGACCGAACACGGATTTTTACCCGAACATACAGTAAAGTTTTCGGGTCCGTGTTCGGGTAACAAAAATCCAATTATTCGGTACGAACACGAATAATACAGTCCGTGTTTGCTCAACCCTAACAGAGATACCTACCTTCCTTCCTGATGTAAGTCCGGACTTTAGCTTTTTTTTTTTTTTCCTCTTTGTATTATTACATTTGTTATCCATTGATTTGTACCTGTGCACCTCCTGATGAAGTGAGTATTTCTCGCGAAACACGTAGAGGATCTCAGCACACATATCGCAGAAACTAATAGCCATTGAGTCTTTTAGGTTGATCCATTATTTTATTATTGCACCTGCTTGAATTTTTCATAATGATGTTTGTGCTTTTAATGTATGTTAATATGACTGTATTGGATTAATACAATTATTTTGTATTTTTATATATACCCTGTGATCTGTGGTTTCTCTCTTTGAAGTCCCTTGGGCCAATTTCCTTTTGTTCTTTTGTTTTCAATTGATTATGGAATGAGAGATACTGATTGCACCTCACTGTGCAGCGCATGTATCTTGTTTTTGTAGTAATTTCTATCTGAAAGCCTGACTCCAGTCACATTTTTTTCTATTTTGTAAGTGTAACCGGGTGCTGCAGGCTAAGGGCTTAGCTTGGGAAGTGTTCTCCTCCTCACCCACTAGCTGAGTGTTAGCTCAGCTAGTGGATAATTGGCCATTTCACCCCTTATAGTGCTCTTAAGTATGTGTAACTTGGTGTTTATTGATTTACCCATTGTTAGTTTGCTTTGCCTTGATACATTTAATAAATGTACCTACCTTTTGGTTGTGGCATATTTCCTGTGCATTATTACAGAATGGTAGCCTACTAATCTTTAGCCATCATGGATCCTGCTATTGCAACTCAGTGGTGCAAAGAGCTAAATGGCCACCAGGAGTTAATGTAGGTGATCAAGATCCTGGAAATATCTGGTTGGAAGAGTGTCCGTACTTGACCTGAAAATGAATCAAGATGCCTCTCACACCCTTATACTGTTAGAGTGGAGAAGGGGAATCCCTGCCTGTTTCCAGGGGGCTGGTCTACAGCTAACTAATGATGTTGAAGCCAACGTGACGTTGGACCAGCTGAGAATGTCAGAAATCAATCCAGAGTTCAAGTCATGCCTCTCCTATAGAAGGAGCTCCTACATCAGCAACCTCAGTTACTATAAGACTTCTTCATCACTCTGGAGAACTTCATGACCAACTGTGATCAGACTACTACCAAACATTTAGGAGCAGGGACACAATCAGCGCTTATTGGGGAAGAAGAGTATGAAACCTGGATGGAGTGGGCCCTGCAGGCTTTGGAAGAATAGGATGTCTCAGAAGCACAAAAGAAGAGCTTGAAAGGGGCTACTGCAGAGGATATGAGAAATTTCAAGTTCACTCAAAAGAATTGCACAGTCTATAACTACCTTACCATACTGCAAGAGGAATTTGGGTAAACAGAAAAGGCTTCAAGTTTGATCTACTGATTTGAACATGCCTTTTAACGTTAGGGTGAACCCCTGTATGAGTACATAAGATGACTAAACAAGATGCTGTACCAAATCATTCTAAAGAAAGGACTGGTACCTACAGCTGTAGACCAAGTCAGAATGCAGCAGATTCAAAGAGGTGCTTTACACTCTGATGTTATGTGGATCCAGCTAAAGACTTTAGAAAATAGTATGACACTAAAATATCTTGAGCTTATTAGAACAGTGAGAGAGGAAGAAGCTCTATTGAAAAAGTAAATCAAGGCTCCAACACCAAGCCAAAGTGAAAGAGGAGGCCCTCACGCACCCACAAGGGCAAGAGGGCAAGTCAGAGGATGAAGCAGTTGTTGAGCTGCCGAGAAAGACTGTATGTCAAGCACTATCTGAAAAAAAAGAATCTGAAATAAGAATCTGTCCCTGAAGTCAGGGTGCCTACTTCAGTGGAGATTAACTCAGAGATTGCTGCACTGAAAGTGGAAGTGTCCCATTTGAAGGAAATGGTCACCCTGCTAGCAGGAAGAATCAGCAAGCAGCTTGGGAAGATGATACGAGATACTCGTCCTGAGCAATCTACCGATTCAATGATCTGCTACAAACGCGAGTCCTCTGAAGGCAAAAGAGCACCCACAAAGATCACAGAGAAATTCTCAAGAGTAGGCCAGGTGCCTGACTTCTTCAGCCAGCTTCCAATCATGCTGTGATACAAGAAATAGGAATAGGCCTGAGTCTTTAAGCTCTTCAATACCGAACACTTTCACCCCCTTCCTGCCCAGGGCAACTTTCAGCTTTCAGTACTGTCACACGTTGATATTTGCTCTGTCATGCAACACTGTACGCAAATTAAATTTTTATAATTTTTTTCCCACACAGATAATGCTTTCTTTTGTTGTTATTTAATCACCCCTGGGTTTTACATTTTTTGCTAAATTAATAAAAAAAGACTAAAAATTTTGAAAAAATTTTTTTTTTCATTTCTGTTATAAAATGTTGCAAATAAATAATCTTTATTAATACATTTAGGCCAAAATGTATTATGCTACATTCCTTTGGTAAAAATAACCAAAATCCATGTATATTATATAGTCTGTAGGAAAATTATAGAGCCCCCAAACTATGATATATATATAGTATATATGAAAATCGATCAATCCTGATCTACTGACAAATACCCCCAAAATAACCCCTTTTTGGAAATTAGACAGTCAAAGGTATTTAGTAAGTATATATATTTTTTCTATTTTTTTTTTCTTTTTCATTACAATTTTTTTCTTTTTTTATTACACTTTTTTTTAATTTTGTCTACTCTGTTGAGGGGATCAGGATTTTTTTTATTTTTACACTATGATTGCTTATAACAGTGATAATCACTGTTGTAAGCAATCATTTTTTAATGAATGAAATCTATTAATTCAGTGTGTGCTATTATGATTAGCTGTGATTGGCCACAGCTAATCACATGGTACAGATGGGCTGTGATTAATCCTATCTGTACTATGTGATCACTATGACCAATCCCCGAGATCATCACATTAGTACATAATTAATTGTATGAATGGAACCCATTCACTGTGTACAATTGCCATGTGATCCGCTGCAGTTGGTTACAGTGATCACATGGTATCGGCAGTGGATACAGCAGGAGACAGAGTGTGCCACAGCGCAGCCCGTGGGGCGTGAGCCAGGCGCGATCCTTGAAAAACATCATATGACATCCACCCCGGATGGCAGTGTTGCCACCTGGCCAACATTTATCTACATGCCCGGCAGGAGGGAGTTAAGAGGTGAATGAGTACCAGCAATCCAGTGTGGGTGCCTGGCCCGGCTTGCCACTGCAATAAATACAGTCAAGAAGAGAAAAACGTCCGCACACCACAGCGGAGCTTGGATGGAGTTAATTCTTTTTATTGACACATGTCAAGACTCAAGATACAAACAGGAAAATGTTGACGTAATTCACACAGGCACAGCGTGCTTGTTCACTAAAAGGATTCAAACTAAAATTTAGTGGAACCAATTACTTTTAGCAGTCACCTAATTGGTAAATAGAGTCCACCTGTGTGTAATATAATCTCAGTATAAGTACAGCTGTTCTGTGAAGCCCTCAGAGGTTTGTTAGAGAACCTTAGTGAGCAAACAATATCACGAAGGCCAAGGAACACACCAGATAGGTCAGGAATAAAGTTGTGGAGAAGTTTAAAGCAGGGTTAGGTTATAAAAAAATATCCCAAACTTTGAACATCTTACAAAGCACTGTTCAATGCATCATCCGAAAATAAAAAGAGTATGGCACAACTTCACCAGGGACAAAGGGAGCTGGTCAGAGTTGATGGAAAGATGGATGGAGAAATAAAGGGCAATCTTAGAAGAAAATCTGTTAGAGTCTGCAAAAGACTTGTGACTGGAGCGGAGGGTCATCTTCCAGCAAGACAACGACCCTAAACATATAGCCAAAGCTACAATGGAATGGTTTCAAAACATCTTCATGTGTTAGAATGGCCCAGTCAAAGTCCAGACCTAAATTCAATTGAGAATCTGTGGCAAGACTTGACAATTGCTGTTCACAGAGCCCTCATTGAGCACAGTGAGGAGACTCCCCAGTCTCAACAGCCACACCAGGGAACCATGACAACCTAGCTGAAAATCATGGCCCTGCTGATAAGCAGACAAGACCTATTACACTTTACCTAGCACCTACCTTGTAGGGTGCTACATCCACCCCATACCAAACTGAGTCATGTCCCCATTGGCTCCGAGGCAGACGCCTCCTATCAAAAACTTCAGACAAAAATTCAGGAGTATCCCACAAACCTGGAAAGAAGAAAAGGGAAAGAACAAATATACAAATAAATTATGTGGAAAAAAAAATTAGTTATACATTTCTCTGCTGTACAAATATACAAACAGTTTTAGGTGCATGAAGATGATGCACCCCCCCCCAAACAAACTCCCATGGTGGGGATTTCAAACAAACACAATTTACACTCCCTCACTGACTATCTCTATGATGAGCCCACCTGAAGAGAAATGGAAGAAAAAGTTAGTCAACTGCATACATTTAGGAAAATACAAGACTAACGTACTGTACAGTTGAGTGAGAAGACCCTTCTCACTCCCTTCCCTGACTACCTCTGCTGACCAGTGTCTTGACTCGCCGGGTCCACTCCTTCCGGGTAAGAAGTCTGTGCCCTAACACTGGCTAGCTATGCAGAGTCCTTTCTTTGAAGTAAGACACAGCGCCTCCTGGCTGTTTCTCAGAGTACTTCTTGTCAGGAAACAGGGCAAGCCACTGAAGCCTGGATGGCCCGCAGTCCTGCTAAGTCAAGGAAATAGCAACAGGGGTCCCTCTGTGCACCCCCCACCAAAGTTTCTGGAAACACACTTGAACTTCTATTAGTCATCTGATTCTTCTCCTTACTTGAACTGTGGAAAGTCTCTCACACAGTATTTGTAATCCATAAATAGATCCTGGCCCAGTGGCCCAAGGGATCTGGCATAGCAAACATTCTCCTTAAGACCCTGGCCCAATGGCCCAAGGGGTCTGCAAATGAACTTAAACATTCTCAACAGGAAACTTGTAGAATTCCGCATTACATTTTTCTCTTGCACAGTCCTTTTGGTCAGTTGTGATGGCCAGCCGGCCATGAATGCACAGTTTGAAAATTTTTGAAAAGAACACTTTTTTCTTTAAATGTAGAAGTTGGGATGAGGAACCCGGATATAAGCACCTTGCTCTTTTACTCTCACAGACCAAGCCTGGCCTGATCCATCTAGGCGGCAGACTTCCACCCTGTCAATATAGATAGAACGCCCATAGTTCCATTGGGCCTTTACAGCGTTGAATATTTCCTTTAGTTCCGCTTCTGGTGAGTCTCTATATGGCTTAGGAATGAATAAAAAGTCCCATATGACTTCATCACACCAGAAGTCTTTGTATTTTTCTATTAGCAGCATTACCTCTCTTGGGGCATAGGGGTAATCGTACCCATATTCTAGCGCCACCTTGCGTTGCATCCACCTTTGCATTCTGGACAGTCTGGGAAGGGTTTTTCTATTGCTCCTCCCAGGTGGAGAAAATGGGGTTACTACCCGCTGAATCATGTTTTCATATGCTGCATTCTGGTCCCAAGCCTGGGTAATGTTACCAGGAGGGGTTAAATCAAGGATCCTTTTAACGTATGTTTCACAGAACCCCAGCTTTTTTGCTAATTCCCCTCTTTCCATAGCCTCCTTGGCCTCCTTATCGAAAGTCACTGTAACTTCAGGACCTGGGGAGCTGCTCCCAGCTTCTGACCCCCAGTCCCACTCTGTTTTATCAGCCGACCCCCAATCATCAATCCCGTCCTCTATGGATCCGTATCTGCACTGAAAGGATGGGAATCCTAGGGGCACAATTCCTGCTTCTTCCTCCCCACTGGTACTAGTGGGCGAGGCTTGAATGGCCGCAGGCCTTGTGAGCTGCAAAATTGTAATAGGAGCAGATCCTGCTGCTGCTTCAGTGGTAGATGCATCTTCCGGCCACCCTCCAGCCGCTTGTGCTGGCATGCATTCTCTTCCCAGAGAGCTTTGTGACAGAGTCCCCCTTACAGATAGTGCTGGCCCACCGTCAGCTGGCATGGCCTCCAGCTTCATCGTTAAGTATAACATGCCCTCTGCCTCCACTGAGAAACTTAGACTCTGTCCCGGTCACCTCCTGAGTGAGTCCTGACTCCCAAGTAAAAGATAACTTCTTGGGCCCGCCCTCACTCCTCTCTACCCACAGCAGCAGATAGCCACATTGCCCACATTGGACCCACACTTGCACTTTTAACGTTATGTTAGCACATTGGGGACATACCGCTCCTAGGTACTCCAGACCGCCTCCCGTGCACAGCGCAAGTCTTCCTTAAGGCACTATCCGGATGCCTGTATCCCATACGATAGTTGGGCTGGGCTGGGCTGGGCTGGTGGATCTGCTCTGGTGTCTGCCTAGCAGGGTCTCCACCGATGGCTGCAGCGATAGCGGTCACACTCTTCTGCTCTTTCATAAACACCATGTTTCTCTCTCCTACACGTGTCTCCCTCGCAGCCACACCCAAAGGAGGGGGTATTAATAGGACTCCCTTAGTCACTCCTGATTGGCTGGATGTTCCTGCTCTCTCCACCCTCTCGCCACATTGGGCGGTAACTCCTCCTGCTAGGCAGGTCTGTGTGAAGAGCGCTTTCCCGCGCGGTACAGTAACTCTTCCCCTGCCATGCTCTCTTACTCTAGCCCACAGGGAAGTTGCTGTAAAGCGGACCATGTCACTTGCCAGACATGCATCCGTTCTCCTCACTTGCACCAGGGCCACCACTGCGCCTTCCTCATCTGAAGCCAGCTGTCCCTCCTTGCTAGGCAAGAGTAATATCCCACTGTCAGACACACTGTCGATAGTTCTCTTCCTAGCCACACATGTGCAAGTGATATCCTCCATACTGTCTCCGAGGTTAGTCCCACTGCTTCTCCCGGCATGGCCGACTGCAATCCTCACAGTATTCATGCACACACTATACAGAATAAATGTCCCGCTGTTAGATGCACGGTCAAAATCAGCCCATATAGCTTGTACACACACCTGGCCCCTTGCTCTCCGTGCCCCCGGCCGCCATCTTCTCCATCCCCACTGGGACCTCTGACGCCATCTTCTCCGTTCCCACTGGGACCTCTCCCTGTTAAGCAGTTGCAGCATTTTTACACTTTCACTCCTTTTCCCTCTGCTTTCCGATATCTGACAGCAGAGTACCTGTCATAGTCCATGTAGAAGGTTCCCATAATTTTGCAAACTTCACTTGGACACTTGCGTTGCCATGGGCAACCTTCCATGTGCACTTTTATCTTCATCCCATTCTCCCTGCCTCCCGCAGTTCTGGCCTCACACTTGGCTTGACTTTGAATAACAATTCTGGTCACAAAAATTGACTTTTCTTACTTTTTCTTCTGCCGTTGCCAGGGGAAACCGGCCCAGTAACCAATGGCAAAGAGACAAGCCCCCAAATGTAGCAGGATTTCCAGGCATTGAGCCTGATGTGGGTCTGTCATGGTCACCGGTAACACCAACAGCATATTTAAGCTGATTGCCCAAGTGCGAGATCTGAGACAATGAACAGTCTGGCATCTTTGGTTTGTTTTGTTTATTTTATATGGGGATGGGAGAAGGGAATGAGTGGGATACTCCTCTGGCTCAACTAGGTACAAATTGGGACACTTGAGAAAAAATGCCTTTCAGCGCTGACTTGACGCCGGCTGGATGCCGACCAACGCTTGCTGGCGCTTGAAATCACTGACTTGCTGAACTGTATTGAAAACTGACTTCTGACGCTCTGGTTAGCTCAAAAGTCCTTGACTGTACTGAAGACTAACTTCTGATGCTCTGGTTAGCTCAAACGTTTTTGGCACTGCTCCCTCCAGTCCTTCCTGACTGAGGTAGCCTCTTGTAATGCTGCTGCAACTCTTAGCACTGTACACACTGCACTGTACACTTCAGGGCCCAACCACTGGCACCCCCTTTTACTCTTCAGGGTCAACACTGGCACCCCCTTTACTTTGCTCCTGCACTGGTTAGCTAGCTCCTGGATCCCTCTGACCTTCTCCGGAGTGGTCCCCTCTCACTAGGCAGACCCCCAGGGGCAGTTTTCAGTACTCACGACTGTGAATGCTTTCCTGAAGCTTGTTCCCTCTCAGCTCTGCTGGCCCTTGACACACCGGATCCTCTCTGCAGCTCAGCCCTGTATCCCCTCAGGCAAGCCACCTGGGATACCCGATCCTTCCTGTCAGGAGGAGAGCCAGCCGTACCCTCCCTCCTGGGACTCTGCTTCCTGCCAAAGACGCTGCATCATGTGCTCCCCTCAAACTTATATGCACTCCCAGAATGCTGTGCGGCAGAATCTGCCTTTCTGGGGTAGATACAAGCCTGGGTGTGCCATTGGCCGGGTTTCCTCCACTGCCCAATGAGATCCCTCATTGAGCACAGTGGGGAGATTCCCCAGTCTCAACAGCCACACCAGGGAACCATGAAAACCTAGGTGAAAATCATGGCCCTGCTGATAAGCAGACAAGGCCTACTACACTTTACCTAGCATCTACCTTGTAGGGTGCTACATCTACATAAGTTAAAAAATGTATTAACCAGGATCGTCTGTTTGAATTTCAACCACTGTATCACCTGGCTGGAGTGTGCATATTTTCCATGTGTATGCCTGCCAGTCTTCCTGTGTTTAGAAAAGCAATATAAAAGATATTTACCAGTCTGGACACTGCAATATTTCTGGTTAGTGGGGACTTTCCCTAGAACTTTTGTTTTAACTGTTTGGTCCTGGGGACAGGCACAGGGTTGGATAAGCCACAGTTTTTGCCCAAGCCAGGCTCGGTTGCCGTTAGGGCTTCTAGAGGTGAAAGAGCCAGTGGAGAGCCCTCATGGTAAAGGATTCTTGTGGTTCACCCACTGCTGGGCTCCAGTGTGTTAAAAAGGTATATGTGTTGCCCCACTACGTAACAGTTTCATCTACCTGGCTACAGTGTCAACCACAAGACTAACGACACAGAATTAGCTTCTTAAGGTAAACAAAAAAACACCTATATGCTTTGTGAATTTACCTGTTTGGCTGTAGTTCTGCTTTAATGACTACTGGTATTACATCATTTACTGAAAAAAATCTGCACCTGTTTTACCCAGCCCAGTCTAGCAGGCCACACTGTTCACAAATCCTTACAGAGAAAATTTGACAATGTTTTATAGTGTAACTAACTGTGCAAATAACAGAAAACACATTTATCAAGCCTAACTCCCACACCAGCTTAAGGAAAAGCGGGAACATTGCCCAGCCCTTTCTAAACTGCACAAAGTCTTGGTGCACTTTCTACATCCCAAGCCCTCTGCTGTTAGTTGCTATTGAAATGCCATCATAGTCAAGCCTTATTAGGATACTTAATACCAGGGGTCCACAGTCTTTTTTGTCACAAGTGCCAAAAATAAGATTTCTCCAAAACATACTTAACAGCCACTTGAGATAAAATGCAGTTTCCTCACTGGCATTCACTACGTTATTCTTGATTCATTCTTGAACTTGTATTCCTCCTGTCAAGTTGGCTTCAAGTCTACAAGTTTGGTCATTTTATAATTTCACTCCGTTTTTATTTCTTCAAAAAGAGAGGAACTATTGTCCATATTACCATTTTTTTTTTTTTTTTTTACAATTCAGGGTTTAAGCTTTAAAGGTGAACCTGTGAAGCTAAATAAAGCTTCTACAAATTATTACAACACATTATGGGCTATTTTGCTAATAAAGAAAATGTAAACCCTAATAAACTTTTGTTATTTAATCCTTTTTAATCTATTAAAAATGTTTGTGTTATATCTGTTTGATAAATGCAAAAGCTATCTGGTAATCTTGCTAGAAATTTTGTGAGATGATAATTTTCTGTGCTCTCTGCATGCTCAGTTACATTGTTCTCAGCTTTCTCCGAAGACTGCTGAACCCCTTCACTCTGTTATTAAGAAAAGTGGAGAAGGACAACGCATTGTAGTCCTATCCTGTTTATTTTATTCTGATACAACACGGTGAGTAGGGTGAGTGAGCATTGTCATTCTATGCTAGAAAGAATCACCAGGTGAAGAAGAAGGGTAAAAAAAAAAGAAAAAAAAGAAAACAAATGCAGCCAGCACATCTAAGGACTGTGGGGTGGTAAATTGCAATATATTACATTTTTGCAACAAAATCTCAAAAAACAAAAAAACAAAAAGGGCGGTAGTGCTTCACAGCTTTTGTTTTAATAATACATTTTTGGTTTTGGTTTTAAGTACATTTAAAGCGCACCATTTAAAGTGCACCAATTTTATTTTTGAAACCCTGCAAGGTAAAGGCATAATGTGTGTAGTATGCATCGCATACTAACACATGAAATACTTGCCTTAGAACAAAGCCCTTCAGTGGCGCGCTGTCATCATCTTCCTCCCAGGTTGGCATGGTCTGGCCATCTGATTGGGCGCGCCACGATGTTGAATCATGTGGGAGTCACGGACCGCTGCACAGGGCTTTGAAGGGACGGCATACCCGTGCTGTCCATTCAGATCGCATGGGCCGTTGACATCACCGGCTGCATACAGTGTGGATGTCTCCTAAACAGTGCAGGTTTAGGAGATATTCATGGTACCTACAGGTAAGCCTTATTATAGGCTTACCTGTAGGTACAAGTGCAAAAAAAACATAGTTTACTTTTTTTACTTTAAGAGTGAATACATTTGCTTTAAAGGCCAGTCTACCATTAGTATATAATTACCTTTCCTTCGCTACCCCTACCACTCCCCTCAGTCTCCAGTGGTCAGGAAAAGAAGCCCGGTGTAACCTCTAGTTGGGCTACACAGCACTGACTGCCCCTCCCATGTGACAGCATAGAACCAATCACCAGAGCTGTCACATGGCATGACATGTTTCTTCATACACCCAAATGTAACAGACAGCTGAACAAACCAATGGGAAAGTGAAGGTGAGATGAGTATATAATCCCTGAGGATAGAGCTTTAAAGTGAATCTGAAGCTTTGCATTCATGGGTAGACAATACCAGCATGAAAAGGCTCTGATGGAAACTGCTTTCTCAAAGGTTGGTTACATACTGTTCTATAAAGTGATATTGAACCTGTTTAGCTTTACTGGGAAAGATAAGCTGCCTCTATAAAAGTGCCTGCCTAATAGATTGGAAAGGCCCCCAGCAATTGGAAGCTTCTCACATAGGTTATCTTTTATCCACTGCCCCAAGAGGATGTAGTCAGTTTGCATCAGCACATGACATGGCTGTTGCACAATTAGGTTGAAGGTTTTTCGATCACGTGGCCAAACATAAAGCATATTGTGTAGCAACTGTTCACCTTGTAATGGTTGCTTTGTGTATGTCATATGTTGACTGTAGCAGGAGACCACCATCTGTGTTGCATGTTGGATCCTAAGTATTGGCTGTTAATGGGGCCTCAGCTTCTGCTCAATTATGCCACTGTCATTCAACTATCAAATGCCTGTCCTTGAGTGGACTGGAAAGGCTCTGCTCTGACAGCTGGATAACAAAGAGCATGCTTAGCATTGGTGGGGTGCTTAACTTCAACTTTGGCCGTCAAAACTCCACGTACAGCCTACATCAAATAATGCAACAGGGACAAAAGAGAAGAGTTACTAAAGCTGTACATAGTAACCAATCAGCTTCTAGCTTTTACTGTTAAATCTTAATTGAACAAGCTGAAGTTAGAGGCTGATTGGTTACTATGCACAGCTATACCATATTCTGTGTGCACCAGTTTTAGTAAATCTGCCCCTAAAGCCTGCATACTTTACTTTCAGGCTTCACAAGGTGTTTGCCCTGCATCACTAGTGTTACTGTAGAAATGCTTTAGGCCAGGTCAAGCACACTTTACTACTCCTGGACTGGAAGGTTTTACACCCTTAATGACAAGGCCATTTTTTGCGATACGGCACTGTGTTGCTTTAACTGATCATTGCGTTGTCGTGTGACACTGAACCCAAATAAAATTTATGTCCTTTTTTTTCCCACAATAGAGCTTTCTTTTGATGGTATTTGATCACCTTTGTGATTTTTATTTTTTGTGCTATAAACAAAATAATAGCAACAATTCTGAAACTTTCTGCTATATAACATTCCCAATAAAAAAAAATATATAAAAATTAAATTTTTTCATAATTTTAGGCCAATTTGTATTCTGCTACATATTTTTAGTAAAAAAAATCCCAATAAGTGGATTTTGATTGGTTTGCGCAAAAATTATTGCGTCTACAAACTAGGGGAAAGATTTATGTCATTTTTATTTATTTATTTATATTTTTACTAGTAATGGCGGCGATCTGCCTTTTTATAAAAAAATTTGTGACATATCGGACCCCTAACTGACATTTTTGACACTTTTGGGGGTACCAGTGACATTACTATAGTAATCAGTGCTAAAAATGTGCACTGTTACTGTAATAATAACACTGGCAGGGAAGGGGTTAACCCAGGGGCGATCAAAGGGTTAAATGTGAGCTTAGGGGGTGTTTTATAACTGTGGAGGGGATGGGCTTGCGAAATCAACACAGAGACCTGTGTTCCTAAATAGGAGGAACACAGGAGCTCTGTGTTGATAGCTGCGAGAACAACGGTCTGCTGTGTTTACAACAGCAGACCGCCGTTCTCTCTTCACGGGGAGCGATCACAGGTGCCCGGCGGCAATCGCAGCCGCTGGCCCTGTGGATCAGCTTCCCCTTGGCTCTATGAATTTCTACAACCCAGGGTGATTTAGTGCTACACTCGTGTTTCACAGTATAAATGCTCATACATAAATAAAAATATGAAAGTCTATAATATTTTCATAAATGCAATAAAGTTGTATATACTGTAGTTCCAAATAGTTTATTCACCACAAAGAAATCCACTTGAAAGTGTTTGTTCCTTTATGTTATACACGCCACGTGTAACCACCACCATTACCAGTGTTTTTGGTTGATTTTTTAATCCACCATAGGGGACATCATTACTAAAGGCTGCAGCTTGTGGGTAAAAGACTATATACTGTTAGTTTACTCAAGCTACTGCCCATATAACAGGCTGGCTTCCACAAAACACAGATGGACGTCCTACGTCACTGGCTCTGTCACTTGCAGATTACGCCACAGTCGTGCCTTCTTCAGAGGCAAAAGGGCTGTGGTGAGGTAATCCCAGAAATTTAAAGGCTACAGATATTCCTCAAATGGAGGAATATGTCATCACTCCCTAAAGGTCCAGAACATTTAGCAAAGGAATATTCTCTGCTCTGTCCCAACAGGGCTGTGAACCATATTGCAGGACATTATTTCCTCTGCACAACCATACAGAAACTATACCACTCTGGTGAAAGATACATAATTAACCCTTTAGGAACCAAGTAAAAAAAAAAAGGAAAAAAAATATATATATGTAGATATGTTAACCACTTAAGGACCGCCCACCGTGCATATACTGCAGCAGGGCGGCCCTTAAGTGCAAAATCATGTACATATACGTGATTTTGCTTTAAGGATCTAGGGGGCGTGCACGCCGCCGGAGCCGTGCTCCCGCTCTGATTAGACACAGCGGGAGCCAGTCCACTGGTCCGGAGGCCACAATGGCCACCGGCCACCTGCGATCGTCAAGGAGAGTGAGACAATGGCCGTCTGCCTTGGCAGACGGCTGTTCTGTCAAACAGGAAGGGAGAGATTGTGTGTCCCTACTTATCAGGAACAGAGATCTCACTCTTCCTGCAGTCAGTCCAACTCCCATACAGTTATAAAACATTCCCTAGGAGCACACTTAACCACTTGATCGCCCCTGATGTTAACCCCTCCCCGCAATGTCGCAGTCCTGCTAAAAATCGCTGATTGCTGCCATTACTAATAAAAACAATAAAAAAATAAAAAGTCCATAAATCTATCCCATAGTTTGTAAACGCTATACCTTTTGCACAAACCAATTAATATACGCTTTTTTTTTTTACCAAAAATATGTAGCAAAATACAAATTGGCCTAAACTGATAAAGAAATTTGATTTACATTTTTTCGTTGGATGTGTTTTAAAGCAGAAAGTAAAAAAATAATGTTTTTTTTTTTCAAAATTGTTGGTCTTTTTTTGTTTCTAGAGTAAAAAATAAAAACCACAGAGATGATCAAATACCATCAAAAGAAAGCTCTATTGTGGGAAAAAAAAGTCAGTTAAAGCAACGCAGTGCCGTATCACAAAAAATGGCCTTGTCATTAAGGGTGTAAAGCCTTCTGGGGGTGAAGTAGTTAAATATTAAAAATCATTGATTAAACAATTGATATCAAAATCCACATTCAAGCCTTTTGGGACCAGGATTTTCAATTCAGAAATGTATTTTGTTTTCATTTTACTGAGAGTTTTAATTGTGTCACTGCCTGGCAAACCACCTTATATTTCTCTATCCCCCAAAAAGACATTCCCGATGGATCCTTATTTTGAGGTTTTGCGAAATTTACCGTCAAATTATATTTAGTATACCCTATGAAGATGATATATAAATGTTCCTTCAATATTTTTGCTAGGGTTCTTTTAGTTCTACCTATATATTGGTATCCACATTTGGATTGGATACTAAACAACTCCTTTAGTATTACATGTTATGCAATCCTAATACTGTACTGTAGTTTACCAGTAAAATATGAGGTAAACTTTCTTCTCTTATTATTTCCCTTTACTCTTGTACATGCATAGCATCTACCACAGGCGTAAAAACCCTTTATAACAAACAGAGAAAGGTGGTTATTCCGAGGGGGGTCTATCATATTTTTTACACATTATTTTATCTTTATCAAAAACCCCAGATAGGTGTATGTTAATATTATTGTTATTCAGATCATATTGTCATCTATGAATCTTCAATACAATGTTTATGTTTGCAGATAATATCTTCTTCCCATTTTACCATGAATAAATTTTCGACGCTGGGAGAAAACTGCTCCCATAGCGGCGCCAGTTATTACTTTTATAAAAAACTTGATTGTATCGAAAAATAACTCCAGGCAAAATTTCAAGAATTTTATGATAAACTTTTTCTGGTTCCTACACAAATTGTTATCCTTCTCTAGAACCCATCTTGCTGCTTCAACAGCATCCTGGTGATTTATGATAGTATCTAAAGAACTGACATCTCCAGTTGCAAAGATTAAATATTCTACATTTTCAACTTCTTCCACAAATGTAACAATTTATTTAAAAGGGGTTTTGTGTATTTTAAATATGCCTTTATGTTCTGTACCAAGGGCTGAAGAAATCCATCTACATATTGACCCAATATTTTGTTTACTGAATTGATCCCATCCACAATGGAATGTACCGGAGGTTTCTCCTTATCCTTATGGATTTTAGGACTATTGTAAATGACAGAAATTTTACATGTACCCGGACCCAAATATTTGTCCTCCTGTTTTTTAAATATACCTTTTTTCACTCCTTCCTTAACTATTTTTAATGACCTCTTTTCTATATTCAAGTGTGGGGTCTCCTGAACTTGGTATGTATTTCTGTCCTCCAATAATCTTGTCATTTCATTATGTCATGGATTCCCATGCAGGAAATGCTCATTCCCATTTAGCAGATGCTCATTCTTATGCACATGTGTGGATTCATGAGCATAGAAGCCCAAGATGAGCAAGGACTAGAACTAGCATACATTCAGGCACGTGCGCGTACATGTAGGCGTACGCATGCATCCACAGATTCTGGCGCCCAGCAGCCTATTTAAACGAAGAGTCTGCCTGGCTTCAGTGCGTGATTGTCTGCAGCTTTGGTTCTAGTCCATGTCTGCTAACTTTGTTCCTGACCTGGCTATGTCTGACATCTCTGTTGGATCACCCCTGTCTGCTATATCTGCTTCTTGCTTATGCTACTGACCCGGCTTTGATTTATGACTATGTCTCTGCTTCCTGATTTAGTACCCCACCACCAGTATGTTACCGACTTCTGCCTGTCCCCGACCTTGAGCTTGATCCTAACCTGTGGATCCAGGTTACAGCTCACTTCTACAGCTTCCAGGCACCTGCGCCCTTCCAATGCCCTAGCAGTCCCTGTCTCCACTACCAGGGGTGCTTGGATGGGAATTGTGAAAAAAGGCCACCCTCATCATCTTGGGCTCCACAGTCTGGTACATGACAATAATATTCTTTGATAACACTACAATTCTGCCCCCCTTGTCTGCTGGTCATATTACCACCTCTTTCCTTTCTTTCTTCTATTCAATTATTGCCATTTTTTATGTCCAATTGGTCACATGATTTCTGAATTTTTTACTGATCTAGATCCATGCATCTAATTTATTGAACACCTCTATGTGTTTATTAGCCTTTTTTTAGGGTTAAATATAGACTTTTTTTTTAATTACAAATAAAAATGTTAATAAATAAAGGATAGGAATAGGGTTTATTTCAAAATAAATGAATAATATAGGGAATGTCCATAGGAAAATATTAATACTGATAAACAGTGTGTCAATAGCAAGGAATATTTTAAATTAGCAGTCCTATTAGATTATACCTAACAATATAAAAAAGTGGAACAGATTTTTAAAAAATATTGAAGTGTAATAAACATTTTGGCTCCATCTTACCAGATATCCCTAAGTTCATGTACTGTAAAGCTCCTTCCTCACAGAATATATTAGTAAAAAATGTGATAGACACCCCCCCCCCCCCTCTCGGAATAACCACCTTTTTTCCTTTTTTGTTTGATATAAAAGGCTTTGATGCCTGTGGTAGATGCTATGCATGTACAAGCGTAAAGGGAAATAATAAGAGAAGAAAGAAGTTCATCACATATATTACCATATATTACTGGTAAAGAGTACAATATTAAGAAATGCATAACATGTAAAGGAATTGTTTATGGTATCCAGTGTAAGTGTGGATACCAATATATAGGTAGAACTAAAAGAACCCTAGCAAAAAGATAGAAGGAATATGAAAATAACATCTCCATATGGTATACTAACATAATTTTGCTGCTACATTTCACAAAACATCAAAATAAGGATCCATTGACAATGTCTTTTTGGGGGATACAGAAATATAAGGGGCATTGGCGGGGCAGTGACACAATTAAAACTGTCAGTAAAATTAAATCAAAATAGATTTATGAATTGAAATCCCTGGTGCTGAAAGGTTTGAACGTTGATTTTGATATGAATGGATTTTTAAGGTCCTGAGGAAGCAACTTAATGTGAAACACGGTATGGTGGTTAATAGAGATGAGTGTACCAATACAGTTAAATGCACCGCACCCTGAAAAATTCAGTACAAAATTTTCTTAAGAATGGCTTAGGGCTTTAAAGGTGCCAATTCATCAAAAACCCAAGATATTAAAATATCAATTTTTATTGTCCACAAAATATAAAAACATCAATAAAAACAAGTTATCAATACAATTGAAATACAGACAATTCCTCACAATACCACAAAAAATTCCTCGAAAACTTTCGCTCTATAGCTTCTTCAGGAAGATTTTTTTGTTTGTTTGAGTAGTACTTATACAAGCTAGTGAGAAAAAAACATAACATACAGAAATTGTTACTACATTTGTTGAAAAATATATATAATAGTGGGTGGTTTGTCTGTTAATTTCCAAAACAACCTCAATTCTTTTTAAGACGGAATCAGGACTCTTAGGATTTTCTAATATTTTGAATAATGCCAAAAGGGATTGGATATCATTGTACCGCAAGAGGCCTTCAAGCCCTAAGTGGTACATCTAAAGGAAGGGACAAAGAACGCTATAATATCTGGTCCATAAAAGGATCTATTTAAAATTAAAAATTTGTGTGCCTCAATAATACATAATACTGATTATGTAATACAAAGTAAAATATATCAATAATTACCATATAAAGATGTTTCTACTCCCAACACACTGATAACACAGATGTATCAGAAGCCCAAACCCAAGAGGAGAAAATTATGGCAAAAGATTCAATCCAAATAGCAACAGGGCTGCACTAAAGGCCTACCTAATTGGATGAAAGAAAAGAGTGATAAATACTCATATACTATCTATAGAAAAATGGATTTCTAGACCAGAATCAGGAAACCTACTTAAGATGTCTCATCAAAAAGTGTTGGCGTCTTCCATGAGGTTAGCAGAGCATAATGCTCGGCTCTCAGGGCCCTTATGAGGGCCTTTCACCACTGGTGTCTATGAAGACGCCATTAGCAGTGCGGATGCTGTTTCAAGCGACTGCGCATGCGCAAGACGGCATGTGACGTCACGTACACGACGTGAATCATCCAGCGTCATCTTGGAACTTTCCGACACCTGCAGCTGGGAGGCCAGAACAGCGGGACGTCAGGGAGATGGACCCGCAATGAGCCAGATAGTAACCCCCGGGCTCCCCAAACCACCTGATTGGCACATAAACCATAGTAATAGGGGAGAGCAGGGTTAATGTGAAATGTGTCTAACTCTTGGATGTTGAAGCAGGGAAAATTCATTAAGATATATCACCCATATGTTCTATGAGAGCAAATGTCATGTTTTTATGTGAATTTTATAATTTTGTAATAGACCTTGATGTTCTATATTATTGACATACGATGACACCTTTCATTCTGGTACCAGTAAAGTCCTATCAAACCTTTTTTTTTTTGTGAGTAATTTAAGGATGCAGTACTATGTTGTGGCCTCTCCCTTCTTAATATATATATATATATATAGATATACTGTATATATAGATATAGTTATCTATATATATAGTTATCTAAGTAATTAGGGGTTAATTATATACATCTTTTACCAAAGCGGTATATAGAGCAGTATAGTTTCCGTGCAATTGTGCAGAGAAAATAATATCCTGCAAAATGGTTTACAGCCCGGTAGGGGCATAGTGGAGAATATTCCTTTGCTAACTATTCTGTACCCTTAGGGGTTGAATTACATGTATTTCCATTTGAGCGATGCATTCTTTGTGCAGTGTTGTCTCATAATAATCTCCTGCAGCACTGCTCACGGCTAAGTAACATGACAGTGGAGGAAACTAAAATGATGGGGGGAATCACCATAGAAACACTTAAAATCCATAGCCTTTAAATTGTTGCCATTATGTCACTACGGCTCTTTTCCCTCTGAAGAAGCCACAGCCGTGGCGTAACGCGTAGGGGGCAAAGCCGGAGACATAGGATGTTCATTTGTGTATGGTGGAAGCAAGCTTCAGGAATTACCTGTTATATACTGGGCAGTAGCTAACAGCCTTACATGAACAGTATAAAGTATTTTATTCACATGCTGCACCCTCCATTAATGATGTCCCCTATGGTGGATTAAAACATTACATATGCTGTTTATCTGTAGTGAACTTTTAAATGTGAGTGTTTTTTTTAGGGGTTTTTGATAATAAATGTGGTTTGTTTTATGGAAAGCACAATGATCATTTGTATGCTTAATTTCTGAGGTTCCGTTCATGAAAGTGGTAAATGTCATATATACAGTGAGAGCAGAGCTAGAGGAGATTCTGGAAGGATCTGGCTGCATCTATAGATTACCTTTAAAGGGACAAGTGCATAAGACCTATTTACCCATGTCATGTATAAAATAAAGGAACAAGCACTTTCAAGTGGATTTCTTCGTGGTGTAGCACACATGTGTTTTTTCCTTTTTTTACTTATTTGGAACTATATAAAAACTTTATTTCATTCATGAATATATTAAGGATTTTTTATATTTTTATTTATGTATGAGCAATTATACCGTGAAAAACACAAGTGTAGCACTGAATCACCTTGGGTTTTAGCATTTTAGTATTTTGGAGTGGTACACTCTTAGATTTCAGCAGCAGCACTCTATGTACTGTATTGGATTGTATTTTTATTTGCTTTACATAGGTGTGCGCAAGGGTTATTGTTACTTCCTTTACTCTCCATTTGACTTTTTTTTGGGACAGCTATCCGAGTTGCGGTCCTACTCAACATCCAGCGGCGCTCCAATAATATGATAAGAGCACTTTGTTAACAAGGTGTTTAAATTGCAATGGAAAAATTCAAACTCTACCCCCAGAGAAGCTGCTGACTGAATTATTTTATGTTTTCTCTGCATACCTGAAGGTGACACGCCTCGCTCACCCAACACTTACTGACTTACCTTGAGACATTTTAAAGTATTTATTAGGCCAAGCATAGTCTAAAAGAAGAGAGAGGATTAGCAAGTGTACCAATACCAACATTAAATAGGATAATAACATTACTGAGAGATATGATTAAACACCTGCAGTATTCTGACTAACAGTAATTAACAGAACTGAACTGCATTTACGTAGCAACAGTATTCTTAACTTGATATATCAATCCCAGTTTTATCCCAATAGCCAGTATTTGATGAAAATTGGTGGCTGGCAAAGTTAGAGCCTTTGAAGAAAGCACATACGTTCCTGGCAGACAACAGATACACTTGTACAATGTTACTCTCTTACCAGACCCAGGGTGCCCTTCTCTGGGTCTCCAGATATGTGCTCTGATTCAGTAAATGTCAAGTTCAAGTCGCATAGTGATAAAAGTTGCTGTGATTTCTCTTTTTCAGTCCTGCAGAGATGGTCCTTCTTTTGTTTCCTTACAAGCAGGAAGGGTGTTCTCTAGTACAGTCTGATGACACCAGGCTTCCAAATCACACCTCGCACCCTGCAAGGGAGAAAGTTCCCAGTCTCTGAGGTGAAGTTCTGTCCAACGAGCAGTCTCTTTGCTTCTTCTATTCAATTGTGGTCAGCTAAGGAAGGGTTTCACTCAGTCAGCAGCCCAATCTCCCTCTAACCCCCTACTAGCTTTAATGTTGTCCCCTCCTTTCCTCTCAGCAGCCTGCAGACATACCCTATCCTGCTTTGTTGCATCAGCCAATCCCAATCTTCCAGGATCAATCCAGACCCCAGTCAAGATGGCTGCTCCTGCACTGGAGACATTCCATAGTCAAGAATTGCAAAGTGGTCTCCTTAAAGATGACTACTGCACTTCTGCATTAGTGAATATTCAGTTTAACCCTGTCTACGTTGCACAAGAATGTTACAGAAGCAAAAAGAAAGGAGTTCTGCAGCAGTTAACAGCTACAGTCCAGGTTACATTTGTATAATATTTTTATTTGAAATTAGGGTATGTAAGATCATTGTCAGAGCAATAATTGTGAAAAGAATAGATTGACAGAGAGACATTGGTTCTATTGCAATAAAAAGATGAAAGTACATGTTGTCTTCCATTTGCTACAATGAAACCTCGTGCAACTTAGCTGATACTACCTCTGATTTTCCACTAGGATGCTATTTCAACTAATCCCAGAGAGTGAGACATAGAATAAGAAGAGAAACAGGAGAAATGTTTGGTGATTATAATCAAAGAAACAAGAGAAAGGTTGTTTACCAAGAAGAGAAGAAAAGGTAGAGTAGCCCTCTTTCAAAGTGGTTATGATGAGAAATTGACTTATTCAAATAGGATATTGTGCTTAACCTGTAAATAAATAAGAGAACCACAACCTTCAGTAAGTGAAAGAGTGGGCTTGATAATAAAGTTGGCAGTGCTTCCACTTAGGACAGGGCATATTTCGGTAGGGGGAATTCCTTTCCTGGAAAATAACCAGAAATCTAATCAAAGCAATTGAGAGAAGATGAACTACTACAGCCAGCATATAACTTTAACCATAGGTATATAAATACACACCAGTATGAGAATAATATAAGTTTTATATAATGAAAGATTAAAGTAAAACTATCTGTGTCCCATTGGGGACATTGTGGAAGATTTCCGGTCTCATAGCTAAAACAGGAAGTGAGAGGAAATCCTTGCATCTTAAGTGAATTTTTTAAGGGTCCCAGATAACCATAACTGGAGTCCCCATTGGAAAATGTCCCCTCTATAACTGTTCTGGGTACAACCCAAAATGTGGGATTTTCTTTAACTTTCACTTTCAAAGATAATGTAAACAGGACAAATAGAGAGGGCAAATTTCCCTAACAGGGCAATAAAAACCTGACAGGTATTCCAATCCATCTCCATTCTGTCCAAAACTAAAAAAAAAAAAAGTTTTGCCCCTAGGTATACTTTAGTAATAATACATACATACAATGTACAAACAAATAATATTAACAAAGGACACAACAGGAGTCCTGGTGGAATTGTGCACATACACCAAGGTATATATAAAGTAACCTTTAGAATGTTGCAGGGATCCCTGAGGATGGTCCCGATGCAAGGTATTTCTTGGGATCAAAGACTTGAAGACAGGAGCAGTGATAATGGAAAGATCCTCCAATCGTTGTCTAGCCAGCCTGGAAAGCAGCTTCTCACCAGCAGAAACTATGGTGTAATACTAGACTGTGAGCTATTGAATGCCTAAACTGGTTCTAGCTTATGCTGGTTACTGGGCCCTGAGCTAAAATTAGCCATATAATACCAGACCAGAAGGGACAGGGTTAACTTGAATAACAGGAGCTGCATAAAATCGCTATTACAGTAAACAGGTTCATCTACTAACATACGGCAACGGAACCACTACACAAGCACACAGTGTCACAGGTCAAACTACCTGGTATTATTAGGACCAGGATCTGAACCCACTGTTGTGTCCAGCAGCAGCTGTTCTTGAGGAGACACCGGGTAGCTCTCTGTCTGATCTTTTGGACAATTTGTTTTGCACCTTGTTTCTGGTGAACCTTGAACTCCTTGGTCCTCCCATTATCTTCTGGAAGACAGCTTCATGTCACAGGTCATATACCATGGCAAGACTGAGCACAGCAACAAGGCACAAGGTAGTTATAAAAAAAAAAAATTAACTTGCGTTAACGAATAAATAATGTAAAATTGAATAAATCTAATAGTAGTGAGCAGCTGCTGTGGACATATAATAGAGATGAAAAATAACAAGTGTGACTAAAGTACACTTCCCATAGCACTTGCTATATAAAAAAAATGAATGTGCTAGTGATAAAAATAGAAAATACAATATAGATCATACATGTGATAATTAATAAATATACTCCAATTGATTTTAAAATAAAGTGAATAGTACATATAAACAATCCGTAACAAATAAAGTGCAAATCAGTATTATATAGATACCACGGACTAAAACCATATATGTGCAATTATATAGTGCTGCTAGATAGTGTCCATAAATATATATTTAAAGTGCTTAAACATATAAAAAGGTGCTTCTTGTGCTCAAAAGTAGGAAACAAGTAGGGCATCCACCGATATTCCTCTTAATGAATGAATGGAAATCAAACAGGAAAACACCCTGAAGTGTCAATGAGGTTATGTGAAATTTCTGCTCACCAGATGGCATTGATCTTGCTTGCCTTATAGCAACAAGATCAAGACAGGCTTGAGAGGCTCACCGTAGCCAGATAAGTGATATCCCTCAGGTAGCAATCCAACTGATTCCTTGCTTTAAATGGGTTGGTAGAAGATCTTATACACCCTCTGCAATAATAAAAAAGGAGACCAGACTCCTCATAGTGAATTCCATTAAAGTGGTTTATTGCCCCATTGTGGGCTATTGCACCAAAAAATTGCAACAGATTTGAGCAGAATAAGGAATATAGTAATATAGTTTGTTTGTGCAGAGGTATCACAGTAGCGTGTGAACCCGGTCTGAAAGTACAGGACACGCAACTACTTCCGGCTTGCGTTCCAACTTACCGCTGCTGACGTCACCACGTGTGTTCCAATCTAATGTGTTTCATCATAAGAATAACATCTTCAGAGAAAACATACATATATATATATATATATATATATATATATATATATATATATATATATATATATACATACACACAGTATCTCACAAAAGTGAGTACACCCCTTACATTTTTGTAAATATTTTATTATATCTTTTCATGTGACAACACTGAAGAAATTACACTTTGCTACAATTTAAAGTAGTGAGTGTGCAGCTTGTATAACAGTGTAAATTTGCTTTCCCCTCAAAATAACTCAACACACAGCTATAAATGTCTAAACCGCTGGCAACAAAAGTGAGTACACCCCTAAGTGAAATGTCCAAATTGGGCCCACAGTGTCAATATTTTGTGTGGCCACCATTATTTTCCAGCACTGCCTTAACCCTCTTGGGCATGGAGTTCACTAGAGCTTTACAGGTTGTCACTGGAGTCCTCTCCACTCCTTCATGACAACATAACAAAGCTGGTGGATGTTAGAGACCTTGCCCTCCTCGACCTTCCATTTGAGGATGCCCCGCTGATGCTCAATAGGATTTAGGTCTGGATACATGCTTGGCCAGTCCATCACCTTTACCCTCAACTTCTTTAGCAAGGCAGTGGCTGTCTTGGAGGTATGTTTGGGGTCGTTATCATGTTGGAATTCTGTCCTTTGGCCCAGTCTCCGAAGAGAGGGGATCATGCTCTTCTTCAGTATGCCACAGTACATGTTGGCATTCATGGTTCCCTCAATGAACTGTAGCTCCCCAGTGCCGGCAGCACTCATGCAGCCCCAGACCATGACACTCCCACCACCATGCTTGACTGTAGGCAAGACACAGTTGACACCATCTGTACCAAATAAGTTTATCTTGGTCTCATTAGACCACAGGACATGGTTCCAGAAATCCATGTCCTTAGTCTGCTTGTCTTCAGCAAACTGTTTGCTGGCTTTCTTGTGCATCATCTTTAGAAGAGGCTTCCTTCTGGGAAGACAGCCATGCAGACCAATTTGATGCAGTTTGCGGCGTATGGTCTAAGCACTGACAGGCTGACCTCCCATCCCTTCAACATCTGCAGCAGTGCTGGCAGCACTCATATGTCTATTCCCCAAAGTCAACCTGTGGATATGATGCTGAGCACATGCACTCAACTTCTTTGGTCGACCATGGCAAGGCCTGTTCTGAGTGGAACTGTCCTGGTAAACCACTGTATGGTCTTGGTCAGTGTGCTGAAGCTAAGTTTCAAGGTCTTGGCAATCTTCTTATAGCCTAGGCCATCTTTATGTAGAGCAACAATTCTTTTTTTCAGATCCTCACAGAGTTCTTTGCCATGAGGTGCCATGTTGAACTTCCAGTGACCAGTATGAGAGAGTGAGAGCGATAACACCAGATTTAACACACCTTCTCCCCATTCACACCTGAGATTTTGTAACACTAATGAGTCACATGACGCCAGGGAGCAAAAATGGCTAATGGGCCCAATTTGGACATTTTCACGTAGGGGTGTACTCACTTTTGTAGCCAGCGGTTTAGACATTAATGGCTGTGTGTTGAGTTATTTTGAGGGGACAGAAAATATACACTATTATACAAGCTGTACACTCACTACTTTACATTGTAGCAAAGTGTCATTTCTTCAGTGTTGTCACATGAAAAGGTTTAATAAAATATTTACAAAAATGTGAGAGGTATACTCACTTTTGTGAGATACTGTACATACATATACACACACAGCAAGGATTCACGATAATTGCCAATATCTCTGGACTTTCTGGTGTTTATGTCCCCCCCACACATGTGTGAGTTTTGTCAGGGTTCTCTGGCTTGCTCTCCAAATCCACAAACATGTGGGAAGGCTTCATTCAGGTTGAATCTGTACCTGTGGACATTCAGTTTTAAGCTCCTCCAGGGACAGTGGCCAATGCAAATGGGGTTGCCATAAGCACTGTAAAGGTATTATATCCATAGAGGATCAGAAGTCTGTCAATAATGGATATGAGCATCCAAAAATGACCATCCTCTTTTGTTCAATTTACATAGCTTGTAATAATGTAAGACCAAAAAAGGAAGAAGATATGATTTGCCATAATATAGGAAATAATATAAGATAAGAAAAGTAATTATATCTAAGTGAAGTGTTTTGAAAGTGAGTTCTTCAAAGAAAGCACCAATTACTAGGCATCAAAAAGTCACATATTACACGTTGCTGAGTTTTTTCACCTTCCTCTGGATCAACTGCGGGTATAGGATTCTGTATATGAGATTGTATGGTTGAGTTTCCTTTACTGTTTTTTGTTTTTCATTGGTTGAGCCAAATGGACTTGTGTCTTTTTCAACCTGACTAATTATGTAACTGTGATATCCAAAAGGCAATAGGGCATGTGAGAGAGTCAGTCACACCCCGATACAACTGCTGTAAAGCTTAGTTTATGAGAAATTAGAAAAATGGACCCATTACTTAGCCAAAGTGGTCTGAAAAAACAACCATACAGTACATTCCTTGACAGGCCACTCACTCTACCGTATTGTTTGGCCATATTCTTGGGAAACCCACATACCTAATGGCCACAGTGCCCAGAGAAGAACTTGAACATACTCCAACTTTCTGGATTATGGAGTGGAAACAACACTTCTCTGAAGTCCAAAAGCTTATTAAAGACTGGTCATAGGTAGAGCAAAGAAAGATGGAAATGTCAGAGTTTGACCTTCAACTTGGGGAGACAGTTTAAAATAAAGTCTCACACCAGCAAGAAAAATTGCTAACACCCAGGGGTAAAAGTCCCTACAGCTGTCCCTAAACATCTTATTATAGGTATGTCAGTAGGAACCCGTGAAAAAATGAGAGGCCTATACTGAAACTCATCAATCCCACTGGGGCATGCAAAGAGGCCTAAAAAAGGGTACCTCTCAAAGTTTGTGAGCCACAGAGGTTCAATTGTGGCTGCCCCAACACTTTTACCGTCAATAGGTTTTTATTAGGATACAATCCTTGCTCTTTAAACATTATCTTTAAAACCCCCTGGGGAAGCCATGAATCCTAACAATAGTACAAAGCCCAGTGGACAACTAACATTGTTGTTCAAAAACATTTGTAGATATCAATGCTATGGGGTCACAAACCAGCAGGGAGATATCACTGGATCATAAAGGGGAAACAAGAACCCAGACTTAGCCTGCCTTAAGGGGAATAAGTATTAACTCCATATTCAAGAAAAACTAAACTGATATCCCCCTGAAACCTGTCTGCTGGTTTGTGACCAAAAGCATTGATATCTACAAATGTTTTTTACAACAAGGCAAGTGAGAGAGATCTCCAGATAGCCTATTAATATTTGCATCATTAAAGATTTATATAAATTAAGGATCGACCGACTATCAGTTTGGCTAATAATCGGCGGCCGATATTCACTTTTTTTAAAGTATCGGTATCGGCCCCAAACTTGGCCAATATGACTGATATTTTCTTAAGGTAGGCTGCCTCCGGAGGGGAAGGGGGGATGGGGATTAGAGCGCCGCCTGATTACACAGAGCAGGGTTCTTCTGCTTACCTGGCACGGGCACTGTCATATGAAGTCCCGCTCCTGGACCGGCTCCTACCTATGATAGACAGCACACTGGTGATGTCTATCATAGAAGCCGATCCAGGAGGTGGGACCTAATATGACAGCGCCTGCACTGGCTAAGCAGAAGAACCCTGCTCTGTGTAATCAGGCGGTGCTCTAATCCCCATGCACTGGTCACTCTACATTGTTGGGGGCACTGGTCACTCTGCATTGTTGGAGGCACTGGTCACTCTGCATTGTTGGGGGCACTGGTTACTCTGCATTGTTGGGGGCACTGGTCACTCTGCATTGTTGGGGGCACTGGTCACTCTGCATTGGATGGGGGCACTGGTCACTCTGCATTGGATGGGGGCACTGGTCACTCTGCATTGGATGGGGGCACTGGTCACTCTGCATTGTTGGGGGCACTGGTCACTCTGCATTGTTGGGGGCACTGGTCACTCTGCATTGATGGGGGCACTGGTAACTCTGCATTGATGGGGGCACTGGTCACTCTGCATTGGATGGTGGCACTGGTCACTCTGCATTGTTGGGGGCACTAGTCACTCTGCATTGGATGGGGGCATTGGTCACTCTGCATTGGATGGGGGTACTGGTCACTCTGCATTGATGGGGGCACTGGTCACTCTGCATTGGATGGGGGCACTGGCCACTCTGCATTGGATGGGGGCACTGGCCACTCTGCATTGATCAGGGCACTGGTCACTCTGCATTGTTGGGGGCACTGGTCACTCTGCATTGGATGGGGGCACTGGTCACTCTGCATTGGATGGGGGCACTGGTCACTCTGCATTGTTGGGGGCACTGGTCACTGTGCATTGGGTGGGGCACTGGTCACTCTGCATTGGATGTGTGATTGAATGTGCAGAATATCGGCCCATATCGGCCGATACGGATACGTTGTGACCAAAATATCGGTATCAGCCCTGGAAAAACCATATCCGTCTATCCCTAATGTAAATCCATATATAAATACATATATGTGTGTATAATGATTGTTTGTAGAAATATTTGTTTGGATGTGTTTCTTTCCCGTTAATGTATTTTTTCTTAATTGATAGTGATGATGTATGCAGTATTCATAAAAAGTCTCCTGAAGAAGCCATTGATTTGGTGAAACATGTCGCGCAGAAGCTTACTGCATTCTTATCGGTTGTATAGATATCAATATTATGTTTGTCCTTTTATAAATGAGATTTTAATTGTTTATAATAAAATTTTGATAATTTTATACTAATCTATGTTTGACACCTTTAAAATCCCATTTCCTTTCACAAATTCACTAAGAAAATTTCATTTCAACAGGTATTGTCACCCCAATTTATTACTATGATCACAGTGCTTTAAGCAAAAAACAGTCAATATTTGCAGACAGTCCCTAGCCAACCCAAATGTATCCATCAACATGTTCTCATTTTGACTCTGTGTCATTGAGAAAGAGATCCTAGTCATGTTTTGAGATCTCGGAAAAACATAATGCTTTGAGTAGTTGGCAGGAGGGGGCTTTGCACAGAGTGGCAGTAAAAGGAGGGGTGGGGGGATAAAGTGCTGTCTGCTAGTGTATTAGCACTTACTATCACGAACTGTAGCAAAGGTGTCAGAATAAAAGAGTGACGAGTATTCAAAGCAGATGCCTTTCACACCATTAGGATGAAACTAAACCAGCCATGGACAATAGAAGCAAGCCTAAGGATATCTATATGGTTATGTTCTAAGGACAAAAAATAATCTAAGAGCAAGATTCATTTCTGTGCCGCAAAGCTCTTTGCACTCCATGAATCTAATCCTTTTAGTTTCTTTTCTTTTTTTTTTCTTTTTTTACTACAGTAGAGCTGTTTCATTCATTATTTCTCTAAGAACTTTTTGTCTATGCATCGCCTTGATTATCCTTGTTGTGTATATTTTCATGGAAGCAACATTAATTTATATTATTGCACAGAATATCACCCTGATTTAATTGTGACTGCACTTGTCTGACTGATTCATGTTGGCAACTGCAAGTTCCCACTGAGTATTAACGTGGCAACACTTCTGGCATTTATTTAACACCCAGTGTAGATAAGGCCTTAGAAAAGCTATTCATTATTTTATGTTGCTGTTGTATTTGTGTAGTATTTGTGTAAACGCATACCTCTCAACTTCCTGAGATGAGAAACAGAGACATCTTTTAGCATAGAGTACAACTTAAAAATGTTTTATTTGGCTGGCGTTACACATAAAAAAATTTACCTGTTCCAACATACAAACAAAATTAAAGTGGTTGTAAAGTCTTGTGTTTTTTTCCTTTTAAAATAACAAACATGTTATACTTACCTCCTCTGTGCAGTTGGTTTTGCACAGAGCAGCCCGGATCCTCCTCTTCTTGGGTCCCTCTTCGCTGCTCTTAGCCCCTCCCTCCTGTTGAGTGCCCCCACAGAAAGCAGCTTGCTATGGGGGCACCCGAGCTGCAGCACTGTGTGTCCATTCAGACACAGAGCTGCAGTTTCAGCCCTGCCCCCTCTCGCTCCTGATTGGCTAACTGATTTTGATTGACAACAGCGGGAGCCAATGGCGCTGCTGCTGTGTCTCAGCCAATCAGGAGGGAGAGTCCCAGACAGCCGAGGGACATTTTGGATAGAGATGGGGCTCAGGTAAGTATTAGAGGGGTCTGGGGCGGCTACTACACATATGAAAATAAACCTTCTGCTTTTAAAACTCCTTTAGGAACAAACCTACAGAACCTTGTTTGTAACCCGGGGACTGCCTGTATACTGGGAAGGCACACTGTGGGGGTTATTTACTAAAACTGGAGAGTGCAAAATCTGGTGCAGCTCTGCATAGAAACCAGTCAGAGACCAGGTTTTATTGCCAATGAACAAGCTGAGGTTAACCTCCCTGGCGGTATGATTCTTTTGGATTTTAGGTGCTGAAAGCGGTACCATTATTTTAGGTGCTGAAAGCATGTAATTCTTGTGAATGAGCAGCCCAAACCAACTGTATACATTTATTATACATATTATATATATATATATATATATATATATATATGTATGTATACATATATTATATATATATATATATATATATATATATATATATACGTATATATATATATATATATATATATATATATATATATATATATATATATATATATAATGTATACAGTTGGTTTGGGCTGCTCATTCACAAGAATTACGTGTATATATATATATGTATATATATATATATATATATATAATATGTGTGTGTGTGTGTGTGTGTATATATATATATATATGTATATGTGTATATATATATACGTATATATATATATATATACTGTATATATATATATATATATATATATATATATATATATATATTTACATAAAAAGTTCAGTAAAACTGCAGGAAAGGGCACTGGGGGGTAATGTAATGTGATTTTTTTTATTTTGAACGATATCAGTGTGTTTGGTGCATTTTACATTCGAATTTGCCGCCGGTTCCACCCCCCGGCGGACGTCACGTCGCCGGAGACGGAAGCCGGGGCTCGCAGACGATCGGGAGAGAGCTCCGCTGCCGCACACCGCTCGCAGTCTTCGCTGGATCCCGGAGAAAAGGTAAGTAAAACCTCCTCCAGCATCCAGCAATCTTCCTAGCGCTACCCCGAGTGTGACTCGGGGTTACCGCTTTTGGCACTAAAATCTAACCCCGAGTCACGCTCGGGAATACCGCTAGGAAGGTTAAAAGCTGACTGGCTACCTGTCAGGGTTACCTGATCCGAGGCCGAGGTGCTGAGAGGGCTCCCCTTTCGGCTCAGTGCGGCACACCCCTGGAGATGGTACAGAGGGTGTGGCGCCCCAAGTGGCTCGGGTTACCAGCTGCAGGCAGGTAGGTAGAACCAGAAGCAATCCGAGATCGAACTGGAACAGGCTGGAATCCCAGCAGGGTATGAGTCTTCAAAGGCTCTGAAGCAGCCGGGCTACCTTGTGCTGAGGAATAGTCTCTAGTAGCGGAGACAGGAACTGGCCGAGGTCTGGGACTGGAGCAGTCAGCGGGAACCGTGGTACAAGCCGAGGTCATGCACAAGAGACAACCAGAATAGCCGAAGTCTTGAAGCAAGCCGGGGGCATACATGGTAGGTAACGGAAGCAAGGTCAGTGGGAGAAGCCAAGGGTCAAACCAGGAGCAGGAGATCAAACGGAATCAGGAACAAGCCAAGTCACAACAGGAAATCCAAACAGGAAACAGGAAGCACAGGAACACAGGAAGCTGAGAGATAATCCAGCAATGAGTCTGATCCTATGGCCACCTTTTATAGGCCATTTTCCTGACAGGCCAGCAGAGGGCTGTGTCATTTGAGTCAGGAGCATCCATTGCTATTACTGGCAATGTTGCCAGTTCTCCTATGGCCATTTCCCTGATACTACCATGGACAGCTGCACCAAATTCTGAGTGTTCCAGTCTTAGTAAATCTACCTCACTGGCACAATCCAGTGACACCAATGATTGGTGCTTTTTTTTCACCTCTACTTTTCTTTTATACTGGCTTTTCAAAATAACAGATGCAACAATTAAAAGGCTGAATGACCTGTTTGTCACATTCTTTTGGAAAAAGGAGAAATGAAATACATTTGTTTTGGTGATGGTTTTTTCAATTTTCTTTTTTTGTTTTTTTACATACAGTCACCCGAGCAGTACAGTGTCACCATAGTGAGGTGATCAGATTTTTTTTTTTATTTTACTCTGATGGCTTGTTACAGTGATGATCATTGTATAAGAAATCATTTTTACACTGTGAAACTGTGAATGGCATCCATTCGTGTGCCATTGTGTACAATTGTAATAGCTGTGATTGGCCACAGTGATCCCATTGTGCAAGTCTGCTGTGGCTGTGATTAGTCCTGTACTATGTGATCACTGTGACCCATTACAGAGATCATCACAATAGTACACAATGGCTTTTAATGAAAGCCATTGTTTACAACTGACATATGATCGATATGATTGGTAACGGCGATCACATGGTACCAAAGCCACGCATAGCGGCCTTGTACAATGATCTGCGTTCTGCTGTGCCTGGTGGACACAGTGTGTAGGTGGGGTGCAGCATGGTAACACACACAGTGCAAGTACAATAAAAGAACTTTTGAAATAATGTAAAGACAGTTCACAATTAACCCAGTGGTAAGGTAGCCCAGCCGGGCTGTAGACAGCAGGATTCAGGTGAATTGACAATGCCTGTTAAAATGGCAGTTTGTGTGAGTAACTTTCCAAATAAATATTTTGTGTGCACTTTACAGTATTACCCTATGTTCTTTTATCATATATCTCCATGTATATGTGACCATTGCTGAACATAACTGCTGAGATCGGAGCTTCCTACCTTTACTACCGGATTTTCCTGTTTGGGCTGGAGCATTCCACATTGATTCTAAGGCTTGGTGAGGTCATTTCATTAGTTTGAATGACCACAGTGTTTTGGTAAGCTGCCATCCATCAGCTGCACTTTATGGTGTCCCTCTACCTTCACTTCCCTGGTGGTGTTTGGATTGGAAGAGATTATTTGGACTATTCACCATTTTTATTTATGGTTTTGAACCCTTATCACCCTGGTTTTCACAAATATCTAAGTCATTTGCACTATTTATGTCATGCAATTTAAACTTCCATTTGTTTTTTTCACTTATGTTTTTTACATTTATGATTAGCGCTACACTTTTTGCTATTTCTATTTTTAAAATGGCAGAATGCAGCCTGACTGTCTTGTGCCCAAGCAAGAAGATGTCCAGCGATGTTGCAAGCCCTATGTTTTCCCTCCTCATACCTTTCCCTGCCACTAGATCTGTCCCTACTCTACTCACCTCTAAAAATATGCGCCAAACCTGAGAGGCAGGGCTTTAAAAAGGCTGTACCTGACCCAAGATGGCTGCTAGAATCACATGTGGAGGTAGCATGCAATGGGATAGCTTCCCTAATGACCCAAGAAACCATAGAGGAACTATGATCCTCCTGACTTCCTCTCCAACTGCAATGTCACTGCGGAAGAGCACCACCTGCAGTGGAGAAAGTAGGTTGCACCTGCCTACACTCTCCCCCACCTCCCCCTCTTTTAACAGATTCCCTTCACCTGAGCCCAAGGTTGATTCCTCGGATGAATCTTTACAGTCTGTGGTACTGGATGTGGTGGATAGGCCTTTCCGGGTTCCGAACTCCAATGCAGCCAGGCTCCGGCCTGAGATAGGCTGGAACCTGACGGGCCCCCCAACCCCACCCCTGACCCCACCCCTGAGGGGGGAAAATGGGGGAGTAAGAGGAAGGTGAAAAAGAGGGAGGTGAGAGAGGTTGAGAAGAGGAGGTGAGAGCGGTTATTATCCCGCTTTGTTGTTTGTGTCATTTATCTCATTGGGACTGAGCTTGGGCGAGCAGCACCCCTGACAGGATTAATGTATAATCCTTGGTCTTTATACACATTAGTTCTCAGCGCCAGGTCTTTTTGTGTGTTTTTCCAAACTGAAAGACTCACTTAAAGATGAAAGAAGGTTTGTGTCTGTACACTCCAGGGAATAATCTTGTGGTTAGAATTGAAATTATACCAGAAAGAATGACAAGAAGGCTGGGTTACATTCTGTAGGTTTGGTCATAAAAAACAGCTCCTCAGTACCTCATGTTGGCAACCAAAACCTTGCTTATGCTGAGAAAACACGTCACTGGTGTGATAGCTAGCACTGAAGTCTCTTTTTCACTGTCTTATTGTCTTATTCACCTTTTTTGATGTTTTACTTTTTTCTTCTTCACCTTTCTGAGGCCTTGAGATGTTAGCTAAATTGTAGGGCAAAGATTGGCCTACAATAATCCCTGTTCTACAGGACCAGAATTTGAGTTTCTGGGTCTGGTCACATTTGCTTATTTTGCTATTCCTATTTTCTGGAAGGTCATCTGGTACTACACATATTTGTCCTATTCAGATGCAATGTGATGAATGCCAGGGCCATGAAAATCTAATGGGAACAGAAAAAATAAAACTCATTCTTGAATAGACTCACTCACTGATTTTTATGCGTGCCCCATTCACACAGTTGTAGACTCTAGATGGCCCCTATTCAGCATTACATCACTTCTCTATCACCCTGAGCTTTTCACTTTGTTATCTGTAGTGTTTCTGCCTGCATTATTATTATATTCCTTCAACACCCCCCCCCCTCCTTCTGGAGAATATTTTCCCCATGTCTTACAAGAAATGTGTCAGATTTTAATGCTTCTGATTATATAACTGACCTATTCCACTGCCTCCCCTTGAGAGGATAATGCTTTTATCTTCCTGTTTCCTTGATTAATAGAGTACACTGTACAGTGCAGGATTTATGCAAACACCCAGCAGTGCAGTAAGGAAGTCTTAATAAGCACGTTAGAAATGTGCCATTCTCTCCACGAGGGCTTTGGGATCCCACAATTGTTGTGTTTGGTCATAGCTTTTCAAAATGTAGCAAAAACAACATTCGCCTTTAGCTTTCCATAGAACATTCATTTCAAAACAACTTGATAAATAATATATACAGCATTCATTTATAAATACATGAATATGTATTTGCATCTGTATATCTGCTTCTTTCTTTCCATGTGCATAATTTGGAAGAAATAATATTTCTCAAAGTTTAAAGTGTATGTAAACCCAAAACATTTTTTTTATTCTGGATAATATGTAGAAGCATTAGAACCTCTATCGCATATGCTTTGTTTCTCTGTCCCTGTTGGAAAAATTCACCCTTTTTATTGGTCCTGGTGACCATTGCTCCGGATTTAGTAAAGGAAGATCCAAAATGATTGAGTTATGATAGGAAAAAGAGGTGAGGAGAAATCTTCCAATTGGAAACCTGTTCCATGGACAACATTCTAAAAGGATTTTCTTAAAATAACTGCACTCAGTCTGAAGATTTAAATGAAACACATAGGCTGTCAGCACCAAAGGATATGACTGTAATCCGGTTAGATAATAGAAAGAATGGGATGCAGCGCCAAAAAACACAGTAATAATGATAAACATTTACATAATTAATAATAATGAAAGCCATTGCTGACAACTAACATATGATCGCTGTGATTGGTAACAGCGATCACATGGTACCAAAGCCATGCATAGCGGCCTTGTACAATGATCTGTGTTCTGCTGTGTCTGGTGGACACAGTGTGTAGGGGGAGGGGGGGGGTTGCATGGTAACACACACAGTGCAAGTACCATAAAAGAAATTGTATTGAAATAATGCAAAGACAGTTCACAATTAACCCAGTGGGAAGGTAGCCCAGCCGGGAACAGTCACGGGTCCAACAGTGTGTAGATAGCAGGATTCAGGTGAATTGACAATGCCTGTGAAAATGGCAGAATGCAGCCTGGTTGTCTTGTGCCCAAGCAAGAAGATGTCCAGCGATGTTGCAAGCCCTACTTTTTCCCTCCTCAAACCTTTCCCTGCCACTAGCTCTGTCCCTACTCTACTCACTCTAAAATATGCTCCAAACCTGAGAGGCAGGGCTTTAAAAAGGCTCTGCTTGACCCAAGATGGCTGCTAGAATCACATGTGGAGGTAGCATGCAATGGGATAGCTTCCCTAATGACCCAGGAAACCATTGAGGAACCATGATCCTCTTGACTTCTTCCTCTCTAACTGCAATGTCGCTACGGAAGAGCACCACCTGCAGTGGAGAAAGTAGGCTGCACCTGCCTACACTCCCCCCCCCCCCTTTTAACAGATTCCCTTCACTGAGTCCAAGGTTGATTCCTCTAATGAATCTATATAGTCTGTGGTACTGGATGGGGTGGATAGGCCTTCCGGGCTCCCAACTCCAACGCCGTCAGGCTCCAGCCTTAGATAGGCTGCAACCTGATGGGGCCCCAACCCCGCTCCTGACCCCACCCCTGAGGGGGGAAAGTGGTGGAGTGAGGGAGAGGAAGGTGAAAAAGAGGGAGGTGAGAGAGGATGAGAAGAGGAGGTGAAAGAGAGGGGGGGTGAGAGCGCTTATTATCCCACTTTGTTGTTTGTGTCATTCATCTCATTGGGACTGAGCATGGGCCAGCAGCACCCCGATAGGATTAATGTTTAATCCTTGGTCTTTATACACATTAGTTCTCAGCGCCAGGTCTTTTTGTGTGTTTTTCCAAACTGAAAGACTCACTTTAAGATGAAAGAAGGTTTGTGTCTGTACACGCCAGGGAATAATCTTGTGGTTAGAATTTAAATTATACCAGAAAGAATGACAAGAAGGCTGGGTTACATTCTGTAGGTTTGGTCATAAAAAACAGCTCCTCAGTACCTCATGTTGGCAACCAAAACCCAGAGATGTATAGTAACTAAGTAGAACTACTTCACTACTGTACTTAAGTACCGAAAGGCGGTATCTGTACTTTCCTAGAGTAGAATTTTTTTCTCCTACTTCCACTTTTACTTCACTACATTTTTTCGATGATTTCAATACTTCTACTCCAATATGTTTTTTTTGTGCTGCATAGTTACTCGTTACTATTATAAAAATTACCACTGCCAGAACAGTAGATGGCAGGTTTCATGAAGCTCAAAACATGTGTATTATCAGCGCATACAAAAATAAATGCTACTGTATGTATAAATAAAAGCTGCATTTGAAATAATAAAAAACAATATGATGTTCAAACTTTTGACTTCTTTCTTTAATAACTACATAACAAAGTACTTGTATTTTTACTTTCAGTACTTGAGTAGCAATTTTTTTTTCAAAACTACTGGTACTTTTACTTTCAGTACTTGAGTAGCAAAATTTTTTAAAAAACTACTTGCAATACTTAAGTACAAAAAATGTTGAATACTTTAGTACTTCTACTCAAGTCACTTTTTGATTGAGCACTTCCACTTCTACTAAAGTCACTTTTTGATCGAGCACTTGTACTTTTACTCAAGTATGGGTTTTGAGTACTTTATACAACTCTGCCAAAACCTTGCTTATGCTGGGAAAACACGTCGCTGGTGTGACAGCTAGCACTGAAGTCTCTTTTTCACTGTCTTATTTGATACTCATGTTTTCTGGTGTTTATTTTTTTCTTCACCTTTCTGAGGTTCTACAAGACCAGAAGTTTGAGTTTCTGGGTCTGGTCACATTTGCTTCTTTTGCTATTCCTATTTTTCTGAATCTGAATATGTATTTGCATCTGTATATCTGCTTCTTTCTTTCCATGTGCATCATTTGGAAGAAATAATATTTCTCAAAGTTTAAAGTGTATGTAAACCCAAAACATTTTTTTTATTCTGGATAATATGTAGAAGCATTAGAACCTCTGTCAAGTATGCTTTGTTTCTCTGACCCTGTTGGAAAAATTCACCCTTTTTATTGGTCCTGGTGACCATTGCTCCTGATTTAGTAAAGGAAGATCCAAAATTATTGAGTTATGATAGGAAGAAGAGGTGAGGAGAAATCTTCCAATTGGAAACCTGTTCCGGTGACAACTGTCTAAGAAGGCTTTTTTAAAAATAACTGTGCTCAGTCTGAGGATTTAAATGAAACACATAGACTGCCAGCACCAAAGGATATGATTGTAATCTGGATAGATAATAGAAAGAATGGGGTGCAGCGCCAAAAAACACAGTAATAATGATAGTTAATAATAATGATGTGAAATTCAGGTAAGTCTACTCAGCATAGTCTGTGAGATAGGTGTTGAATCCCCATGCCCAGCAGAGGCAATGACTCCAGGAAACACTCCACCACAGTGCTCGAGATAAGTGAACTGCTTACCAGAATTAGTTGACCCTCAAGGCCCGTACACACGTACCGATCGTCGGCATACAAACGTCGGTGGACGAAGGATCTGCCGATTGTACGCGTGTTAGTATGGTGCCTCCGACAGATGTCTGCGCACAATCCGCGGACAAAAGTCTTTCGTGCAAACATGAAAATATTTGTATGCCGACACCAGAACGGACGATTGTTCGCCTGTCAGTACACAATTCGGCCGACAGACCGCAGATTTGCAAGACTGGGCATGCTCAGAAAATAGAAAACACAGGGAAAGTTAACCATTACATGACATCACTTCTGCAGTCGGCGGACAAAATTCTTGTGCTGTCCTTGTGCTGTCTTTGCACTTTTCAGCAGACACCGACATCCCGGGGAGAAAAGAGGAACATTTGTAAGCCGACCATCGGTACGTGTGTACGGGGCTTCAGACTATAGAGTGATCGAATGCAGCATGTAGTACGGATTCCTCCCAAGATCAGCAAAGAAACCAGCAATCCACCAGATCCTCCCAAAGAACAGCAGAGAGTATAGGATCGGCAATGGTAAATCAGATGGCCAGCACAACTTCCACTTTAAACGTATAGGCAGGATAATCTACTGACAGTGCGGACCTTGTTTAGATGTCTCTTAAGCTGGATACACACTATACAACTTTTGTTGGTAGATTTCCTTCAGATTTACCTTCTACTATGTAGTGCAAGGGTCTGCCTGATTGCATACAAATTGAAAGTGTTTAGGTCTGACCTCATATTATATGGTTTTGGTAAGTCTAAAGGAAAAAATCTAAAGAAAATTGTATAGTGTGTATACAGCTTTACTGTTGACCAGGAACTTTTCAGTCAGGATCAGGGCTTCTCTGTTTAATGCTGCTTTATATAGCTTTCTTGTTCTTGAGTCCTCCTGGAGAAGCCCTGATCCTGACTGAAAAGTTCCTGGTCAACAGTAAGAGACATCTAAACAAGGTCCGCACCGTCAGTAGATTATTCTGCCTAAAGGGGAAGTTGGGCTGGCCATCTGATTTACCATTGCCGATCCTATACTCTAAAAAGGCTATTCCCCTCACTTTGAGGAGATCTGCCCATAGTTTCTGTTTTATTTCTCAGACAGGAAGTATAAGGAGATTACTTTAATGACAAGGAAAAAGGGGTCTTTTTCATTCCCTTCTCTATCCAAAACTAAAATATAAACATTTTGGCTCAGGCACTTTAACTATATAAGGTGTTAAAGGGTAACTCCACTTTTGTGAGGAAAAAAATCAGCAAATAAAGAAAAGACAAAATATAGCGTATACAATTGCGACACAAGTCATTTTGTATTTGAATGTTATTAAAAATAACCTTTCCTTTTCAAACTGCAGCTGTTGTAATTTTCTGAAAATGCAATGCTATATGGCTACCTGGAGCTGTTCTGTACACAGAATATGAACTGACCACACCCCAGAAACATCATTTCCTGCTTGTGTGATTGGCTCACCAATTTTCCCAGAAGTCTGCTTAAGATACAAGTCAGATTTCTGGAATCCCCTGCAACAAAAATGTAATTTTTGGTGAGATATTCCCAATAGGAACACATCTAAAGGAATGCAGGCCCAGCAGCTTTCCTCATTAGAGCCCTGCAGCTGTCACAGATGACAGATAATTATAAAACCACTCTCATTTGACTCACTCAGTACAGAGGCACAGAGGAACAAACAATGATTTCTTCAGAATAACAAAAGGTAGGAATATGCAACAAAGTTTGTTAAAATCCTTGCAATGTACATAGATCACCTAGAGGGGAATGTTTTTTCTCAACAAAAGTGGAGTTATGCTTTAAAGTAAACATGTTGCTTGTGATCAAGTATAAAGTAACATTATCATACATTTACCAGCACCATTCATTACCAATAGAGATCATGTGTTTGGCTGCAGGTCCCCCTAAGCCTTGGTAATGTGCAGTATATAAATGCCAACAATCCTCAAGGTTGGTATAAGAGCATGTGCCTTGCTGCATTTGACAATTCTTGACCAACCGTTGCTGTCACATGGGTTGCCCGTAGCCCTGTGTAAGCTACTACTACTACTACTGTAACTTGTGGCTTACACAGAGACTTCCTTTTAATCTCCCTGTCAGAAGATTTTTTTCTTTTTTCACTAATGTGGTCAAGTCTCATTGAAGAGAACCTGTGGCCAGGCTGTTCATTTTCATGTATTGGCATATTATTAAGCAGTAAATGAGCTTTTAAACAAGACCAGGGTTGGCAACCGTCCATATGTTTATGGATAGTTTGTAAATTTAGGGCTATTTACAAGCTGTCCTTAAATGTTTGTTACGGACGGTGGCTGCCCATAAAAAAAAATTTAAATTCCTACTTCCGCGCTGCGCATGCACATTTTCAAAGCCAGTAGAATAACTTTTGGCCATCTTCAGGGCATATGCGTATTGCGGAAGCAAATCGGGACCGTGCATGCGCAGTGGGCATTTTTTTAATGACATCAAGACGCATGTCGCTTGGTGTGCATAGAACTGCTTGCCATTTCCCACCAGCCACCATTCGCATTGCAGGACTTCATGGGGAAGGAGGTACCTGGCCGCTCCCTGGGCTCCGCTTGCTTGGCATGCTACCCTGCCTGCTCTGCTTGCTCCACCTGACGTGCTGCTCTTGATGCCTTCCCTCTCTGTCTGGCCACCTGCTCCTCCTGCCTGCCAGAGTGCCACCGCCGCCGCCCAGCTGCCATCACCAGCCGCCAGCCAGTGACTAGACCATCTGCTGTGCCCAATGCCCACACTGCCAGTGCCCACCACAAACATTGTGAGATCATGTGTGCAAGTGCAAACTAGTGTGGTGAGTGCAAAACTGTAAATTTTAAGGCAAAATTGCAAATTGCCAACATAAGTACTGGGTCAATAATGATTGAATGCAATGGATAGATGGAGCAGGCTACTCTCTCTGGGGCAATTATAAATGCATGCAATAAATGAAGCAGTCTACTGGAGGCAATAATAAATGAATGCAATGGAATGGAGCAGTCTATGGGAGCAAGCAATACTGCAGTGGAGGAGCACCGCCACCAACAGCGATAGCTAAACTATCATGTTTGGTTTTTCTCCTTCTCCCTCCCTCTTTCTTTGTGCTGTTAGGTTGGATCTCCCTGGACTCCAAATCATGCCTGCTTTAACCAGCAGATGCCACCACTGCCACCAATGCCTTTGCCTTCTGCCCTCCTTGGTCAGATGTCATCCTACAAGCAGAAGTACTACCTGCCTGCTGCAACTCCTCCCAAAGAATTCCCTTGGCTTCATACCACAGTAACCAAATACACAATTTACTATGGGATGCTTTGTCAAGAAATGATATGCTCTAGTGAGTTTCATTTTTGGTATCCTCCCTCTCTTCCTCTTTGTGCTGTAGGTAGTCTCCTTTCCCTGATCTCCCAGTCACGCCGCTTTGACCAGCCTCAGCCTGTTCCACCACTGCCGCCAATGCCTTGCCTACCTTGGCTGCTGTCCTCAACCCTTTTTCCATCAAGTTCACTGCAACAAACACAAAGGTCCACTGTCTGCCTACAAGCACCACCTGCTGAAACTCTGCCTGAGTCCTGAAGCATTCCCTTTGGCTTCATAAAAGGGTAAGCAAATACACAGTTTGCATCAGTGTGTTTTGTTAAGAAATTATCTACTTAAGTTTTCTCCTTCTCTCCCTCTTTGTGCTGTAGGTTGGTTCTCCTCACCCTGGACTCCCAGTTGACCAGCCTCAGCCTGTTGCACTACTACCACCAACACCTTGCCATTCCTGCTGCCCTTGTCCCTCCTTCCATCAAGTGAACTGGTCAGCACCAAACACAAGGCTTGCTGTCTGCCTATACCTCAAGCACAAGTACCGCCTGCCTGCTGCAACTCCTGTCCTGAAGCATTCCATTCGGCTTCATACAGCTATATCATACAGTAAGCAAATAGACAATTTGTTTTGGTGTGATTTCTCAAGAAATTATCTGCTATAGTCTCATGTTTAGTTTTTCGCCTTCTCCCTCTTTGTACTGAAAAATACTGGATGGGCACACTCTGATACAATCAACTTTATTCCATGAAGTAAAAGCAGTGGATCATACAACAAATGGTGGGTAAACTATAGGTAACAGCTAACACATTTCACACCTGAGCTGGTGCTTAGTCAAAGCTAAGACTATGACTAAGCACCAGTTAAGGTGTGAAACACGTTACCTGTTACCTGTAGTATACCACAATTTGCTGTATGATCCACTTCTTTTACTACATGGAATAAATGTGATTGATTGTATTGGAGTGTGGCCATCCAGCCTTCTTTATTTTTCATGTGTTCCTGATGCAAGAAGGGCCGACAGCCGTCCACATACAGAGGCAGCAGGGCAGCAGGAGGGGAGACATACAATGGGTATAGAAACAAATTGGCCCCACTTTAAAATAGGAAACAGAATAAAGAGTTCAGTGTTGTGTTTGTCCCAAGAACTATCCGCCACATCCCTGTCAATATGAAACACGAAAAAGAAGGAGACCCCCAATGGTACTTTATGGGCAGAAATAAGAGTATGTACAGTAGGTGTTTAAAAGTAATACATTTATTTCACATATAAAAAATGTCAAAAATACAAGACACAGTTATTAAAACCATTGACCATTTGTGCATGTACACATGTACCATAGATTCAGTCAGGGGAACCAGAGGGGTCAAGGGATGTAGATATCCAACTCCAAACTAGGTTCACACTGGCGCATCCAATCCAACATGTTTTGTGTTTCACATGAAAATAATAACATTTAGTTGCTTTGCAGTCTGAAATGAAGACAGACACAGTTTTTTGTTTTATCCAGCTGTATTTACTCAAGCTGATATAGCACCAACATGTCAGGAAAAAAAAGGAAAATCTAAAACAAAATCACTGAGTTGGAAAAAGAATGCCCCCCCTTCCTAAAAATGACCTAATCACCTTCTAAATGGCACACAAAGCCATTTGACTTTCAACTATGATCAGTTGTGGTCATTTTGATTAGCTCAGCATGAAAAGAGCTTTCCTGGAGCATAGCAGTCTCTGGTAGTGCAACTGAAGCAAACAATCAACTATGGGTGGCAAGGCACTGTCAAAAGGTCTCCTGGATAAAGTTGTGGACAGGTACAAGTCAGGAGATGGATACAAAAAAAAATTGCAAAGGCTTTATCAATGCCTGGAAGCACAGTGAAGTCTATTTTTAGGAATTGAAAGGTATTTGGTACAAAACAGATCCTCCCTGGATCAGGACGAGGCTCCAAACTTGATGAAAGAGCCAGGAGGAAACTGGTCAGAGAGGCTCCTAAGAGGCCTACAGCAACTTTATGACAAAGAGTGGTCATTGTGTGCATGTGAAAACAATATCACAAATTCTCCACAAATGTGGCTTGTATGGGAGGGTTTGCAAGAAAAAAGCCACATGCAGTCACGACTGACCTTTGCCAAAACATAGATTCTGAGGCCACATGGAAAATGGTGTTATGGTCCGATGAGACTAAAATTTAATTATTTGACCTCAACACCAAACAAAATGTCTGGCGGAAATCCAAAACAGCTCACATCCAAATAATACCATTCCTTCAGTAAAGCATGGAGGTGGTAATATCCTGGTATGGGGGTGTTTCTCTGCAGCAGGGACTGGAGCACTTGTCAGGATAGAAGGAAAAATGGATGAGACAAAATACCATCAAATTCTTGTGGAAAATCTGCTGTCCTCTGCCAGAAAGTTGTCAGTGGGAAGAAGGTTTACTTTCCAACTAGACATAGACCTAAAGCACGCAGAAAAAATTACCACACAGTGGTTGAAGGAGGAAAAGGTGAATGTCCTTGCATGGCCCAGTCAGAGCCCAGACTTAAACCCCATTAAAAATCTGTGGAATGACTTGAAGACTACAGTCCGCAAAAGGCCACCATCAAATGTAACTGAACTTGAGAAGTTCTGCCAAGAAGAGTCGGCAAATATTCCAGAAGTATAGATGTACAGTATATCCCAACAGACTAAAGACTGTAATTAAATCAAAAGGTGGTTTAACAAAATACTGACACAAGGGGTGAACCTTTTTCCAACAAGTGATTCTGGTTTGTTTTTTTCACATGTTGGTGTTATATCATTCACTTGGATGTTATACGTTGCACTGAGTAAATACAGCTGGATAAAACAAAAACTGTGCCTGTCTTCATTTCAGGCTTCAAAGCATAACCACTTTTCACATACTGTGGTTGCAAATGTTTACAGTTGTATCACGAATTTCAGGAATTTGTTGAGGCAGATTGTCTAAAGATTTGTGGCTTTCTATTCTTGAGTGTGCCAACCACATTTTCAATCAATATGATGCCCTACTAAGTTATTTTCAGTCAAGTGATGAGGCAGACCGCTTGTTAATTGTGGAAAGAATAAGTCTCATGCTACAGGATCCTATCGCTAAATGCTACTTTCTGTCTCTTCAAGCAGTTCTGCCAAATTTCACCCAATTCAATCAAATTTACCACTTAAGCCCCGGAGGATTTGGCTGCTAAAAGACCAGGGGGTATTTTGCAATTCGGCACTGCGTGACTTTAACAGGCAATTTCGCGGTCGTGCGACACTGTACCTAAACTAATTTGACGTCCTTTTTTTCCCACAAACAGAGCTTTCTTTTGGTGGTATTTGATCACCTGTGCGATTTTTTGATCACGCGCTATAAACAAAAAAAGAGCGACAATTTTGCAAAAATAACAATATTTTTCACATTTTTTTATATGAAATTCCCCCCAAAAAAAAGTAAAAATCAAAATTTTTTAACATTTTCGGCCAATTTGTTTTCTGCTACATATGTTTGGTAAAAAAAAATCGCAAAAAGCGTATTTTGATTGGTTTGCGCAAAAGTTATTGCGTTTACTAACAAAGGGAAAGATTTTTGTCATTTTTGTTGTTTTTTTTTTAACGCGTAATGGCGGCGATCTGCGATTTTTTTGCGGTACTGCGACATTGCGGCGGACAGATCGGACCCTTGACTGACATTTTTGACATTTTTGGGGTTACCAGTGACATTTCTACAGTAATCAGTGCTATATATATGCACTGTTACTGTAAAAATACACTGGCAGTGGAGGGGTTAACTTTATTTGAGAGGGAGGGGTGGTGTGTGTCCCTAGGGGCGTGATTCTAACTGTGATTGGCTGTTGAGCTGTAGTTACACTGATCAACGGTTCTACATAGTAGAACCGTATGATCAGTGTTTCTACACAGGGAGAACTGACAGGCAGCTTGTTTACACAAGCTGCCTGCCTTTCTCCCTCTCCCCTGCCGATCGCCGATCACACGCGTGGGGGGGTCCGTGACCGCTCGCTCCCGAGAGCCTCACAGGCTAGTGACGTTAATTAACGTCACATTGCCTGTGAGGGGCTGACTGCCGCAGTAAATCTACTGACGGCAGCCGGCAAGTGGTTAAGACATTCTCCTATGTTGCCGGACTTGTATTTGAAATACTGCCAACTGCTGAAAAGTATTATTTGCTACTTTTTCAGGCCAAGCCTCTTAGTTGCCCTTGAAAATGATGCACCAATTACATTTGACCACACTAATAGTGCAAACTTGAAATCAACAGACAGCATTTTCATTGGCTACCAAACAAGGGAACATCTGTCTACAATAGATGATTTGTCAGCTGTTCAACAGTTTATTGTCCAAGCAACAACATTTTAAACAAGAGCAGTAACTGCTATTAAAAACGGATGCCCATTGGAAACAGGATCATTACCTTTGATACAATGATATGTTTTTCTATATTTTTTGAGTCCCTATTTACTTTAAACGACTAGGTAACTGTATGCCATACCATATTAGATTGTTCTTTATATGTTGTATGAGATACTTTTGCTATTTGAGATATGTAATTCCTTCAGAGATCCTCTTATTTGTGAAATGTTCCTTCTGCCTGTTCTCCTTCTGGGTCACAGTTTGAACCCATTAGGGGTGACCTAGAAGGTGGGCGCGGGCATGTTGTTTCTATTGTTGCAAACCCATTGAATTCCACTTCATCACTATTTATTATACTTATTAGTTTTACATTTTCGTCTTATGACTCTCTTTATACCCTTTGTTCTACTTAGCCACTCTATACTTGGACTCAATCTTTCTTACATTTTTGTTGTATCCTTTTTACATTTCTGTGGTATCTATTGTATGTTCATATTAATAATAAAATACTTTGATTGGGAAACAGGATCATTCAGCTGCTGGCTTTGCTAAAACCTTCAAACAGGTCTACTGCTAATTTTGAGCACATTATTGAACTAGCAAAGAATTTTTCACAAATTGTTCCCTCATCTGATTTGGACAGACTATATACTGAATGTTTTCAATACCAAGTGACAGATTTCACTGATGTTGCTCAAACTCACAAAAATGTTACAATACTTGTTGGCACATGGTAGGATACATTACAATGGTAGGATATTACAATACTGGCACATATTACAATATTGGCACATGGTAGGACAAAAGGGGAACCTTCAGGGCAATCTGAAAGTACCTAACTTTCAGATCTGGTTAAATCTGCAAAAACTACACTTTCCCTTCAACATGGGATGGTAAAATGTGTGTTTTCATCTGTGAAGGTAATAAAAAGTGATCTTAACCACTAGCCGACCGCCGCAAGTAAATATACTGCGGCGGTCAGCCCCGGCCAGGCAAAGTGACGTACCAGTACGTAACTAGCCTGTCACCGGCTTGTGAGCCAATAGCGGGCGAGCGCACGCCCGCTGAGGTGCGCGCCCGCCGCGGCTCGTTCACTGAGGCATCAGTGCGTGTGACCGGCGGACCCGATGTCCGCCGGTCACTCGGCGATCGTCGGTAGAGAGGGAGAAAGGTAGGCGGCTAATGTAAACAAGCTTCCTGTCATTCTCCCCTGTATAAAAATGGAGATCAGACGGTTCTACTATGTAGAACCGTTGATCTCTGTTTTTACAATAGTAAACCTGTCCCATCACAGTTAGAAACACGCCCCTAGGACACACTTAACCCCTCCCTCTCAAATACAGTTAACCCCTTCCCTGCCAGTGTCATTTTTACGGTAACAGTGCATATGTATAGCACTGATTACTGCAGTAATGTCACTGGTAACCCCAAAAGTGTCAAAAATGTCAGTCAAGGGTCCGATCTGTCTGCCGCAATGTCGCAGTCCTGTAAAAAAAATCGCAGATCGCCGCCATTACTCGTTAAAAAAAAACCCACCAAAAATGACAAAAATCTTTCCCTTTGTTAGTAAACGCGATAACTTTTGCGCAAACCAATCAAAATATGCTTTTTGTGATTTTTTTTACCAAACATATGTAGCATAAAACAAATTGGCCGAAAATGTTAAAAAATTTTGATTTTTACATTTTTTTGGGGAATTTCATATAAAAAAATGTGAAAAATATTGCTTTCCTGACAGACTCCATGGCAGCATACGTTCGGGTAGGCTCCGCCTCCTCTCCTACCTCATAGGACCCCACTCCCATAAATCTTTGCTCCCTTTCAGCATCAGTGTTCTTTTTTCGTCCTCCTCATACATATGTCTGATGTTCCTACTATCTGGTCCTGTATATCGGTGGCAGACTGAGTTTTGGAGTCTCCGATAAGCCCTGGCTCTTAGCGGGGTATGGAGGGGGCAATGGAAGAGACCCTTAGCTGGAGCTATGTGGTTTGGCCGAGAGAGCCCTGCTGCTGCGGGTGGCCCTTTATTGCCTGAAGGCACAAGCCGGTGTTGCGTCTCCTGGACTCGGTTATGCTATCGGAGGGTGGTAAGCCCTTATATGGGACCATTTCTTTTTCCTCATTGTTATGCTTATCTTTTGTTTTTTGGTACTTTTTCTTTTGCTATGCTCGTGTCTAGGGTGTTTCTTTGTCAGTTATCGCTCAGGTTTCGTTAGTTCTATGGCTTAGTACTTACTTATGGTGCTTCTTGGCCGCCGCCATGGTCTTTGCCGCTACTTCCGGGTTGTTCGGCACTTCTGGGCATGCGCAGTACGCTCCGAGTTTCGGAGTCGTCGCGCATGCGCAGTGGTGCGGTCTGACGTCACGCGCGGTTGCGCAATACGGCGGGTCACGGCCTGGCGGTCTATTTAAACTCAGAATTAGACCGGAGCTGGCGGGAAGGTCGGCATATCGGTAGCCTCCCCCAGACTCCGGTCCTGTAGTCAAGGTAAGAAGGTTCCATCCTCTGGGGGTTTTGCTTCTGGGTAGATGGGTCTGATGTTATGTCCTCTTCCTATCAGGATTCCTATCTCTAAATAGTGCACCATTGAGTTTACTGGAGCAATGGACTCATCGCCGCCCCCTAGTGGCCAGCCTGCTCTTTCTAGGTATGTGCTGGTTTTATCAGCTTTAATGTCTGTTTTTCTTTCATCTTTCTTATGGCTTGTTGTATATGTCTGTCTCAGCTCTCTTAGGTCTGATCAACAGCCCCGCACACGCAGCGAAGACAGTCATGCAAATACGCAACACCAGCGCTCCTCATCTAAGTCTAAGCGCAGCTCCTCCCACAGCAGGGGACGTGAGCACCATTCCTCCTCGCACCATGGCAGCTCAGAACGCCCGCAGGGGAAAAAATGCTGGGGTTGCCGTACCCTGATACCAGACGGTTCCTCTTTGTGCAAACCCTGTTATACCCAAGCTACGGGTGAAAGGGAAAAAACGGACAAACATATTGAGGAGGTGGTACGCAGAGTTTTAAAGGACTCTCTTGCTGAATTACATAAGCCAAGCACTTCTGCAGGTCCGTCACGCTCTCCTGACAGAGATTTGTCGGTTCAGGATCCGTTTGAGTCCTCCCAACCCAGCCATACATCTATCCTCCCGTCTGAGTCCGACTCCGATTCGGATGACTCCGGTACTGGATTTGAATTTGCCCTCGTGTCTCCGTTAGTTAAAGCGGTGAGAGAGGCCCTTGACTGGGAGGATCCTGCTGTCTCTTCTCCTAAGCAGAAGAAATATTTCAAGCAGTTATGCAAAGAGCGTCTAAATTTCCCATTTCTAGAGGAACTGGGAGACATAATGTCGGAAGAATGGAGCAAAGTGGAAAGGAAAAATTCCATGACCACTAAAGTAGCGAAGCTCTATCCTTTTAAACAGGATAAGGTGAAATACTTGGAGTCATCCCCTAGTGTGGACGCAGCAGTGATGCGTCTGGCGAAACACGTCACTCTTCCAATAGAGGATACAGCATCATTTAGAGATCCTTTGGATCGGAGGATTGACGCTGATCTTAAGCGAGCATACCTATCGGCCGGCATGGCCTGTAAACCAGCAATGGCTTTGGCTACAATTTCCAAGGCTATGGAGGTTTGGGTTAATGCCCTTGAAGATACTCTTGGAGGAGTTTCGGAGGAAGTGCTCCAAAGTTCTCCTATACAGGAGCTGAAGATGGTCGCGGGCTTCTTGGGGGAGGCTTCCCTAGATACTATTCGCCTTTTGGCCCGGGTTATGCTAGCCTCTGTTACGGCAAAACGTGCCCTTTGGCTTCGGCCCTGGGTTGCCGATGCTGCCTCTAAACAGGCTTGGTGTAGGATTCCCTTTGAGGGGTCTTCCCTCTTTGGGAATAAACTAGATGCAGCAATAACCCGGGCCATGGGTGGAAAATCTGGGTTCCTTCCCCAGGACAAACGCCCAAACAATCAGAAACGCTCTTTTCCAAGGAGGCAAAACGTTAATCGTTCTAGGGAAGCGCGCAGCTACAAACCAGGTAAATCCTATGGGAGAAGCTGGAAGTCAAGACAGTCCTCCTTCCAGAAAGGCCCCAAGGGCTCTTCGTCCGGTGACCGGGAGGCCACCAAATCCTTTTGAGGTTGGTCCCGTCCAGTCTGTTCCGGTAGGGGCCAGGTTGCTCCAATTTCGGAACGTCTGGGCGGCCTCGATCCAGGATCCCTGGGTTCTGAATGTTGTGTCGCAAGGGCACTCTTGGACGTTCAACAACGTTCCCAAACCCAGGTTCGTCGCAACTTCCCTTCCTCCTGCAGCAGAAAAGAAGAAGGTTCTTCTCAGTTATGTAGATACCCTACTGGATCAACGAGCTGTCGTACTAGTTCCCGAAGAGGAAAGGGGTCAAGGAGTATATTCGCCTCTTTTTCTTGTCCAGAAAAAGAACGGCACTTGGCGACCGGTAATAGATCTAACTTATCTCAACAGATCGATACGTCGAGAGAGATTCAAGATGGAGTCCCTAATTACAATACAGCACTCGGTTCTCCCAGGAGATTGGTTGGCATCAATAGACCTAAAAGATGCGTACTTCCCCGTTCCTGTGGCAAAAGAATATCATCAGTTTCTCCGATTTGCTGTCAATCATGTCCACATGCAATTTACATGTCTTCCCTTTGGGCTCTCGACTTTGCCTCGCACCTTCTCCAAGACGCTATTGGCAATCGTGGCTCTCATCAGAACCAGAGGTATCAGATTACATCATTACCTGGACGATCTCCTTCTTCTGTCCCAGGACAGGTCCCAGCTACTGCTACATCTGGAGCAGGTGATTCACACTCTTCAAGAGTTCGGGTGGATTCTTAATCTGGAGAAGAGCCATCTGGTGCCCACGCAGTCCCTGGTCTTTCTCGGAGCACTGTTCAATACGGTGAATTGCACCATATCTCTACCAGAGGAGAAAATTCCAGTGGTTCAGAGCAGGGTGGCTCTCGCCCTCGCTGCCTCCCAGCTCACTGCTCGTCAGTGTCTAAAGGTGGTAGGGACTCTAGTGGCTACCTCACCCATGGTGAAGTGGGCTATGTGGAGGCTGAGACCCTTTCAGAAGGGGTTTCTCCACCAGTGGACGACGGAGAACCTGTCGCAGATTATTTATCTAACACCATTCATGAAGGGGTGTCTTCCTTGGTGGCTACGCCGTGCAAATCTAACCAACTGTCACTCAATTGCTCCAGTTTCGTGGGTGACGATAACCTCCGACGCCAGCAGTACTGGCTGGGGAGCTCACTGCCAGTCAGAAGTGGCACAGGGCAGGTGGAATTTTACCAGTCACGGAGTGGTGTCCAACATCCTAGAGCTACGAGCCGCCTTCAAAGCCCTCCAGGCTTTTCACCATCTGACTCAAGGGGCCTCAGTGTTACTCAGGATGGACAACACCATGGCAGTGGCATACGTCAAGAGGCAAGGTGGAACCCGCAGCATGTCTCTACTCCAGGAGACAGATCCAATTATGTCTTGGGCCCAGCAACACCTGGCCAACCTCTCTGCGGTCTTTGTCCCGGGGATATTGAATACGCAAGCAGACTTCCTGTCCAGATTCCTGTTGGACAACAACGAATGGTCCCTCCATCAGGAGGTGTTCAATTGGGTTCTGTCTCTAGGAGTCTCACCGGAGGTGGATCTTTTTGCGAGTCCACACAACAAAAAACTTCAGAAGTATTACACGAGGTTCAGGGATCCTCGAGCCTTCGGGGTGGATGCCCTCACGGACAGATGGAACTTCCAAGTTGCCTATGCCTTTCCACCGGTGCCAATAGTACTCCAATTCCTTCGGAGACTGAAGATGGAGGTAGTAGAGGTCATAGCGATAGTTCCCTTCTGGCCCAACAGGCCTTGGTTTCCTCTGCTGTCCCTTCTCAGCTTCAGGGATCCGATCCCTCTGCCTCTCAGGCCAGACCTTCTATCGCAGGGGCCTACTCTACATCCGTGCCCTGCGCGTCTACACCTCAAGGTCTGGTTCTTGAGAGGGAGAGGCTGGAGGCCCTCGGATGTCCAGAAGAGGTGATTCCCACTCTTATGAGCTCGAGGAGGGCTAGCACCAACAGAGTGTATGAGAGAATCTGGGCAAGGTTTCTGAGTCATCAAGCCCAGGATTTGGGTCCAGCAGGGGCACCTACCATTCAGCAAGTATTGAGTTTCCTACAGTCTGGTTTAGATCTGTCCCTCTCGGTCTCTTCTCTCCGGGTGCAAGTTTCTGCCATCTCAGCTTTCACCGGAATTCAGTGGGCAAGACATCAACTGATCCAACAGTTTTTTAAGGGCGCGGTCAGGCTCAGGCCTCAGAGAAAACCTAGATTCCCGAAATGGGATCTTCCATTGGTCCTGGACTTCTTTGCTTCGAAAGAGGTTGCTTCCATGTCCATCAGGGAGCTTACGATGAAGACGGTATTTCTGGTGGCTATCACCTCTGCCATGAGGGTCTCAGAGATACACAATTTGGGCTGCAAAGAGCCTTTTCTGACCTTTTTTCAGGACAGGGTGGTCCTAATCCCTATGTTGGGGTCAAACCCTAAAGTTACATCTGTCTTCCACGAAAATTCTGAGATAGTTCTGCCCACCTTCAGAACAAATGAAGAATCCTTAGTCCATCCTTTAGATGTGGGAGACACTCTGAGTCAATACTTAGAGGCCACATCCTCCTTCCGGCAATCAGATTTCCTGTTTGTTCTTCTCCATGGGAATAAGAAAGGTACACGTGCTTCTTCTAGAGCGGTGGCTGCATGGATTGTCCAGGCTATACAATGGGCATATAGAGCAAAAGGCTTGGCTCCTCCAGAGGCGATTACGGCTTATTCTACCAGAAGCATTGCTACATCCTGGGCAGTTTCTAAACACGTCGCGCCTGATGTGATCTGCAAAGCAGCCGCTTGGTCATCTGTGAATACCTTCCTTACACATTACTGTGTTGAACCTGCTGCTTTATCTTCAGTTAACTTTGGCGTTCAAGTTTTGTCAGTTGACAGTGCCAATTAAAGTTTTCTTTGTTCAGCATCTTCCCACCCGGGAGTGTATAGCGAGTTATTTCCCGAACGTATGCTGCCATGGAGTCTGTCAGGAAAACGGAAAATTGATATCAAATACTTACCGTAATTTTCCTTTCCTGATGGACTCCATGGCAGCAGGAGTCCCCTCCCAATTCCTGAGTAGGCTAGTTACAGAACACTGATGCTGAAAGGGAGCAAAGATTTATGGGAGTGGGGTCCTATGAGGTAGGAGAGGAGGCGGAGCCTACCCGAACGTATGCTGCCATGGAGTCCGTCAGGAAAGGAAAATTACGGTAAGTATTTGATATCAATTTTCCGTTATTTTTTCAAAATTTACGCTCTTTTTTTGTTTATAGCGCATGATCAAAAAATCGCACAGGTGATAAAATACAACCAAAAGAAAGCTCTGTTTGTGGGAAAAAAAGGACATCATATTCGTTTAGGTACAGCGTCGCACGACCGCGCAATTGTCCGTTAAATTCATGCAGTAAAAAATCGCAAAAAAAAACCCTGGTCAGGAAGGGGGTAAAATCTTCCGGGGCTTAAGTGGTTAAGAACAAACTTTTCACTCCAATGTTAGAAGGACTGCTGTCAGCAAAGGGTGGTCCAGGATTAATTACTCAGAACATGATTAAACATGTTGATTTCACAATGTAAGACCACAAGTTAGAAAATGCATCCAAGCCTAAACGTAGACCACTGGGTGGTGTTTCTTCTGCTACTGATGGTAAGGACATTGATGAATTGATGATATAGTGGTGGTGCTGGTGTAGGCAGGGCTGCTGTTAGAAATCACGGGGCCCCATACAGCCTACCTGGCTAACCCCCCCCCCCCCCCAATATATCAAGACAATATTTCCACTAAAAATACACTAAAATCATTATTAGTGGACACAAACATAACAAAGAACCTGTGTGAATTAGCCCTTTTTATTTGTTTTCTACATTTTAAAAAATTGATAGATAAATATTTTTTTTTTGTTTTTAATGTTAAAAGTGTTTACAATTATTTTATTATACAATTTTTATAAGTTATTTATTACAATGTTCAAATTTTTTTTTACGGTTTCGTATTTTTTTACAGGACAGACAAGCCTGCAGCACTGCGGGAGGGGGAGGCAGCACAATGAAAGGGGGGCACACAGGGAGGGGGGATCAGAAGCAGGCATAATAGGGAGAGGGATCAGTGTAGGAGAAGCAATTACAGGAACGATGCCCTGTGTCTGTGTCTCTCCCTGCAGCAGCTGAAAGCTGGCAGGAGGGGGGGGGACTGGCTTTTAGCTGCTGCCTGCAGAAGGCCACACAACGCTACCTTCTGTAATTGCCCCTCCGCCCCACCGCACCGATTCTCCATGCTGTTAGCCCCCCCGGTGTACCCGGTGTACCCGGGACCCCATCAGTGGCCCTGGGTGTAGGACTAATACAGTGACAGTCGCAAGTTGTCAACATGAGGATTTTCATACAATTTTTACAACAGGAATGATATGTTTGTACTGTAATATCATTAGAAACACTTGTACACACATAACATTATAGTTTGAGTTATGAAAATTTTAGTTACATTTACGTCCACTCCAGACCAAAATGTTTTTCCATGTATCCTTTGCAGCAATTCTCACTGAACACTACCGCAAGGTTCTTTAACAAGTTGTTATTTTTAACAACGCATTACTGTCTCTTTTGTAACTGCAATGTCAGTTGTTTATTGATGTCACTGGGCTCAAACTGGGGAGATTCACCCTCTATTTGCCCTGTTTACCATTATCACCAAATCCAGAACAGAAATTGAGGGGACCTCTATTCTATTGATCCTGATGGCTAGCTAGGATTTCCCCTCATTTTCTGTGGTGGCTAGGGAACTGAAATTGAAGGTAAAACTCTGCAGTTGGATGAAGGTAGAGATGGGGAGGTCTGGAAAAAAAATAAAACATTTGGGGAAAAAAATGTTTTTTTTTTTATTTTTTTCCAAAGCTGTATTTGTTGTTTACGGGAAAAATTGGGAAGAAGTGTGGAATATGATCTATTACAATGATAAATAATATATTTTTGACATGGTATTCAAAATTTAACACAAAGGCCTTAGTGAAAGATTTCTGAGGCTTTATGTAAAGTCTTAAACTATTGCAAGTTTTCTCATCTGAAGACAAGCAAATCCTGGGATACAATTCAAGAAACTCTGTACTTAGAGAATAGAGTTTTCAAACAGGAGAAATATTCATTTCTGCCACTAGGGGGCACTGCAAGGGGAAAAGCTCCAGTTTAGTTTGCTTGTGGGCTCCATCTTGTACCTCCTACAGTTGGGTGACAGTAGATGATAGTTTCTGTCCTCTCTGACCTTAATTGGCAGGTAAGAGGGTACATTTGTCTGACAAGTTAGGTTATATTGTTTAACCTATAAATTATTCCTAATAATGTTCTCCACCATAACAGCATAAGGTTTTCCTATAGTCTGGTCAGTATATTGTTTTTTTTTTTCCTCCTCCCAGTGAAATGGTTAGACCAACATAGAGTTTTGAAAGACATTAAAAATACCTAAGGTTTGAGTAGGTGGTACCCAGATGTGTATACTAGTTATTGCACCAACATCCCCATAAAGATCAAAAAAGGAACAAAAAGGGGTATCTTGGGACTTTAACGGTGCAGGAAAGTATCACTATATAACAAATTTCTGAAACATCTCATGTAAAAAATGTATCAATAAAGTTTTATTTATACAGAATTTAAAAATGAAACAGAAAAAAACGTGCAAAATTGCACAGACATACACAATACATGAGAGAAGAAGGCCTATGTATCAGAAACAGACATTATATACGCTAGATGATGACCGGTTTTGCCAAAAGACAGGCTTCTTCAGATCCTTTAGCGTGAAATAGGAGTTCCTATATTGCGATGAAACATATATCAAATAATGCAAAAACAAACATTACTATAATAGTACAGCCATTACAATTGCAATGAGTAAAATTGCAAAGAAATACTGAACCAACCTGTGTGCTGGTGTTTCCACGTCAAACAGTGTAAGTAATGGCCTATACTGTATGTTATCTTTTTTACCCATTTTCAATACAATGAATATAGAGTAATTAATTAAATATCTGCATATTTTTCAGGATATCACTCTCTAATTGGGTGGCTCCCTTGTTTACCTCCCTCTGCGGGAGTCCATTAGTGGTTGGATCCGTATGCACCTGGAGGTCTCTTTTCTCCATAATCTCTGGCTCACACAACCGTGAAATCTCAATACCTGCGCCAGCACACAGGTTGGTTCAGTATTTCTTTGGTTTTGGCTACCTGGGAAGAACTGATACAAATCATGCATGAATTTTACTCATTGCAATTGTAATGGCTGTACTATTATAGTAATGTTTGTTTTTGCATTATTTGATATATGTTTCATCGCAATAGAGGAACTCCTATTTCACGCTAAAGGATCTGAAGAAGCCTGTCTTTTGGCGAAACCGGTCATCATCTAGCATATATAATGTCTGTTTCTGATACATAGGCCTTCTTGTCTCATGTATTGTGTATGTTTCTGCAATTTTGCACGTTTTTTTCTGTTTCATTTTTAAATTTTCTATAATTAAAAATACCTAATGGAATTATATGATGAGGACTATACAACCATGAAAGTGCAAGTAGCTTTTCCCTTCAGAGATCTCATTCCAGAAATACTCTTTCTGCTGCTTCTGGATCATCACAATGTGTTCCTTCACCAGCAGCATCTTCAAGTAAGGAAGTGTTGCAAACCACAACTTCCAAAAAAATACACAATATCTTCATTTATAGATAAAATGGCACCTGAAAATCAGGAGAACATTGATCAAGCCCTTTCAAGAGCAATATATGCTTCTGGACCAGCATTGTCAATAACTGAAAATGCATATTGGCAGGAAGCTTTTCATGTATTACAAGGGGAAGGGGGTGGTTACCCGTTCTCATGTATAGGTGAAACTTTCTTAACCACTTCTGGATCAAAAGGATTTACCCCCTAATGACCAGGCCATTGTTTTGTGATATGGCACTGCGTTACTCTAACTGACAATTGCATGGTCGTGCGATGCTGTACCCTAATAAAACTGATGTCCTTTTTCCCCACAAATCGAGCTTTCTTTTGGTGGTATTTGTTCACCTGTATGATTTTTATTGTTTGTACTATAAACAAAAAAAGAGCGACGATTCTAAAAAAAACAAAAAAAAAAACAATATTTTTTTTACTTTCTTCTATATACCATTCCCCAAAAAAAAATTTAAAATCAAATTTTTTCATCATTTTGGGCCAATTTGTATTCTGCTACATATATTTGGTAAAAAAAATTCCAATAAGTGTATATTGATTGGTGTACACCAAAGTTATGGCGTCTACAAACTAGGGAAAATATTTATTTCATTTTTATTCTTTTTAATCGGACACCTAACTGACATTTTTGACACCTTTTGGGGGACCAGTGACATTACTACAGTAATCAGTGTTAAAAACACTTTTACTGTACTGACAGTGGCAGGGAAGGGGTTAACACCAGTGGCAATCAAAGGGTTAAATGTGTCCCTAGGGGGTGCTTTCTAACTGTGGGGGAATGGGCTGGCTACATGAACACAGAGACCTGTGTTCCTAAATAATAGGAACACAGGATCCATGTGTTCATTACTGATGGAACAGCGCTCTGTTGTGTTTACAATGTTAGACCGGCCGTTCTGTCTCCAAGGGGAGCGATCATGGGTCCGCTGACCTGCTGATTAGCTTCCCCTGTGGTGAATGGGCGCACGCGCCCCCCACTAGTGGTCCTGCAAAGCGACGTACAGGTACATCTTTTCGCAGGACAGAGCCAACCTGCCCCTGTAAAACTACGGCGGCTGGTCGGCAAGGGGATAACATATACAGTCCTTGTTATTCCATTTGCAATAAAAATAATACAATTTTAAGAATCAAGATTAGTTTATTTACTGAATAAGTTGTGTTTTTACAATATGGAAAAATCCCATGAGCAGCTATGTATAGGTAGAAAAAATGGGGGGAAGTACCGCGCTTCAAGGGGTATATATAAATATAAAATAGCTAAGTGATAATAAATGATGAAAAATTATTGTGAAAAATATGTTGATGAAAATAGTAAACAATGAATAAATGATAAAGTTGGTATTTCCTGTGTTATGTACAAGTAAATAAATAAAGCAAGCTAATTATATATGACGATGAATAATAAAAGTGCTAAAATTATTAAATATACAAAGCCGTGTATACAATATAATACAAAACATAAAAAATAAATAGCAAAAGTGCTTATGGTGGTACTGTGTACAAAATACGTAATATGAAGGTGATATGAAGTGTACCAATAAAGTGCTCTGTGCAAATAAATTCTCAATATATTCTCAAATTAATGAAGATGATATGAGTATACCAATAAAGTGCTCTGTGTAAATCAATACATATTCATAAAATGTTCTCTCAATATATTCTCAAATGAGATAAAGTGCCAAAATATATCATAAAGGTGCTCAAGTGTCCCAAATAGCAAAAAAACAGTAAACGTAGATCTTCCTCTTCTGTGTGTCACACTGATATTTCTTCCACCTTTACCCCATGTGATTCAAAAAGTGCTCTTCGGTGCTCATCACCTATAGGTGTGCCTCAGGTAATGCGCCTCTAGATCTACTAAAGATCTGATCTCTCCTCCTCTCCTTCTCTGGGTATAAAGATGGAGTATAAGGTATGATCTCTCCTCCTCTCCTTCTCTGGGTGAACATAGGTGGGGTATAAGGGATGGTGGTGTGTTCCTCCTTATCTGGATCAAGCTGGGACTCACTGGTGATGCCTTGGATCTCGAAATAAGGGGCCTATATAGTGTAGTATTTCAATTTACATTTATTAGAAAAAAAGTATCAACTCACATTTAAAATTGCCGCTATCAGCCGCTGTGCCGCAGGACTTGTATCTCCGTGTCCCGTAACGTCACTTCCGGTGCTCTGTCCTACGTGTTACGTCACGATCACATGTGACTTCTTCAGGGGGTCTTGTGAATGCTGCAGGTACTGATCACTTACCTTTAGGTAGGTGCTGATACTCAAATATTATGTTGGAGTGCTGCGCATATAAGTGATAGGAAGTGCTGGAGAAAAATTCTAATTATATAAAATGTGTGTAAACCGTTGCTATTAATGTGAAATTAAACTTCAATATTATAAATGGTGTATAATAAGTGCAACGTGAACCATAAATTTTAGTTCGAGCACCCCGCTGCCCAAATGCATTTTGCCGACTGAGCTGATTATAGGTATTTCATGGATTAAATTAATACACACCTGGGAGCAATCATTGTTCTTGATAAAACACACAGGGTTCACCGACCAATCAAATCCCCTGGTGCCGACACGAACGTAGGGGAGGGGCCAAGCAATTGTCGGTGAACAGAGAGATACATTTGATTCATGCAGCAAAGGCGGCAGATTTGAAGTGTTCATGTTTCTTGGATAATTGTCTGTACAGCTTGGTGCGCTATAGAACCAGTATCACGTGAGTGGATTTTAACTTTTTAATAAAACATTCCTTCATTTCCGTTACTGCACTATGGATCTTCTTTATTTTGTCCCCCACATGGATGGCTGAGCATCAGAACGATGCATCGGAAATACATCTATCTGGGCGATTATCATCTAGCAGTGAATATGCATGTTGCTTGGTCCATAGCTGCACCAGCTTTAGAAATGCATGTTCAGGGTGTGCCACCCCCAGCTCCTTGTTGTTTGTAATGTATTCAGTCTGACCAGACTCTGGGGTTGAGCACCCCACCCTCCCACACCTGTACTCTATCAGTGTCCACTAGCTAGTAGATATAAGAGGAGTCCCTCATAGTGCATTTGCACATCTCTCCCAGTAAGGAGTAAGTATCTCCAATGGTTTGACAGGCTGGATTCATCCTTCTTTTTATGGATAGTGTAGGACCCACTGACAATGGGGTACTTTGACGTAGTGGTGGGCTTGAGCACGATATGGCCATATGGTGGGACTAAATCCCCATTTTTATTTATTGATTGCCTTTATATTTGATAGTCATTTCTTTTGGATGTGTGCGTTATTCTTTGTATATATTTATGTTGCTTGGTCCATAGCTGAACCAGCTTTAGAAATGCATGTTCAGGGTGTGCCATCCAGCTCCTTGTTGTTTGTTAGCAGTGAATAGTGGCATTCCAGGAGAGCATCATATAAATCCAAGCGCACTGAATTATCCTTTGAGGTAAGCACATACCCTTGGGGGAACATCTATATCCGTACATCCGTTTATTAATGACTACTGCATGCGGACCATTCAGCGGAGCATTAATTGAACAAGGCAGAGGCGTAACTAGAACCTTCAGGGCCCCGCTGCAGGAAACCATGAAGGGACCCCTGGCCGGGGGCCCTTCCCTTCAAGCCTGTGACTATTCCCACTGATCCTGGGGCCCTTTACTCTTGTTGCGGGACTCTCGTTGCGGGACCCTTTCACAAGTTCTGCAGTGGGCCACCTTCCTGCCATGTTGGGGCCTCCCCACAGTGGCACAATGCCAGGGCCCGGTTACAAGTGTGACCTTTGCGATCCTGGAAGTTCACCCACTGGTGTCAGTTGTTTTTATTTTTTTGGTATTTTAATTGTATTATTTTTTATCATTTTATTTTATTTTTTTTACAATGTCACTGACTATGACTCTGTCTATTCAGAAAAGGAAGGAGCTGGCTGGTAAATTACCTATTTACCGACCCCTTCCTGGTTCTCTATTGTGACACATCCCCTGCAGCAGCCGGCAGGAGAGGGTAGGGAGCACAGTAGGGGGGGGGGGGGCAGCAGAGTGGGGGGGAGCACAGTAGGGGGGGGGACCAGGGGAGCATACAGGGGCCCAGAGACAGCAGAACACAAGTGAACTGGATAGGAGGAGTGGTGGGGGCAGCATACAGAGGAACCAATCTCCTCCATTTTCCTCCTGCAGCTACAGGTGGAAAAAGGAGGACAGTGATTTCTCTACATGCGGCCTCTGCCGCCCCTCCTATCCAGGTATACAGGGGAGCCGCACAGGGCCCCCTGGAGAATGGGGCCCGGTTGCGACTGCAACCCCTGCAACCCCTGTAGTTACGCCCCTGGAACAAGGGTGATCAAGTATCATCACCACCACAGACTCCACATATATCTGTGAACGTTTACATGGCAACTGTGTTTCTATATTAGAAAAGACACAGAATCTACAACAATGTTTCAATCACAACAGTTGATATATTTGTATATTTAGGGCTCACGGTTCAGCACTTTATATTTGGCTTTATTATTGGTTTTTTAGATGATTGGTTTATAATACGGATTGATTTTTAATTAAGTATATTGAGGCATTTGTTATATTGGCTTTATTGCACATTTATGTTTCACGTTGCACTTATTATACACCATTAATATTGAAGTTTAATTTCACATTAATAGCAACGGTTTACACAAATTTTATATAATTATAATTTTTCTCCAGCACTTTCTATCACTTATATGCGCAGCCAACACTCCAACATAATATAAAAGTTGTGTTTTTATTTTAAGTGTTATACTTTTATATACACTGCCATTCATGTTTCCAGTGTAACAAAATTACTTTTTATTGGTAAAATTACTCCACAGCAAATTTTATTTCAATTTTCACAAAATTTACATTTGTTCTTGAAAAAACAGGGAAAGAAATGTTTTTTTTTTCATAGCTTCAAAATTTCCAGGAAGTTCACATCTCTAGATGCCGGTGACAAAACTGCTGTGTTATATTTACATGACCTTCATGTAAATAGAGCAATATGTTTTTTGACTTTTGTTATACCCTAATCAGATTGCTGAGAGCACTAGCTACATATTTGTCTATATCCATTGATATGTAAATTGTTGTAAATGTTGATGTTTGCAATGTTTTGCACTGAAAACAGCCATTTTATGTACTTTTTTGAAGCGTCAATAAAAAAATTGTCTCTGTCAGTAAATTTCATGAGTTGTGTCAGTAAAACAATGGTGCTGTCAGTACATTTTTAGCATCATAGTCATAGTCATGGTTAGTCATAGACTTAGTTAATCTGGTTGAAAAAAGACACAAACTCCATCCAGTTCAACCAACAAAAAGGGGAAAACTAAATGAAAAAAAATTCAGGAGGTTGGCAACAGCCGCAACACTGAACAAGCCCTTATTGACCTCTGTAGTTGCAGGCATTGTAAAGCAACTTATCCTCAAAGTTTACAAGAGAAACAATCTATTAGCAGCTCACCTTGCTTCACTATCCCAGAGTACCTGCTCCGTGTTTACATTAGAGATTAGAAGGCTGTAGTTGCCAAATCACTGCTGCAAAGGGGAGTACGATGAGTTGAGCTGCTGGGACTTCAGTGCCTATGCTGTAAAATTTGAGAATGAATCCTATATACAATATTTACCATAAGGTGTAAAGGGGGCAGAATAGTGTGGCTCATTTTATTTCTTTGCTACATAGGCGTTCTATAGGCAATTCAGGCGTCTGTAATTTATTTGATGTCTAACTTTTTGGTGTCATACTTGATAGAGGAGTTTGAGTTTTAAGATGTTATAAGATAGATGGGCAGTCAATTTTGCATCAAAATGATATGACATGATTTATGGATGACCCCCTTCCAAGGATCTGATCTTCCATAATCATGCATGCATTTCCAGTTTTATGTATACCAACACAGCAGCAGAATAAAACCAGGAATTACATTCAGATGTCAGCAAATGCATGAATGACGGCTTTATTCTTAGCTGAACCACAATTCCTTTCTAAAAAGCTAAAGCTTTTGAACCTTCTGATAGACGAGTAGTGTGTTTATATGTTGTGGTATGCTATTACGGCTTAGCCCTGTCTCACTCTTTAAACATCTCGAAAGAAACCTCCCAAGAGCAAGCCTCAGAGTATTACATTTCATAGCACTGCATGGATCATTGGAATAAAAGGATGCCTACTAAGAAACTCTAATTTATATCCCATAAGTACCATTACATGTTATTATTCCTATTATAGAACTCTGTTTTTGACATCTTGACCTCTAAAGTGCCCCTATTTATTATCTGGCAAACTGAAAAAAGCATGATCTATTCATCTAATGATACAGCCGTAAATAGTATAAAACCATTTTAAAGACATGCCTATTCTCTTCAGTTCAGTACTTTTTTCTAAAGAATTTGAAGGTTGCAGATTGTACAATAATTTTTCCATTGATAATGCGTGTTATTATTTTTTCCATTTTGACCCATTTTCCTATGATTGTTCTACCAAGCCAGTCCTTGGACCATGGAAAGGAAAACATTTCTATTAACAAATAGATAAGAATTTTGTTTTCATTCTTTGAGGGACACAAGAATCCTTTCACCTTTGGGTTATACTGCCACCTGGGGGGGAGGAGCACTGATGCAATGACGCGCACACTCACGTTGGAATAGGCGGACCGCCGCCCCCGGTTTCCCCGCCGCCTTTACCCGATGCTCTGAGTAGCCCACGCCGAGGAGAGCCGCTGTCTGGCCGCTTGAATGTAATATGGGTCCTTTGCTGCTGACCCCGGGCTTCCCGGCTCCCTCTCCTGCCACCACCGTGATTGAGAAGCTTGACTCACCCATCGCTCAATCAATGCTGAAGCCCACTGATCTTCTCCTATCTCTACCTCTAGATGCTGAATAGGGAAATTCCGTGGTGTTTTGTCCTCCCTGAATTTCTTCCCTGAGCGCGGTAAGCCTGCTTTAAGGGGGGGATTACAAGTGAAGGGGCTGACAGACCTTCTTACTGGGACTATAGGGTAAAAACCTAATAGTGACAAGTGGCTCCTCATAATAATTACCGAGGGACCCATTGTCACTGTACCTCTCTGCTGTTTGCTGTATACCCCGAAGGCCCTCCTCCTGTGCCCTCAGCTAAACTGTTCTTGATCTGACTGCTTTTGAGCCCTCCTGGCCTATAGAGACTGTGCTTATTGCTCTTAGTAGTAAATTATTTAACGCTGTTACTCGCTTTTACTGTTAAGTATCCAGGGATGCTTAGATACCTTTCCTTATCCTCACTGTTGCACTTCATAGTGGAGAGTATTTGGGATTGAAGATGAAAGGTAAATCAAAAGCCAATAAAGTAAACCAACCTGCCCCTAGCCCAGGGGGCATCCAGCGTTACATGTTGACAGAGACTAGCATTGTGGAAGAGGAATGGGATAGCCCTAGACAAGGGTCCTTAGGGTGGTCAGGGAGGGGCAACAAAATCCCATAATAGAGGAACTGCAAACAGGGAGGACCGGTAGCTTAGGAGCAACCAGACCGAAAAGTTCTGGAGGGATCCCTCAAGGAGGATCCAAAGTGCAAAATGGAAGCCTTAAAGGGGAAAGCCCAGCCCTAACAGCAGATGGGGATGCTGCCCTGGAGGAACCCCAAGCAGGTCTACCCCTTAATAAAGAAGTCTTAGCGGGTCTGCTGTCTAAACTGGAAACCTCTTTGATATCAGACATTGAGGGGTGGAGGGGTGACTTGATGTTCACAATCGTCTACTAGAGGATTTAAGTAAACAGATGAAATTTTGCAGAGAGTTAACCGATCTTTATTATATAAGTTAGAGGACTAGGAAAATCGAAGCCATAGGAAAATGTGCGTATAAAGGGCTTACCAGACAAGCAGGGGGAGGAAGACCTGATAACAGTGGTGCAATGTCTCTTTAAACCCCTTGCTGGGGAAAGAGCCCCCAGAAACCTTAAAAATTAATAGAGTGCATAGGGTGGGAGGATACCAAAGACAAGCTGGGGGTGTCCCAAGAGATGTGATTGTGAGGCTCCACTATGTAGAAGAAAAGATGATAATTATGGAAAAGGCCAGGAACTCCGCTGGGATCACTTTCGAAGGAGTAAATCTGCAGCTGTATACTGATCTGTCGGCTGAGACCCTGGCAAGAAGGAAACTTCCTAAACCCCTGATAGAACAGATGTGAATTTCTGATGTCTCATACCGCTGGGGTTTCCCAACCTGCCTTAAGGGGAAAAAAGATGGCCGCACAACAGTGTTGAGATTTCCAGAAGATTTGAGAGACTTTTGTAGTAAATTGAACTTACCACTTCCATCCTTGCCGGGGTGGGAAGAGAATTTGGGTTTACCAATAATGTTGAGAGAAGAACTGTGGGAGGGGGGAGGTGGAGGGGAGAGTATGTAGATGGAAGGGAGTGGGAGGAGGGAGTATAGGGCTTTGTTGTATTAAGGTTTCATGTGGGTTGTCTTCTGTGTCCTTTCTCCCTTTCCCTTCCCTGCTCCCTCCTTTTTGTGGAGGCGGCAGGGGAAGAGGGCTGGTGCGTACACTGGTTTAGTGGGTGGAGATGGATCAGAGCTTCAGGGTAGTGTCCCCCTAGGAAGGTATGGACAAGAGGTGGCACATGGTAGTGGGTTCCCAGATCCATACATTGAACAAGATCTGGACAGTTGTTCAACCCTCCGAGGGGAATACTTCTGTGGGAAGGGAAATGAGGTGGGGAAGGGGCAGGGGCCTTCTTCTTTTTTTTTCTTTTCTTTTTTCCCCCTCTCCAGGTCTTCTCTCAAGGAAAAGAGGTGCTAGCTGCTCTTTTGGTTGCCCATGGCTCTGGTAAATCTAGTGTCATACAATGTTAGAGGCCTGAATACACCTAGCAAAAGACATAAGGTAACTAAAAAATTGCATCATTAACACATATGCAAACACATATTACACAGGGAATAAATTGTCTTCCTGATTATTAGAGTTGAGTGAACCCGAACTATATAGTTCGGGTTCGTATCGAATTTTGGGGTGTTAGTGACACCTAACCGAACCCGAACATTTTCAAAAACTTTTGGGTTCGGGTCCGTTGTTCGGTGATTTCTTCCCGCTTTCTGAAGGGCTGCACAGCAGCCAATCAGCAAGCGTTTTACTTCTTGCCCTAAGAAGCCATCACAGCCATGCCTACTAATGGCATGGCTGTGATTAGCTGAGTGCAGCATGTGACCCAGCCTCTTTATAAGCTGGAGTCACGTACTGCCGCACGTCACTCTGCTGATTTGAGCTTAGGGAGGGGATGTTGGTGCCGCAATCAGGGACAGAATAGGGCACAAATCAGAAGAACCTGTGCTACTTTAATCCACAAGATACAGCAAATAGAGAGGGAGGGAGGGAGCTTCAGCAATCCAACATTTCTGTACCCAGCCACTGCAGGGGAAATCTTTTTTTTGTAATCCATCTGTTACTGAGGTGGTGCTCGGCGACCATATTAGCCCACCCGGCCAGGGACATCAGCCTAATTGATTTGAGCTTAGGGAGAGGATGTTGGTGCCGCAATCAGGGACAGAATAGAGCACAAATCAGAAGAACCTGTGCTACTTTAATCCACAAGATACAGCAAATAGAGAGGGAGGGAGGGAGGTAGCTTCAGCAATCCATCATTTCTGTACCCAGCCACTGCAAGGGAAACCTTTTTTTGTAATCCATCTGTTACTGAGGTGGTGCTCGGCGGCCATATTAGCCCAGCCAGCCAGGGACATTAGCCTAATAGTATTTTGTAGCTCAGTGAAGGAAAAAAAAATATTTTTTTTCTGGCTGCTCAAGTCCCCTATATTGCCTTTTGTATGTTTAAGGGGTGACATAGTCCATTTGTCTAGCCTGGGATCTGTGGTGCCACAGAGCACTTGTGTATACAATGCACTAAACCGTATATTCCATTTCAGCTATCAAATAGTGCATCAGTGTATTTTAGTTAAAAAAAAAAGGTCATCATGATCCACCAACCCTTTTTTACACCACCAAAATATATATTTGACATTTCTGCGGTGAAATAGAGAATCCGTGTAATTTTGAGGGAAAAGCCGTATTTCTTGTCCACGTAACAGTTCTGCATACACCGTCCAAGGACATATTTTATATTTCTGGAGGAAAATAGTGCTTCTTTGTTTTTTATAGAAAAAAAACTTTATTCAAGGTCCACCAAACAGTCTGAAATACCCATTCCAACCACCTATTTTACATTGCTGCTGTGAAGTACAGCATAAGTGTATATTTTTGGACCAAAAAGTGGTAATCCTGTTCCACAGAGCATCTTGAAATACACCGCTTAAATACAGATTTCACATATTTTTGTTGGGAAAAAGCAATATTCTTGCTTCACAAACCAGTTTTACATGCATGGTATAAATATCTAATTTAAATTTACAGCAGTAAAAAACTGCATTTTGGGGTTTTATTGAAAAAAGCCGTGTTTTAGGTCAAAAAAACAGTTGTGCATCTGACGTTTAAATAATTATTTTGATATAGCAGTTCAATACTGCATTTGTGAATTTTGGTGACCAAATCTGTGTTCTGGGTCCCCAAATCTGGTGTCCATACATAGTATAAATATATACTCTTAATGTACAGCGGTTAAAAGCTGCATTTTGGGGTGTTATTGAAAAAAGCCGTGTTTTTAAGGTGTTTTTTGCTGCTGCCCCGGCCTCTCCCTCCACCTCTGGCATCACCGTGGCACCTGGCGACCAGCAAACAGAGGCTGTTCCACCAACACCACCACATACGACACCATCACCAAGCATCTCCAACATGTCACACGGCAGCATTCAGCTGTCAATCTCCCAAACATTGAAGAGAAGGAGGAAATGCTGTCTTTCAGTCTGGTGGAGAGGGACTGTTTCAAACAGCTGATGGCGGTGGCTGTCCACCAGTATGTTGTTCCCAGCCGCCACTACATTTCCAGGCGAGCTGTCCCTTCCCTGCACAACCAAGTGGAGGATAAAATCAAGTGTGCGCTGCGCAACGCCATCTGTGGCAAGGTCCACATAACCACAGATACATGGACCAGTAAGCGCTGCCAGGGTCGCTATATCTCCCTAACTGCACACTGGCTAAATGTAGTGGCATTATTCGTTGCCTCCTGTTGTTTCCTCCTCCTACTCCGCATCATTCTCCTCCTCCTCCTCCTCTTCTACCACCCCCACATCCGGTCATCAAAAGAACCTCATCCCCAACTTCAGCACAGCCCAGGGTAAACATCAGCAGGCGATTTTAAAACTCATGTGTTTGGGTGACAAACCCCAAACCGCACAGGAGCTTTGGAGGGGCATAGAACAGCAGACTGATGAGTGGTTGCTGCTGGTGAGCATCAAGCCCGGCCTGGTGGTGTGCGATAATGGGCAAAATTTCATTGCAGCTCTGGGACTAGCCGGTTTGACGCACATCCCTTGCCTGGCGCATGTGCTAAATCTGGTGGTGCAGAAGTTTCTTAAAAACTACCCAGACATGTCAGAGCTGCTGCTGAAAGTGCGGTCCGTATGTGTGCGCTTTCGGCATTCTCACCCTGCTGCTGCTCGTCTGTCTGCGCTGCAGTGTAACTTCGGCCTTCCTGCTCACCGCCTCATATGTGACATGCCCACCAGGTGGAACTCCACCTTACATATGCTGGAGAGACTGTGCGAGCAGCAGCGGGCGATAGTGGAGTTTCAGATGCAGTATGCACGGATCAGTCGCTCTGCAGATCAGCACCACTTCACCAACAGTGACTGGGCCTGCATGCAACACCTATGTACCTTGTTGCGGTCTTTGGAATACTCAACCAGCCAGTGCTGATGATGTCGTTGTTAGCATGACAATACCCCTTCTATGTCTCCTTGAAAAAAATATTACAGCGATGATGGAAGAGTATGCGGCACAGGAGGAGGAGGAAGAGGGGCTATTTCGAAGGTTTCAGGCAGGTCCTACAAAAGTGGCTTAGAGGGTGGGTTCCCGCACCAGCAGAGGCCAGGTACACATGTGGACAGCCAGGGCACACTTCTGGAGGAGGAGGAGGAGGAGGATGAGGTAGAGGAGGAGGAGGAACCGGTTTCACTGCAGGATGGCATCCTACGCAGCTCAGGGCCATCACTGGAGCATGGATGGGGGGATACGGAGGACACAGATGATACACCACCTACAGAGGACAGCTTATCGTTACCTCTGGGCAGCCTTGCACACATGAGCAACTACATGCTGCAGTGCCTGTGCAACGAGAGCAGAGTTGCCCACATTTTAACTAGTGCTGACTACTGGGTTTCCACCCTGCTCGATCCCTGGTACAAGGACAACGTGCCCACCTTAATTCCTGCACTGGAGCGTGATAGGAAGATGCGTGACTGCAAGCGCACGCTGGTAGACGCGTTCCTGAGGGCATTCCCAACTGACACGGGGGAACAAGTGGAAGCACAAGGCGAAGGCAGAGGCGGAGGAGGAAGAGGTCACCAATGCAGCTGTGTCACGGCCAACTCCTCAGACAGCAAGGTTAGCATGGCCGAGATGTGGAAACGTTTTGACAGCGCGCCACAGCAAACTGCACCACCACCTGATAGGGAACGTGTTAGCAGGAGGCAGCATTTCAACAACAGGATGGAACAGTACGTGTACACACACCTCCACGTACTGACTGATGGTTCTTCCCCTATTCAACTTCTGGGTCTCCAAATTGTCCACATGGCCAGAGCTTGCCCTTTATGCCTTGGAGGTGCTGGCCTGCCCTGCGGCAAGTGTATTGTCTGAACGTGTATTTAGCACGGCAGGGGGCATCATTACAGACAACGTGGACAAGCTCACATTCATTAAAATGAACCAGGCATGGATCCCATAGGACATGTCCGTACCTTGTGGAGAATAGACATTTATAACTGCCTCACCCTCAACCATACATTCTTGTACTCAACGGCACTTCTTTATTGAATCCTCTTTTTTTAATTGTACCATTATTTTGGGGGAAACCCCAAGTTCAATGAACCTCTCCTCTGTCTGGGTGTCAGGGGCCTATAAATCAGTTAATCACCTGCTGCTTTGCTGCGTGACATTAACCTCTTTTTGCCGTCAAATGACCTCTCCTCTGTCTGGGTGTCAGGGGCCTAAAATTCTGTTAATCGCCTGCTGCTTTGGTGCGCGACATTAACCTCTTTTTGTTGTCACATGACATCTCCTCTGTCTGTGTGTCAGGGGCCAAAAATTCTGTTAATCGCCTGCTGCTTTGGTGCGTGACTTTAACCTTTTTTTGCTGTCAAATGACCTCTCCTCTGTCTGGGTGTCAGGGGCCTAAAATTCTGTTAATCTCCTGCTGTTTTGGTGTGTGACAGTAACCTCTTTTTGCCATCACATGACCTCTCCTCTGGATGCCAAGGGCCTACATTGTAGCTAATCACCTGCTGCTTTGGTGCGTGACATTAACCTCTTTTTGCCGTCAAATAACCTCTCCTCTGTGTGTCAGGGGCCTAAAATTCAGTTAATCGCCTGCTGTTTTGGTACGTAAAATTAACCTCTTTTTGCTGTCAAATTACCTGTCCTCTGTCTGGGTGTCAGGGGCCCAAAATTCAGTTAATCACCTGCTGCTTTGGTGCGTCACATTAACCTCTTTTTGCCGTCAAATGACCTCTCCTCTGTCTGGGTTGTAAGGGGCCTAAAATTCTGTTAATCTCCTGCTGTTTTGGTGCGTGACATTAACCTCTTTTTGCCATCACATGACCTCTCCTCTGGGTGTCAGGGGCCTAAAATTCTGTTAATCTCCTGCTGCTTTGGTGTGTGACATTAACCTCGTTTTGCTGTCAAATGACCTCTCTTCTGTCTGGGTGTCAGGGGCCTAAAATTCTGTTAATCGCCTGCTGCTTTGGTGCGTGACATTAACCTCTTTTTGCCGTCAAATTACCTTTCCTCTGTCTGGGTGTCAAGGGCCTAAAATTCAGTTAATCGCCTGCTGCTTTGGTACGTAATATTAACCTCTTTTTGCTGTCAAATTACCTCACCTCTTTCTGGGTGTCAGGGGCCTAAAATTCTGTTAATCTCCTGCTGTTTTGGTGCGTGACATTAACCTCTTTTTGCTGTCACATGACATCTCCTCTGTCTGGGTGTCAGGGGCCCAAAATTCTGTTAATCGCCTGCTGCTTTGGTGCGTGACATTAAACTTTTTTTGCTGTCAAATGACCTCCCCTCTGTCTGGGTGTAAGGGGCCTAAAATTCTGTTAATCGCCTGCTGTTTTGGTGCGTGACATTAACCTCTTTTTGCCGTCACATGACCTCTCCTCTGGGTGTCAGGGGCCTAAAATTCTGTTAATCGCCTGCTGCTTTGGTGCGTGACATTATCTTCTTTTTGCTGTCAAATGACCTCTCCTCTGTCTGGGTGTCAGGGGCCTAAAATTCTGTCACTCGCCTGCTGCTTTGGTGCGTGACATTAACCTCTTTTTGCCGTCAAATGACCTCTCCTCTGTCTGGGTGTCAGGAGCCTAAAATTCTGTTAATCGCCTGCTGCTTTGGTGCGTGACATTAACCTCTTTTTGCTGTCAAGTGACCTCTCCTCTGTCTGGGTGTCAGGGGCCTAAAATTCTGTTAATCGCCTGCTGCTTTGATGCATGACATTAACCTCTTTTTGCCATCAAATTACCTCTCCTCTGTCTGGGTGTCAGTTAATCACCTGCTGCTTTGGCGGGTGACATCAAGCCTGATTTTCTGCTATGGGACCTCTCTCCTCTGTCTGGGTGCCAAGGGCCTACATTGTAGCTAATCACCTGCTGCTTTGGTGTGTGACAGTAACCTCTTTTTGCCATCACATGACCTCTCCTCTGGGTGTCAGGGGCCTAAAATTCTGTTAATCGCCTGCTGCTTTGGTGCGTGACATTATCCTCTTTTTGCCGTCAAATGACCTCTCCTCTGTCTGGGTGTCAGGGGCCTAAAATTCAGTTAATCGCCTGCTGCTTTGGTGCGTGAAATTAACCGTTTTTTGCCATCAAACGACCTCTCTCCTCTATCTGGGAGTAAGGGGCCTAAAATTCTGTTAATCGCCTGCTGCTTTGGTGTGCGACATTAACCTCTTTTTGCTGTCACATGACATCTCCTCTGTCTGGGTGTCAGGGGCCAAAAATTCTGTTAATCGCCTGCTGCTTTGGTGCGTGACATTAAACTTTTTTTGCTGTCAAATGACCTCTCCTCTGTCTGGGTGTAAGGGGCCTAAAATTCTGTTAATCGCCTGCTGTTTTGGTGCGTGACATTAACCTCTTTTTGCCGTCACATGACCTCTCCTCTGGGTGTCAGGGGCCTAAAATTCTGTTAATCGCCTGCTGCTTTGGTGCGTGACATTATCCTCTTTTTGCTGTCAAATGACCTCTCCTCTGTCTGGGTGTCAGGGGCCTAAAATTCTGTTACTCGCCTGCTGCTTTGGTGCGTGACATTAACCTCTTTTTGCCGTCAAATGACCTCTCCTCTGTCTGGGTGTCAGGAGCCTAAAATTCTGTTAATCGCCTGCTGCTTTGGTGCGTGACATTAACCTCTTTTTGCTGTCAAGTGACCTCTCCTATGTCTGGGTGTCAGGGGCCTAAAATTCTGTTAATCGCCTGCTGCTTTGGTGCATGACATTAACCTCTTTTCGCCATCAAATTACCTCTCCTCTGTCTGGGTGTCAGTTAATCACCTGCTGCTTTGGCGGGTGACATCAAGCCTGATTTTCTGCTATGGGACCTCTCTCCTCTGTCTGGGTGCCAAGGGCCTACATTGTAGCTAATCACCTGCTGCTTTGGTGTGTGACAGTAACCTCTTTTTGCCATCACATGACCTCTCCTCTGGATGCCAAGGGCCTACATTGTAGCTAATCACCTGCTGCTTTGGTGCATGACATTAACCTCTTTTTGCCGTCAAATGACCTCTCCTCTGTCTGGGTGTCAGGGGCCTAAAATTCAGTTAATCGCCTGCTGCTTTGGTGCATGACATTTTAACCTAATTTTGCCGTCAAATGACCTCTCCTCTGTCTGTGTGTCAGGGGCCTAAAATTCAGTTAATCGCCTGCTGTTTTGGTACGTAACATTAACCTCTTTTTGCTGTCAAATTACCTGTCCTCTGTCTGGGTGTCAGGGGCCTAAAATTATGTTAATCGCCTGCTGCTTTGGTGCGTGACATTAACCTCTTTTTGCCGTCAAATTACCTTTCCTCTGTCTGGGTGTCAGGGGCCTAAAATTCAGTTAATCGCCTGCTGCTTTGGTACGTAATATTAACCTCTTTTTGCTGTCAAATTACCTCACCTCTGTCTGGGTGTCAGGGGCCTAAAATTCTGTTAATCTCCTGCTGTTTTGGTGCGTGACATTAACCTCTTTTTGCTGTCACATGACCTCTCCTCTGGGTGTCAGGGGCCTAAAATTCTGTTAATCTCCTGCTGCTTTGGTGCGTGACATTAACCTCTTTTTGCCGTCACATGATCTCTCCTCTGGGTGTCAGGGGCCTAAAATTCTGTTAATCGCCTGCTGCTTTGGTGCGTGACATTATCCTCTTTTTGCCGTCAAATGACCTCTCCTCTGTCTGGGTGTCAGGGGCCTAAAATTCAGTTAATCGCCTGCTGCTTTGGTGCGTGACATTAACCGCTTTTTGCCATCAAATGACCTCTCCTCTGTCTGGGAGTAAGGGGCCTAAAATTCTGTTAATCGCCTGCTGCTTTGGTGTGCGACATTAACCTCTTTTTGCTGTCACATGACATCTCCTCTGTCTGGGTGTCAGGGGCCCAAAATTCTGTTAATCCCCTGCTGCTTTGGTGCGTGACATTAAACTTTTATTGCTGTCAAATGACCTCTCCTCTGTCTGGGTGTAAGGGGCCTAAAATTCTGTTAATCGCCTGCTGTTTTGGTGCGTGACATTAACCTCTTTTTGCCGTCACATGACCTCTCCTCTGGGTGTCAGGGGAATAAAATTCTGTTAATCTCCTGCTGCTTTGGTGCGTGACATTAACCTCTTTTTGCCGTCACATGACCTCTCCTCTGGGTGTCAGGGGCCTAAAATTCTGTTAATCGCCTGCTGCTTTGGTGCGTGACATTATCCTCTTTTTGCTGTCAAATGACCTCTCCTCTGTCTGGGTGTCAGGGGACTAAAATCCAGTTAATCGCCTGCTGCTTTGGTGTGTGACATTAACCTCTTTTTGCCATCAAATGACCTCTCCTCTGTCTGGGAGTAAGGGGCCTAAAATTCTGTTAATCGCCTGCTGCTTTGGTGCGCGACATTAACCTCTTTTTGCTGTCACATGACATCTCCTCTGTCTGGGTGTCAGGGGCCAAAAATTCTGTTAATCGCCTGCTGCTTTGGTGCGTGACATTAACCTTTTTTTGCTGTCAAATGACCTCTCCTCTGTCTGGGTGTAAGGGGCCTAAAATTCTGTTAATCGCCTGCTGCTTTGGTGCGTGACATTAACCTCTTTTTGCCATCAAATTACCTCTCCTCTGTCTGGGTGTCAGGGGCCTAAAATTCAGTTAATCACCTTCTGCTTTGGTGGGTGACATCAAGCCTGATTTTTTGCTATGGGACCTCTCTCCTCTGTCTGGGTGCCAAGGGCCTACATTGTAGCTAATCACCTGCTGCTTTGGTGCGTGACATTAACCTCTATTTGCCGTCAAATGACCTCTCCTCTGTCTGGGTGTCAGGGGCCTAAAATTCAGTTAATCTCCTGCTGTTTTGGTGCGTGACATTAACCTCTTTTTGCCAACACATGACCTCTCCTCTGGGTGTCAGGGGCCTAAAATTCTGTTAATCTCCTGCTGCTTTGGTGCATGACATTAACCTCTTTTTGCCATCAAATTACCTCTCCTCTGTCTGGGTGTCAGTTAATCACCTGCTGCTTTGGCGGGTGACATCAAGCCTGATTTTCTGCTATGGGACCTCTCTCCTCTGTCTGGATGCCAAGGGCCTACATTGTAGCTAATCACCTGCTGCTTTGGTGCGTGACATTAACCTCATTTTGCTGTCAAATGACCTCTCCTCTGTCTGGGTGTCAGGGGCCTAAAATTCTGTTAATCGCCTGCTGCTTTGGTGCGTGACATTAACCTCTTTTTGCTGTCAAATTACCTCTCCTCTGTCTGGGTGTCAGGGGCCTAAAATTCTGTTAATCTCCTGCTGCTTTGGTGCGTGACATTAACCTCGTTTTGCCGTCAAATGACCTCTCCTCTGTCTGGGTGTCAGGGGCCTAAAATTCTGTTAATCGCCTGCTGCTTTGGTGTGTGACATTAACCTCGTTTTGCTGTCAAATGACCTCTCCTCTGTCTGGGTGTCAGGGGCCTAAAATTCTGTTAATCGCCTGCTGCTTTGGTGCATGACATTAACCTCTTTTTGTCGTCAAATTACCTCTCCTCTGTCTGGGTGTCAGGGGCCTAAAATTGAGTTAATCGCCTGCTGCTTTGGTACGTAACATTAACCTCTTTTTGCCGTCAAATGACCTCTCCTCTGTCTGGGTATCAGGGGCCTAAAATTCTGTTAATCGCCTGCTGCTTTGGTGTGTGACATTAACCTCGTTTTGCTGTCAAATGACCTCTCCTCTGTCTGGGTGTCAGGGGCCTAAAATTCTGTTAATCGCCTGCTGCTTTGGTGTGTGACATTAACCTCGTTTTGCTGTCAAATGACCTCTCCTCTGTCTGGGTGTCAGGGGCCTAAAATTCTGTTAATCTCTTGCTGCTTTGATGCGTGACATTAACCTCTTTTTGCCATCACATGACCCCTCCTCTGTCTGGGCGTCAGGGGCCTAAAATTCTGTTAATCGCCTGCTGCTTTGGTGCGTGACATTAACCTCTTTTTGCTATCAAATTACCTCTCCTCTGTCTGGGTGTCAGGGGCCTAAAATTCAGTTATTCGCCTGCTGCTTTGGTACGTGACATTAACCTCTTTTTGCCATCAAATGACCTCTCCTCTGTCTGGGTGTCAGGGGCCTAAAATTCTGTTAATCGCCTGCTGCTTTGGTGCGTGACATTAACCTCTTTTTGCTGTCAAATAACCTCTCCTTTGTCTGGGTGTCAGGGGCCTAAATCTCTGTTAATCGCCTGCTGCTTTGGTGCGTGACATTAACCTCTTTTTGCCGTCAAATGACCTCTCCTCTGTCTGGGTGTCAGGGGCCTAAAATTCAGTTAATCGCCTGCTGCTTTGGTACGTGACATTAACCTCTTTTTGCTGTCAAATGACCTCTCCTCTGTCTGGGTGTCAGGGGCCTAAAATACTGTTAATCTCCTGCTGCTTTGGTGCGTGACATTAACCTCTTTTTGCTATCAAATTACCTCTCCTCTGTCTGGGTGTCAGGGGCCTAAAATTCAGTTAATCGCCTGCTGCTTTGGTGCGTGACATTATCCTCTTTTTGCCATCAAATGACCTCTTCTCTGTCTGGGTGTCAGGGGCCCTAAAATTCTGTTAATCGCCTGCTGCTTTGGTGCGTGACATTAACCTCTTTTTGCCGTCAAATTACCTCTCCTCTGTCTGTGTGTCAGGGGCCTAAAATTCTGTTAATCGCCTGCTGCTTTGGCGGGTGACATCAAGCCTGATTTTCTGTTATGGGACCTCTCTCCTCTGTCTGGGTGCCAAGGGCCTACATTGTAGCTAATCGCCTGCTGCTTTGGTGCGTGACATTAATCTCTTTTTGCCGTCAAATGACCTCTCCTCTGTCTGGGTGTCAGGGGCCTAAAATTCAGTTAATCGCCTGCTGCTTTGGTGCATGACATTAACCTCTTTTTGCTGTCAAATGACCTCTCCTCTGTCTGGGTGTCAGGGGCCTAAAATTCAGTTAATCACCTGCTGCTTTGGCGGGTGACATCAAGCCTGATTTTCTGCTATGGGACCACTCTCCTCTCTCTGGCTGCTGGGGCCTAAATAACTAAAAGTGGCCTTTTCCATTGCTTGGTGACATTAAGCCTGATTTTCTGCTATGGGACCTCTCCGTTTCTGTCTGGGTGTCAGGGGCCTATATAAATGATAATGGCCTGTTCCATTGCAGATTGACCTGAGGCCAGTGTTGCTGTTACGGGACCGCTCTCCTCTTTGCGGGTGCCATGGTCCTGAATTAGTGAATGAGGCCTTTGGCACTTCCGGGTGAAATCAATACTGTTTTGGCATGATTGTAACTCTCCTCTTTGTGGGTGCCATGGGTCTGAATCTGTGAATGAGGCCTGTGGCATTGCTGGATTAAACCAATACTGTCTTTGCGTGATTTTAACTCTCCTCTTTGTGGGTCCCATGGGCCTGAAAGTTTGAATGGGGCCTGTGGCCCTGCAGGCAGACATGATTCCTTCTTGGCTGTGATGACAACTTCAACTCCCATGTATGGCTGCCATTGGCCTGAGTCTGTGAGTGAGGCCTGTGACACTGCTGGCAGACTTGAATCTTTCTTGGCTGTGATGTGAACTTCAACTCCCATGTATGGCTGCCATGGCCCTGAGTCTGTGAATGAGGCCTGTGGCACTGCAGGCAGACATAAATCCTTTTTGGCTGTGATGAGAACTTCAACTCCCATAGCATTCCCAGATGATGCCACCCCAACAGCCTATTCCACCTCCTCCTCCAAGTTGCCAATTGATATTGGTTGATTTTTATTTATTTTATTTAATTTTAAGTCTTTTCCCTATCCACATTTATTTGCAGGGGATTTACCTACATTTTGATGCCTTTTGCAGCCCTCTAGCCCTTTCCAGGGCTTTTTTACAGCCTTTTTAGTGCCCAAAAGTTTGGGTCCCAGATGAATTTAATCGGGTTCGGGGTCAAGTTCAGGTTGAGTTCGGATCCCGAACCCGAACATTTTCGTGAAGTTCGGCCGAACTTCTTGAACCCGAACATCCAGGTGTCCGCTCAACTCTACTTATTACTCTTCAGTACATGGGTCTTATTCAAGGATTAAATACATTTTAATAGAGCATCAACTCCTAGTCTCCTTTAAGGATGTGATAATTAAGTCCATCACATTCTCTGATCACGCCCTGGTGATAGTGCAGTTAGATCTAGCTTCAGCAACACCTAGAGGTAGAGGTTGGAAACTGAATGACTCCCTCATTCAGGATTCTAAGATAGTCAAGAAAGTACAGAAGGAAATGGAGAGCTTCATCTGTATTAATGATACACCAGGGATTTCACTACCCTGTGGGAATCACATAAGGTCTATATGAGGGGCATATTAATAGGTATTGAGACACTAAGAAAAAATGAAAAGAAGGAGAGGAGGAACCAGCTACTTAGGGAGATACATAAACTGGAACAACAGACTAGACCCAAAGGCATCCCAGAGAAGAGAGAGTTTTTTTTTTTTACTTTATTTTTATTTGCATATAAAAAGAGAAAATTTTACAAAAGTATTCCCACAAGTTGGGATTTCACATATTCATATTAATTTGTATGGTTGATTATACAATATTTAATACTATAAATACCATAAAATTCCCCCTTTCTTTCCCCCCTCCCTCCTAAGGTTCCTCCCTCCCTGCCCATGGCGCTCCGTCCTTCGTCATTTCTCCAAATTGATCATGCTTAATTATTTATTTCTATGTATTTGGTTGATTTTTTTAAATCTATCCATTTTTCCCATTTTTTTTTCCATATTTATTGGAGTCTCCACCTGCGTATTACATATGTATTCCATATTAAAGTTGTTGTTTATTTTTCCACACCATTCCTTTACTTTTGGACTATCCTCTTCTCTCCACTTTTTTGGTATTGTTCCTTTTGCTGCATTTAACAAGGTTGGGACCAGAGTCATTTTATATTTTTTTAAGGACATTGTTGTTTTGTGGAATAGGCAAACCCAGGGATCGTTTGGTATTATTATTCTTTTAATTTCCCCGGTCAGTTGTCTGACCTCTGTCCAAAAATCCCTTATCTTGGGACACTCCCAAAATATATGGAACACCGTTCCTGTTTTTCCACATCCCCGCCAACATTTATCAGTCTTATCTAGTTGATAAGAGTTGAGAAGTTGAGAAGAGAGAGTTGATTCATAAGAGAGGTAAATTGAGGGAACTTATGGAGCAGGAGACAAAAAACGCATTTCATATAGTTATGAATGAAAAATATCAATGGGGAAATAAACCTGGTAAATGGCTAGCAAAAGCAGTGAGGGAGAAAAAAACGCATCCCAAATTCCCAAAATTAAAAACGAGAGTAGAGAAATTGTCCATTCATCCCCAGATATTGCTCAGGTGTTCCACTGGTATAATAGTCAGTTGTACAATGTTAGACACAAAGAGAAAGGTAGGGATAGAGGTAAGGAAGATCTGGCTGCGAGGGAATACCTGCAGGAGCTTGATCTCCCAAGACTACCCAGTGAGGAGTTAGAGGAGTTAGAGGATTTAGAGGCCCCAATCAGAGGGGAGGAGGTGGGGTGGGCGATAAAGAACATGGCCGTGGGGAAGAGCCCAGGCCCTGATGGATATTTGATCCTGTATTATAAAAGGTTTAAAAAAATTCTATTTCCCAAACTATGCGAATACTTTAATAAACTGGGAAAGGGAAGAATTTAAGAGAGGAGTCTTTGCTTGCTTATATAACCCTCATAATGAAGGAAGGGAAAGATCCCACAGCACCAACGAGCTATAGACCAATTTCCCTTTAAAATACAGATTTAAAAATCTTCTCAAAAATAAATAGCAGAAAGATTAAAATCTTTACTGCCAAAATGGATACACAATAAACAGGTGGGCTTCGTGTCTGGTCGGGAGGGGAGGGAAAACTGCTTTAAATCACTCCTTCTGATCCATGAAGTAAAAAAGAAGGATATACTGGCTGTACTATTGTCCATAGATGCTGAAAAGGCCTTTGACAGGGTCGATTGGGGGTTCATGTTTGAAACTCTGAGACACATTGGAGAAACGATGATAAGATGGATCTCTGCCTTTTATTACCATTCAACGGCAAGAATAAGAATGAATGGCAGTTTGTCCCTCCCCTTCGAACTACACAACGGGACTAGACAAGGGTGCCCCCTTTCCCCAATGTTGTTTGTCCTAGCTCTAGAACCCTTATTGGCAGCAATTCACTAAAATCTGGACATTAGGGGGTTAAGAGTGGGGAGTAAGGAGTACAAGGTGGCTGCATATGTGGATGATGTTCTATTCCTTTTCTCTAACCCAAGGCTAACACTGGTGCTGGAGGAATTAGGGAGATATGGGAAGCTATCAAACTAACAATAGCTAAATCGGAGCTCTTGAATATCACAATATCAAAGAGAGAACAACAGCAATTCAGCCTAAATTCCCCTTCGTATGGTGTAGAGAGCAACTGGGATACCTTGGCATTAAATTGACTACTTCGTCAGCGACTCTGTATAAGGCAAATTATATACCAATGTTCAATAAGGTAAAGGAGCAGCTGAACTCCCTGAGAAAATAGACCTCTTTCATGGCTAGGTAGAATAAACGCGGTAAAAATGAGCATTCTTCCCAAACTCATATACATATTCCAAATGGTCCCAATTAGCCTACCTCAAGTCTCAACAGCCCGATAAAGTGAGCCCCACCACCCTGTCTTCTCTCCAGCAGCTGAAAGGACTCCCAGGAGAAGGGCCAGTCCACGCTTATCTACAGCGGTGGGTATGTTCTACGAGAGATGCAGAGGTTGGATGGGTGAGTAACGCTGTTTTCTGGACAATTTGTTTGAGGTACTGGGTGGGTGCAGACATTGGGAGGGCCCGTGGAACACAATCTACCTTAGAGAGGTTGGAAAGTTCCTCACTCAGCCCCCTAGGCTCCTCTTATGTCTAAGTCACCCTGTGTCTATTAGGGACACAGGGTGACCAAGAAGCCCAGTCTGGCCTGCCCAAACCAGACTTCCACAGACTGATCGGCTATGAGAGCTCCATGCGCCTTGCAGGACAAACTTACAAACTATTTGGAACGTTGTCAAGGAAGCTGCCATGATGGATTGACTCTTTGGGACTTGTTACCCGACTAACTCAGGCACAGACCGATTGGAGGTCTGGTACCTGGTTAGTCTACCTTTGGGGATGAAGATATGTGACAGTACTAACCGTCACTATGAGTGAAAGACAGATACTTAATGGTTTGGATGGCTTCAGATGGGACAGTAATATCTGTCAGAAATATCTCTCAGGAAATGTATGAAGATGAATGGTTTGACTTTTCAGACTTTTGTTAGAATATTGCAGGAGTGTCTCATAGACCCTTGCTAGATAGTGAGATGGGGTTTGTTATTGGTAAGTGCCTGTATTCCATTGTTTCTGTCTGCTTTAACATAAACTTATTATGGGATGTATATGTGTATGTGGGTTGGCTGAGACGGGGGAGGGGAGATTGTCCCACAGTGTATATCTCTTTGTGCATGTTTTTGAATAAACAGTTTAAGTTTTATTTCACCCTCAATCGAGAGTCCTGTCTCTTCTTGGAGGAATGTGCTACAAGGGATTGCTATGCTCTTCATATTCCCTTGAATAATCACTAAGCTCTTGTAAGAGCTTGTTCCTGCTTCACTCATGGGGAAAGAGAGGTTTACCTACTGGAACCTGGAGCCTTGTCATAGGTCCAGGGTGGTTAGGAGATGACGAGACCCCAACCAAGCTGCTGTGGTTCGTGGGGTCTGCGGTGGTTTTGGTGTCTGGTGGAGTGCTTTGAGCCCTCGGGAAGCACTTGGAGCATCTGCCAACGGAGGTACCCAGTCAGGGTGCCAGTTGATCCATTACAGAAGTTATTTGTAAAAGTTATATATGCTTGTTAAACGGAGCAATGGCTTGAAAATTCTGATAGAAAATTCAATAAAATGTTAATATACAAAAAAGAAAATACTGCTATCTATAGGAAGATTATTCAATATGAAGATTATTCAATTGCAAACAAAAAACTGTAGGCCAGTCCAGTGTAACCCCTCCTACTACCAGCATGGTTTTCTTTAATCAAGACGCTTCTTTACATTACTGTTAGAGCTGATCTCTCCAATTGCAACTTTCCGTTGTGTGGTTGTATTCAGCCTGGCATTTTGCGTGCCACTGAGTGCTGGACTGGTAGTTGAGGTGATAGCTTGGAAAAAAACCTTCAGTCACGAGTTCCACATAGGGCACTTTGCAGACTCCGCACTGGTAACAAACTAGCTGCAAAGTGCTTTTTAGGTTCAGAGATGTCTCAGCGCTTGTCCTGCCTAATTGTTCTTCCAAGCCAGTCCTTGGACTATGGAAAGGCAAACATTTCTACTAACAAATACATATGAATTTCATTCTCATTCATCAAAAGAGAAGTTTTTTTTTTTTTTAATTTATGCTTAGCTAGGTGGATGCAGCATCTGTCCACTGGTGCCCCTGCACTGAGAGCTAAGTGATCGGTTCTGACAGCTCCCCGAGCAAAGAGCTGCTGACTGTAAGTCAGCAGCTCTCTGCTCTGCCCCCTCCTCGCTCACTGGAGCACAGAGCTGTGGAAGTGCGGGGTGCGGCCAACTCAGGCTCTCAGTGGCTCGCTGAGAGGCTGAGCCGGGTGTCAGTCCACTTCTGTGATGTTCAGCCTGCTCTCTTCTGAAAATGGGTCACAGGAATGCATAACAAACTGCACTCCTGTGATCCATAGGAGATGTACAGCCAAACGAGCTTTGGCTGTACATCTCCTTTAAGGGACACAGGAAGCCTTTAACATTTGGGTTATACTGCCATATACAGGAGAATTAGACACTGGCAAAAAATAACTGTATGCCAGTCCAGAGTAACCCCTCCTACTAGCAGCATGCCTCAGTTTTTAATAATGTCCTAGAACAGGGATTCCCAAACTACGGCCCTGCAGCTGTTGCAGAACTACACATCCCAATTGTAAAACTCTGACATCCACATACATGACTAGGCATGATGGTAATTGTAGTTCCTGAACAACTGCAGGGCCGTAGTTTGGGAATCCTTGTCCTAGAAGAATGGACACCTTTTCTTCAGCTCTGCTGTATAAAAGACCAACATATTTTTGCTATCACCATATTTTTCTTCGACAAAGTTTTTCCTACATCAGAACCTTCTCTACCAGTGGCGGCTGGTGCTCAAAATTTTTGGGGGGGCGCAAAAAGAAAAATGTAATAGGTATTGCTTCGCGCCAAAAAACGCAGTAAAAAATTGCGTGACTTTGAAGCTGTGCCCCCTTCAATGCAATGAACACTGTGCTGTGCCCCCTTCAATGCAATAAACACTGTGCTGTGCCCCCTTCAATGCAATGAACACTGTGCTGTGCCCCCTTCAATGCAATAAACACTGTGCTGTGCCCCCTTCAATAGAATGAACAATGTGCTGTGCCCCCTTCAATGCAATGAACACTGTGCTGTGCCCCCTTCAATGCAATGAACACTGTGCTGTGCCCCCTTCAATGCAATAAACACTGTGCTGTGCCCCCTTCAATAGAATGAACAATGTGCTGTGCCCCCTTCAATGCAATGAACACTGTGCTGTGCCCCCACAATGCAGAGTTCAGCGTGCATGTCCCTTTCAATGCAGAGCGCCACAGCATTGTCCCCAATCACTGCAGAGCGCCACAGCATTGTCCCCATTGATTGCAGAGTGCCCACAGCATTGTCCCCCAATGATTGCAGAGTGCCACAGCATTGTACCCCAATGATTGCAGAGTGCCCACAGCATTGTACCCCAATGATTGCAGAGTGCCACAGAATTGTACCCCAATGATTGCAGAGTGCCACAGCATTGTACCCCAATAAATGCAGAGTGCCCACAGCATTGTACCCCAATGATTGCAGAGTGCCCACAGCATTGTACCCCAATGATTGCAGAGTGCCACAGAATTGTACCCCAATGATTGCAGAGTGCCACAGCATTGTACCCCAATGATTGCAGAGTGCCACAGCATTGTACCCAAATAAATGCAGAGTGCCCACAGAATTGTACCCCAATAAATGCAGATTGCACACAGCATTGTCCCCCAATAAATGCAGAGTGCCCACAGCATTGTACCCCAATAAATGCAGAGTGCCCACAGCATTGTCCCCCAATCAATGCAGAGACCAGCGTGCGTGCTCCCTTCAATTTAATGCACTTACCTGGCGGCGGCGGCGGGTTCTTCCCTCCTCGATCCAGTCCGTCCTCTCTGCGGCGGCGGCGGCGGGAAGGAGAGCGGCTTCTCCCTCGTCCTCCGAGCGGCGGTGACGGTGAGTGACTGACTCACGCACCGGCACCGCCCCCATTGTGACGTCAGGGATCGGATGTCCTGGATGATGATTGGTCCAGGCTGGAGACTGGACCAATCACAGTCAGGATATCCGAAAGTGGGGGTGTCCAATCGCAAGGACTTGCGCTCGGGTTACGCCCCCAGAAGGCAGCCGATCGGCGCCTCTTCTGGGACGTAAACCCCACCCCCCCCCCCTAGCCACCACTTCCATTACAGAGGCCGGCGAACCCAATTTTTTTTTTGTAAAACTTTATTTGTTCGCTTTGTCATTTTTTTTTTCTTTTTTTTTTTCTTTTTTTTAGGGGTAGGGGGGCGGCGCCCTGGCGCCCCCTATGCACGGGCCGCCACAGTTCTCTACATTGCTGTTAGAGCTGGTCTCTCCAATTGCAACTTTCCAGCATGGCTGTTAGACATGTGCATTTCGTTTCAGTCTGAATACAAATTTTTGACAGATTTTTAGTTACACACATAATTTGAATCGGTCAATCATTTTTCGACCGATCCAAATTATAATCGATCTGAAAATTTAAATTCCATTAGAAAACAAATAAACAAAACAAATTTTAATGGATTTCAACTAAATTTGTTACTATTCGTTACTATTTAATTCGGAGATTTGGAATCGACCGATTCAAATTCCGTGTGAAGAATAGCTGGTTGTTAAGCAGCGAGCCGGAAAGCCGCATCCTTAACCGCTTGCCGACTGCTCACAGTATATTTACTGCGGCAGTCAGCCCCTCACAGGCAGCCTGTGAGGCTCTGGGGAGCGAGTGCGCGCCCGCGGAGGCGCGCTCCCGCTCCTGCGCGGTCACGGACCCCCCCGCGCGTGTGACCGGCGGACCTGATGTCCGCCGGTCACTCGGCGATCGTCGGGGGAGAGGGAGAAAGTCAGGCGGCTTGTGTAAATAAGCTGCCTGTCATTCTCCTCGGTGTAAAAACACTGATCACACGGTTCTACAATGTAGAACCGTTGATCAGTGTCCCTACAGCTCAACAGACAGCCAATCACAGTAAGAATCACGCCCCTAGGGACACACACAGCCCCTCCCTCTCAAATAAAAAGTTAACCCCTTCACTACCAGTGTATTTTTACAGTAACAGTGCATATGTATAGCACTGATTACTGTAGAAATGTCACTGGTAACCCCAAAAGTGTCAAAAATGTCAGTCAAGGGTCCGATCTGTCCGCCGCAATGTCGCAGTACCGCAAAAAAAAAAAAAAAAAAAAATCGCAGATCGCCGCCATTACTCGTTAAAAAAAAAAAAACAACAAAAATGACAAAAATCTTTCCCTTTGTTAGTAAACGCGATAACTTTTGCGCAAACCAATAAAAATACGCTTTTTGCGATTTTTTTTACCAAACATATGTAGCATAAAACAAATTGGCCGAAAATGTTAAAAAATTTAGATTTTTACATTTTTTGGGGGGGAATTTCATATAAAAAAATGTGAAAAATATTGTTATTTTTGCAAAATTTACGCTCTTTTTTTGTTTATAGCGCGTGATAAAAAAAAAAAAAAAATCGCACAGGTGATCAAATACCACCAAAAGAAAGCTCTGTTTGTGGGAAAAAAAGGACGTCAAATTCGTTTAGGTCCAGCGTCGCACGACCGCGCAATTGTCCGTTAAAGTCACGCAGTGCCGAATCGCAAAATACCCCCTGGTCGTTTAGCAGCCAAATCCTCCGGGGCTTAAGTGGTTAACAACCCGACTTATCAGCTGTCAGCGGGCTTCCCAACTGACAGCTGAAATGTAAATAAAACAAATGCCAGCAATACAAAAATGTTAACAAAAAAATGCGTGAGGGTCCTCCCAATTGTAAGGGGAACCCCAAACCAAAAAAAAAAAAAAAAACCACATGGGGTCACCCCCAAAATCTATGCCAGACCCCATACAGCCCGGCAGGTCAGCCCCCCGATCCATACCAGGCCACATGCCCTCAGCATTGGGGGGGTGCTTTGGGAGGGGGGGCAGAGGGACAAGGGCCTCGTCCCGACAACCCTGGGCTGTATTTGTGGGGGTCTGTGGGCAGGGGGCTTATCGGAATCTGGAAGCCCCCTTTAATAAGGAGGCCCCCAAATCCCAGGCCCTCCCCCATGTGAATGAGTAATCCCCACCCACTAGGACAGCTGATCGCCGAATGCCTGATCCGCAGTTTGAAAGTTCCTAAATAGGTAAGCGGCAAGGCCACCTGGTGAAGTCACCTGTGGCCCCGTCCCCTTGTGACGTCACTGACCAGTCCTTCCTTCTTTGAAACATTGGTGACTTTCGTCTTTTTTTTTTTTTTGGGTGATTTGTCGTCAAATTATATTGGCTCATTTTTTATTGACACACTTCATGCACTTATAGCACTTTTACTCCCCACTCTGGGCTCCTTTGCAGATTTCTCTGCTTAGTCACTTTTCACCGGCACTCTAGTCCTTTTTTGGTAATTTCACAGGGACCTTTTTTCAAGCACGTGTATGCTACTTATCTTGGTCTTTTCACTTTTATCACTCACCTGTGGATCGCTGCATAGTAACTTTCATTCTTTTTAATTTTTTTTTTATCCATTTTTACATCCTGTGCACTTTCACATAGGCGTCACTTTTGATATAATGTTGGCATCTCTGTCGCTAGAATCACTTGGGGTTTCCCCTTCAGGAGAAATTATATTAAAATTAAATATTTTTGGCTTTATCACTGGTTTTTACTCTTTTCTCCCACCATCACTTGTACCGGTTCGTGTAGATGTTATATGTGTTTTTTGATACATATACGATTATAGCCATTTTGGTAAATGGGTGTTGAGGGGATGTCGCCTGTTGCTACACTTCGCAGTCTGTCGCTTGATTTTTACTAATGGGTAAGGATGGAATTAGATGGTTGTCTTGAGTATTTGTTACAATCCTCCTCCTCTTCCCCGTCCTTCAACTTGTTTGAAGTCCTCCCCCCCTTTGATCCGCTGCAGCCTTGATCCCTCACATTCTCTTTTCCTTCCTCTCCCCCCCCCCCCTTTTTTTTTTTTGGTCCATTTTTCTTTTATCCTAAGATTATATTATGATGTAGTAAAGCATTTATTGTTTGTTCATATTTTTGTTTGAAGGATTATATGCAATATATACTGATATGTACTGTTGTTTATTTTAGATTTTGTGAGATTTTGCAAGTCTGTCTGATATATATGTTTACATTACCTGGATCTTGAAGAAGCTACTATAGTGAAACGCGTAAATCCACAAGCGGATTATGTGTTGCATTTTGGACATACACTGTTAGATCTATACCAGAGAATTTGCATATATTGTATATATATATATATGTTACATTGTCTATAATTTTAATAAACATGTTATTTATTTTTATCCGTGGTCTCAATTGCTAATATATAGGCACATTTAAATCCCCATATCCAGAGTTTGGTAGATGTATCCCCCCCTATATTTTCCTTTTCCCCCCAACCCTACCAGTCGCTTACCAACCTGGTTACACAACCATTCCATGATTTACCTCAGGGGACGGTGCCAGTTGACCTATAGTCAGACCATTTCTCTCCATACAATTTTCATTCTTCACTTCTCACTTCACATTCAAAAGTGCCAACAGCAACACTCATGATTGTGCTCACATAAAATGTGCAAGTGCAATCTCAAAATCACAAAATCACCAATGTAATGCTCAATCCCTTTCATCACCGTGTGTGCACCCCATGTAATGGATTCTCACCAGATAAAATAACCTATTTGGTACAGCATGTCCATATAACCTTTCTTGGTCCTCAGATCAACATTCTTTAGGCCTACCATGTACCTCATAAAAGAGACATCTCCATAATATAATATTGTTTAAAACCACCACTTTATGGTTAAAAATATGATTACAGGTAAAAAAGCAATTCCAATGGCAGTTCTATTACATCACAACACCACAACTTCCTGTTCTGGTCATGACGTCACTTCTGCGCCTTTTTCCACAGATTCTGTATCTGATCTGTGCTATTCCCAGTCTTGCATTCTTTAAAAACCCTAAGACCACTAAAACTTTCCCAGTGCACCCTCTTTTCCAAGTCTTTCTCTACAGAGATTGGAAACACACAAAAAAAAAAATCTTTGCTCCCCCCAATCACTTATTAACCTTGTTAAAAAGTCTTTGTTAAAGTGTGGTCTCACTTTAATCTGAATCCAGCATTTTCTACAACAAAGCAACCACCATACCAAAAGAGGATGCACCGGTTTTTAATAACACAAGGGAACAGAACACAATACAAACAAATGCCTAACTATATGTTTAAAAATTATTGAAATTAGTGCTTAAATCATAGTGATAAATAAGTCCATTGTAAAGTCCGCAAGTTAGTTCATTGAGGTCCGTGTGCTGGCCTTAGTAGATCACAGGGAGCCCAAACCAAACTTCCACAGCCAGGGACAGCACTTGTAGGGAGCCCAACAGAAAACCAAGAATCTGCGTGAGTGGCTGACAAGAAAGATAAAAGAGCTCCAATCAATAGTAAACCACTGCTTTAATAAACAAACAATATCCACTTACAGGTAAAAGCTGTGTATGCCTGTGGAGGGGATCCCAGATGAATGGTATGATCCAACTCCCGGCCAGAGAGATAGAGGTGAGAATCAATTGCAGGGGACTGCTGGAGGATTCACAAACGAGAGGAAGCTCCGTCTAAGCCACTACAGAACATAGAACACCACCAGACTTAAAACGCTTGCAGAATGCAACCTGCCGCTACACAGTAACCAGCCTCACTCAGTCTTCATGGCAACAATGTGTTTTGCCTCTTTGTCAAGTCCTTTTGAGCTGCAAAAGTGCAGGGCCCTGCTGAGGACAGTCTCTCGGTTGGAATACACCCTAAAAAGCTGGGGATTGTGATACTTCTCCAGCGGGTACAAGCTCTAAGTCCGTGAGACACAAGAGTAGACCCACTATAAGAAGGCCCTGACACAGGTGGTTGCAGCTCTGAAGGAGAGTACCAACTTGCTGGCAATTGCCCTTGTTGCTTAGCAAGAAACCACACAAACACAGATAACTGATTTTCAGGAGGTGTTTAAGCAGCTCTCTCGGGCAAGCGACTGTTGCCCCTAGTAACCAGGTAGAATTTGAACCCACAACCAATGATGTGGAAGCATTACTCACCACCTTTGAGAGAACAGTGAAAATTGAAAGGAGAAGGCCCAAGAATAGTGGGCTGACCTTATTACCTCTTTTTTCACTAGGGATCCACAAAACGCTGACTATGACTTCCCTTTTCTTCTTCAGCTCCTCATTGGGGCTAGATGTTTCAGTCCTAGGGGAATACTTGGGCCCAACGTCTATTATAGGAGGAGCCAAGCAATGAGAAGCCACCCAAAGATCTTCTTTTATGTTCAAGAAGTTTGCATCACATGCCTTGAACTATGCAAGGGGCAGATTCAGTAGGTATCCCAGTAGGTTGTTGTGTCAGCTTAGAGTTTTTTCAGTGACTTGTGCAGATAGCAGAGAGAAGAAATCAGAGAGGAAGCAGTGATTTGGATCCAGGTTGGTGCACACTATAGAGGAATGTGCCTTGTTCATTTTTCATGTTTGAGGTTTACAACCACTTCAAGGAGAACATTTAGCACTACCCAAATGTGAGATTCCACAGTGATAAATGCTAGAGAACAGTTGACTGTTGTGAGTGGATTACTTCAAATGCCCGATGCTGAAAAGTGTTTCTCATTTTGCAATTATTTGTATTTTACCATATTGAGTTACCAAAGTCCTCAGTGAGGTTATAGAGTGGTTGCTAGTACTTGATATTGCTCATAATGATGCACTAGGATGATACAGGGGGACTGAGAACAGAGGTGCAGATAACGATTGGTTTTTCCTGGCTGAGGTTGAAAGCCCAAAGATGTACTATGCTTCCAGCTCCACCTGCCAGTGAAGCACTCTGGTATCACTCTTCTGAAATCCCTTGGTACTTCTGCTTATAATTAAAGCATTATTTGAGCACATTGTAATGGATTTTATTGGTCCCCTGATTTTGTTGGCCCAAGGACACCAATAAATACCTGCAGTTCTTAATTAGATATCACAAGGCTTTTCGCCTAAGAAATACTTACACTAAGAAAATTGCACGGTAGTTGTTCTATATGTTCTTTTAAGAACAGGGTTTCCCAAGGAGATCCCAAGAAAATCCTGACTGAACAAAGCACCCATTTTATGCTGAAGTATAAGACAGACCTATGCAAATTGTTCCAAATTAAGCAGGTACAGACTTCCATCACCCACCAACAGATGGCCTGGTTGAGAGGTTTAACAAAACTCAAAAAACTGTGCACACACAAAGATGGGAAGGATTGGGATTACTTGCTTGCTATTGCCTATGAGAGGACACCAACAAATTCATGGGATTTTTACTGTTTGAACTGGTATATCAGCAAAGACCCCGAAAAAATAGTCAAACAATATCTCTCAGATGTAAGATCACTAATTTGATGCCATTAGAGAAGGAACATCTCAAGAAGGTTCAAGAGTTGCAGAGAAGAGTGTACAACCAGTCAGCCAAAGTTAGGCAATTTCAGGTTTGAGACCAGGTGGCTGTACTAATATTCATGGTAGAGAGTACGTTTCTGGCCAAATGTCAGCAACCAATAGAGGTTGTGTAAAAGGTGGTAAACTGCAGATTACATCAGTCTTGAAAGAGAAAACCCTACTAAATCTATCACATGAATCTGTTCATGCAAATCCCAATTTCTCCCATCTTTGTCAACCACCTTTTTTAGCATACTTTTCAAGGTTTTATTAAATCTTTCGACCAAACCATCTGTTTGGGGGTGGTAGACAGAGGTACGGAGATGGGAGATTTTATATAATCTACACAGTTCCTTGGTAACCCTGGACATAAATGGGGTGCCCTGATCGGCTAAGATCTCTTTTGGGATTCCCACTCGACTAAACACCTGGACTAACTCCTTGGCGATAGCCTTAGCGGAAGTGTTACGCAAGGCTATGGCCTCAGGATAGCGTGTCGCATAGTCTAGGATTACCAGAATATGCTGGTGACCCCGGGCAGACTTCACTACCGGCCCCACCAGGTCCATGCCGATCCTCTCAAAAGGAACCTCGATGATTGGTAGAGGGACCAGGGGACTGCGAAAATGGGGCGATGGTGCCGACATTTGGCACTCAGGGCATGATTCACAGTACCCCCTGACATCTGCATGCAACCCGGGTCAGAAAAATCTCTGGGTGATTCTCTCCCTGGTCTTTTCGATAGCGAGATGTCCCCCCATTACATGACCATGGGCCAGGTCTAGGACCAACCTGCGGAAGGGTTTGGGAACCAGCAGCTGTTCAACCTCATCCTCTCCACGTTTTATCACCTGATACAGTAAATTGTTTTTAATGGCCATGTAGGGAAAAGACACCCCCCAGTGAGGATCTACTGGTTCCCCATCCACCATCTTAGCGTTTTCTCTGGCTCTAAGGAGGGTGACATCTCGTAATTGCTCGGTACAGAAATCCTCTCTCCTCACTTCTAAGTCAGGTACCACATTCTGGCTATTCTCATTGTCAGGTCCAGAAATGTCCTCCTGTTCATTACCCTCTGGCTGGGAGCTAGCTTCCAGGTCCTCCAGCTCCCCAGCCATGACAGGGAAAGGAAGAGGATCTCCAGCTCCCTCGATTCCCCCAACAGGGTTTCCTTCACTTTGGCAAAAAGGGTCTGGTGAGAGTTCCTGTGCTTCCGGAGCAGGGGGAGCTCTCTCCACCAGCCTCCCCTTGTTCTCCCACAATCTCCAAAAATGGGGGAAATCCCTCCCCAATAAAGCTTCATGAAGTAGCGAAGGCACCACCCCCACTGAATGGATTACACTGCCCCAAGGGGTATCAACCTCAACCACTGCTGTCTGGTAGTCCCGAGTGTCCCCATGGATGCAAATGACCCATAGTGCTGGGGTGTAATTTTGTGGGATTTACACAATCACTTCTGACTAGGGTCATTACACTTCCAGAGTCTAGCAGGGCTGTGAGCGGCTTTCCATCCACTGCAATAACACACATTTGCTTTTCAATGCGACTCTGACATTAAGCAGTATATGCGACCTGTGCAAACAAAGATATGCGTCTTTTCCTATAAGAAAAATCGCATTGCATAGGTTCATCATTTATAGGACAGTTTGCAGCAATATGCCCAAATGCATGGCAGCGGAAACACTGTATGTGCTCTATCCCCAGTCCTCTTAGCGGTCCCAAAGACCTTCCTGGCTTCTTTGGCCAGTCTCCAGGCCTAGGACCAACAGTCTCATTAGCTGTAACAACAGTCTTATCTAGTTTCCCCATGCACTTGAACCCTGGAACAGTCTTACCAGAACCGCTGGGCGGTCTTGCACCCCTAGACACACTGAAGTGGGGCGTAGACAGGTTCACCAAGTCCTCAGTAGCACTGTACCTCTCCACTAGGTCCACCAATTGGGTTGCAGTTTTGGGGTCCCCCTGTCCGACCCACTTCCTCAGAGCAGAAGGGAGCGCGCGCAGGTACTGGTCCATTACCACACGCTCCACGATCCGGGGGCCCGTCAAGGTCCCTGGTTGCAACCACTTTTTGGTGAGGTGGACCAGGTCAAACATTTGAGAACGGGGCGGCTTGCTGCTGGTATAGGTCCACTGATGCACGCGCTGGGCCTGGACTGCCATGGTGACACCCAAGCGCGCGAGTATCTCCATTTTCAGAGTCTCATAGTCCTGGGCCTTATCTGGGTCCAGATCAAAATAAGCTTTATGCGGTTCTCCTGTCAGAAATGGGGCTAACAGACCCGCTGAAATCCAATTGGGAAAAGACCGCTCCAGGTGGGCTGGATGTCAGGTGCTGGTCGGATCCGTCAATCCGGAATCACATGAAGCAAAAAAAGGAGATGACCGCACTCCGATGTAAATCAAAAATTGGAGTAAAATTTATTCCACATCAAACAAATAGGCAAACTGGAACAACACACTGTGGATGCAGGACACGCTAACAGACCCGCCCACTGTTCGTTTGGCCAACCTTCACAGACAGCGACCCTCTCAACAGTCGCCAGGTATGCTTCCACATCATCAGCCGGTGTCATCTTTTGCAGGTGGTACGAGGCACGTACCAATTTTGGTTTAGCTGGCACAGGAGATGCAAACTGCCGGTTCATCTCCTGCTGGGCTGCTTGTTGTGCTGCAGCAACCTCCTGTTGTGCTGCCTGTTGTGCTGCAGCAACCTCCTGTTGTGCTCTAGCGGCCTCTGCGATTTGGCGGTTCATCTCCTGCTGGGCTGCGTGTTCTGCTGCAGTGGCCTCCTGTTGTGCTGCCAGTTGTGCTGCAGTAGCCTCCTGTTGTGCTCTAGCGGCCTCTGCGATTTGGCGGTTTGTTTCTCGCTGAGCTGCATTGGCCTGTAGCAGGGCCTTTAACATTTCCTCCATCTTTAGAAAGTGCCCGCTGAGTCCACCACGTGTGGGAGATTAGCTCACAGGGATCACCTTTTCCAGCAAAATAAGGTCAGCATGCAGGTAATTTCTTAAAAGTCTGGTGGGTTGCCAGCTTTATTCAGCAGAGGTTTGCCAATATGAAACAAACAACAAAACAGTAAAATAAATCCTTGCTGTCCGGCGCTAAACTATACAGGAATTTTCCTCACTATACAGTGTGGGGCTGGTCCCCATCACCGACAAAACATATTGCAAAGCAAACCTTTTAAAGTCCAAACAGAGCTCCTCTCTCAGATCCCCTTCTGAGTCTCAGGCCAGAGCATTTCTGTGCTCTTTTCCTGTTAATTTAAAGTCCACCTGAGCATGGACTCAGGTAACTTACAATCTCTGGACCGGAACCTAGCCTGTCACAGAGGCTGGAAAAACCCGGGCCGGATTCCGGTTCAGTCTCTCACCACAGAACGTATGCGAGGTGAAATATAGCGGTTATCTACTATCTCACCTCGCATACCGTCACAATATATATATATATATATATATTTATTTACAGTATCTCATAAAAGTGAGTACACCCCTCACATTTTTGTAAATATTTTATTATATCTTTTCATGTGACAACACTGAAGAAATGACGCTTTGCTACAATGTAAAATAGTGAGTGTACAGCTTGTATAACAGTCTAAATTTGCTGTCCCCTCAAAATAACTCAACACACAGCCATTGATGTCTAAACCGCTGACAACAAAAGCGAGTACACCCCTAAGTTAAAATGTCCAAATTGGGCCCAAAGTGTCAATATTTTGTGTGGCCACCATTATTTTCCAGCACTGCCTTAACCCTCTTGGGCATGGAGTTCACCAGAGCTTCACATGTTGCCACTGGAGTGCTCTTCCACTCCTCCATGACGACATCACAGGGCTGGTGGATGTTAGAGACCTTGCGCTCCTCCACCTTCCCTTTGAGAATGCCTCACAGATGCTCAATAAAGTAAAATATTTACAAAAAATGTGAGGGGTGTACTCACTTTTGTGAGATACTGTGTGTATATATATATATATATATATATATATATATATATATATATATATATATATATATATATAAATATTCTGTATACATACAGTGAGGGAAAAAAGTATTTGATGCCCTGCTGATTTTGAACGTTTGCCCAATGACAAAGAAATTACCAGTCTATACTTTAATGGTAGGTTTATTTTAACAGTGAGAGACAGAAAAACAACAAAAATATCCAGAAAAACGCATTTAAAAAAAGTTATAAATTGATTTGCATTTTAATGCCCTTCGCAAAACATGACTTAATATTTGGTGGCAAAATCCTTCTTGGCAATCACAGAGGTAAGACGTTTCTTGTAGTTAGCCACCAGGTTTGCACACATCTCAGGAGGGATTTTGTCCCACTCCTCTATGCAGATCCTCTCCAAGTCATTAAGGTTTTGAGGCTGACATTTGATAACTGGAAACTTCAGCTCCTTCCACATATTTTCTATGGGATTAAGGTCTGGAGACTGACTAGGAAACTCCAGGACCTTAATGTGCTTTTTCTTGAGCCACTCCTTTGTTGCCCTGACTGTGTGTTTTGGGTCATTGTCATGCTGGAATACCCATCGACGACCCACTTTCAATGCCCTGGCTGAGGGAAGTAGGTTCTCACCCAAGATTTAACGGTACATGGCTCCATCTATCATCCATTTGATGCGGTGAAGTTGATCTGTCCCCTTAGCAGAAAAACATCCCCAAAGCATAATGTTTCCACCTCCATATTTGATGGTGGGGATAATGTTCTTGAGGTCATAGGCAGCATTCCTCCTCCTCCAAACACGGCGAGTTGAGTTGATGCCAAAGAGCTCAATTTTGGTCTCATTTGAACACGACACTCACCCAGTTCTCCTCTGAATCATTCAAATGTTCATTAGAAAACTTCAGACGGGCCTGTACATGTGCTTTCTTGAACAGGGGACCTTGGGGTGCTGCAGAATTTCAGTCCTTCACGGCATAATGTGTTACCAATTATTTTCTTCATGACTATGGTCCCAGCTGCCTTGGGACCATTGACAAGATTCTCCTGTGTAGTTCTGGGCTGATTCCTCACTGTCCTCACGATCATTGAAACTCCACAAGGTGATACCTTGCATGGAGCCCCAGACCAGGGGAGATTGACAGTTGTTTTGTGTTTCTTCCATTTGCGAAATATCACACCAACTGTTATCACCCTCTCACCAAGCTGCTTGGCGATGGACTTGTAGCCCATTCAAGCCTTGTGTAGGTCTACAATCTTGTCCCTGAAATCTGGTCATGACCATGGTGAAGAGATAAGTTGAATGTCTAAATGTGATCAGTAGTAGAGGAGCTAAAAAGTAGCTATTTATATACCAGATTGCAACCAAAGCCAATGCATTATCAGAATTCTCCAAATAAAAACATGTTGACAAGCATATAAAGTAGTAAATCTAGTAGTAGAAATCTAAGAAACTGATTGATTTGACACCTCATCAAGAGTGCAATTTCATTATCTAGAAAGACATTGTCCGTGGAGGATATTACATAGTTACATCATTTGTGAGGTTGAAAAAAGACATCAGTCCATCCAGTTCAACTTATGATGTGTGTGTGTGTTTGCTGTTAACCGTACATTGTATACCCCTTTATGTTGTGGTCTTTAAGGTGCCCATCTAATAATTTTCTGAAACTATCGATGCTCCCTGCTGATACCACTGCTTGTGGAATCTTACTGCTCTGACAGTAAAGAACCCCCTACGTATTTTAAGGTTAAACCATTTTTCCTCTAGTTTTAGTGAGTGGCCACGTGTCTGTATTCCCTTTCTCTAAAATGTTTGTTCCTTATGCTAGGGTCCTCGCCAGTACAGTATTTGTACATTGATATCATATCCCCTCTCAAGCGTCTCTTCTCCAGACAGAATAAGTTCAGTACTTGTAGTCTTTCCTCATAGCTGATGTCCTCCATTCCCCTAATAATTTTTGTTGCTCTTCTCTGGACTCTCTCCAGTTCCAGCACATCCTTTCTGAGGACCGGTGCCCAGAACTGGACGGAATACTCCAGATGTGGCTGGACCAGAGTCTTGTAGAGTGGCAGAATAATTTCTTTATATCTGGAGTGAATCCCCTTTTTTATACATGTCAGTATTTTGTTGGCTTTGCTTGCAGCGGCTTGGCATTGCATGCCACTGCCAAGCCTGTTGTCCACTAGTACCCCCAGGTCCTTTTCCATCTTAGATTCACCAAGAGGTTCCCCCCTAGTGAGTAGCCTGCTTTCATGTTTCTGACGCCCAAGTGCATTACTTTACATTTTTCAACACTAAACCTCATCTGCCATTTAGTTGCCCACCCCATTATTTTGTTCAGGTCCGCTTGTAAGGTTTCCACATCCTGCATAGAAGATATTGGCATGCTTAGTTTAGTATCATCCGCAAATACCGAGATTGTGCTGGATATCCCCTCTAGGTAGTTTATGAATAAATTAAACAGGATTGGCCCCAGGACAGAACTTTGGAGGACCCCACTTTCCACACCCGCCCAATCCGAGTACTCCCCATTTATCACCATCATCTGGATTCTCCCCTGGAGCCTGTTCTCTATCCAGGTACTCACCCTATGGTCCATACCTACGCACCTAAGTTTGTACAGTAAGCGTTTGTGGGGGACTGTGTCAAATGCCTTTGCAAAGTCCAGATACACCACATCTACGGGCCTTTCTTTGTCTAGATGGCAACTCACTTCATCGTAGAAGGTTAATAGATTGGTCTGGTAAGAAAGATTTTTCATGAATCCATGCTGATTACTACTAATAATATTGTTTTCATTACTAAAGTCTTGTATATAGTCCCTTAAAATCCCCTCCAAAATCTTGCAGACTACTGATGTTAGGCTGACCGGCCTATAGTTACCTGTGATATATCTCAGCCCTTTTTTAAATATTGGTACCACGTTGGCTTTTTTCCAATCAGCTGGCACCATACCCATCTGTAGACTATCCTTAAAGATCAAGAATAATGGTCTGGCTATCACCTGGCTGAGTTCCTTAAGTACCCTCGGGTGTAAGCCATCTGGTCCCAGTGATTTATTTACTGTATGTTAAGTTTCTCTAGTTTAGTTCTAAGTCTATCTCCTGTTAACCATGGCGGTACTTCCTGAGGTGTATTATTTAATTCATCATTACAAGCTGGGTTAGCTATTAATGATAATGATTAGGGTTGAGCGAACACGGACTGTATTATTCGTGTTCGTACCGAATAATTGGATTTTTGTTACCCGAACACGGACCCGAAAACTTTACTGTATATTCGGGTAAAAATCTGTGTTCGGTCGTTTTATTTCCGGGTTTTGCATGCATTGGCACGCTTTTCATGGCGGGCTTTCAACAGCCAATCAACAAGCGTTTAACTGGTGTGCCTAAGCCATCCCAGCCATGCCTACAAATGTATTAGTAGCTGTGATTGGCCGTCTGAAGCATGTGACCAAGTCTTTATAAGTTCGAGGCAGCGCCGCTGCGGCGTCATTCTGCTGTGTACTAGTTCAGGGACAGAGCACACATACGTGCTGGCTGCTGATTAGGGACAGACAGGCAGGCAAAACTCATTTGTGTCCGCATAGAATTGAGGGACAGGTCGGAGTGTGTTAGGCAGAGCGAGTTGTAGGCATTTTAGGGCGAGGCTGCTGCTGATTTTTAGGGTCAGTGTGTTCTACAAACTACAATCAATAGTGTGGGGTGGGGTTTGCAGTCACCCGATCTACGATCATCATCTTATCAATCCTTTTAGGGAGAGAGTCTGCTGATTTTTAGGGTCAGACAGTGTGTTCTTCAAACTACAATCAATATTGCTGTGTGGGTTGGGATAGGAGATAGGCAGGTGTCAGTGGTCCACATCCATTTTGCTGTGTGTGGGCTGAACACAATCTTTTTGGGGTGCAGTGAACACAATCTTTTTGGGGTGCAGTGAACACAATCTTTTTGGGGTGCAGTGAACACATTCTTTTTTGCCCACTGAGGAGGAGGGAGAAAAGTATTTTTCTATCAGTCACTGTGTGCAGCATTTGTCCTTCAGCTGTGCTGTGCTGACTGATCATACACTGCTGTGTTCACATGTGCTATTATTGAGAGGTTAAAAAAATTATACACTTTTTTTCTATTCCACTATTCAATATACAGACTTGGGTTAAAAAAAATGTAATTGTGGCCTGCAGCAGAGCTGAATGATATTTGGGGTTTTTGGGGTTCATCTCATACTTCTGAAGATTTGAGGGTGCTGCCTGTTCCAAACTCCTCCTACTCCTCATCCAGCCTTTTAGGGGTACAAACAATAGTAATTGGGGCCTAGTGTGGTTTTGTACGTGTGAGATACAAACACTTTTTTTGATCATATTTTCTATTCCGCTATTCAATAAAAACCTTTGGGGATCAATTAAATTGCGGGATAGTCTGTGTTGGTACGTGTGAGATCCACCTTTCCAAGTTTTTGGGGTTCATCTCATACTTCTGAAGATTTGAGGGTGCTGCCTGTTCCAAACTCCTCGTACTCCTCATCCTGCCTTTAAGGATACAAACAATAGTAATTGGGGCCTAGTGTGGTTTTGTACGTGTGAGATACATACACTTTTTTTGATCATATTTTCTATTCCGCTATTCAATAAAAACCTTTGGGGATCAATTAAATTGCGGGATAGTCTGTGTTGGTACGTGTGAGATCCACCTTTCCAAGTTTTTGGGGTTCATCTCATACTTCTGAAGATTTGAGGGTGCTGCCTGTTCCATACTCCTCCTACTCCTCATCCAGCCTTTTAGGGGTACAAACAATAGTAATTGGGGCCTAGTGTGGTTTTTTACGTGTGAGATACATACACTTTTTTTGATCATATTTTCTATTCCCCTATTCAATAAAAACCTTTGGGGATCAATTAAATTGCGGGATAGTCTGTGTTGGTACGTGTGAGATCCACCTTTCCAAGTTTTTGGGGTTCATCTCATACTTCTGAAGATTTGAGGGTGCTGCCTGTTCCAAACTCCTCCTACTCCTCATCCTGCCTTTAGGGGTACAAACAATAGTAATTGGGGCCTAGTGTGCTTCTGTACATGTGAGATACATACACTTTTTTTGATCATATTTTCTATTCCGCTATTCAATAAAAACCTTTGGGGATCAGTTAAATTGCGGGATAGTCTGTGTTGGTACGTGTGAGATCCACCTTGCCAAGTTTTTGGGGTTCATCTCATACTTCTGAAGATTTGAGGGTGCTGCCTGTTCCATACTCCTACTCCTCATCCAGCCTTTTTGGGGTACAAACAATAGTAATTTGGGCCTAGTGTGGTTTTGTACGTGTGAGATACATACACTTTTTTTTATCATATTTTCTATTCCGCTATTCAATAAAAACCTTTGGGGATCAATTAAATTGCGGGATAGTCTGTGTTGGTACGTGTGAGATCCACCTTTCCAAGTTTTTGGGGTTCATCTCATACTTCTGAAGATTTGAGGGTGCTGCCTGTTCCAAACTCCTCCTACTCCTCATCCTGCCTTTGGGGGTACAAACAATAGTAATTGGGGCCTAGTGTGCTTCTGTACGTGTGAGATACATACACTTTTTTTGATCATATTTTCTATTCCGCTATTCAATAAAAACCTTTGGGGATCAGTTAAATTGCGGGATAGTCTGTGTTGGTACGTGTGAGATCCACCTTGCCAAGTTTTTGGGGTTCATCTCATACTTCTGAAGATTTGAGGGTGCTGCCTGTTCCATACTCCTCCTACTCTTCATCCAGCCTTTTAGGGGTACAAACAATAGTAATTGGGGCCTAGTGTGCTTCTGTACATGTGAGATACATACACTTTTTTTGATCATATTTTCTATTCCGCTATTCAATAAAAACCTTTGGGGATCAGTTAAATTGCGGGATAGTCTGTGTTGGTACGTGTGAGATCCACCTTTCCAAGTTTTTGGGGTTCATCTCATACTTCCGAAGATTTGAGGGTGCTGCCTGTTCCAAACTTCTCCTACTCCTCATCCTGCCTTTAGGGGTACAAACAATAGTAATTGGGGCCTAGTGTGCTTCTGTACATGTGAGATACATACACTTTTTTTGATCATATTTTCTATTCCGCTATTCAATAAAAACCTTTGGGGATCAGTTAAATTGCGGGATAGTCTGTGTTGGTACGTGTGAGATCCACCTTGCCAAGTGTTTGGGGTTCATCTCATACTTCTGAAGATTTGAGGGTGCTGCCTGTTCCATACTCCTCCTACTCTTCATCCAGCCTTTTAGGGGTACAAACAATAGTAATTGGGGCCTAGTGTGCTTCTGTACATGTGAGATACATACACTTTTTTTGATCATATTTTCTATTCCGCTATTCAATGAAAACCTTTGGGGATCAGTTAAATTGCGGGATAGTCTGTGTTGGTACGTGTGAGATCCACCTTTCCAAGTTTTTGGGGTTCATCTCATACTTCCGAAGATTTGAGGGTGCTGCCTGTTCCAAACTTCTCCTACTCCTCATCCTGCCTTTAGGGGTACAAACAATAGTAATTGGGGCCTAGTGTGCTTCTGTACATGTGAGATACATACACTTTTTTTGATCATATTTTCTATTCCGCTATTCAATAAAAACCTTTGGGGATCAGTTAAATTGCGGGATAGTCTGTGTTGGTACGTGTGAGATCCACCTTTCCAAGTTTTTGGGGTTCATCTTATACTTCTGAAGATTTGAGGGTGCTGCCTGTTCCATACTCCTCCTACTCCTCATCCAGCCTTTTAGGGGTACAAACCATAGTAATTGGGGCCTAGTGTGGTTTTGTACGTGTGAGATACATACACTTTTTTTGATCATATTTTCTATTCCGCTATTCAATAAAAACCTTTGGGGATCAATTAAATTGCGGGATAGTCTGTGTTGGTATGTGTGAGATCCACATTTCCAAGTTTTTGGGGTTCATCTCATACTTCTGAAGATTTGAGGGTGCTGCCTGTTCCAAACTCCCCCTACTCCTCATCCTGCCTTTAGGGGTACAAACAATAGTAATTGGGGCCTAGTGTGCTTCTGTACGTATGAGATACATACACTTTTTTTGATCATATTTTCTATTCCGCTATTCAATAAAAACATTTGGGGATCAGTTAAATTGCGGGATAGTCTGTGTTGGTACGTGTGAGATCCACCTTTCCAAGTTTTTGGGGTTCATCTCATACTTCTGAAGATTTGAGGGTGCTGCCTGTTCCATACTCCTCCTACTCCTCATACAGCCTTTTAGGGGTACAAACAATAGTAATTGGGGCCTAGTGTGGTTTTGTACGTGTGAGATACATACACTTTTTTGATCATATTTTCTATTCCACTATTAAATAAAAACCTTTGGGGATCAATTAAATTGCGGGATAGTCTGTGTTGGTACGTGTGAGATCCACCTTTCCAAGTTTTTGGGGTTCATCTCATACTTCTGAAGATTTGAGGGTGCTGCCTGTTCCAAACTCCTCCTACTCCTCATCCTGCCTTTAGGGGTACAAACAATAGTAATTGGGGCCTAGTGTGCTTCTGTACGTGTGAGATACATACACTTTTTTTGATCATATTTTCTATTCTGCTATTCAATAAAAACCTTTGGGGATCAGTTAAATTGTGGGATAGTCTGTGTTGGTACATGTGAGATCCACCTTTCCAAGTTTTTGGGGTTCATCTCATACTTCTGAAGATTTGAGGGTGCTGCCTGTTCCATACTCCTCCTACTCCTCATCCAGCCTTTTAGGGGTACAAACAATAGTAATTGGGGCCTAGTGTGGTTTTGTACGTGTGAGATACATACACTTTTTTTGATCATATTTTCTATTCCGCTATTCAATAAAAACCTTTGGGGATCAGTTAAATTGCGGGATAGTCTGTGTTGGTACGTGTGAGATCCACCTTTCCAAGTTTTTGGGGTTCATCTCATACTTCTGAAGATTTGAGGGTGCTGCCTGTTCCAAACTCCTCATACTCCTCATCCTGCCTTTAGGGGTACAAACAATAGTAATTGGGGCCTAGTGTGTTTCTGTACGTGTGAGATACATACACTTTTTTTGATCATATTTTCTATTCCGCTATTCAATAAAAACCTTTGGGGATCAGTTAAATTGCGGGATAGTCTGTGTTGGTACGTGTGAGATCCACCTTGCCAAGTTTTTGGGGTTCATCTCATACTTCTGAAGATTTGAGGGTGCTGCCTGTTCCAAACTTCTCCTACTCCTCATCCTGCCTTTAGGGGTACAAACAATAGTAATTGGGGCCTAGTGTGCTTCTGTACATGTGAGATACATACACTTTTTTTGATCATATTTTCTATTCCGCTATTCAATAAAAACCTTTGGGGATCAGTTAAATTGCGGGATAGTCTGTGTTGGTACGTGTGAGATCCACCTTTCCAAGTTTTTGGGGTTCATCTTATACTTTTGAAGATTTGAGGGTGCTGCCTGTTCCAAACTTCTCCTACTCCTCATCCTGCCTTTAGGGGTACAAACCATAGTAATTGGGGCCTAGTGTGGTTTTGTACGTGTGAGATACATACACTTTTTTTGATCATATTTTCTATTCCGCTATTCAATAAAAACCTTTGGGGATCAATTAAATTGCGGGATAGTCTGTGTTGGTATGTGTGAGATCCACATTTCCAAGTTTTTGGGGTTCATCTCATACTTCTGAAGCTTTGAGGGTGCTGCCTGTTCCAAACTCCCCCTACTCCTCATCCTGCCTTTAGGGGTACAAACAATAGTAATTGGGGCCTAGTGTGCTTCTGTACGTGTGAGATACATACACTTTTTTTGATCATATTTTCTATTCTGCTATTCAATAAAAACCTTTGGGGATCAGTTAAATTGTGGGATAGTCTGTGTTGGTACATGTGAGATCCACCTTTCCAAGTTTTTGGGGTTCATCTCATACTTCTGAAGATTTGAGGGTGCTGCCTGTTCCATACTCCTCCTACTCCTCATCCAGCCTTTTAGGGGTACAAACAATAGTAATTGGGGCCTAGTGTGGTTTTGTACGTGTGAGATACATACACTTTTTTTGATCATATTTTCTATTCTGCTATTCAATAAAAACCTTTGGGGATCAGTTAAATTGCGGGATAGTCTGTGTTGGTACGTGTGAGATCCACCTTTCCAAGTTTTTGGGGTTCATCTCATACTTCCGAAGATTTGAGGCTGCTGCCTGTTCCAAACTTCTCCTACTCCTCATCCTGCCTTTAGGGGTACAAACAATAGTAATTGGGGCCTAGTGTGCTTCTGTACATGTGAGATACATACACTTTTTTTGATCATATTTTCTATTCCGCTATTCAATGAAAACCTTTGGGGATCAGTTAAATTGCGGGATAGTCTGTGTTGGTACGTGTGAGATCCACCTTGCCAAGTTTTTGGGGTTCATCTCATACTTCTGAAGATTTGAGGGTGCTGCCTGTTCCAAACTTCTCCTACTCCTCATCCTGCCTTTAGGGGTACAAACAATAGTAATTGGGGCCTAGTGTGCTTCTGTACATGTGAGATACATACACTTTTTTTGATCATATTTTCTATTCCGCTATTCAATAAAAACCTTTGGGGATCAGTTAAATTGCGGGATAGTCTGTGTTGGTACGTGTGAGATCCACCTTTCCAAGTTTTTGGCGTTCATCTTATACTTCTGAAGATTTGAGGGTGCTGCCTGTTCCATACTCCTCCTACTCCTCATCCAGCCTTTTAGGGGTACAAACCATAGTAATTGGGGCCTAGTGTGGTTTTGTACGTGTGAGATACATACACTTTTTTTGATCATATTTTCTATTCCGCTATTCAATAAAAACCTTTGGGGATCAATTAAATTGCGGGATAGTCTGTGTTGGTATGTGTGAGATCCACATTTCCAAGTTTTTGGGGTTCATCTCATACTTCTGAAGATTTGAGGGTGCTGCCTGTTCCAAACTCCCCCTACTCCTCATCCTGCCTTTAGGGGTACAAACAATAGTAATTGGGGCCTAGTGTGCTTTTGTACGTGTGAGATACATACACTTTTTTTGATCATATTTTCTATTCCGCTATTCAATAAAAACATTTGGGGATCAGTTAAATTGCGGGATAGTCTGTGTTGGTACGTGTGAGATCCACCTTTCCAAGTTTTTGGGGTTCATCTCATACTTCTGAAGATTTGAGGGTGCTGCCTGTTCCATACTCCTCCTACTCCTCATACAGCCTTTTAGGGGTACAAACAATAGTAATTGGGGCCTAGTGTGGTTTTGTACGTGTGAGATACATACACTTTTTTGATCATATTTTCTATTCCACTATTAAATAAAAACCTTTGGGGATCAATTAAATTGCGGGATAGTCTGTGTTGGTACGTGTGAGATCCACCTTTCCAAGTTTTTGGGGTTCATCTCATACTTCTGAAGATTTGAGGGTGCTGCCTGTTCCATACTCCTCCTACTCCTCATCCAGCCTTTTAGGGGTACAAACAATAGTAATTGGGGCCTAGTGTGGTTTTGTACGTGTGAGATACATACACTTTTTTTGATCATATTTTCTATTCCGCTATTCAATAAAAACCTTTGGGGATCAGTTAAATTGCGGGATAGTCTGTGTTGGTACGTGTGAGATCCACCTTTCCAAGTTTTTGGGGTTCATCTCATACTTCTGAAGATTTGAGGGTGCTGCCTGTTCCAAACTCCTCATACTCCTCATCCTGCCTTTAGGGGTACAAACAATAGTAATTGGGGCCTAGTGTGTTTCTGTACGTGTGAGATACATACACTTTTTTTGATCATATTTTCTATTCTGCTATTCAATAAAAACCTTTGGGGATCAGTTAAATTGCGGGATAGTCTGTGTTGGTACGTGTGAGATCCACCTTTCCAAGTTTTTGGGGTTCATCTCATACTTCTGAAGATTTGAGGGTGCTGCCTATTCCAAACTCCTCCTACTCCTCATCCTGCCTTTAGGGGTACAAACAATAGTAATTGGGGCCTAGTGTGCTTCTGTACGTGTGAGATACATACACTTTTTTTGATCATATTTTCTATTCTGCTATTCAATAAAAACCTTTGGGGATCAGTTAAATTGCGGGATAGTGTGTGTTGGTATGTGTGAGATCCACCTTTCCAAGTTTTTGGGGTTCATCTCATACTTCTGAAGATTTGAGGGTGCTGCCTGTTCCATACTCCTCCTACTCCTCATCCAGCCTTTTAGGGGTACAAACAATAGTAATTGGGGCCTAGTGTGGTTTTGTACGTGTGAGATACATACACTTTTTTTGATCATATTTTCTATTCCGCTATTCAATAAAAACCTTTGGGGATCAGTTAAATTGCGGGATAGTCTGTGTTGGTACGTGTGAGATCCACCTTGCCAAGTGTTTGGGGTTCATCTCATACTTCTGAAGATTTGAGGGTGCTGCCTGTTCCATACTCCTCCTACTCTTCATCCAGCCTTTTAGGGGTACAAACAATAGTAATTGGGGCCTAGTGTGCTTCTGTACATGTGAGATACATACACTTTTTTTGATCATATTTTCTATTCCGCTATTCAATAAAAACCTTTGGGGATCAGTTAAATTGCGGGATAGTCTGTGTTGGTACGTGTGAGATCCACCTTTCCAAGTTTTTGGGGTTCATCTCATACTTCCGAAGATTTGAGGGTGCTGCCTGTTCCAAACTTCTCCTACTCCTCATCCTGCCTTTAGGGGTACAAACAATAGTAATTGGGGCCTAGTGTGCTTCTGTACATGTGAGATACATACACTTTTTTTGATCATATTTTCTATTCCGCTATTCAATAAAAACCTTTGGGGATCAGTTAAATTGCGGGATAGTCTGTGTTGGTACGTGTGAGATCCACCTTTCCAAGTTTTTGGGGTTCATCTTATACTTCTGAAGATTTGAGGGTGCTGCCTGTTCCATACTCCTCCTACTCCTCATCCAGCCTTTTAGGGGTACAAACCATAGTAATTGGGGCCTAGTGTGGTTTTGTACGTGTGAGATACATACACTTTTTTTGATCATATTTTCTATTCCGCTATTCAATAAAAACCTTTGGGGATCAATTAAATTGCGGGATAGTCTGTGTTGGTATGTGTGAGATCCACATTTCCAAGTTTTTGGGGTTCATCTCATACTTCTGAAGATTTGAGGGTGCTGCCTGTTCCAAACTCCCCCTACTCCTCATCCTGCCTTTAGGGGTACAAACAATAGTAATTGGGGCCTAGTGTGCTTCTGTACGTATGAGATACATACACTTTTTTTGATCATATTTTCTATTCCGCTATTCAATAAAAACATTTGGGGATCAGTTAAATTGCGGGATAGTTTGTGTTGGTACGTGTGAGATCCACCTTTCCAAGTTTTTGGGGTTCATCTCATACTTCTGAAGATTTGAGGGTGCTGCCTGTTCCATACTCCTCCTACTCCTCATACAGCCTTTTAGGGGTACAAACAATAGTAATTGGGGCCTAGTGTGGTTTTGTACGTGTGAGATACATACACTTTTTTGATCATATTTTCTATTCCACTATTAAATAAAAACCTTTGGGGATCAATTAAATTGCGGGATAGTCTGTGTTGGTACGTGTGAGATCCACCTTTCCAAGTTTTTGGGGTTCATCTCATACTTCTGAAGATTTGAGGGTGCTGCCTGTTCCAAACTCCTCCTACTCCTCATCCTGCCTTTAGGGGTACAAACAATAGTAATTGGGGCCTAGTGTGCTTCTGTACGTGTGAGATACATACACTTTTTTTGATCATATTTTCTATTCTGCTATTCAATAAAAACCTTTGGGGATCAGTTAAATTGTGGGATAGTCTGTGTTGGTACATGTGAGATCCACCTTTCCAAGTTTTTGGGGTTCATCTCATACTTCTGAAGATTTGAGGGTGCTGCCTGTTCCATACTCCTCCTACTCCTCATCCAGCCTTTTAGGGGTACAAACAATAGTAATTGGGGCCTAGTGTGGTTTTGTACGTGTGAGATACATACACTTTTTTTGATCATATTTTCTATTCCGCTATTCAATAAAAACCTTTGGGGATCAGTTAAATTGCGGGATAGTCTGTGTTGGTACGTGTGAGATCCACCTTTCCAAGTTTTTGGGGTTCATCTCATACTTCTGAAGATTTGAGGGTGCTGCCTGTTCCAAACTCCTCATACTCCTCATCCTGCCTTTAGGGGTACAAACAATAGTAATTGGGGCCTAGTGTGTTTCTGTACGTGTGAGATACATACACTTTTTTTGATCATATTTTCTATTCTGCAATTCAATAAAAACCTTTGGGGATCAGTTAAATTGCGGGATAGTCTGTGTTGGTACGTGTGAGATCCACCTTTCCAAGTTTTTGGGATTCATCTCATACTTCCGAAGATTTGAGGCTGCTGCCTGTTCCAAACTTCTCCTACTCCTCATCCTGCCTTTAGGGGTACAAACAATAGTAATTGGGGCCTAGTGTGCTTCTGTACATGTGAGATACATACACTTTTTTTGATCATATTTTCTATTCCGCTATTCAATAAAAACCTTTGGGGATCAGTTAAATTGCGGGATAGTCTGTGTTGGTACGTGTGAGATCCACCTTTCCAAGTTTTTGGGGTTCATCTTATACTTTTGAAGATTTGAGGGTGCTGCCTGTTCCAAACTTCTCCTACTCCTCATCCTGCCTTTAGGGGTACAAACCATAGTAATTGGGGCCTAGTGTGGTTTTGTACGTGTGAGATACATACACTTTTTTTGATCATATTTTCTATTCCGCTATTCAATAAAAACCTTTGGGGATCAATTAAATTGCGGGATAGTCTGTGTTGGTATGTGTGAGATCCACATTTCCAAGTTTTTGGGGTTCATCTCATACTTCTGAAGATTTGAGGGTGCTGCCTGTTCCAAACTCCCCCTACTCCTCATCCTGCCTTTAGGGGTACAAACAATAGTAATTGGGGCCTAGTGTGCTTCTGTACGTGTGAGATACATACACTTTTTTTGATCATATTTTCTATTCTGCTATTCAATAAAAACCTTTGGGGATCAGTTAAATTGTGGGATAGTCTGTGTTGGTACATGTGAGATCCACCTTTCCAAGTTTTTGGGGTTCATCTCATACTTCTGAAGATTTGAGGGTGCTGCCTGTTCCATACTCCTCCTACTCCTCATCCAGCCTTTTAGGGGTACAAACAATAGTAATTGGGGCCTAGTGTGGTTTTGTACGTGTGAGATACATACACTTTTTTTGATCATATTTTCTATTCTGCTATTCAATAAAAACCTTTGGGGATCAGTTAAATTGCGGGATAGTCTGTGTTGGTACGTGTGAGATCCACCTTTCCAAGTTTTTGGGGTTCATCTCATACTTCCGAAGATTTGAGGCTGCTGCCTGTTCCAAACTTCTCCTACTCCTCATCCTGCCTTTAGGGGTACAAACAATAGTAATTGGGGCCTAGTGTGCTTCTGTACATGTGAGATACATACACTTTTTTTGATCATATTTTCTATTCCGCTATTCAATGAAAACCTTTGGGGATCAGTTAAATTGCGGGATAGTCTGTGTTGGTACGTGTGAGATCCACCTTGCCAAGTTTTTGGGGTTCATCTCATACTTCTGAAGATTTGAGGGTGCTGCCTGTTCCAAACTTCTCCTACTCCTCATCCTGCCTTTAGGGGTACAAACAATAGTAATTGGGGCCTAGTGTGCTTCTGTACATGTGAGATACATACACTTTTTTTGATCATATTTTCTATTCCGCTATTCAATAAAAACCTTTGGGGATCAGTTAAATTGCGGGATAGTCTGTGTTGGTACGTGTGAGATCCACCTTTCCAAGTTTTTGGCGTTCATCTTATACTTCTGAAGATTTGAGGGTGCTGCCTGTTCCATACTCCTCCTACTCCTCATCCAGCCTTTTAGGGGTACAAACCATAGTAATTGGGGCCTAGTGTGGTTTTGTACGTGTGAGATACATACACTTTTTTTGATCATATTTTCTATTCCGCTATTCAATAAAAACCTTTGGGGATCAATTAAATTGCGGGATAGTCTGTGTTGGTATGTGTGAGATCCACATTTCCAAGTTTTTGGGGTTCATCTCATACTTCTGAAGATTTGAGGGTGCTGCCTGTTCCAAACTCCCCCTACTCCTCATCCTGCCTTTAGGGGTACAAACAATAGTAATTGGGGCCTAGTGTGCTTTTGTACGTGTGAGATACATACACTTTTTTTGATCATATTTTCTATTCCGCTATTCAATAAAAACATTTGGGGATCAGTTAAATTGCGGGATAGTCTGTGTTGGTACGTGTGAGATCCACCTTTCCAAGTTTTTGGGGTTCATCTCATACTTCTGAAGATTTGAGGGTGCTGCCTGTTCCATACTCCTCCTACTCCTCATACAGCCTTTTAGGGGTACAAACAATAGTAATTGGGGCCTAGTGTGGTTTTGTACGTGTGAGATACATACACTTTTTTGATCATATTTTCTATTCCACTATTAAATAAAAACCTTTGGGGATCAATTAAATTGCGGGATAGTCTGTGTTGGTACGTGTGAGATCCACCTTTCCAAGTTTTTGGGGTTCATCTCATACTTCTGAAGATTTGAGGGTGCTGCCTGTTCCATACTCCTCCTACTCCTCATCCAGCCTTTTAGGGGTACAAACAATAGTAATTGGGGCCTAGTGTGGTTTTGTACGTGTGAGATACATACACTTTTTTTGATCATATTTTCTATTCCGCTATTCAATAAAAACCTTTGGGGATCAGTTAAATTGCGGGATAGTCTGTGTTGGTACGTGTGAGATCCACCTTTCCAAGTTTTTGGGGTTCATCTCATACTTCTGAAGATTTGAGGGTGCTGCCTGTTCCAAACTCCTCATACTCCTCATCCTGCCTTTAGGGGTACAAACAATAGTAATTGGGGCCTAGTGTGTTTCTGTACGTGTGAGATACATACACTTTTTTTGATCATATTTTCTATTCTGCTATTCAATAAAAACCTTTGGGGATCAGTTAAATTGCGGGATAGTGTGTGTTGGTATGTGTGAGATCCACCTTTCCAAGTTTTTGGGGTTCATCTCATACTTCTGAAGATTTGAGGGTGCTGCCTGTTCCATACTCCTCCTACTCCTCATCCAGCCTTTTAGGGGTACAAACAATAGTAATTGGGGCCTAGTGTGGTTTTGTACGTGTGAGATACATACACTTTTTTTGATCATATTTTCTATTCCGCTATTCAATAAAAACCTTTGGGGATCAGTTAAATGGCGGGATAGTCTGTGTTGGTACGTGTGAGATCCACCTTTCCAAGTTTTTGGGGTTCATCTCATACTTCTGAAGATTTGAGGGTGCTGCCTGTTCCAAACTCCTCCTACTCCTCATCCTGCCTTTAGGGGTACAAACAATAGTAATTGGGGCCTAGTGTGCTTCTGTACGTGTGAGATACATACACTTTTTTTGATCATATTTTCTATTCCGCTATTCAATAAAAACCTTTGGGGATCAGTTAAATTGCGGGATAGTCTGTGTTGGTACGTGTGAGATCCACCTTTCCAAGTTTTTGGGGTTCATCTCATACTTCTGAAGATTTGAGGGTGCTGCCTGTTCCATACTCCTCCTACTCCTCATCCAGCCTTTTAGGGGTACAAACAATAGTAATTGGGGCCTAGTGTGCTTCTGTACGTGTGAGATACATACACTTTTTTTGATCATATTTTCTATTCCGCTATTTAATCAAAACCTTTCGGTATAAACAATTAAATTGCGGGATAGTCTGTGTCGGTACGTGTGAGATACACCTTTCCAATTTTTGGGGCGCATCTCATACTGCCGAGGATTTGAGGGTGCTTCAGTCTGCCTCCTGCCTGTTCCGAACTCTTCCTACTCCTCATCCTGCCTTTAGGGTACAAAAAATTGTAATCGGGGCCTAGATTGTGTTTGTACGTGTGAGATACACCGTTTTGTAAAATTTATCCTATTCCGCTATTCAATATACACCCTGTTTGAGTGTAAAAAATTAAATTGCGGGATAGTCTGTATCGGTACATGTGAGATAAACCTTTTTAAATTTGTTTGGCGCATCTCCTTCTACCGCCGAGGATTGCAGGGCGCTTCAGTTTGCCTCCTGTTCCCAACTCCTCCTACTCCTCTTCCTCATCCTGCCTTTAGGGTACAAATAATTTTAATCGGGGCCTAGTCTGTGTTTGTACGTGTGAGATACACCGTATTATAAAATTTTTCCTTTTCCGCTATTCAATATACACCCTTTTGGAGTGTAAAAAAATTAAATTACGGCATAGTCTGTATCGGTACGCGTGAGATACACCTTTTAAATTTGTTTGGCGCATCTCCTTCCCCCGCCAAGGATTGCAGGGCACTTCAGTTTGCCTCCTGTTCCCAACTCCTCCTTCTCCTCTTCCTCATCCTCCCTTTAGGGTACAAAAAATTTTAATCGGGGCCTAGTCTGTGTTTGTACGTGTGAGATACACCGTTTTTTTATCCTTTTTCCTATTCCGCTATTCAATATACACCCTTTTGGGGTAAAAAACATTAAATTGCGGCATAAATTGCATATTTGACTGTCAGATACACCCGTGCGATACTGTTGTTGTTTTGTTCCGCTATTCAATAAACACCTTTCTAGGGCAAGATCATAAATTACAGAAATATGAGGAGACCGTCAAATAGGGGCCGTGGCCTGGGTCGTGGTGCTGCTGGTAGAGCTCCTGTTGCAAGGAGAGGACGTGGTCGATCTGTGCCAGCTACACGCACAAGTGAAACACCTTCCTCAAGTGTGAGTAGGCGACAGAACCTGCAGCAGTATTTGGTAGGGCATAATGCGCCTCTAGACGTGATGAGGCCTGAAGAAGTACAGGCGATAGTAGATTGGGTTGCTGACAGTGCCTCCAGTTCCTTCACATTGTCTCCCACCCAGTCTACTGCAGAAAGGTCAGAGTTGGCACCTGCAGCCAATGTCCAACCGTCTTTCACCTCACCCCTTTGGAAATCAGGCAAGCAGTCTGAGCCCCAAGCCATACAGCAGTCTCTTCTTCTTTTTGAGGACTCTGTTAGCAGGGTTTCCCAGGGCCATCCACCTAGCCCTGCCCCAGAAGTGGAAGAGATTGAGTGCAGCGATGCCCAACCACTTATTTCTCAAGATGAGTACATGCAAGGACCATCGCAGCACGTCTCCAATGATGACGAAACGCAGGTGCCAACTGCTGCGGCGTTCAGAATTGTGGAGACCGACAAGGAGGGCAGGGGTGAAGACTGGGTGGAAGATGATGTGGAGGACGATGAGGTCCTCGACCCCACATGGAATGAACGTCATGCAGGTGACCTGAGTGGTTTGGAGGAAGAGGCGGTGGTCGCACAGAGCCACCAGCACAGCAGAAGAGGGTGCAGAAGCGGAGCGGCCGTGCCCTAGACACTACGCCCGCTACTGCCCAATGCAGCAAGGGAACGAGTGCACCAAAGTCAGCTCAAAGGAGTTCTCTAGCGTGGAAGTTCTTTAGAAAATGTGCTGATGACAGGACACGAGTGGTTTGCACCCTGTGCAATCAGAGCCTGAAGCGAGGCATAAACCTTCTCAACCTGAGCACAACCTGCATGATCAGGCATCTAAGTGCAAAGCACGAGCTGCAGTGGAGTAGACACCTTCAAAACCAAGAAACGTCTCTGGCTCATCCTGCTTCCTCTTCTGCTGCAGTCTCGGCCGCTCCAGCCACATCTGTAGTGTTACCGACACCTGCCACCCCGCAAACAGAGGATCTGTCAGCAACACCACCACCTGGGTCACCAACCATCTCCACAATGTCCCGTGGAAGCGTTCAGCTTTCCATCTCCCAAACACTTGAGAGGAAGAGGAAGTACCCCCCTACCCACCCGAGATCCCTGGCCCTGAATGCCAGCATTTCAAAATTCTTGGCCTTTGAAATGCTGTCATTCCGTCTGGTGGAGACGCACAGTTTTAAAAACCTTATGTCGGTGGCCGTCCCACAGTACGTCGTGCCCAGCCGCCACTACTTTTCCAGGCAAGCCATCCCTTCCCTGCACAACCAAGTGGGGGAAAAAATCAGGTGTGCACTGCCCAACGCCATCTGTGGCAAGGTCCACCTAACTACCGATACGTGGACCAGTAAGCACGGTCAGGGGCGTTATATCTCCCTAACGGCACACTGGGTAAATGCAGTGGCGGATGGGCCTGAGGCGGATAGCAATTTGGCACCTGTCCTTCCACCACCGAGGATTGCAGGGCGCTTCAGTTTGCCTCCAGTTCCTAACTCCTCCTACTCCGCTTCCTCATCCTCTACCGCCTCCTCATCCGGACAGCGTAACACCTTCACCACCAACTTCAGCACGGCCAGGGGTAAACGACAGCAGGCAGTTTTAAAACTTGCCTGTTTGGGGGACAAACCACACACCGCGCAGGAGTTGTGGAGGAGCATGGAACAGCAGACAAATGAGTGGTTGCTGCCAGCGAGCCTCAAGCCCGGCCTGGTGGTGTGCGATAACGGGCGAAATCTCATAGCAGCTCTGGGCCTAGCCGGTTTGACGCACATCCCTTGCCTGGCGCATGTGCTGAATTTGGTGGTGCAGAGGTTCCTTAAAAACTACCCCGATATGTCAGAGCTGCTGCAGAAAGTGCGGGCCGTCTGTGCGCACTTTTGTCGTTCTCACCCTGCTGCTGCTCGCCTGGCAGCGCTGCAGCGTAACTTCGGCCTTCCCGCTCACCGTCTCATATGTGACGTGCCCACAAGGTGGAACTCCACCTTGCACATGCTGCAAAGACTGTGCGAGCAGCAGCAGGCCATAGTGGAGTTTCAGCTGCAGCATGCACGCGTGAGTCGCTCTGCGGAACAGCACCACTTCACCACCAATAACTGGGCCTCCATGCGAGACCTGTGTGCCTTGTTGCGCTGTTTTGAGTACTCCACCAACATGGCCAGTGCCGATGACGCCGTTGTCAGCTTAACTATCCCACTTCTATGCCTCCTTCAAAAAACAATTCGGGCGATGATGGAAGAGGATGTGGCACAGGATGAGGAGGAGGAGGAGGATGAAGAGGTAACATTTCCAAGGCTTTCAGGGCAGTCATTCGCAAGGGGCCCCGAGGGTGGGTTCCTGCACACACAAACGCCAGGGACACAATTGTCCAGCAGGGGCACAGTTCTGGAGGATAAGGAGGATGAGGAGGAGGAGCTGGAGGAGGAGATGGAAGCATGTTCACAGCAGGGTGGCACCCAGGCCAGCTCATGGCCATCACTGGTGCGTGGCTGGGGGGATACAGAGGACACGGACGATACACCTCCCACAGAGGACAGCCTTTCGTTGCCTCTGGGCAGCCTGGCACACATGAGCGATTACATGCTGCAGTGTCTCCACAATGACCGCCGAGTTGCCCACATTCTAACTTGTGCTGATTACTGGGTGGCCACGCTGCCTGAACGCCGTTACAAGGACAACGTACCGTCCTTAATTCACTCACTGGAGCGCGATCGCAAGATGCGCGAGTACAAGCGCACGCTGGTAGACGCGATGCTGCTGGCATTCCCACCTGACAGCGGGGCCACAGTGGAAGCACAAGGCAGAGGAGGAGGAGGAGGAAGAGGTCGCCAACGCAACCAGGGCACCGCCAGCACCTCAGAAGGCAGGGTTAGCATGGCCGAAATGTGGAAATGCTTTGTCAGCACGCCACAACAGACAGCAGCACCAGCAGCTCATATGGAACGTCTTAGCAGGAGGCAGCATTTCACCAACATTGTGGAGCAGTATGTGTGCACACGCCTACATGTAGTGAATGGCGGGTCTGCCCCATTCAACTCCTGGGTCTCCAAATTGGGCACATGAGCTGAGGTTGCCCTTTACGCCTTGGAGGTGCTGGCGTGCCCTGCAGCCAGTGTATTATCTGAACGGGAATTTAGCACGGCTGGGGGCGTTATCACAGACAAGCGCAGCCGCCTGTCCAGAGACAATGTGGACAAGCTCACGTTCATTAAAATGAACCAGGCATGGATCCCATGGGACTTTTCCGTACCTTGTGCAGAATAGCGATGGATACCGACCTTACCCAGCCATTGTTCTATGTTTGCTCTTTCTCACTCTTTTGGGGTGTACCCTCATTTACAATTTGTGAAAAGAAGCAGTGTTGGCTACCTCGTCCTCCTCAGGGCCAGATTAACGTAGGGGCTATTGGAGCTGCAGCTCCAGGCCCCTACCTTCATATAGGCCCCAGGTTGGCCATATTCACTGTTACCGCTCTTCTGTCACTTGTAAACACAGAAGTCTGGCTTCTATGCTCGCTTCCCCAGGCAGCTCCCTCAGAACCTCCCCACACAGCACGAAGGCCGGACAAGGAGGGACAGTTGCTGATGCATGGATGTGTTTATGGGCTTCAGAGACAGCATCCCATGTTGGATTAGGCATGCATGGCTGCACCCTTCCTCCTCTGGGTGCATGCCAAGGCACGGCCCTTAAGGCCCTTCAAAATCCTCAGCACCAAGCCCATGATGCTCTTAATCTGGCCCTGGTCCTCCTCCTACTCCCTCTGGTTGGGGGGTGTATTGCATATGCCCAATATTACTTTACCCATAGTGCCTTCCCTTTAAAGTTCTACCCATAGGGATTCTACCTTGTCCATAGCTCCATTATTAATATCATCCCTCATATTTACCTGTACATTGTTCTTAATATACAGACATACCCCTCCCCCTTTTTTACCTTCTCTATCTCTGCAATAAAGGGAATACCCCTGAATGGTCGCCAGCCAATCATGAGAGCTGTCAAACCAAGTCTCTGTAATCCCCACAAAATCTAAGTCCTCCTTGTACATCAGCAGCTCCAGCTCTCCCATCTTGTTGGCCAGGCTTCTAGCATTGGTATACAAACCTCGTAATTTTGTCCGGTAGGACTCTCCATCTCCCTCTGCCTGTGTCATTGGTACCCACATGTACCATGACAGCTGGATCTTCCCCAGCCCCACCCAGTAATCTATCCACCTGATATTGTTAACAATGCACCTATGTTACCCAGGTTGTGCATGTTAAACAACCTTACCTGCCATGGGTTTCTAAAACAGTGCGCGCGCGTGCTCGCCCCCTAGAGTCTCCTGAGCGAGCGACGTAGTACTTGTTTGCCCAGGAGCGCCTGCCTGCCACAGTAAAACTGTGGTGGGCGGGGCTGAAGTGGTCAAGAGAAAATTTTCTGTACATCTTCAAGGTCCTGAAGAAGCTTTGTTCGAAACGCGTTGACCAGTGAACAGACGAGAACTCTAGATCTGCATATTTTTGATATGTATTAATCCAATCCTTATACAGTATATGTATGATGTACATGACATAGATTGTTAGGAGATGTTGATCTCCCGTGTATGAGCTGAGCTCCTAATGGGGCCAGTCTCTTCATTTTATTAAGATATGTTTTTAAGGAACATTCAATAAATTTCATTTTATGCAAATATATATTTATATATATATATATATATATATATATATATATATATATATATAGTTGATATATGTCTCATGTTGTGCCCTTAAAGTCCACCCACACAAATGACAGTGGTTCCACGTGAACACCTGTTTTCTCAGTTTTTTTGACTAGACAGGATTTTGGCACACTTGAGATAACTCTTTTCTTCCCTCTTGGTGGGAATGTCCTCACATCTATCCTTTCTGGGACCTTGTGTTTACACTGCTGTTACTCACAGACTTGATAGTCCCAAATATGCCACAGATTGTTATGCTTTTGGTTTTATCTGGCTCATTCAAGCACATCAAACGCAGTCTTTTACACCATTGTTTGACTGCTGCCAGAATATTATTTCTTCCCTGCCGTTGGCAAACATCTCGTGTTCTGATCATTTTTTCCAGTGGGTGGCAAAGACGGATCATACTGAACGAATAGAGTCACTCTTGGCATAGGAGATCTATGGGGGATTGGGGACCTATGAATGTTGCCATCAGACCTGGCTCCCCTGAAATATACACTATATTGTCAAAAGTATTAGGACGCCTGCCTTTACACGCTTATGAACTTTAATAGTATCCCAGTCTTAGTCCGTAGGGTTCAATATTGAGTTGGCCCATCCTTTGCAGCTTCAGCTCTTCTGGGAAGGCTGTCCATAAGGTTTAGGAGTGATTCTATGGGAATGGTTGACCATTCTTCCAGAAATGCATTTGTGAGGTCAGGCACTGATGTTGGATGAGAAGACCTGGCTCGCAGTCTCAGCTCTATTTCATCCCAAAGGTGTTCTATCGAGTTGAGGTCAGGCATCTGTGTAGGTCAGTCAAGTTCCTCCACCCCATACTCCCTCATCCATGTCTTTATGGACCTTGCTTTGTTCACTGGTCCAAATCATTTGGTGGAGGGGGTATTATGGTGTGGGGTTGTTTTTCAGGGGTCGGGCTTGGTCCTTTAGTTCCAGTAAAGGGAAATCTTAAACCGTCAGCATATCAAGACATTTTGGACAATTTCATGCTCCCAACAGTTTGGGGATGGTCCCTTCCTGTACCCAGATGACTGTGCAATAGTGCACAAAGTGAAGTCTATAAAGACCTTCTTCCTACCCTCCACCCCCGTTGCCCCTCATTATACCCCTTCCCCTTTGTTACACCTTTCTTCCCTCCTGCTCTATTCCCTACCCCCCCCCCTTTTTAAATATTTTTCATCTTTATTTTTCTATTTTTTTTTTTGGGATGTCTGAGATGGGGTGGGGCTGTGAGCAGGTCCTCCTTTAGCGTGTTCCGACCATTCTTTGCTCATCTGCCTAGTTTGAGCCCCAGCAAATTAGCTAGTGCTTCATTGTTTTTGCTGGCGAATGATTATTCATTTGTGTATTGTTTATTGTATGGTCATGGACTTGGTATTTTGTATTGAACACTGCCCACACCCACTCCCAGATTGTACACCAGTGTCTATTTGTTTTGCTTCGTATTGTTATTTTATTCCCATGGTTTTGTTTTGGTTATTTTTGTAATCAATATTTTTTGGGTTTCAAGAAACAGACACAAGAAATATGAACCAGCAAAGCATGAACCAACAGACAATCAGTACATGTGATGAGTATACACAAATACAAGTCATTAAGAGCAGTCTTTCCAAGGCAAAAATCAGACTCTCCAAAAAACATATTACCGCATGTAGGCGGTGCAAATTCAGAACAATGCAGCTGTTGTGGAATTTTCCTCTGGTACAAAATACCTGTTACCTGTTAGTCAGTGATACCAAATCAGAAATATATATAGCCATATACTGTATATAGTGAGATCAGATAAGACTCAAGATGGTTGAATCAAAATGACCTAATTTATTACTCCGTGTTGGAGTTTAAATATACTATATGACGTATAAAAAGTAGGTTGTATTATCATCTGACGTATATATTATTGTCCAATCAGGGTTAGCAATTTATTATGGTAAGCATAGGGTTAATAGTCTATATTGTGATGTCTGTGATTTTCATCAGGGAATTTTCCGGGGACTTTTGATTCAGATATAAATTGTTCTGTGGTCAAGATGTCTAGACGGAGTTCCTCTTTATGGGAGATAGAGGATTTTGAAAATTGCAGAATATCTCAGCTTATCAGATATACAGTGCCTTGCAAAAGTATTCGGCCCCCTTGAACTTTTCGACCTTTTGCTACTTTTCAGGCTTCAAACATAAAGATATAAAACTGTAATTTTTTGTGAAGAATCAACAAGTGGGACACAATCATGAAGTGGAACGAAATTTATTGGATATTTCAAACTTTTTTAATAAATAAAAAACTGAAAAATTGGGCGTGCAAAATTATTCAGCCCCTTTGCTTTCAGTGCAGCAAACTCTCTCCAGAAGTTCAGTGAGGATCTCTGAATGATCCAATGTTGACCTAAATGACTAATGATGATAAATAGAATCCACCTGTGTGTAATCAAGTCTCTGTATAAATGCACCAGCACTGTGATAGTCTCAGAGGTCCGTTTAAAGCGCAGAGAGCATCATGAAGAACAAGGAACACACCAGGCAGGTCCAAGATACTGTTGTGGAGAAGTTTAAAGCCGGATTTGGATACAAAAAGATTTCCCAAGCTCTAAACATCCCAAGGAGCACTGTGCAAGCGATAATATTGAAATGGAAATGGAAGGAGTATCAGACCACTGCAAATCTACGAAGACCTGGCTACTCTAGATGAAATGCAGAGATCTACAGCAGAGGTGGGAGACTCTGTCAATAGGACAACAATCAGTCGTATACTGCACAAATCTGGCCTTTATGGAAGAGTGGCAAGAAGAAAGCCATTTCTTAAAGATATCCATAAAAGTGTCGTTTAAAGTTTGCCACAAGTCACCTGGGAGACACACCAAACATGTGGAAGAAGGTGCTCTGGTCAGATGAAACCAAAATCAAACTTTTTGGCAACAATGCAAAACGTTAAGTTTGGCGTAAAAGCAACACAGCTCATCACCCTGAACACACCATTCCCACTGTCAAACATGGTGATGGCAGCATCATAGTTTGGGCCTGCTTTTCTTCAGCAGGGACAGGCAAGATGGTTAAAATTGATGGGAAGATGGATGGAGCCAAATACAGGACCATTCTGGAAGAAAACCTGATGGAGTCTGCAAAAGACCTGAGACTGGGACGAAGATTTGTCTTCCAACAAGACAATGATCCAAAACATGAAGCAAAATCTACAATGGAATGGTTCACAAATAAACATATCCAGGTGTTAGAATGGCCAAGTCAAAGTCCAAACCTGAATCCAATTGAGAATCTGTGGAAAGAACTGAAAACTGCTGTTCACAAACGCTCTCCATCCAACCTCACTGAGCTTGAGGTGTTTTGCAAGGAGGAATGGGCAAACGTTTCAGTCTCTCGATGTGCAAAACTGATAGAGACATACCCCAAGTGACTTACAGCTGTAAAAGGTGACGCTAAAAAGTATTAACTTAAGGGGGCTGAATAATTTTGCACGCCCAATTTTTCAGTTTTTTATTTGTTAAAAAAGTTTGAAATATCCAATACATTTTGTTCCACTTCATGATTGTGTCCCACTTGTTGTTGATTCTTCACAAAAAATTACAGTTTTATATCTTTATGTTTGAAGCCTGAAATGTGGCAAAAGGTCGAAAAGTTCAAGGGGGCTGAATACTTTTGCAAGGCACTGTATTTTTAGCTTTTGGAAGCTCATGAAACATGTAAAGAAAATCAAGAGAGACAAGAGATTAATACCTTTGCAGCCATTTTTTGTACAAGCAGCCATCTTGCCACCTCACAGATAAAAATAACACTATATAAAGGGGAGAAAACCGAAAAGGAAGGAAAAAACAAAAAGGTCGGTTTACAAAAGAAGAGGACTACAATAAGGGGAGCTGGATGTTAGGCATTAGAAGTCAAGTATATCAAGTAACAGGATTACAAAGCATATCATCAGAAGATCACTGATTGTATCTATAGGTTGTTATTCCCATGCTTTTACCTACCTCCCCCCCTTTCCTCTATTGTGCTACTTTTACTGTATTTCTCTTGTTGTTGATGTCCTGTATTGTACATTTATTCCCTGTACTTTATGTAAAACCTTCAATAAACTCAGATTGAACATAAAAATTTGACAAAAGTTCTTCATGTTTTCTATATAGTCTGTAGTCTACTCACCATGGTTCTACACTTTTTAATTGGGTGTGTTCTCCTGTTTAGTGTGGTCAGTTGTTAAAAGGAAAAGCAGTGGGACTGGATTGAGATTGTTAACATGGGCAGACAAAGATGGCGCCGATTCAGTAGATCAGCTCAGAGATCCGACGATGCAAGAACCCATGCAAAGATTATAGGCTAGCGCTGAGGATTACGATTGCTCTGATATCTCAGTATAGTAAGCTGCTGCTGGTATGAAAGGTGATGTGCCTTAAAAAGTGTATAGTGAAAGAATACCTGCGCTGCTTCCCAGAGCACACTAATAAATAAATCTCAATAAAAATCATGTATAAATTATGTGTGTAAAGTGCTAGTGCTTAAACTAAAATCACATGGTTCCTATACCATAAATATCAATCAATATGCATTAATACATATAACATAAACTTGAAGGTAATAAATGTGAAATAAAATCCTTCAATCAAACACGTGTTCAAATTATGACAGTCTTTGTGCACAACATAAGTCCAAAGTGCTTTGTGCTCAATATAATAAGTGCCGGTGCTCTCTGTACACGAATAGGTGCTCCCCTCTCGGTCCCCTACTCACCAGAAGCCAAATAATACACCGCTTTCAGAATTTTCTTTAGATGAGAAGAGCCTTATTGGACCATCAACTGAACAGCTTTACTGTAGATCATAACATCCAGGTATTGCTCAAAAAAGAAAGAGATGCTGGCATCGTGAAGTATGTAACAACTTTATTCGATGCACACAATACAAGATACACTTACAGTGTAGCAGAGGTTCAAACGCCTATACACTCATCCCACAGGTTGCCATACAATGGGCTGTGTTCTTTCCCCGTGTCCCCGTATGCCGGAAGATGGATGCGGTTGGGCGTAGTACGTACTCGGACGGACGGCTTGACGCGTTTCGCTCCGCAAACAGAGCGTTATCAAAAGCAAGTCCGTTCCGGATATGTACTATATTTATAAGGTAACATAATTGCATAATTGCTGACACCTAGAGGAACCGGAAGTAGAATGCCACCATCTTGGGACTCCTGTGATGACGAACTTCCTGTTCGTCGCCATCTTGCTATACCCCCTCTGTAAATTACATGAGCATTATCCCTAAATCTTTTGCTATTTCCCTGTGCTCAGTAGGTATTTCGAAATATTAACAATGTAAATTCCTAAATTGAGGGTTAAGGGCTATTTGCAACCGTGTGTTTATTCATTATTATACCCTGATGGCAAAACCGGAAGTAGTTCCGCCATATTGGGACTCACATATTCGTCTTACTAACATGACGAAACCGGAAGTGACGTCATCAAATTGGGACTCGCCCAATGACGCACCTCCCGCCCATCGCCTCGCTATTAGCTACTCCTACCACTCCGAGCATATTCATCTCTCCTATATATCATTACCAGCTCGGGCCACGCTATGTTATTTATCTTAAAAATGGGATAACTATGCGGAAATGTGTGTTTACAATGAGGTGGCGAAACCGGAAGTACCGGCGCCATATTGGGACTCACACTCTCATTAACTATGCGAAAATGGGTGTTTACAATGAGGTGGCGAAAACCGGACTGTAAGTGTATCTTGTATTGTGTGCATCGAATAAAGTTGTTACATACTTCACGATGCCAGCATCTCTTTCTTTTTTGAGCAATACTTGGACGTTATGATCTACAGTAAAGCTGTTCAGTTGATGGTCCAATAAGGCTCTTCTCATCTAAAGAAAATTCTGAAAGCGGTATATTATTTGGCTTCTGGTGAGTAGGGGACCGAGAGGGGAGCACCTATTCGTGTACAGAGAGCACCGGCACTTATTATATTGAGCACGAAGCACTTTGGACTTATGTTGTGCACAAAGACTGTCATAATTTGAACACGTGTTTGATTGAAGGATTTTATTTCACATTTATTACCTTCAAGTTTATGTTATATGTATTAATGCATATTGATTGATATTTATGGTATAGGAACCATGTGATTTTAGTTTAAGCACTAGCACTTTACACACATAATTTATACACAATTTTTATTGAGATTTATTTATTAGTGTGCTCTCGGAAGAGCCCATGCAGACTCACCACTACACCAAAAAAGTGTTATATGCCATTTCTGTCTACCAAAGTACATTTCCCTTAAAAACAGTAAAAGAAGTTAAAATAGACAATTTTCTGACAGGATTTGGGGTGATTTTAGGAGCATGCGATGGGTGCAGAAACACATGTTAGCAGCCTAGGGGATTAAATCTCTCAGCTCCAACACGGAGTAGTGTTCCATCAGCTTCAGTTACAGCTGATGCCAAGACGATTTAGAAAATAGATTGTGGAGGTACAGTCTCCATTTTGTGAAGCTTCCACAAAAGGCGGAGAGCTATAATCCCACTCAATTTTCAAGAAAAGCCACTGCTTGATCATTTTGGTAATGACCAATTCTCTGATGCGTTTCTTGATGGAAGGGCCCTTCACTTTTTCCACTATGGACCTTCCCCCAGAGCACTTCCTTGCAAATTCATAATGAAACAGTGAGAGACATTTCCAGATTCAAGGTGAGTATTGCAGCAAAATCTGCTTTTCTTTATTTAATTTTTTAATGGGTTATTTTTTATTTTGACTACAGTTCTTCTGATCTTTTACTAATTTTATACTTACTGCATATTACTTCTATTCTGCATAAATTAATGAAAATCATAGAGATGGCTATAAAAATCATATAGACTAGAAAAACACAGAATATCCTATAGACTAACTTAACTTACATGAGGGGGACCTTTGAAATAACTATCTGGTCTCAGGGAGCCCCTACTAATAATTACTAGATCTAGAGCTCACAGTACATTATTGTGCTAGTCACTGCTCCTTCTAGTCACTATGAAAAATCACCCCTTATAGCTAAAAGGTTCATTGTTGTCAGTGGTTGCTAATCTGAGAGTCAGAAATTGCTCATTGCTCATAGAACCTCTAACAACCTATAAACGATCCCTTGGGCTTCCATAGAACCCTGGTTGAGAAAGGCTAATATAGACTATAAAAATCAAAGCGACAATAGTGGAGAAAACTGTTAAGGTTCGAAGTGGTGGACAAAGTCTCTGTATCAGGCCCCATGGACATCTCTTTTTTCATTAGCGGAGCCCCAAAAACAGTGCTATGTAAATATGATAAAACAATGATTTTACATTTGGCCCAGTTCTAAGGGTTAAGAGCAAAACCCTGCAACCCATTCAGCATGTTTTCAAATGTTCTGACTCATCTAACCTAGCTTATTAAATATAGCTGTTACCTTGTTATGTGGTAGATATTAAGTAAAAATACAGAAAAGCAAGAATATCTGATCCTCATGATCTGGTCAGTGGAAGTGCACCTTATTTAATGAATTCTCTCAATAGAGTCTCTTCCTTATTGCAGACGGGTGCAGAAGCTGAAAAGAAATACACATTAAATGATTGAATTAAAACTCTCATCAAGATAATCACAAATGGGGGAGATTTGACATCTCCTTTGGCACTGTTGATGAATTTAATAAAGAACTAATCACAGATCATTAGAAGGCTTTTGTGTGGGGTGCACATAGTAACTGGATTGCATTCTCAGTGCTCTGTATTTGGTTTCTGTGTCTGTACAAAGAGCACAGGCCAGGGCTAAACTTAACAGTCAAAATAATGAGGGAGCAGGGTAACAAAACTAACATTTAATTTTGAAATGAAAATCTGTGTCATGTTGTAATTTAGCTTCTCATGAAAAGGTTAAGTATCCAGAATGAAAAAGTAAAGAATACATTGTTCCTGAAATGTAGCTTGCTGTACAAAAGTAACATTCAGAAAATAAATAATCATATTTAGAGCATACTGCATATAGAGCTATCAGCATTTACTGTATATCTAAATTGTTTCATTAATAAACTGCCACTAAAATTAACAAAAAAAAAAACATTTTTGTCTAAATAAAAAGTACTATTTTTGGGGTCTTAATACAGTAGCTCTAACAGTCCCTGAGACACAAAAGTATAATAATATATATATGAATAATATATATATGTAGCTGGGAGCAGACTACTGAAATAGGGATATAGCAGACTCTATTTTCATCTCTGTAGGCTACTCCCGTTTCCCTTCTAGTGCTGGACGCAGATAATTTGCATCACACCTCTGAGCCTGAGAAGAGCATCGTGGGAACTGCAGCCATTACAGTATTGCTGGTTTCTTTGCAGACTACATCTCCCAACAAGCCACCCTCTCCAGGGGAGAATTATTGGAAAGGATATAAAAATAGATTCTTGGGGTGTCTTACCAGGGTTTGGCTGCCTGGCACTCCTATACATCCCTTGCTGTTTAGTTAATACAGAAGTACTGCTGAACTCAGTTTACATTGTGTCTGTGTTTCATTTAAAGGGATATACACTATGTCTGAACCTAGGGTGCCAGAGGGGCTGGGCAATCCTCAGGGTCAGGGCAGCACAAGAGGAAAAGCAACATATAGTGGCCCCCATGGGGGTGGCACTACATTTGGGGGCTCATCTAGGATATCCTCCGCTGTAGGCCCCAGCTAGCCTAGTCACAAGCCACTGAGTGAGCAAGACATGGGCTCAGCCTCTGCAGCTATGTGGGGATAAGCACAAGGGGCTCAAATGGAGTGTTGCACTGTCATAGAGGTCCCAGGGAGCGAGTGAACTGAGAGAGAGATCCAACAGTGGGTAAGAGCCCTAGTATCAGAACAGAGAGCGTACATTCTGGATGTGGGGGCAGAGTTTACCCTAGACTGTGTTCGGGTGCTGATGAAATGGCAGAAAGACCTGCCTGCTTCCGGGAAGAAGAGGTACACCTAGCAGAGAGGGTGAATGCCTGGGTAATTCTGTTACAGTCAAGAGAAGACACAGCAGAAGGGCAGCCACAGGCCAGTGTAGGGAACACAGGATTGGCTGGCACAAACCCCTGTGAGGCCAGGGCTCTTCCTAAATTGATCTATGCTGATATGAGCCAGCTAGTTGAGAGTTTGGTGAAGAGTGACTCTGCCACTGCCAACAAAGGGTATAAGAAACTCTGTTTCCTCTCATATGGAGAGACAGTGGCTTAGTTAAAGCCTTAGAGGTCTGGCGGCGGAAGTAATGTGTTACTTGCGAATGGCAAAGAAGGACTGTGTAGCTATGGACTACAAAGAGGCCTTGTACGCTGTCTTCTGAAGGGTAGAGAAGGCTTCTGACCTCTTATATCAGTTTAATCACACTCACCCGCGGAAGGGAGAGAGACTTTTAGAATACATTTCCCGAGTGGACAGAACATGCACCGGATCATCCTGAAAAGGGGCATAGATTCCAAAGATGCTGACCGAGTCCACCTGGACTGAGTTCTACAGGGGGCACATCCAAATTATCCAATTGTTTTCAAGATGCTGTTGAAGGAAGCTCGAGAAGCCCCTACTTACCCAGAATTTGTGAGAAAAGTGAGAGAAGAGGAAGCTTTACTAGAACAGAAGAATCAAGAGCCGAGAGGGCCGGCTATGGCTGGGGGAAGAATGGAAAAGGTGTCTACCTGTGCAGCTCAGATGGAACCCAGTTTTTTGGATGAGGACAGTGAGGCAAAGACAGATCAAGAGGGGCACAACAGTTTTGATGGTCCAAAGCTGGTTACTAGTGAACCAAAGCAAGTGGAACTGTTGACTCAGATTGCTTAGACTCAGATTCAAATGCAAGAAGCTCTGATGTGAGTGATGGAGACTCAATAAAAGATGCAGGAGTCAGGGTTTTACCCAGGAGGACCAAAGTCATCCCAAGTCAAGGGAAAGAGATGCTTTGGATGTGGAGAAGTTGTGCATTTCAGGGCTAAATGTCCTAAAGAAGGAGTCAAGCCAGAATTATTGCCTGAGGTGTTAGAGGCATTATAGAAGCTGTCCTTCACAAAGCAATGGGCAGCAGTGAAAGAGCCAACTGAGAGCCCCAAGAAGAATCTGACCTCCAAAGATCGGAAAGACAACAAGCAAGGCCCTCTGCCTGTCCTCTTGCTCCTTTATCTGTACCTTAGGATGAGTCACCCAGGCTAGGGAGAAGGGCACAGAAAGTCAATGTGCCACCTTCTACTTGAGCCATTAATGGGCTTGTGTAATAGTGGAGCTAGCTAAGGGTCCAGGGGACTGCGAAGTGAAGTGGAGTGAAGGCGAAGTGAAGAAACTGGTGAAAAAATCTAGTAGACCCATCCCCAGTTGTCTCACTTCAGGTAGAGGGGATCTATACCAAAGCATTGTTAGATACCTGGGCTCAAGTGACTTGTACAGGTATTTCTACGACAAACACCTGAAGAATATCTTACTGTGTCAGTTAGAAGAGCTAGGCATCGGCAGCTAGGCATCGAGTACCAAATGCAGGTCTTTACCTTATTATCCCCATTAGAACAGTGGTTAAAAATGTCCAACAGGATTGGTGATGCCACTCAGTGTACATCCTGCTCATGTATGCGTTCCTTAATGAGGCAATACTACTATGCGAGATGTAAGCGAGTTGTTTCTCTGGAAGCCCAGATCCTGAATCTAGAAAACAAGGTGGCAAAAGTGCGCAGCATCAACAACCTGGAAAGGAGTTTAGACATTACCCAGCAGGTGCTGGCGAGGGCCAGTGTAGAGGAGGGTGGAGGCCAGTCCTGAGTTAGTACATCCCAACAAATATGCCAAGTTGCATGATGTTGGGAATATAAGCTCAGGGGTGGCAGTGCTGGAGCCAGGGGGTGACTTCTCCGGTATGGAGGGGGGCAGAGATGCAGGAAAGATTACATAGGTACTGGTAGTAGGGGACTCAATTATTAGGAGGACAGAGAGGGGAATAATATGTTGTTTCCTGGGTGCTTGGGTTCAGAACATCTCAAATCATATGGACAGATTATTGGGTGGGGCTGGAGAGGACCCAGCTGTCATGGTACACATAGGCACCAATGACAGAGTAAGAGGAAGGTGGAGAGTCCTAAAAAATTATTTCAGGGACTTGGGGAAAAGACTGAAGAAAAAGACCTACAAGGCGGTTTTCTCAGAAATACTACTTGTGCCTCGAGCGACACCAGAGAGGCAGAAGGGGCTTAGGGAAATTAACAAGTGGCTGAGGAACTGATGTATGAAAGAGGGGTTTGGGTTCCTGGATAGAGATGGCCTTGCGGTTCACCTGGCGGTCGGTTCGCGGCGAACTTTGCTCGTTCACTGTCCGCCGATCACGCGAACATATGGCGATGTTCGTGGCCACCATATTCTTTACCATTGTGAAGAACTTTGACCCATGACACATCCATCAGTGGTACAGGACAGCCAATTGAGACATTTCAGCACATGGACATACCCCCTACCTTATAAATAGACCTGATCTGGCGGCCATTTTACATTCTGCTTTTTGTCAGTGTAGGGAGAGGTTTGCTGTGCAGAGCAGAGAAAGATTGTCAGTGACACAGATCGCTTGGTTATAGGTCCACAAAAGTCCTTTTAAGGACTGGTATTTGGTATAGGTGTACCATCTATATTCTCTCTTTTGTCAGTTTAGGGAGAGGTGTGCTGTGTTGAGCAGGGACAGATTGTCAGTGACACAGATCGTTCGGTCATAGGTCCACAAAAGTCCTTTTAAGGACTGGTATTTGGAATAGGTGTACCATCTATATTCTCTCTTTTGTCAGTGTAGGGAAAGGTTTGCTGTGTGGAGCAGGGACAGATTGTCAGTGACACAGATCGCTCGGTCATAGGTCCACAAAAGTCCTTTTAACCACTTAAGCCCCGGAGGATTTGGCTGCTAAAGGACCAGGGGTTTTTTTGCGATTTTTTACTGCGTGACTTTAACGGACAATTGCGCGGTCGTGCGACGCTGTACCTAAACGAATTTGACGTCCTTTTTTTCCCACAAACAGAGCTTTCTTTTGGTGGTATTTGATCACCTGTGCGATTTTTTGATCACGCGCTATAAACAAAAAAAGAGCGTAAATTTTGCAAAAATAACAATATTTTTCACATTTTTTTATATGAAATTCCCCAAAAAAAAAAGTAAAAATCAAAATTTTTTAACATTTTTCGGCCAATTTGTTTTATGCTACCTATGTTTGGTAAAAAAAATCGCAAAAAGCGTATTTTGATTGGTTTGCGCAAAAGTTATCGCGTTTACTAACAAAGAGAAAGATTTTTGTCATTTTTGGTGTTTTTTTTTTTAACGCATAATGGCGGCGATCTGCGATTTTTTTTTCGGTACTGCGACATTGCGGCGGACAGATCGGACCCTTGACTGACATTTTTGACACTTTTGGGGTTACCAGTGACATTACTGCAGTAATCAGTGCTATACATATGCACTGTTACTGCAAAAATGACACTGGCAGGGAAGGGGTTAACTTTATTGGACAGGGAGGGGTTAAGTGTGTCCTAGGGGCGTGCTTTCTACTGTGTAGGGACATGGCTATTGGTGTAAAAGCAAAGATCAACCGTTCTACATAGTAGAACGGTCAGATCTTCACTTTTACACAGGGAGAACTGACAGGCAGCTTGTTTACACAAGCTGCTCTGTCTTTCTCCCTTCACAGGAGCGATCGTAGTGTGGCCGGCGGACATCGAGTCCGCCGGTCACACGCACTGACTTGCCTGTGAACGAGCCGCGGCGGGCGCGCGCCTCGGCGGGCGCGCGCCCGCCCGCGATAGGCTCGCAAGTCAGTGACAGGCGAGTGACGTACCGATACGTCACTCTGCCTGGCCGGGGCTGACCGCCGCAGTATATAGTCGTGCGGCGGTCGGCAACCGGTTAAGGACTGGTATTTGGTATAGGGGTACTATCTATATTCTCTCTTTTGTCAGTGTAGGGAGAGGTTTCCTGTGTGGAGCAGGGACAGACTGTCAGTGCCGGTTCACACTGATGCGATGCGAGAACACTGCAAATATATACGCATGTTCCCGCATCACATCCGCAGCACAGGCAGTTACCACTGCCATTAGCAATACGCTGGGGGTGTCAATTCAAAGTTAACGACACCCCCAGCTCAGATCACATATCGCACAGAATCGGATCGCACTGGTGTGAACCACCATGCGGTCCGATTCTGCTGCGGACCAAAAAAAGGGTCCTGTGCGTGTTCACTGTGATTGCGGTGCGAATTCAGCCATACAAACTATGGCTGAATTTGCACCGCACAGACATCGCATGTCATTTTGGGAGCAGTGCCCTCCGAATTACATGCGATCTCTGCGATCACATCAGTGTGAACCAGCACTATGCGATATGCTGGGGTGTCAATTCAAAGTTAACAACAACCCCAGCTCAGATCGCATATTGCAGTGCGATCTGACAGTTCACACAGAATCGTATCGCACTGGTGTGAACCACCATGCGATCCGATTCTGCTGCGGACCAAAAAAAAGGGTCCTGTGCGTGTTCACTGCGATTGCGGTGAAAATTCAGCCATACAATCTGTATGGCTGAATTTGCACTGCACAAATGCGATCACAGAGATCGCATGTAATTCGGAGTGCACTGCTCCTAAAATTACATGCGATGTCTGTGCGGTGCAAATTCAGCCATACAGTTTTTTATGGCTGAATTCACACCGTTTTTGCAGTGAACACGCACAGGACCCTTTTTTTGGTCCGCAGCAGAATCAGATCGCATGGTGGTTCACACCAGTGCGATCCGATTCTGTGTGAACTGTCAGATCGCACTGCGATATGCGATCTGAGCTGGGGGTGTCGTTTACTTCGAATTGACACCCCCAGCGTATCGCATATGGCAGTGTGAACTGCCTGTGCTGCGGATGCGATGCGGGAACACGCAGATATATTCGCAGTGTTCCCGCATCGCATCAGTGTGAACCGGCACTGAAAGGACTGGTATAGGGGTGTAATACACTTATAATATACTTTCTAATGTAGAAAGCATATTATAGTGTATTTGGGTACTGCAGAAATTTTGCCTCTTTCGATGCGTTAACTCTGCTACACACAGTGACAAAAGTTACTAGAAAATATTTTTCATAACTGGTGTGATAAACCAGTGGCCCCCCAAGACGACAGATTGAAGCGGGGTGTTATACTTTCATAATAGTGTATTTGGGTACTGCAGAAATTTTGCCTTTTTCGCTGCGTTAACTCTGCTACACACGGTGACAAAAGTTACTAGAAAATATTTTTCATAACTGGTGTGATAAACCAGTGGCCCCCCAAAACGACAGATTGAAAGGGGGGGGATATACTTTTATAATAGTGTATTTGGGTACTGCAGGCATTTTGCCTCTTTCGCTGCGTTAACTCTGCTACACACAGTGACAAAAGTTACTGGGAAAAAAAGTATTATAACTGGTGTGATATACCAGTGGCCCCCAAAAACGACAGATTGCAGCGGGGTATTATATACTGTACCTTCTTCTACATATACTGCACTTCTCTAGAGACTTTTGTCACAGGGTCATTTAAAAAATGACTGGCAGAGGAAGAGGCAGGCCCTTCTGCAGGGGTGGTAGGGGTAGGGCAGGAGCACCAGGCCGGAGCCAAAGTGGGTAGTTGCAGAAGGTGCGTTCGATTACGTCAAAGGACGCACCAGACTTGGTTGAGTGGCTCACTTAGCCTTCCTCTTCTGCACCCTCCTCATCCTCTCTATCTGCACCCTCTTCACTCTCTGCTGTGTGCACCCCCAAAGACAACACCACCAACATCACAACCACCACCAACACATATACCCTTCGCTTGAGTCACAGGAATTATTTTCCGATCCATCACAAGACATTTACGATGCACAGCCATTCTTGGCATCAGATCAGGAAGAGGAGGTAGCAACACCGCCACTCAGCAGTCTGACGACAGTACCCAGATCAGCCCAAGGAGGCTGGCCCCCGCTGTTGCTGCCTACTCCGAGATCTCTAATGTTAGTTGTGGGGAAGGTGACGTCGATGATACAGAGGCAAAATTTCTGCAGTACCCAAATACACTATTATGAAAGTATATTGTTATTTAACACCCCCGCTTCAATCTGTCATTTTGGGGAGCCACTGGTCTATCACACCAGTTATAATACTTTTTTCTAATTGCGCTTGTCACTCTTTGTAGTTGTAGTATCGCTGCAGAACCGCTCACCAGTCACAATGCTGCACAATACAAATCCACTATAATATGCTTTCTATATTCATCCAGCATTGCGACTTCCTCACCTTCCTGCTCCTGCTCCTCGACGGCTTGATCAATGACATGACGCAATGCACGCTCTAGAAAGAAGGCGTAAGGTACAATGTCACTGATGGTGTACTGGCTGCAACTGACCAGTTTGGTGATCTCATCAAATGGCCGCAGAAGTCTGCATGCTTCGCGCATGAGCAGCCACTGGGGCGGTGAAAAAAAACCCAAGCTCCCCAGAACCTGTCCTGCCGCAGAGTTCGTACAAGCAGGTGTTAACTGCACGTTTCTGCTGGAGCAGCCTATCAAGCATATACAAGTTTGAGTTCCATCGCATCGGGCAGTCACAAATAAGACGTCTGACGGGCAGGTTGTGTCACCGCTGAATGTCAGCAAGGCGAGCCATGGCTGTGTAAGATCTTCTGAAATGGCCCGAGATTTTCCTGGCCTGCTGCAAGATGTCCTGGACCCCAGGGTATTTGACAACGAATCACTGCACGACCAAGTTCAGGACGTGTGCCATGCATGGCAAGTGTGTAATTTTGCCCTGTTTCAGCACGCTCAGCAGATTGGCACCGTTGTCGCACACCACTTTACCAACTGTCAAATTGAGTGGTGTTAGCCACTGATCTGCCTGTGAACACAAAGCTGAAAGGAGTGCAGGACCAGTGTGGTTCTTGGCTTCCAGGCACAACTGACGCAGCACAGCATGGCAACGTCTCACCTGGCATGTCGAATAGGTTCTGGGGATCTTGGGCGGCGCAGAGGAAGAGACAGTAGCAGTGGAAAAGGAGGAGTCAGCCAAGGAGGAGAGGGAGGATGGAGTAGGAGGAGGAGAAGAAGAGGCAGGCCTGCATGCAATCCGTGGCAGTAAAACCAAATCTACACGGGTGCCACAGTTTACATGCTTGAAGGCCATCAGAAGGTTCACCCAGTGGGCAGTAAAAGTTATATACCTTCCCTGCCTGTGTTTGCTAGACCACGTGTCTGTGGTCAGATGTATCTTGGCACGGACACTGTGTGCCAGAGATACATTCACTTGCTGCTGAACATGGCCATATAGCTCTGGGATGCTCTTCTGCCAGAAATATTTCCTTCCTGGGACCTTCCATAGTGGTGTTCCAATGGCCACAAATTTTCGAAAGGCCTCCGAGTCCACCAGTTTATATGGCAGTAGTTGGCGGGCTATCAGTTCCGACAAGCCAGCAGTCAACCGTTGGGCAAGAGGGTTATACGGCGTCATCATTTTTTTTACGCTCGAACATTTGGGCCATGGAAGCCTGCCTTTTTCTAGAAAAACGTGAGGATGGCATGATGGAAGGTGGAGTGGAAGACAATTGTGAAAAGAGAGAAGGAGAAGAGGCTGGACTGTGAGAGCCTGGTGTGTTTTTTTTTTGGTTCTGACGGCGTTGCTCCCACTGGGCTCGGTGATGGGAGTCCAGGTGCCTTCTTAGGCCCCATTCACACAGGCGGACCGTTCAGATCCGCCTGTCCATTTTTTTGGCGGGTCTGAGCAGTCCCCCCATGCATGTCTATGGGGCATCGGATGTCAGCAAAGACATGTCCGCTGCCATCCAATCCGATCTGTCAAATCTGGACGGATGGAAACCCTATTTTCCATCTGTCCAGTGGATTGTCCCTAGGTGAGTGTTGGGCTTACCGCGACTTATGCATTGACTGCAAAGGCTGCAGCATCAGGGAGCGCATAGACCAACAGGTGTCCGACTACATTGGGTTAACGGCCAAAGTGGACGCTCTGAGAAGTGATGAATCCCTGTACTACTGGGTGGGCAGGCTTGACCTCTGGCCAGAGCTTGCACAATTTGCAATGGAACTGTTGGCTTGCCCCTCGTCCAGTATCCTGTCCGAAAGGACATTCAGCGCAGCAGGGGGGATCGTGACCAATAAGCTCACTCGCCTAGCTCACGACAGTAAGCACTACCTCACATACTTAAAAATGAATGAGGCATGGATCTCGGAGGAATTCAACACATGTGACCAGTAGACCATGTTTGATTCAAATTCCTCATGACAGGCCACAAATATCTGCCACCACCCATAACAATTCATGGTCCCTGTCTTAAGTAAAGACAGCGGCATAAAAGGCCTTTTATGTCCGTTGAATGCCTAATTGCTACAGTCTGTCCCAGCTCCCCACAGCAACCTCTCCCTATACTGACAAAATACTTTTGTGGACCTATTAGCTAGCGACTTGTGTCACTATTGTCACGGAACCATGAACCAGACGTACAACAACAGATAAGTGAAAATAAGAAAGCTTTATTGAAAAACAAGCTATAAAGCAAAAGTCCAAACGGATGGCGAAACCGATGCAGAGTCTTTGCGAAGCCAGGGGTCAGGAACCAGGAGGGTAGTCAGACGAAGCCAGGATCAGGAACCAGCAGGGTAGTCAGATGAAGCCAGGATCAGGAACCAGCAGGGTAGTCAGACGAAGCCAGGAACAGGAACCAGAAGCAGCAGCAGTCTTAGAAGCATGTGAACACAGGAGGACCAAGCAGGGAACTGAAGCCACAGACCTCCTATATATATGAGCTAGGCATCCAGCTCCTCCCAGTGGGAAGGAGGAGCCGCAGGGTGGGAGGCTACAAGAAACCCAGAAACCAAGATGGCCGCCAGCACATGTCAAACGAAGGAGAACAGCAAGAAGGTAAGACCATGACAGTACCTCCCCCTCAAGGGCCCCTCCTCCGCGGAGTAAAGAACGGTTTCTGAGGGAAGCGTGCGTGGAAGGCTCGGAGCAAGGCAGGAGCATGGACATCTGCGGAGGGAACCCAGGAACGCTCCTCTGGACCATAACCACGCCAATGAACCAAAAACTGCACCCGACCGCGGACCAGGCGTGAGTGCAGGATATTGCTCACCTCATACTCCTCACGATTGCCCACTCGGACCGGACGAGGCCGAGGAACCGAGGAAGTGAAACGATTACACACCAGTGGCTTCAACAGGGAGACATGAAACATGTTGGAGATCCGCATGCCAGGAGGAAGCGCAAGGGCATAGGCTACCGGGTTTACCCTGCAAAGCACTCGGAAGGGACCAACAAAGCGAGGCGCCAGCTTGGGAGTGGGCACTCGAAGGTTGAGGTTGCGGGTGGACAACCAAACACGGTCTCCGGCCTGGTAGGAAGGAGCAGGCGCTCGTCTGCGATCAGCCTGGAGTCTCTGGCGCTGCGCAGAGACCTCAAGGGACTTCTGGATCTGTACTCAAGAAGCACGTAGGACGGAAAGGTGATCCTCCACAGCCGGAATATCCTGGGGAGAGAATACCTCCGGTAACACGGCAGGTTGGAACCCATAGTTGGCCATGAAGGGAGACGTCCCAGAGGAAGAGTTCACCGCCGTGTTCCTGGCAAACTCAGCCCAAGGCAGGAGGTCAACCCAATTGTCTTGGTGATCGGAGACATAGCAAGGAAGGAATTGCTCCAAGGCCTGATTGGATCGTTCTGCGGCCCCATTGGACTGAGGGTGGTAGGCCGAGGAGAAGGAGAGATGAATCCCCAACTGGGAGCAAAAGGCGCGCCAGAACCTGGACACAAACTGACTCCCCCGTTTCGACACAATCTCCTTGGGCAAACCGTGCAACCGGAAGACCTCCCTGGCAAAAATCGTGGCCAACTCCTGTGCAGAGGGTAACTTCTTGAGAGGAACACAGTGGCACATTTTGGAAAACCGATCCACAATCATGAGAATGACCGTATGGCCTCGGGATGCAGGGAGGTCCACAATGAAATCCATCCCCAGGTGTGACCATGGGCGCTCCCCGGTGGCTAAAGGTTGCAGAAGGCCCAACGGATGGTGCCGAGGGGACTTACTCTGGGCACAAACGGAGCATGCCGCTACATATGCGGCGATGTCGGAACGTAGGGAAGGCCACCAGAACAGACGTGAAACAGCCCAGGACAGCTGATTCTTTCCAGGATGCCCCGCGGTCTTGGAGTTATGGTAGGTTCGCAACAACCGAGTGCGCAACTCCTCAGGCACAAAACCTCTGCCGTTGGGTCTCCCAGAGGGAGCAGCAGATTGAGCCGCCAAAATCTGCTCACCCAGGGGAGAGGTCAGGCTGGTGCGAATGGCGGCCAGGATCTGATTCGGAGGTATGACTGAAGTCGGAATCGACTCCTCCCTGGACAGGTCGGAGTACTGCCGTGATAAGGCATCCGCCCTGATGTTCTTGGAACCGGGTAGGTAGGAGACCACGTAATTAAAACGTGACAAGAATAGAGCCCATCTGGCCTGACGTGGTGTCAATCTCTTGGCCTCAGAGAGGTAGGTCAGATTCTTGTGGTCCGTCAGGATGAGGACCGGAACCACCGAACCCTCGAGCAAGTGCCTCCATTCTTTAAGAGCCTGCACGATGGCCAATAACTCCCTGTCACCAATCTGGTAGTTGCACTCCGCGGAAGACAGTTTCCGGGAGTAAAACCCACAAGGAAGCAGAGGACCCTCTGGTGTTCTACGCTGAGACAGAAGGGCGCCTACTCCCGTCTCAGACGCGTCCACCTCGAGGACAAAGGGCAACCCAGGGTTGGGATGCGACAGAATCGGAGCCGACACAAAGGCGGACTTTAGAGCCTCAAAAGCTCGGATGGCCTCGGGCGGCCAGACCTGGGAATTACTGCCCTTCCTGGTCAGATCCGTGAGAGGCTTGGCTAGCATGGAAAAGTCCCTGATGAACTTCCGATAATAATTGGCGAAGCCCAAAAAGCGCTGCAGGGAGCGAAGACCACTGGGCTGGGGCCACTGTAAGACAGCCGAAACCTTCTCAGGATCCATGGAGAACCCCTCAGCGGAAATGATGTAACCTAAGAAGGTTACCTGGGATCGGTGAAATTCGCATTTCTCAAGCTTACCGAACAGCTTGTTCTCTCGTAACTGTTGCAACACTCGTTTGACATCCAGAATGTGGGTCTCCATGGACTCAGAATATACCAAGATGTCATCCAAATAGACCACCACACACTGCTGCAACAGGTCACGGAAAACATAGTTGATGAATTCCTGAAAGACTGCGGGCGCATTGCACAGCCCAAAGGGCATAACCAAGGATTCATAATGACCGGTCCTGGTGTTAAACGCGGTCTTCCACTCATCGCCCGCCTTGATCCTTACGAGGTTATATGCCGCCCTCAGGTCGAGTTTGGTAAAGACCGTGGCCCCTTTAAGGCGATCGAACAGCTCGGAAATCAAGGGTATCGGGTAAGCGTTCTTGATCGTGATGCGATTGAGACCCCTGTAATCGATGCAAGGCCTCAACTCACCGCCCTTCTTTTTCACAAAGAAAAATCCTGCCCCTGCCGGGGACGAGGATTTGCGAATGTGTCCGCGTGAAAGCGCCTCCCTCACGTACTCCTCCATGGCCTCATTCTCCGCTACCGACAGTGGATAGACTTTGCCACGAGGAGGAACGGCACCAGATTGTAACTCGATGGCACAATCGTATGGGCGGTGCGGAGGTAGGGCAACCGCGCGCACCTTATCGAATACATCCCGGTACTCCTCGTATTCAGGGGGCAACAGAGAGTCCGAGGAAGTACACAGCAACTTGGCAGGCCCATGGATGCAACTAGCCCCACACTGCGGTGACCACGAGATAATCTCGGCCGACCTCCAATCGAAAATCGGATTATGCTTCTGGAGCCAGGGGTACCCCAAGACCACCGAGTAGTGTGGAGACGAAATAACCTGGAAGCAGACCGACTCTCTGTGGACGGCACCAATGGCTAACCCCACTGGAAGGGTCTCATGAGTCACGTGTGGCGGCAGAAGGGGTCTGCCGTCTATCGCCTCAAGAGCCAGAGGAGAACCTCGAGCCTGCAGAGGAATGGAATTGGCGGCAGCGAACACACTATCAATGAACAAACCACCAGCACCAGAGTCCACCAACGCCTGGGTCGTCACCGAGCCCCCGACCCAGGAGAGGACAACAGTGATCAGTGGTTTGTCAACACGGGAAACCGGGGACGAGGAGACTCCACCCAAGATCTGCCCCCGACAGGATCTCAGGTGCGAGCGTTTCCCAGACGGTTCGGACATGCCAACCGAAAATGCCCACCGAGACCACAGTACATGCATCGGCCCTCGCGTCTCCGGAGTACCCTCTCCCCCTCGGACAGGCGAGCAAACCCCAGCTGCATGGGTTCACCCCCAGACAAGTCATCCCCAGGAGGCGTGGGAGGAGAGGGAGGCACGGGTGGGACAGCAAAGGTAGGCGCCAATCTGTTAGGAGGCCTCCGCAGACTCTCCTTAAAGGAAGGTCTCTCCCTGAGTCTGGTGTCAATCAAAATCAGGAAAGAAATAAGAGACTCGAGCTCCACTGGTAGGTCCTTAGCTGCAACCTCAACCTTCAAGGCATCCGAGAGACCATGAGAGAAAGCAGCGACCAGAGCCTCATTATTCCAGCCCACCTCTGCTGCCAGGGTACGAAACTCAATGGCGTATTCAGCTACGGATCGTGAACCCTGTCTGATGGACATAAGGAGCTTCGCAGCAGAGGCAGCACGAGCCAGCACATCGAATACCTTCCGAAGAGAAGCAACAAAACCGGAAAACTCGGCAACCACCGGATTGTTGTTCTCCCATAAAGGGCTGGCCCAGGCCAAGGCCTTGTCCGAGAGCAGCGAGATTAAGAAGCCCACCTTTGATCTCTCAGTAGGAAAGGCATGTGGCAGCAACTCAAAATAAATGCCCACCTGGTTAAGGAAACCTCGGCACTGAGTTGGCTCTCCCCCAAAGCGCTGTGGAAGGGGGGCAGAACCGGACATACCCCGAAACACCGCAGGCGCAACAACAGGTGTCGGGGTAGACTCTGGCGCAAAAACCGGAGCGGCAGTAGGAGCGGGCCCAGGAGCGACAACCGACCCATCGGCAACGGGAGCGAAATGAGCCGTGCGTTCAAGCAGGGTTTGCAACGCCACGGCGAACTGACCCAACAGGTGATCCTGCTGATCAAGTCTGGCAACCAGCGTGGGTAGTGAGGATGGCCCTGTACCGTCAGAATTCATGGCCTGTGGTGCCGTGCGTTCAAGCAGGGTTTGCAACGCCACGGCGAACCGACCCAACAGGTGATCCTGCTGATCAAGTCTGGCAACCAGCGTGGGTAGCGAGGATGGCCCTGTACCGTCAGAATTCATGGCTTGGTCCTAATGTCACGGAACCATGAACCAGACGTACAACAACAGATAAGTGAAAATAAGAAAGCTTTATTGAAAAACAAGCTATAAAGCAAAAGTCCAAACGGATGGCGAAACCGATGCAGAGTCTTTGCGAAGCCAGGGGTCAGGAACCAGGAGGGTAGTCAGACGAAGCCAGGATCAGGAACCAGCAGGGTAGTCAGACGAAGCCAGGATCAGGAACCAGCAGGGTAGTCAGACGAAGCCAGGAACAGGAACCAGAAGCAGCAGCAGTCTTAGAAGCATGTGAACACAGGAGGACCAAGCAGGGAACTGAAGCCACAGACCTCCTATATATATGAGCTAGGCATCCAGCTCCTCCCAGTGGGAAGGAGGAGCCGCAGGGTGGGAGGCTACAAGAAACCCAGAAACCAAGATGGCCGCCAGCACATGTCAAACGAAGGAGAACAGCAAGAAGGTAAGACCATGACAACTATACAGTCTGTCCCTGCTCCACACAGCAACCTCCAGCCACAGAATACAAAGTTCTTTTCTGTCAGGTGAACGCCTGTTGGCTAATTTTTGGGGCCTGTACTGGCGGACACTTACTTCTGTATCCTGTGAATGCCTAATGTACCTCCAGCCACCGAATACAAAGTTATTTGCTGTCAGGTGAACGCCTGTGGGCTAATTTTTGGGGCCTGTACTGGCCGACACTTACTTCTGTATCCTGTGAATGGCTAATATACCTCCAGCCACAGAATACAAAGTTCTTTGCTGTCAGGTGAACGTCTGTTGGCTAATTTTTGGTGCCTGTACTGGCCGACACTTACTTCTTTATCCTGTGAATGCCTAATTGTTCAGGCTGGATTTGAAAAGCAATGGGTCTGTAAACGTTCTGCTAAATTGTGGAAGGGATGTGGACCCATTTTACAGACGTGTGAATGGACCCATTATGTGTTTGACATGTATTTAGCGGCTGCTGTCAGTTCTGGCTGATTTAAAAAAAAAAAAAAAAAATTTGGGGCTGAAAATTTTTTTTTTTTTTATGGCAACTTTTCCAATAGCAATACTTCTGGTATGTCAGTGTCCATGTTGTGGGACTATGTGTACACAGCTAGTAAGTATTTTGTGGCTGCAAATATGACCTGGAGGTTTTTAATGTTCGCCTGCCATTAAAGTGAATGGGGTTCACAGAGAACTCGCGGTTTGTAAACATTTGAGAAAGTTTGCGGATGGCGTTCGCGTACTGTCCCGTCCAATGTTTGTCCATCACTATTACTGAAGAACTGGACTGACTTCTGAGTCGGTTACTGGCTCTTTAGTAAGGACAGGCTGCACCTTAATGGGGATGGTGCAGCTCTATAGATAGCCACAAAGTTTTGGGGCTTTTAAACTAGGTGTTGGGGGGGTTCAAAGGAAGTGAAAGTCCGCAGTGAACAAAGGACAGAGGGTAATAGGGGAGTCAATAGCCATAAAACAATATTAATATGTATGATCGCGCTGCCTCTAACTCAAAGTAAAAATAATAACTAGACAGTGACAAAAAATGACTATATAGGTAAGTGTTTCATATACTGTATATAAAATTCCAGTGTAAATTAAATCCATAAACAAACATAAAAGTCTCTATGTGATAAGGTGCTTCATAGGGATGACACCACAGTGTAACGACAACTTTCCACTTATGCTCCTTTCATCAGGTGAAGTGGAGGCTCACCTCCATTATAGACCCCTAGGGGTCAACAAAGCATAAACGCAGATCAATCTGATGGGTCAAATTCTGGTGTTCAGTGAAACTCCCGCCGCCAGGCTCAACCAGATGAAGCCACGTGTGTTGGTGGCGTAACGCGTAGAGGTTGAGCTTTGCAGTGGGAGTTTTCACTGGATCAGATGAGAAGCTGAATTTTATTATATGCTTGTTTTTTACCTAATAAATGTGAGTGCATTTTATGAAGCGGGTTCTGTGCGGTGTGTTGAGCCTAAAAACCCAGGTACTGCACTATTGGAGGCTGTTTTTTTTTCTTTTTTTTTTTCCTATGGCCTATGTGTGAGCTGTGTGGACATCTTGGAGGGGGAATTCCATCATTCTTAAAGGAACCTGAACACCAGAGTTTTGCCCATCAGTTTGATCTGCGTTTATGCTTTGTTGACCCTTGGGAGGCTATAATGGAGGCGAGCTTTACCTCACCTGGTGAAAGGAGCACGATTTGAAAATTGTCATTACCCTGTGGTGTCATCCCTATGAAGCACCTTATCAAATAGAGACTCTTTTTATTGCACAAGCTATAAGAAGCTTTATTATTTATTGCATTGGCCTTTTTTGCATTATATGTTTGTTTATGTTTTTGATTTGCACTGGCACTTTATGTATATGAAACACTTACCTATATAGTCATTTTTTTGTCACTTACTAGTTATTATTTTTACGTTGATTTAGAGGCAGCATGATCACACATTTTAATATTGATTTGCTGCGGTTGTCGGAACACATTTGGTGATTGCAGCAGCTGCACCCAATAATTTCCTCATTTCTATCAACAGGTAGCAGCACGCTACTACCACATTAAAATAATATAGCCGTAACATCTAATCCCGGGGTGCACGAGTGGTCAAATCAAAATCAAAGCATGAGAAAACATAGGAGAAATTAATATGCACTCATACACCACTGAGAGGTGTATACACAAATGTCAGGAGCCTAGCTAACAAAGTGGTGGAACTGGAGCTGCTAATACACAAGGAGAATTTAGACTTTGCCGAAATAACAGAAACTTGGTTTGACATCTCACACTACTGGCTGGCAAATATACAGTGGTACTCCTTGTATAGGAAAGACAGGAAAGGTAGAAGAGGGGGGTGGTTTGTGTCTCTATATCAAAAATGATGAAAGGATGGTAGAGAGGAGTGACATTGTGAATGGGATGAGAGAGAAGTTGGAATCAGTGTGGGAAGAACTCCAAAGAGAAGAAGTAAGTGAGAAATGAATAGTGGGGGTATGTTACAGGCCCCCCCAACCTGGAGGAGGAGGAGCTGGACCTCCTATCACAGTTAGAAGTGGCAGCAAGGCAGAGAAATTTCATCATAATGGGGGACTTAAATTATCCCAATATCGACTGGGCAGAGGGGACAGCTCACTCATTAAAGGCCCGTCATTTCATGAATGTTTCACAGAACAACTTAATGTCTCAATTGGTGGATTCTCCAACTAGAAAGAATGGATTTCTAGATTTAATAATTAAGAGGGATCCAAGTCTGATCTCAGATGTGGCAATACAGGACAACTTGGGATCTAGCAATGACAAGATGATCATATTTAGCGTAAATCATAGGAAAAGGAGGCATGAGGGTAGACCAATAGCTCTAAATTTCAATAGAGCAAGCTTTTCTGAACTGCGCTCAATACTACAAGACATCAATCTGGACCTAATCCTAGAAACATTGAACTCAGAGGAAAAATGGGAATGCTTTAGGAAAATATTAAACAAAGGTATCACACAGTGCATTCCAATGAACAATAAATATAGAAGAGCGAAGGTTCAACCTGGGTGGCTAAACTGTAACGTAAAAGAGGAAAAAAATTACCTTTAAGAAATATAAAGCGTAGGGGGCATTGTCAGCATTTCAACACCACAAGGAATGCAATAAGAAGTGTAAAAACAAAATCAGGGCAGCTAAAAAAAGACTACCAGAGACACATAGCAGATGAGAGTAAAAAAAATCCCAAGGAATTTTTTAGATATTATAACAGTAAATAAGCAAAATCAGAGCACATTACCCACATAAAAGACGATGAAGGGAGGATGGTTACAGATGACACAGAGAAGGCAACTGTATTAAATGCTTTCTTCTCAGTTTTTACACAGGAAAAGGAGGGGTATACAGACTATGACAGGATTGTTAATAACTAGTGTTGAGCGAACACGGACTGTATTATTCGTGTTCGTACCGAATAATTGGATTTTTTGTACCCGAACACGGACACGGACACTTTACTGTATGTTCGGGTAAAAATCCGTGTTCGGTCGTTTTATTTCCGGGTTTTGCATGCTTTGGCGCTCTTTTCATGGCGGGCTTTCAACAGCCAATCAACAATCGTTTAACTGGTGTGCCTTAAGCCATCCCAGCCATGCCTGCAAATGTCTTAGTAGCTGTGATTGGCCGTCTGAAGCATGTGACCAAGTCTTTATAAGTTCGAGGCAGCCGCAGCGGCGTCATTATGCTGCTTATATCAGGGACAGAGCACACATCAACGTGCTGGCTGCTGATTAGGGAAAGATAGGCAGGAAAAAACCATTTGTGTCCGGATAGAATTGAGGGACAGGTCGGAGTGTTTAGGCAGGGCGAGTTGTAGGCATTTTAGGGATAGAGTCTGCTGAATTATAGGGTCAGTGTCTTCTACAAACTACAATCGATATTGCTGTGTGGGGGGTGGGGTGAATCTGCACTCAATCCTGATCTACGATCTCTTCTCAATCCTGTTAGGGACAGAGTCTGCTGAATTTTAGGGAAACTGTGTTCTACAAACTACAATCGATATTGCTGTGTGGTGTGGGATTGGAGATAGGCAGGTGTCAGTGATCCACATCCATTTTTCTGTGTGTGAGCTGCAGTGAACACAATCTTTTTGGGCTGCAGTGAACACAATCTTTTTGGGCTGCAGTGAACACAATCTTTTTGGGCTGCAGTGAACACAATCTTTTTGGGCTGCAGTGAACACAATCTTTTTGGGGTGCAGTGAACAAAATCTTTTTGGGGTGCAGTGAACACAATCCTTTTTGGTGTGCAGTGAACACAATCTTTGTGGGGTGCAGTGAACAAAATCCTTTGTGGGGTGCAGTGAACACAATCTTTTTGGGGTGCAGTGAACAAAATCCTTTTTGGGGTGCAGTGAACAACATCCTTTTTGGGGTGCAGTGAACACAATCTTTTTGGGGTGCAGTGAACAAAATCCTTTGTGGGGTGCAGTGAACACAATCTTTTTGGGGTGCAGTGAACACAATCTTTTTGGGGTGGAGTGAACAACATCCTTTTTGGGGTGCAGTGAACAAAATCCTTTTTGGGGTGCAGTGAACAAAATCATTTTTGGGGTGCAGTGAACACAATCTTTTTGGGGTGCAGTGAACACAATCTTTGTGGGGTGCAGTGAACACAATCTTTTTGGGGTGGAGTGAACAACATCCTTTTTGGGGTGCAGTGAACAACATCCTTTTTGGGGTACAGTGAACACAATCTTTTTGGGGTGCAGTGAACACAATCTTTGTGGGGTGCAGTGAACACAATCTTTTTGGGGTGGAGTGAACAAAATCATTTTTGGGGTGCAGTGAACAACATCCTTTTTGGGGTGCAGTGATCAAAATCCTTTTTGGGGTGCAGTGAACACAATCTTTTTGGGGTGCAGTGAACAAAATCCTTTGTGGGGTGCAGTGAACAGAATCTTTGTGGGGTGCAGTGAACACAATCTTTGGGGGGGTACAGTGAACACAATCTTTTTGGGGTGCAGTGAACACAATCTTTGTGGGGTACAGTGAACAGAATCTTTGTGGGGTGCAGTGAACACAATCTTTGGGGGGTACAGTGAACACAATCTTTTTGGGGTGCAGTGAACACAATCTTTGGGGGGTACAGTGAACACAATCTTTTTGGGGTGCAGTGAACACAATCTTTGTGGGGTGCAGTGAACACAATCTTTGGGGGGGTACAGTGAACACAATCTTTTTGGGGTGCAGTGAACAACATCCTTTTAGGGTGCAGTGAACACAATCTTTGTGGGGTGCAGTGAACAACATCCTTTTAGGGTGCAGTGAACACAATCTTTGTGGGGTACAGTGAACAGAATCTTTGTGGGGTGCAGTGAACACAATCTTTGGGGGGTACAGTGAACACAATCTTTGTGAGGTGCAGTGAACACAATCTTTGTGGGGTGCAGTGAACACAATCATTGTGGGGTGCAGTGAACTCAATCTTTGTGGGGTACAGTGAACACAATCTCATACTTCTGAAGATTTGAGGGTGCTGCCTGTTCCATACTCCCCCTACTCCTCATCTAGCCTTTTAGGGGTACAAACAATAGTAATTGGGGCCTAGTGTGGTTGTGTACGTGTGATATACATACACTTTTTTTGGATCATATTTTCTATTCCGCTATTTAATCAAAAACCTTTGGGGATCAGTTAAATTGGGGGATAGTCTGTGTTGGTACGTGTGAGAGAGATCCACCTTTCCAAGTTGTTGGGGTTCATCTCATACTTCTGAAGGTTTGAGGGTGCTGCCTGTTCCATACTCCCCCTACTCCTAGCCTTTTAGGGGTACAAACAATAGTAATTGGGGCCTAGTGTGGTTGTGTACGTGTGATATACATACACTTTTTTTGGATCATATTTTCTATTCCGCTATTTAATCAAAAACCTTTGGGGATCAGTTAAATTGGGGGATAGTCTGTGTTGGTACGTGTGAGAGAGATCCACCTTTCCAAGTTGTTGGGGTTCATCTCATACTTCTGAAGGTTTGAGGGTGCTGCCTGTTCCATACCCCCCCTACTCCTCATCTAGCCTTTTAGGGGTACAAACAATAGTAATTGGGGCCTAGTGTGGTTGTGTACGTGTGATATACATACACTTTTTTTGGATCATATTTTCTATTCCGCTATTTAATCAAAAACCTTTGGGGATCAGTTAAATTGGGGGATAGTCTGTGTTGGTACGTGTGAGAGAGATCCACCTTTCCAAGTTGTTGGGGTTCATCTCATACTTCTGAAGGTTTGAGGGTGCTGCCTGTTCCATACCCCCCCTACTCCTCATCTAGCCTTTTAGGGGTACAAACAATAGTAATTGGGGCCTAGTGTGGTTGTGTACGTGTGATATACATACACTTTTTTTGGATCATATTTTCTATTCCGCTATTTAATCAAAAACCTTTGGGGATCAGTTAAATTGGGGGATAGTCTGTGTTGGTACGTGTGAGAGAGATCCACCTTTCCAAGTTGTTGGGGTTCATCTCATACTTCTGAAGGTTTGAGGGTGCTGCCTGTTCCATACCCCCCCTACTCCTCATCTAGCCTTTTAGGGGTACAAACAATAGTAATTGGGGCCTAGTGTGGTTGTGTACGTGTGATATACATACACTTTTTTTGGATCATATTTTCTATTCCGCTATTTAATCAAAAACCTTTGGGGATCAGTTAAATTGGGGGATAGTCTGTGTTGGTACGTGTGAGAGAGATCCACCTTTCCAAGTTGTTGGGGTTCATCTCATACTTCTGAAGGTTTGAGGGTGCTGCCTGTTCCATACCCCCCCTACTCCTCATCTAGCCTTTTAGGGGTACAAACAATAGTAATTGGGGCCTAGTGTGGTTGTGTACGTGTGATATACATACACTTTTTTTGGATCATATTTTCTATTCCGCTATTTAATCAAAAACCTTTGGGGATCAGTTAAATTGGGGGATAGTCTGTGTTGGTACGTGTGAGAGAGATCCACCTTTCCAAGTTTTTGGGGTTCATCTCATACTTCTGAAGATTTGAGGGTGCTGCCTGTTCCATACCCCCCCTACTCCTCATCTAGCCTTTTAGGGGTACAAACAATAGTAATTGGGGCCTAGTGTGGTTGTGTACGTGTGATATACATACACTTTTTTTGGATCATATTTTCTATTCCGCTATTTAATCAAAAACCTTTGGGGATCAGTTAATTTGGGGGATAGTCTGTGTTGGTACGTGTGAGAGAGATCCACCTTTCCAAGTTTTTGGGGTTCATCTCATTCTTCTGAAGATTTGAGGGTGCTGCCTGTTCCATACCCCCCCTACTCCTCATCTAGCCTTTTAGGGGTACAAACAATAGTAATTGGGGCCTAGTGTGGTTGTGTACGTGTGATATACATACACTTTTTTTGGATCATATTTTCTATTCCGCTATTTAATCAAAAACCTTTGGGGATCAGTTAAATTGGGGGATAGTCTGTGTTGGTACGTGTGAGAGAGATCCACCTTTCCAAGTTGTTGGGGTTCATCTCATACTTCTGAAGGTTTGAGGGTGCTGCCTGTTCCATACCCCCCCTACTCCTCATCTAGCCTTTTAGGGGTACAAACAATAGTAATTGGGGCCTAGTGTGGTTGTGTACGTGTGATATACATACACTTTTTTTGGATCATATTTTCTATTCCGCTATTTAATCAAAAACCTTTGGGGATCAGTTAAATTGGGGGATAGTCTGTGTTGGTACGTGTGAGAGAGATCCACCTTTCCAAGTTGTTGGGGTTCATCTCATACTTCTGAAGGTTTGAGGGTGCTGCCTGTTCCATACTCCCCCTACTCCTCATCTAGCCTTTTAGGGGTACAAACAATAGTAATTGGGGCCCAGTGTGGTTGTGTACGTGTGATATACATACACTTTTTTTGGATCATATTTTCTATTCCGCTATTTAATCAAAAACCTTTGGGGATCAGTTAAATTGGGGGATAGTCTGTGTTGGTACGTGTGAGAGAGATCCACCTTTCCAAGTTGTTGGGGTTCATCTCATACTTCTGAAGGTTTGAGGGTGCTGCCTGTTCCATACCCCCCCTACTCCTCATCTAGCCTTTTAGGGGTACAAACAATAGTAATTGGGGCCTAGTGTGGTTGTGTACGTGTGATATACATACACTTTTTTTGGATCATATTTTCTATTCCGCTATTTAATCAAAAACCTTTGGGGATCAGTTAAATTGGGGGATAGTCTGTGTTGGTACGTGTGAGAGAGATCCACCTTTCCAAGTTGTTGGGGTTCATCTCATACTTCTGAAGGTTTGAGGGTGCTGCCTGTTCCATACTCCCCCTACTCCTCATCTAGCCTTTTAGGGGTACAAACAATAGTAATTGGGGCCTAGTGTGGTTGTGTACGTGTGATATACATACACTTTTTTTGGATCATATTTTCTATTCCGCTATTTAATCAAAAACCTTTGGGGATCAGTTAAATTGGGGGATAGTCTGTGTTGGTACGTGTGAGAGAGATCCACCTTTCCAAGTTGTTGGGGTTCATCTCATACTTCTGAAGGTTTGAGGGTGCTGCCTGTTCCATACTCCCCCTACTCCTAGCCTTTTAGGGGTACAAACAATAGTAATTGGGGCCTAGTGTGGTTGTGTACGTGTGATATACATACACTTTTTTTGGATCATATTTTCTATTCCGCTATTTAATCAAAAACCTTTGGGGATCAGTTAAATTGGGGGATAGTCTGTGTTGGTACGTGTGAGAGAGATCCACCTTTCCAAGTTGTTGGGGTTCATCTCATACTTCTGAAGGTTTGAGGGTGCTGCCTGTTCCATACCCCCCCTACTCCTAGCCTTTTAGGGGTACAAACAATAGTAATTGGGGCCTAGTGTGGTTGTGTACGTGTGATATACATACACTTTTTTTGGATCATATTTTCTATTCCGCTATTTAATCAAAAACCTTTGGGGATCAGTTAAATTGGGGGATAGTCTGTGTTGGTACGTGTGAGAGAGATCCACCTTTCCAAGTTGTTGGGGTTCATCTCATACTTCTGAAGGTTTGAGGGTGCTGCCTGTTCCATACTCCCCCTACTCCTCATCTAGCCTTTTAGGGGTACAAACAATAGTAATTGGGGCCCAGTGTGGTTGTGTACGTGTGATATACATACACTTTTTTTGGATCATATTTTCTATTCCGCTATTTAATCAAAAACCTTTGGGGATCAGTTAAATTGGGGGATAGTCTGTGTTGGTACGTGTGAGAGAGATCCACCTTTCCAAGTTGTTGGGGTTCATCTCATACTTCTGAAGGTTTGAGGGTGCTGCCTGTTCCATACCCCCCCTACTCCTCATCTAGCCTTTTAGGGGTACAAACAATAGTAATTGGGGCCTAGTGTGGTTGTGTACGTGTGATATACATACACTTTTTTTGGATCATATTTTCTATTCCGCTATTTAATCAAAAACCTTTGGGGATCAGTTAAATTGGGGGATAGTCTGTGTTGGTACGTGTGAGAGAGATCCACCTTTCCAAGTTGTTGGGGTTCATCTCATACTTCTGAAGGTTTGAGGGTGCTGCCTGTTCCATACTCCCCCTACTCCTCATCTAGCCTTTTAGGGGTACAAACAATAGTAATTGGGGCCTAGTGTGGTTGTGTACGTGTGATATACATACACTTTTTTTGGATCATATTTTCTATTCCGCTATTTAATCAAAAACCTTTGGGGATCAGTTAAATTGGGGGATAGTCTGTGTTGGTACGTGTGAGAGAGATCCACCTTTCCAAGTTGTTGGGGTTCATCTCATACTTCTGAAGGTTTGAGGGTGCTGCCTGTTCCATACTCCCCCTACTCCTAGCCTTTTAGGGGTACAAACAATAGTAATTGGGGCCTAGTGTGGTTGTGTACGTGTGATATACATACACTTTTTTTGGATCATATTTTCTATTCCGCTATTTAATCAAAAACCTTTGGGGATCAGTTAAATTGGGGGATAGTCTGTGTTGGTACGTGTGAGAGAGATCCACCTTTCCAAGTTGTTGGGGTTCATCTCATACTTCTGAAGGTTTGAGGGTGCTGCCTGTTCCATACTCCCCCTACTCCTCATCTAGCCTTTTAGGGGTACAAACAATAGTAATTGGGGCCCAGTGTGGTTGTGTACGTGTGATATACATACACTTTTTTTGGATCATATTTTCTATTCCGCTATTTAATCAAAAACCTTTGGGGATCAGTTAAATTGGGGGATAGTCTGTGTTGGTACGTGTGAGAGAGATCCACCTTTCCAAGTTGTTGGGGTTCATCTCATACTTCTGAAGGTTTGAGGGTGCTGCCTGTTCCATACCCCCCCTACTCCTCATCTAGCCTTTTAGGGGTACAAACAATAGTAATTGGGGCCTAGTGTGGTTGTGTACGTGTGATATACATACACTTTTTTTGGATCATATTTTCTATTCCGCTATTTAATCAAAAACCTTTGGGGATCAGTTAAATTGGGGGATAGTCTGTGTTGGTACGTGTGAGAGAGATCCACCTTTCCAAGTTGTTGGGGTTCATCTCATACTTCTGAAGGTTTGAGGGTGCTGCCTGTTCCATACTCCCCCTACTCCTCATCTAGCCTTTTAGGGGTACAAACAATAGTAATTGGGGCCTAGTGTGGTTGTGTACGTGTGATATACATACACTTTTTTTGGATCATATTTTCTATTCCGCTATTTAATCAAAAACCTTTGGGGATCAGTTAAATTGGGGGATAGTCTGTGTTGGTACGTGTGAGAGAGATCCACCTTTCCAAGTTGTTGGGGTTCATCTCATACTTCTGAAGGTTTGAGGGTGCTGCCTGTTCCATACTCCCCCTACTCCTAGCCTTTTAGGGGTACAAACAATTGTAATTGGGGCCTAGTGTGGTTGTGTACGTGTGATATACATACACTTTTTTTGGATCATATTTTCTATTCCGCTATTTAATCAAAAACCTTTGGGGATCAGTTAAATTGGGGGATAGTCTGTGTTGGTACGTGTGAGAGAGATCCACCTTTCCAAGTTGTTGGGGTTCATCTCATACTTCTGAAGGTTTGAGGGTGCTGCCTGTTCCATACCCCCCCTACTCCTAGCCTTTTAGGGGTACAAACAATAGTAATTGGGGCCTAGTGTGGTTGTGTACGTGTGATATACATACACTTTTTTTGGATCATATTTTCTATTCCGCTATTTAATCAAAAACCTTTGGGGATCAGTTAAATTGGGGGATAGTCTGTGTTGGTACGTGTGAGAGAGATCCACCTTTCCAAGTTGTTGGGGTTCATCTCATACTTCTGAAGGTTTGAGGGTGCTGCCTGTTCCATACTCCCCCTACTCCTCATCTAGCCTTTTAGGGGTACAAACAATAGTAATTGGGGCCCAGTGTGGTTGTGTACGTGTGATATACATACACTTTTTTTGGATCATATTTTCTATTCCGCTATTTAATCAAAAACCTTTGGGGATCAGTTAAATTGGGGGATAGTCTGTGTTGGTACGTGTGAGAGAGATCCACCTTTCCAAGTTGTTGGGGTTCATCTCATACTTCTGAAGGTTTGAGGGTGCTGCCTGTTCCATACTCCCCCTACTCCTCATCTAGCCTTTTAGGGGTACAAACAATAGTAATTGGGGCCCAGTGTGGTTGTGTACGTGTGATATACATACACTTTTTTTGGATCATATTTTCTATTCCGCTATTTAATCAAAAACCTTTGGGGATCAGTTAAATTGGGGGATAGTCTGTGTTGGTACGTGTGAGAGAGATCCACCTTTCCAAGTTGTTGGGGTTCATCTCATACTTCTGAAGGTTTGAGGGTGCTGCCTGTTCCATACCCCCCCTACTCCTCATCTAGCCTTTTAGGGGTACAAACAATAGTAATTGGGGCCTAGTGTGGTTGTGTACGTGTGATATACATACACTTTTTTTGGATCATATTTTCTATTCCGCTATTTAATCAAAAACCTTTGGGGATCAGTTAAATTGGGGGATAGTCTGTGTTGGTACGTGTGAGAGAGATCCACCTTTCCAAGTTTTTGGGGTTCATCTCATACTTCTGAAGATTTGAGGGTGCTGCCTGTTCCATACTCCTCCTCCTACTGCTCAACCATCCTTTTAGGGGTACAAACAATAGTAGTTGGGGCCTAGTGTGGTGGTGTACGTGCGAGATACATACACTTTCTTTTTGATCATATTTTCTATTCCGCTATTCAATTAAAACCTTTGGGGATCAATTCAATTGCGAGATAGTCTGTGTCGGTACGTGTGAGATCCACCTTTCCAAGTTTTTGGGGTTCATCTCATACTTCTGAAGATTTGAGGGTGCTGCCTGTTCCATACTCCTCCTCCTACTCCTCATCCATCCTTTTAGGGGTACAAACAATAGTAATTGGGGCCTAGTGTGGTTGTGTACGTGCGAGATACATACACTTTTTTTGATCATATTTCCTATTCCGCTATTCAATAAAAACCTTTGAGGATCAATTGAATTGCGGGATAGTCTGTGTCGGTACGTGTGAGATCCACCTTTCCAAGTTTTTGGGGTTCATCTCATACTTCTGAAGATTTGAGGGTGCTGTCTGTTCCATACTCCTCCTACTCCTCATCCATCCTTTTAGGGGTAGAAACAATAGTAATTGGGGCCTAGTGTGGTTTTGTACGTGCGAGATACATACACTTTTTTGGATCATATTTCCTATTCCGCTATTCAATAAAATCCTTTCTAGGGCAAGATCTTAAATTACAGAAATATGAGGAGACCGTCAAATAAGGGCCGTGGCCTGGGTCGTGGTGCTGCTGGTAGAGCTCCTGTTGCAAGGAGAGGACGTGGTCGATCTGTGCCAGCTACACGCACAAGTGAAACACCTTCCTCAAGTGTGAGTAGGCGACAGAACCTGCATCAGTATTTGGTAGGGCATCAAACGCCCCTAGAAGTGATGAGGCCAGAACAAGTTGAGGCGATAGTAGATTGGTTTGCTGCTGACAGTGCCTCCAGTTCCTTCACATTGTCTCCCACCCAGTCTACTGCAGAAAGGTCAGAGTTGGCACCTGCAGCCAATGTCCAACCGTCTTTCACCTCACCCCCTTGCAAATCAGGCCAGCAGTCTGAGCCCCAAGCCATACAGCAGTCTCTTATTCTTTTTGAGGACTCTGTCAGCAGGGTTTCCCAGGGCCATCCACCTAGCCCTGCCCCAGAAGTGGAAGAGATTGAGTGCAGCGATGCCCAACCACTTATTTCTCAAGATGAGTACATGCAAGGATCATCGCAGCACGTCTCCGATGATGACGAAACGCAGGTGCCAACTGCTGCGGCGTTCAGCATTGTGGAGACCGACAAGGAGGGCAGGGGTGAAGACTGGGTGGAAGATGATGTGGAGGACGATGAGGTCCTCGACCCCACATGGAATGAAGGTCATGCAGGTGACCTGAGTAGTTTGGAGGAAGAGGCGGTGGTCGCACAGAGCCACCAGCACAGCAGAAGAGGGAGCAGGGTGCAGAAGCGGAGCGGCCGTGCCCTAGACACTACGCCCGCTACTGCCCAACGCAGCAAGGGAACGAGCGCACCAAAGTCAGCTCAAAGGAGTTCTCTAGCGTGGAAGTTCTTTAGAAAATGTGCTGATGACAGGACACGAGTGGTTTGCACCCTGTGCAATCAGAGCTTGAAGCGAGGCATAAACCTTCTCAACCTGAGCACAACCTGCATGATCAGGCATCTAAGTGCAAAGCACGAGCTGCAGTGGAGTACACACCTTCAAAACCAAGAAACGTCTCTGGCTCATCCTGCTTCCTCTTCTGCTGCAGTCTCGGCCGCTCCAGCCACATCTGTAGTGATACCGGCACCTGCCACCCCGCAAACAGACGATCTGTCAGCAACACCACCACCTGGGTCACCAACAACCATCTCCACAATGTCCCGTGGAAGCGTTCAGCTTTCCATCTCCCAAACACTTGAGAGGAAGAGGAAGTACCCCCCTACCCACCCGCGATCCCTGGCCCTGAATGCCAGCATTTCAAAATTATTGGCCTTTGAAATGCTGTCATTCCGTCTGGTAGAGACGCACAGTTTTAAAAACCTTATGTCGGTGGCTGTCCCACAGTACGTCGTGCCCAGCCGCCACTACTTTTCCAGGCAAGCCATCCCTTCCCTGCACAACCAAGTGGGGGAAAATATCAGGTGTGCACTGCGCAACGCCATCTGTGCCAAGGTCCACCTAACTACGGATACGTGGACCAGTAAGCACGGTCAGGGGCGTTATATCTCCCTAACGGCACACTGGGTAAATGCAGTGGCGGATGGGCCTGAGGCGGATAGCAATTTGGCGCATGTCCTTCCACCACCGAGGATTGCAGGGCGCTTCAGTTTGCCTCCTGTTCCTAACTCCTCCTACTCCGCTTCCTCATCCTCTACCGCCTCCTCATCCGGACAGCGTAACACCTTCACCACCAACTTCAGCACGGCCAGGGGTAAACGACAGCAGGCAGTTTTACAACTTGCCTGTTTGGGGGACAAACCACACACCGCGCAGGAGTTGTGGAGGAGCATGGAACAGCAGACAAATGAGTGGTTGCTGCCAGCGAGCCTCAAGCCCGGCCTGGTGGTGTGCGATAACGGGCGAAATCTCATAGCAGCTCTGGGCCTAGCCGGTTTGACGCACATCCCTTGCCTGGCGCATGTGCTGAATTTGGTGGTGCAGAGGTTCCTTAAAAACTACCCCGATATGTCAGAGCTGCTGCAGAAAGTGCGGGCCGTTTGTGCGCACTTTCGGCGTTCTCACCCTGCTGCTGCTCGCCTGGCAGCGCTGCAGCGTAACTTCGGCCTTCCCGCTCACCGCCTCATATGTGACGTGCCCACAAGGTGGAACTCCACCTTGCACATGCTGGAAAGACTGTGCGAGCAGCAGCAGGCCATAGTGGAGTTTCAGCTGCAGCACGCACGCGTGAGTCGCTCTGCGGAACAGCACCACTTCACCACCAATAACTGGGCCTCCATGCGAGACCTGTGTGCCTTGTTGCGCTGTTTTGAGTACTCCACCAACATGGCCAGTGGCAATGACGCCGTTCTCAGCTTAACTATCCCACTTCTATGCCTCCTTGAAAAAACAATTCGGGCGATGATGGAAGAGGATGTGGCACAGGATGAGGAGGAGGAGGAGGATGAAGAGGTAACATTTCCAAGGCTTTCAGGGCAGTCATTCGCAAGGGGCTCCGAGGGTGGGTTCCTGCACACGCAAACGCCAGGGACGCAATTGTCCAGCAGGGGCACAGTTCTGGAGGATGAGGAGGATGAGGAGGAGGAGGAGCTGGAGGAGGAGATGGAACCATGTTCACAGCAGGGTGGCACCCAGGCCAGCTCATGGCCATCACTGGTGCGTGGCTGGGGGGATACAGAGGACACGGACGATACACCTCCCACAGAGGACAGCCTTTCGTCGCCTCTGGGCAGCCTGGCACACATGAGCGATTACATGCTGCAGTGTCTCCACAACGACCGCCGAGTTGCCCACATTCTAACTTGTGCTGATTACTGGGTGGCCACGCTGCTGGATCCCCGTTACAAGGACAACGTACCGTCCTTAATTCACTCACTGGAGCGCGATCGCAAGATGCGCGAGTACAAGCGCACGCTGGTAGACGCCATGCTGCTGGCATTCCCATCTGACAGCGGGGCCACAGTGGAAGCACAAGGCAGAGGAGGAGGAGGAGGAGGTCGCCAACGCAACCAGGCACCGCCAGCACCTCAGAAGGCAGGGTTAGCATGGCCGAAATGTGGAAAAGCTTTGTCAGCACGCCACAACAAACAGCAGCACCAGCAGCTCAGATGGAACGTCTTAGCAGGAGGCAGCATTTTACCAACATGGTGGAGCAGTATGTGTGCACACGCCTACATGTAGTGAATGACGGGTCTGCCCCCTTCAACTTCTGGGTCTCCAAATTGGGCACATGGCCTGAGCTTGCCCTTTACGCCTTGGAGGTGCTGGCGTGCCCTGCAGCCAGTGTATTATCTGAACGGGTATTTAGCACGGCTGGGGGCGTTATAACAGACAAGCGCAGCCGCCTGTCCAGAGACAATGTGGACAAGCTCACGTTCATTAAAATGAACCAGGCATGGATCCCACGGGACTTTTCCGTACCTTATGCAGAATAGCAATGGATACCGACCTTACCCACCCATTGTTCCATTTTTGCTCTTTCTCACTCTTTTGGGGTGTACCCTCATTTAAAATTTTTGAAAAGAAGCAGTGTTGGCTACCTCGTCCTCCTCCTCAGGGCCAGATTAATGTAGGGGCTATTGGAGCTGCAGCTCCAGGCCCCTACCTTTTATATAGGCCCCGGGTTGGCCATATTCACTGTTACCGCTCTTCTGTCACTTGTAAACACAGAAGTCTGGCTTCTATGCTCGCTTCCCCAGGCAGCACCCTCAGAACCTCCCCACACAGCGTGAAGGCCGGACAAGGAGGGACAGTTGGCGATGCATGGATGTGTTTATGGGCTTCAGAGACAGCATCCCATGTTGAATTAGGCATGCATGGCTGCACCCTTCCTCCTCTGGGTGCATGGCAAGGCACGGCCCTTAAGGCCCTTCAAAATCCTCAGCACCAAGCCCATGATGCTGTTAATCCGGCCCTGGTCCTCCTCCACCGCCGCTTCCACCTACACCGCCCATAGGTGTGCGCAGCCTATTGCATTAAGGTGTGCACCCCAAAGTTGAAATACACATGCATGTGTTTGCCAGCAGGGAGAGTAATGTATCGGGGCCATGTACCTGTAGGCAAGGAGAAATAGAGCAGAGCAGGTCCCAGGGAGATCTTTCCCATCTCCTCACTGGCAATGCTATGTGCCCTAGGTGATTAGGGTGTGCCCAGGCACACCCAGCACACCCTGTGCGCACGCCTATGTCACCGCCACATCCACCACCACCTCAACCTCCCTCCTACTCCATATGGGCCTCGTCCTTCAGAGATGAAGAAGAACATTGTTTTATTTTTCTGTTTTTTTTTGTTGTTTTAAGTTATTTCCCTATCCACATTTGTTTGCAGAGCACTTGCCATGCTCTTAATTACGTTTTGCTGCCATTTGCAGCACTCTAGCCCTTTCCTTTGGTGTTTTAGAGCCATTTTAGTGCCTTAAAGTTCGGGTCCCCATTGACTTCAATGGGGTTCGGTGTCCGGGAAAAGTTCGGTAAAAGTCCGGGACACGGACCCGGACTTTTTTTTAAAGTTCGGCCGAACCCGTCGAACACGGACATCTAGGTGTCCGCTCAACCCTATTAATAACACTTTACAGGAGGTACCCTTGTGGCTAACAGAGGCCATAGTCAGGGAAAGACTAGATAAGCTTAACACAAATAAATCACCAGGACCGGATGACTTACACCCAAGAGTCCTCAAAAAATTCAGTCAGGTTATAGCTAGACCATTGTTCCTAATCTTTGCGGACAGCATACTGACAGGAATTGTACCAGCTGATTAGAGAAAAGCCAATGTTGTACCAATATTCAAAAAAGTACATATTTCTGGAAGCTACAGGCAAGTCAGCCTAACATCAATAGTAGATAAATTATTAGAGGGGATGATAGGGGACTATGTCCAAGAAATTGCTGAAGAAAACAGTATCAATAGCAGTAATCAGCATGGGTTTACGAAGAGTCATTTTTGCCAGACCAACTTGTTAACATTCTACAAGGAAGTGAGCTGCCATCTAGATAGGGGGAGGCCTGTGGATTTTGTGTATCTGGTTTTTTCAAAAGCATTCGATACAGGTCCCCATAAACACTAAGGTTTGTTCTTGGATAGAAAACTGGTTACAGGGGCACGTCCAAAGGGTAGTGATAAATAACAGGTACTCAAACTGGTCTGGAGTGGTAAGTGGGGTACCCCAAGGCTCTCTCTTGGGACCAATTCTGATTAATTTATTCATAAATGATCGAGGATGGGATACATAGCTCAATCTCAGTTTTTGCAGACGACACAAAAATAAGCAGGGCAGTAACATCAGGATATAGAAATTTTACTAAAAGACCTGAAAAAAATAACGGAGTGGGCAACTACATGGCAAATGAGGTTTAATGTGGAGAAATGTAAAGTAATGCACTTGGGGGCTAAAAACATAAACGCAAACTACTCACTAGGAGGAATCAAGGATGAAGAAAGATCTGAAGGTCCTAGTGTAAGACAGGCTGAGCAATAGCATGCAATGTCAAGCTGCAGCTACCAAAGCCAGCAGAATATTAGCCACTTTATAAAACTCTGGTCCGGCCACATCTGGAATATTCCGCCCAGTTCTGGGCACCAGTACTCAGAAGGGATGTGCTGAAGCTGGAGAGAGTCCAAAGAAGGGCAATGAAAAGAATAGGGGGATTGGAGGACCTCAATTCCGAGGAGTGACTACAAACACTACATTTATTCTCGCTGGAGAAGAGACGCTTGAGAGGGGAAATGATAGCGATTTACAAATACCTCAATGGTGATCCCAGCATTGGAAAAAGCTATTCAGTCTCAGGGAGTGTAAGAGAACTTGTGGCCATACAATGAGAGGAGAAGCGGTTTAATCTTAAGCGCTGGGCAGGGGGTCTTAACCACTTTACCACCGGAGGATTTTCCTGCTAAAAGACCAGGGGTTATTTTGCGATTTTTTACTGCGTGACTTTAACGGACAATCGCGCGGTCGTGCGACGCTGTACCTAAATGAATTTCACGTCCTTTTTTTCCCACAAACAAAGCTTTCTTTTGGTGGTATTTGATCACCTGTGCGATTTTTTGATCACGCGCTATAAACAAAAAAAGAGCGTAATTTTTGCAAAAACAACAATATTTTTCACTTTTTTTTATATGAAATTCCCCCCAAAAAAAATGTAAAAATCAAAATTTTTTAAAATTTTCGGCCAATTTGTTTTACGCTACCTATGTTTGGTAAAAAAAATCGCAAAAAGCGTATTTTGATTGGTTTGCGCAAAAGTTATCGCGTTTACTAACAAAGGGAAAGATTTTTGTCATTTTTGGTGTTTTTTTTTTTAACGAGTAATGGCGGCGATCTGCGATTTTTTTTGCGGTACTGCGACATTGCGGCGGACAGATCGGACCCTTGACTGACATTTTTGACACTTTTGGGGGTACCAGTGACATTACTGCAGTAATCAGTGCTATATATATGCACTGTTACTGCAAAAATGACACTGGCAGGGAAGGGGTTAACAGTATTGGACAGGGAGGGGTTAAGTGTGTCCTAGGGGCGTGATTCTAACTGTGCAGGGACAGGTCTACTAGTGTAAAAACAAAGATCAACAGTTCTACATAGTAGAACTGTTTGATCTTCACTTTTACACAGGGAGAACTGACAGGTGGCTTGTTTACACAAGCCGCTCTGTCTTTCTCCCGCTGTAGCGGCGATCGTAGTGTGACCGGCGGACATCGAGTCCGCCAGTCACACTCCCGCACTCCTCCGTGAACGAGCCGAGGCGGGCGCGCGCCTCGGCGGGCGCGCGCCCGCCCGCTATTGGCTCTGGAAGGAGTGACAGGCGAGCGACGTAGACCTACGTCACTCTGCCTGGCCGGGGCCGACTGCCGCAGTAAATATACTGTGCGCAGTCGGCAAGCGGTTAAAGAACACAACATACAGGGATATGGGAAATAATTATCGACACTGACACCAACACAGGTTGAACTTGATGGACTATTGTCTTTATTTCCTAATTTATTCACTAATAGAGTCCCAATTAGTGTTCGGAACATCACTGGTCAACCTGTCAGCCTGAAAGCTTGTATGGTGATAGGAAGGTGAGCGTGTCTACTCCTGTGACGCCGGACGATTTGGCTCAGAGAACAGGCAGTAGAGGTCATGAAAGGAAGTGCCATGTTCGGCACCCCATTCTGTCCCTCAGATGTAAAAAGAGGGTCAAGGCACAGCTAGCCAGATAGGAAGAGATGTTCTTTAAGAATGACTTTGATGTGGGTTGTGCTAAGAGTCAAGCTCAAAAAGACAAGCCTTTCCGAGAGAGGGCTCGGCAGATACCTATGAGTGATCTCAAAGATCTCAGGGAACAGTTGGCCAAGTTAAAAAATTCTGGAGTCATCAGAGAATCCAGAAGTACTTATGCCCCCCAGAGTGGTGGTGCGAAAGAAAAACGAGTCTCTCCGGATGTGTATTGATTATTAAATTCTGAATCGAAGAACAATCCCGAATCAGTACACCACACCCCCTATAGAAGATACTCTGCAGTGTTTGTATGGAGCAAAGATTAATGGAAAACATGGTGAGCGATATGAATCTGATAGAGGTGCTTGTGTATCTGGGTGACATTATTGTCTTTGGCAAAACATTGGGAGAACATGAAGCACGACTGGAGAAGATTTTCCAGAGGCTCTATGAGGAGGGACTGAGGCTGTCGTTGGAGAAGTGTCAGATTGATCAAACTTCAGCTATTTGGAGAACATAGTCTCAGCTGAAGAAGAGGTAACGGACCCTATAAAGCTTAAAACTGTCACCTCCTGGCCCCAGTCAAGAACTGTTACAGAGCTGAGATCGTTCCTAGGATTCTGTTCTTACTGTAGAAGATTTGTGGAGAATTTTGCACAGATTGCGAGACCCCTCAATGACTTACTGCAGAATAATGTAAGCGAGAGTTCAGACGGGTCAAACTGATGTGGCCTAATGAAGTGAGGGGCCAGAAAATCCCATGAATCTATTCAGGACCAATGAACTCCCAAGTGTGAGAAAGCCTTTTGACACTTAAAAAGTGAAAGTGCCAGTCACTGAAAAGCCAGTTTCTGACCCCTCGAAATCTTATGAGCTTCATGTCGACGCCAGCTGGGATAAGCTTGGGGGGAATCTTGTATCAGAATCAGAAGAAAAGCGATTCACTATAGCCTATGTGAGTCGGAGCCTCGCTCCCTCCCAGAAGAATTTTTCATACACAATTTAGAGTTCTTGGCTCTGTAGTGGGCTGTGGTTGACAAACTGAGGGACTAATTAAATGGAGCTACGTTTGTGGTCAAAACAGACAACAATCCTTTGACTTATTTACTATCAACTGCCAAGCTGGACGCTACTGGGGATCAGTGGTTGACCGCACTCCCAGTTCAGCTTAAAATACCGGCCAGGAATGGGAACCAGGATACAAATGCCTTATCTGAAAGACCTTATGCTTCAGATGCTGATTTGAAGAGCTGGGCTCATTTGACCTCTGAGGGAGTCCATATGGTGTGCCAAGGGGTAGAGCATCACTACAAGGGAGCCACCAGAGCTGAAGCTGTTGGAGTTGCTCCCACTGGGGTACCTCATTGTTATTGTGACCTGACCCAAGTGCGCAGCAGTGAACTGCCCCAGCTGACTAAAGAGGATTTGATGAGGGATCAGAACGAGGATCCTCTATGTTTTTTTTTTTTTTATTTCTTTATTTAAGAAGAGGTTTCAGAATAAACAGAGTTAAGGCACATCAGGAAAAAAAAAATAAGACAGTACAATCTGACAACAACATCATAAACATAGTTTCGTCAAAAAGGTTACATTAGTTGGAGGATGAACATGGTCAACTGGACCAGAAAGGTGGAGTCAAACTCCTCCCTGACATGTATAGTAACCGACATATCAAAGGAAACAAGGGCTGATGGATTTGGAGATAAGTAAACAACCTCAGTTGTACAAAACTTGTGAGTGTCAAGTACCAGGGTAGTACTAACAGACAGGCTCCTGTAAAGAACAGGAGCAAGAAACCACGACTCCTAACCATGGAGTCAGTCGGGGAATGAACAAGCAGTTAAGTATAAGTTACAGAGGACCCCAGACTTGGGGAGAAAGTGAGGATACATACAGAGGTGAGAGTAGGGGGAAAGTGGCAGGAACCATAGGGTGTAGAGGAGAAAAGCACAAGAGGGAAGGAAGGAGGGAGGAAAGAAGCAGGAAGGAAGCTGAAGGGGCTGGCGTGACCCGATTCCCAGGCCCATACCCCCCGCGCCTTAGCCAGAGACAGAAAGCTCTCGCAGGTAGGCATCTGTACACGTGAAGTGATCCCACGGTCTCCATTTGTCCTGAAAAACCTGTTCCTGATTGTGAAGAGTAGCCGACAAGTCTTCCATGTACCGAAGCTCCTTCACCCTAGAAAACCATAAAGATCTCATGGGTGCAGCAGGCGAACTCCAGCAAAGGGGGATGCAGGCTTTGGCAGCATTTAAAAGCTGAATTGTCAGAGAGGACTTGTATTTTTTAACTGGCCGTCGGGTGAGGTGCAGTAAACATGCTGCAGGATCATCCACCACGTCCACGTTAGAAAGTTGTTTGATAATGCCGGCCACCGCTTGCCAAAACGGTTTCACCAATGGGCATTCCCAAAAAATATGGAACATTGTCCCAGTGGCGTTGTTACAGCGCCAGGATGATCATCTATGTTAACTGATTAAGAAGGCGTTCGAGACCCCCAGATACTGTTAAACAGCTCCATCAGGAACTCCAAAATAGTCTACAGAGAGTGGGAATGAATGCAGTTGGAAGATTAGGTGAAATTTACTGGAAAGGCCCATCCAGGGACCTAGAAAGTGTTTACTAATTGTTCCTTCCTGAGAAGCATCAACATGTAGTGCTGACAGCTCTTCATGACGATCATGGGCATCTGGGGACAGACAGAACTCTTAAACTAGTTAGAGATCGCTTATACTGGCCATCCATGAGAGAGGAAATCGAAAGCTTTTGTCGCTCTTGTATCCGGAGCATCCAACAAAAGATTCTGCCTGGTAGGGCTGCCCCAATGGTCCATCTACAAAGCAAAGGGCCAATGGAACTGGTGTGCATTGACTTTTTGTGTCTGAAACCCAACTCCAGTGGATGAAGCAATGTTCTGGTTGTGACTGATCACTTCACTTGCTGTGCCAAGCTTTCCCGACCAAAGACCAGCAAGCCAGCACAGTAGCCAAGACTTTGGTAGAGAAATTCTTTGTCCATAACAGCTTACCTCTATGTTTACAATCCGATCAGGGTGGAGACTTTGAGAGTAAACTGGCCAAAAGGCTGTGTGAGTTGCTGAACTGGCAGAAGTCTAGAACATTTCCATACCACCCACAAGGAGACCCCCAGCTGGAACAGTTTAATCACACTTTGTTGAACATGTTGGAAACGCTGCATTTGGGAAAAAAAAGCAACACCGGGGAAACCACATTGCTGCAGTGGTCCATGCCTATAACAGCACTGTGAATTATTCTACTGGATATTCCCCTTACAGACTGATGTTCGGGAGAGAGGCCCGTTTGCCTATTGACTTAGCCTTTGGGACGTCTCTGGACCACACTTTTCAAGCCTCCTACAAAGGGTATGTTGACCGGCTGCAAAAAAATCTGAAGTCAGCTTATGAGAAGGCCAAAGAGGCATCTGCTGCTTGGGAACAAAGAAACAAAAAGAACCTCCATCTCAAGATGATACAGTGCCTGTGGCTGACAGGTACAGGGCCTGTGGGTGGCTGTCTGGCTGGTACAGGGCCTGTGGGTGGCTGGCTGGCTTGCTGGTACAGTGCCTGTGGCTGGCTGGTACAGGGCCTGTGGATGTGGGTGGCTGGCTGGCACTGGGCTGCTGTGGGTGGGTGTATGGCTATGATACACTCCGACGAGGCTGTCCAAGGCGATGATGGGGGCCTAAGAAGGCAAAATGACGTCAGTTCCGGGGCCGATACCGATATATCTGTGAAAGTGCATATCGTAAAATGACGCCAGTTCCGGGGCCGATACCGATATATCGGGGAAAGTGCATATCGGCCCCCGATATATCGGCCTTGCCGATAATCGGCCTATCCCTACTTTGCAGGGACTATATTTTGCCTTTGGGGACCAAAGACTTTCAGTGGGGAAAGTATGCAGCCGGGAGCGGACTACTGAAATATGGTTGTAGCACACTGTTTTCATCTCTGCAGGGAGCTGGACGTAGATCATCTGCATTACACTTCTGAGCCTGACAAGAGCATCGTGGGAACAGTAGTTCTCTGGGCAGCCATTACAGTATTGCTGGCTTCTTTGCAGACTACACCTCCCAACATACCACCCTCTCCAGGGGAGAATTATGGGAAAGGATATAAAAGGTACCACCCAGCAGGCCCGCGCTCTCTTCTTCCTGAGATCCATCAAGTGGGCATCAGCTCCGCCGTCCAGCTGTGGGGATCGCAGCCTACTGCAACCTTCTCTGTCCCTTGCTGATGATTTGGAGACAGTGCAGCGGTTAACAAATCAGATGTCTGAATCTATCATTGACCAGTCTATCACATCCAGCTCCCTGCCGAATGGTGCACAGACCCTGCATCACTTCTTGTGCGTGAGTGCCTGCTGTGTTCAGGATCTGGTGAGCGAACTCATGGCCAAACTCTCCCCTGCCTGCTAGTAACATACCACACATTGACACTGCATGTAGGCAACCTAACCTAGATTGTCAAGGGATTTGCCAAATTGCCATAGCTAACATTTCTTGCTGATCATCAACCCCTTTGTTACTCACTAAGGATTCCCTATTCACATCTCAACACTGCCGGTAAAGACAAACCTCAGGCCTAACACCTGAACTACCACTCCTTGTTGCAACTATAGGGAAGTTTGACTGGTTCCTATACAGCTGAATCTCTCATTAGGATTAGAGTCACATTATGACGGCCCCTTTTTGCCTCTTAGTTAGCATAATCTATTCAAGTCTTTTTGATCACTCCATTGCTACGTTTCTGTTATTGCTTTGTACATTTGAATAATGTTATCTTTTACTGTTTGATTGCTATTTGTACATACCAGTTTGCTGAGTGTTCAATTCAACTGATTCTTGGGGTGCCTTCCCAGGGTTTGGCTGACTGGCGCTCCTATACATCCTTTTTCGCTGTTTAGGTAATACAGAAGTACTGCTGAGTTCAGTTTACATTGTGTGTGTGTTTCATTTAAAGGGATATATTCTCACAAAAGTGAGTACACCCCTCACATTTTTGTAAATATTTTATTGTATTTTGTTATGTAACAACACTGAAGAAATGACACTTTGCTACAGTGTAAAGTACTGAGTGTACAGCTTGTATAACAGTATATATTTACTGCCCCCTCAAAATAACTCAACACACAGCCATTAATGTCTAAACCACTAGCAACAAAAGTGAGTACACCCCTAAGTGAAGACGTCCAAATTGGGCCAAATTAGCCATTTTCCCTCCCTGGGGTCATGTGACGCGTTAGTGTTACAAGGTCTCAGGTGTAAATGGGGAGCAGGTGTGTTAAATTTGGTGTTATCACTCGCACTCTCTCATACTTGTCACTGGAAGTTCAACATGGCCCCTCATGGCAAAGAACTCTCTGAGGATCTGAAAAAAAAGAATTGTTGCTCTACATAAAGATGGCCTAGGCTGTAAGAAGATTGCCAAAACCCTGAAACTGAGCTGCAGCTCGGTGGCCAAGACCATACAGCAGTTTAACAGGACAGGTTCCACTCAGAACAGGCCTCGCCATGGTTGACCAAGAAGTTGAGTGCATGTGCTCAGCATCCCATCCAGAGGTTGTTTTGGGAAATAGACGTATGAGTGCTGCCAGCATTGCTGCAAAGGTTGAATGGGTGGGGGATCAGCCTGTCAGTGCTCAGACCATACGCAGCACACAGCATCAAATTAGTCTGCATGGCTGTTGTCCCAGAACAAAGCTCTTCTAAAGATGATGCACAAGAAAGCCCGCAAACAGTTTTCTCTAGACAAGCAGACTAAGGACATGAATTACTGGAACCATGCCCTGTAGTCTGATGAGACCAAGATAAACTTATTTGGTTCAGATTGTGTCAAGCGTGTGTGGGAGGAGTGTCATGGTCTGGGGCTACATTATACTGCCAGCACTGGGGAGCTACAGTTCATTGAGGGAAACATGAATGCCAACATGTACTGTGACATACTGAAGCAGAGCACAATCCCCTCCCTTCAGAGACTGGGCCACAGGGCAGTATTCCAACATGATAACAACTCCAAACACACCTCAAAGATGACCACTGCTTTGCTAAAGAAGCTGAGGTTAAAGGTGGACTGGCCAAGCATGTCTCCAGACCTAAACCCTATTGATCATCTGTGGGGCATCCTCAAATGGAAGGTGGAGGAGCGTAAGGTCTCTAACATCCACCAGCTCAGTGATGTCATCATGGAGCAGTGGAAGAGGACTCCAGTGGCAACCTATGAAGCTCTCGTGAACTCCATGCCCAAGAGGGTTAAGGCAGTGCTGGAAAATAATGGTGGCCACACAAAATATTGACACTTTGGGCCCAATTTGGACATTTTCACTTAGGGGTGTATTCACTTTTGTTGTCAGCGGTTTAGACTATAATGGCTGTGTGTTGAGTTATTTTGAGGGAACAGCAAATTTCCACTGTTATACAAGCTGTACACTCACTACTTTACATTGTAGCAAAGTGTAATTTCTTCAGTGTTGTCACATGAAAAGATATAATAACATATTTACAAAAATGTGAGGGGTGTACTCACTTTTGTGAGATACTGTATATTATGTCTGAACCTAGGGTGTCAGAGGGGCTGGGAAATTTCCAGGGTCAGGGATGCACAAGAGGACAAGCAATACCAAGCGACCTCCCACGGGGGTGGCGCTACATATAATGTAAAAAAATGCAACATTCCTATGTGGCTCCCACTTCTATGCACATAACTGCTGGCATATTTTAGCAATACAAAATAATCTGAAATTGTTGTCTCCAGCCACAAAATAGTGCTGTGCCCATAAACAAGTTCCTGATTTGCAGCAATAGTAGGTGAAATTTTGTTACAGTAATGCTGGGAATGCCAGTTTACACAATTCTTTCTTGTCTTCAGAGTCAAGCCGTTACCTATGCACCTCTAATTACTGTGGTTGTCAGGTTTACAAAAGGAATTCATTTGACAAGTAGAATAATGTTCAGAATTTGTGAGAAGATTGTAAGATGAGGGAAAGGGGGCATGTGAGAAAGAGAAATTAAGGCAAATTAGAACAAGGAATAAAAAAAAAAAATGTGAGAAAGAGGATTTAGGAGGAGAAAAAATCAGTATGTGTGAGAAGAACCTGTGAGGCGGTGATGGCTGAAGAGCAGAAGTGATCAACACTAGAGTTGAGCGGACACCTGGATGTCCATGTTCGCCGGAACTTAAAAAAAAAGTCCGGGTCCGTGTCCCGGACTTTTGCCGAACTTTTCCCGGACACCGAACCCCATTGAAGTCAATGGGGACCCGAACTTTCAGGCACTAAAATGGCTCTAAAACACCAATGGAAAGGGCTAGAGTGCTGCAAATGGCAGCAAAACGTAGTTAAGAGCATGGCAAGTGCTCTGCAAACAAATGTGGATAGGGAAATAACTTAAAACAAAAAAAAAAACAGAAAAATAAAACAATGTTCTTCATCTCTGAAGGACGAGGCCCATATGGAGTAGGAGGGAGGTTGAGGTGGTGGTGGATGTGGCGGTGTCATAGGCGTGTGCACAGGGTGTGCCGGGTGTACCTGGGCACACCCTAATCACCTAGGGCACATAGCATTATCGCTCTGTTTGCCAGTGAGGAGATGGGAAAGATCTCCCTCGGACCTGCTCTGCTCTATTTCACTTTGCCAGCAGAGAGAGGAATGTATCGGGGCCATGTACATGTAGGCAAACACATTCATGTGTATTTAAACTTTGGGGTGCACACCATAATGCAATAGGCTGCGCACACCTATGGGCGGTGTAGGTGGAAGCGGCGGTGGAGGAGGACCAGGGCCAGATTAAGAGCATCATGGGCTTGGTGCTGAGGATTTTGAAGGGCCTTAAGGGCCGTGGCTTGGCATGCACCCAGAGGAGGAAGGGTGCAGCCATGCATGCCTAATTCAACATGGGATGCTGTCTCTGAAGCCCATAAACACATCCATGCATCGGCAACTGTCCCTCCTTGTCCGGCCTTCGTGCTGTGTGGGGAGGTTCTGAGGGAGCTGCCTGGGGAAGCGAGCATAGAAGCCAGACTTCTGTGTTTACAAGTGACAGAAGAGCGGTAACAGTGAATATGGCCAACCCGGGGCCTATATTAAGGTAGGGGCCTGGAGCTGCAGCTCCAATAGCCCCTATGTTAATCTGGCCCTGAGGAGGACGAGGTAGCCAACACTGCTTTTTTTCAGAAATTTTAAATGAGGGTACACCCCAAAAGAGTGAGAAAGAGCAAAAATAGAACAATGGCTGGGTAAGGTCGGTATCCATCGCTATTCTGCACAAGGTACAGAAAAGTCTCGTGGGATCCATGCCTGGTTCATTTTAATGAACGTGAGCTTGTCCACATTGTCTCTGGACAGGCGGCTGCGCTTGTCTGTGATAACGCCCCCAGCCGTGCTAAATACCCGTTCAGATAATACACTGGCTGCAGGGCACGCCAGCACCTCCAAGGCGTAAAGGGCAAGCTCAGGCCATGTGCCCAATTTGGAGACCCAGAAGTTGAAGGGGGCAGACCCGTCATTTAGTACGTCTAGGCGTGTGCACACATACTTCTCCACCATGTTGGTGAATAGAGATGTACAGAACTGTTCGCCGGCGGACAGTTCCCGGCGAACTTAGCATGTTCGCGTTCGCCGCTGCGGGCGAACATATGCGATGTTCGGTCCGCCCCCCATAATACATCATTGAGGCAAACTTTGACCCTGAACTTTACAGTCAGCAGGCACATTTCCAGCCAATCAGCATACCTCCCTCCCACACCCTCCCACCTCCTATAAATAAGCAAGGGCAGCATCCATCTTAGATCATTCTGAAGCAGTGTGTGTAGTGAGAGTAGGGAGAGCTGCTTCTGCTGCTGCTGCTGTTAAGCTAGGGACAGTTAGTCAGTGTTCCTGGTCTTGCAGTGTTCTTGGTCCACTACTGCTGTAAGGACAGCACCCCAAAAAGCCCTTCTAAGGGCTGGTATTTGTGTAATTTTTTTTTTTTTATATATATATATATCTAGCGTCCCCAAAAGCCCTTTTAAGGGCTGGTAATTGAGTTGTTTCTTCTTATATATATATATATATATATATATATATATATAGTGTCCCCAAAAGCCCTTTTAAGGGCTGGTAATTGAGGATTTTTTTTTTATTTATATATATACATATATATATATCTAGCGTCCCCAAAAGCCCTTTTAAGGGCTGGTAAGGTAATAGAGTTTTTTCTTTTTATATATATATATATATATATATATATATATCTATTGTACACTGTGACTGCAGTTGCCTGCCCGCTGTGTGTGAGAGGCCACAGACCTACCACAGACTGTACTGTGTGCACACCACACTCATTTCGGGTGGCACAGGCACATTACCTTGCATTTTAAAAAATATTTTTTTTTTCCTCTGTCATAATTGCAGTGAGTGCTGTGTCAGGTCCACAGAGTGCACTGTACCCACTGCAGTGCACTGCCCACCACTGATATATATACGGTGGCACAGCATCTTGTTGCAATAAATTGAAAAAAAAATAAATATTTTTTATTATTGCAGTTGCCTGGGCTGCCAGTGACTGTCAGGTCCACAGAGTGTACTGTGCCCACTGCAGTGCCACTGTGTGCCCACCCACCACTGATATATAAGGTGGCACAGCAGCTTGCAAAGTAAAAAAATATATATATATTTTTTAATTGCAGTTGCCTGGGTGCCAGTGACTGCTGTCAGGTCCACAGAGAGTTTACTGTGCCACTGCCCACCCACCACTAATATATAAGGTGGCACAGCAGCTTGCAAAGTAAAAAAATATATATATATTTTTTAATTGCAGTTGCCTGGGTGCCAGTGACTGCTGTCAGGTCCACAGAGAGTGTACTGTGCCACTGCCCACCCACCACTGATATATAAGGTGGCACAGCAGCTTGCAAAGTAAAAAAAAAATATATATTTTTTTTAATTGCAGTTGCCTGGGTGCCAGTGACTGCTGTCAGGTCCACAGAGAGTGTACTGTGCCACTGCCCACCCACCACTGATATATAAGGTGGCACAGCAGCTTGCAAAGTAAAAAAAAAATATATATATTTTTTAATTGCAGTTGCCTGGGTGCCAGTGACTGCTGTCAGGTCCACAGAGAGTGTACTGTGCCACTGCCCACCCACCACTGATATATAAGGTGGCACAGCAGCTTGCAAAGTAAAAAAAATATATATATTTTTTAATTGCAGTTGCCTGGGTGCCAGTGACTGCTGTCAGGTCCACAGAGAGTGTACTGTGCCACTGCCCACCCACCACTGATATATAAGGTGGCACAGCAGCTTGCAAAGTAAAAAAAAATATATATATTTTTTAATTGCAGTTGCCTGGGTGCCAGTGACTGTCAGGTCCACAGAGTGTACTGTACCCACTGCCCAACACTCCTATAGGGGTGGCACAGCACCTTGCACTCATAGTACAACAGTAACAACACATTAAAAAAAAAATGACAGGCAGAGGCAGGCCACCCCGCAAGGGCCGTCGTGGTCGTGGTGCTGTGATTTCCTTAGGCCCTAGAATAATGCCCAGTGTTCAGAGGCCACCACAGACCCTGAACTCAAAAAATTCTGAGGCCATAGTTGACTGGCTTACACAGGACACCCAATCGTCTACAGCTTCCGCTCGGAACCTTAATGCACCATCCTCCTCCAGCTCAGCTTCGGGCACCTCTCAATTTACCACTCGCCAGCCCGCCGGCACCACCACCAACACTAGCACCACAGCCGCTTCACTTGATCCGTCAGAGGAGTTATTTTCACATCAGTTGGAAGAAATAAGTGATGCGCAACTATTAGTGCCAGAGGATGTAGATAACGGGGATATGTCTCAGTCAGGCAGCATTATACACATGGACGTACATTGTGATGATGATGATGATGATGTTGTACCTGCTGCTGCTGCCTTTGCTGAGTTGTCAAGTGAAGCGGCTGATGATGACGATGTGTCTGTGGATGTCACCTGGGTGCCTGCTCAAAGAGCAGAAGAAGAGGGGGAAAGTTCAGATGGGGAGACAGAGAGGAGGAGGAGATGAGTTGGAAGCAGGGGGAGGAGGTCATCGCAAGGAGCTAGTGGCGCAGTCAGACAGCATGTAGATTCGGCACCCGGGGTCAGCCAGACAGCACGCCAATCAACGCAAGCTGTTGCCACCACCAGAATGCCGTCCTTGCAAAGCTCAGCAGTGTGGCATTTTTTTTGTGTGTCTGCCTCTGATATCAGCGATGCCATTTGTAACCTGTGCCAAAAGAAACTGAGTCGTGGGAAGTCCAACACCCACCTAGGTACAACTGCTTTGCGAAGGCACATGATCTCACATCACAAACGCCTATGGGATCAACACATGAGTAAAAGCAGCACACAAACTGAAAGCCACCATCCTCCTCCTGGTCCAGCATCTTCAGCCACGTCAACCACTGCTGTCCTCCATGCCCCCTATCAACAACCCGCCCCTCCGCCTCTCACCTTCAGCAGTTCCTGCTCACCTGCCCACAGTCAGGTGTCTGTCAAGGAAATGTTTGAGCGTAAGAAGCCAATCTCACAGAGTCACCCCCTTGCCCGGCATCTGACAGCTGGCTTGTCGGAACTCTTAGCCCGCCAGCTTTTACCATACAAGCTGGTGGAGTCTGAGGCCTTCAAAAAAATTGTCGCTATTGGGACACCGCAGTGGAAGGTACCCGGCCGAAATTATTTTTCACAAAAGGCAATCCCCAACCTGTACTCTATTGTGGAAAAGGAAATCATGTCACGTCTGGCACACAGTGTTGGGGCAAGGGTCCATCTGACCACTGATAGCTGGTCTGCAAAGCACGGTCAGGGCAGGTATATAACTTACACTGCGCATTGGGTAAACCTGCTGGCGGCTGCCAAGCATGGAATGCGTGGCTCTGCTGCAGAGGAGTTGGTGACACCGCCACGACTTGCAGGCAGGCCTGCTGCCACCTCCTCTACTCCTCCTACTCCATCCTCTTTGCTAACCTCCTCGGCTGAGTCCTCTTCTGCTGTTGCGTCTTGCTCCACACCAACTGCACCCCCCCAGCTCCCCAGGGGCTATTCCACATGCCGGATACGACAGTGTCACGCTGTCTTGGGGTTGACTTGCCTGAAAGCAGAGAGTCACACCGGACCAGCACTACTGTCCGCCCTGAACGCACAGGTGGATCAGTGGCTGACCCCGCACCAACTGGAGATCGGCAAAGTGGTGTGTGACAACGGCAGCAATTTGTTGGCGGCATTGAATTTGGGCAAGTTGACACATGTGCCGTGCATGGCACATGTGTTGAATCTGATTGTGCAACGTTTTGTGCAGAAGTACCCAGGCTTACAGGAGGTCCTCAAGCAGGCCAGGAAGGTGTGTGGCCATTTCAGGCGTTCCTACACGGCCATGGCGCACTTTGCAGATATTCAGCGGCGAAACAACATGCCAGTGAGGCGCTTGATTTGCGACAGCCCGACACGTTGGAATTCAACACTGCTAATGTTCGACCGCCTGCTCCAACAAGAAAAAGCGGTCAATGAGTATTTGTATGAACGGGGTGCTAGGACAGCCTCTGCGGAACTGGGTATTTTTTTGCCACGTTACTGGACGCTCATGCGCAATGCGCTCATGCGTCCTTTTGAGGAGGTGACAAACCTAGTGAGTCGCACCGAAGGCACCATCAGCGACATCATCCCATATGTTTTTTTCCTGGAGCGTGCCCTGCGAAGAGTGCTGGATCAGGCCGTAGATGAGCATGAAGAGGAAGAGGAAGAGTTGTGGTCACCATCACCACCACCAGAAACAGCCTTACCATCGCTTGCTGGACCTGTGGCAACACTGGAAGAGGAGTGTGAGGAAGAGGAGTCAGAGGAGGAATGTGGCTTTGAGGAGGAGGAACACCAACCACAGCAGGCATCCCAGGGTGCTCGTTGTCACCTATCTGGTACCCGTGGTGTTGTACGTGGCTGGGGGGAAGAACACACCTTCAATGACATCAGTAAGGACGAGGAATTGGACATGAGTAGCTCGGCATCCAACCTTGTGCAAATGGGGTCTTTCATGCTATCATGCCTGTTGAGGGACCCTCGTATAAAAAGGCTGAAGGAGAACGACCTGTACTGGGTGGCCACGCTACTAGACCCCCGGTATAAGCAGAAAGTCTCTGATATGTTACCCAATTACCGGCAGTCGCAAAGGATGCAGCAGCTACAAAATAAGTTGAAAAGTATGCTTTACACAGCATATAAGGGTGATGTCCCAGCACAACGGGAATCCAACAGGGGAAGAGGTGAAAGTAATCCTCCTCCTACCACCACAACCACGCCGGCAAGGACAGGACGCTTTACAGACGTCTTGTTGATGGAGGACATGCAGAGCTTTTTTAGTCCTATGCATCGCCACAGCCCTTCGGGGTCCACCCTCAGAGAACGACTCGACCGACAGGTAGCAGACTACCTTGCCTTAACTGCAGATATCGACACTCTGAGGAGCGATGAACCCCTTGACTACTGGGTGTGCAGACTTGACCTGTGGCCTGAGCTATCCCAATTTGCCATTGAACTTCTGGCCTGCCCCGCTTCAAGTGTGCTGTCAGAAAGGACCTTCAGCGCAGCAGGAGGTATTGTCACTGAGAAGAGAAGTCGCCTAGGTCAAAAAAGTCTTGATTACCTCACGTTTATTAAGATGAATGAGGCATGGATCCCGAAGGGACTGACAGTGGGGGATGCATTTGACTAAAAAAGGCCTGGTGATGACTGAGATGCCTTGGCCTAAAAATGGTCCACACGCTGCTGTATATAATCATTCTCTGCATGCCGGATGACTTACGTGACGTCTCCGCCACCAACTACGGTTCAAGCCGCAATGTTTTAGTGCACTTTCTGCCTTGAAAACCTCAATTTTTCAGGCCGCTGCTACAGCAGCGGCTGCAACAATGCCTACTTTTTCATGCATGTGTACATGCCTAATTTTTCTGGCCTCTGGTGCTACACTGTGGCTGCAAAAAAACAAAAAACAAAAAAAAAGGCACATACATGTGTCAATTCCCCTTCGTGATCGTTACCTTGTCGTGGTGAAGGGGCTTGCGTATCACAATGAAGTGATCACCTCTAGGATTGTGTTGGCACACCCCAGATGATAAGGTCGTTGCTTCATTGTGTACAGACCAAAAGCGATCCGCAGGATAATTTTTCATAGAAAAAACATTAATTTTCTTTCATTCTTTCTGCGGAGCTGGGTATTTTTTGGCCGCGTTACTGAATGCTCATGAACAATGGCTGTAGGCTCATGCGTCCTTTCCTTTTGCGGAGGTGACAACCCTGGTGGTCAGTCGAACCCAAGGCAACATCATCGACCTCATCCCATATGCGTTTTTTCTGGAGCGTGCCCTGCGAAGAGTACTGGATCAGGCTGTAGATGAGCATGAAGAGGAAGAGTTGTGGTCCACTCCCCATCACCACCAGAAGCAGCCTTGTCGTTGTCAATTGCTGGACCTGTGGCAACGCAGAGAGAGGAGTCTGAAGAAGAGAAGTCAGACGAGGAAGGTGGCTTTGAGGAGGTGGAATACCAGCCACAGCAGGCATCCCAGGGGGCTTGTTGTCACCTTTCGGGGACCCTTGGTGTTGTACGTGGCTGGGTGGAGGAAGAGACCTTCAATGATGTCAGTGAGGACAAGGAACGGGACATGGCTAGCTTGGTATCCAACCTTGTGCAAATGGGGAGTTTGCGGTTGTGCAAATGGACTGACTGACTGACTGTTAAACGGGGAGTTTGGTCTGTCAGAGCTTGGTCTGTCACTGTGAAGCGGGCGTAACCCTTACACTACTTGACCGATACAACATCATACCTGATCGTATTCACACACTGGATGTTTTAAAGCACGTTATTCCAAACAATTTAGGAATGTTAGGTGATTTATGCCCTTTATGGATCAAAACCCGACTCTGCGTCAACTACGTAATTTTCCATGGGAGTTTTGCCATGGATCCCCCTCCGGCATGCCACAGTCCAGGTGTTAGTCCCCTTGAAACAACTTTTCCATCACTATTGTGGCCAGAAAGAGTCCCTGTGTGTTTTAAAATTCGCCTGCCTATTGAAGTCTATGGCGGTTCGCCCGGTTCGCGAACATTTGCCGATGTTCACGTTCGCCGTTCGCGAACGGCGAATTTTAGGTTCGCGACATCACTATTGGTGAAATGCTGCCTCCTGCTAAGACGTTCCATATGAGCTGCTGGTGCTGCTGTTTGTTGTGGCGTGCTGACAAAGCTTTTCCACATTTCGGCCATGCTAACCCTGCCTTCTGAGGTGCTGGTGGTGCCCTGGTTGCGTTGGCGACCTCTTCCTCCTCCTCCTCTGCCTTGTGCTTCCACTGTGGCCCCGCTGTCAGGTGGGAATGCCAGCAGCATCGCGTCTACCAGCACGCGATTGCATCTTGCGATCGCGCTCCAGTGAGTGAATTAAGGACGGTACGTTGTCCTTGTAACGGGAATCCAGCAGCGTGGCCACCCAGTAATCAGCACAAGTTAGAATGTGGGCAACTCGGCGGTCGTTGTGGAGACACTGCAGCATGTAATCGCTCATGTGTGCCAGGCTGCCCAGAGGCAACGAAAGGCTGTGTCCTATGTATCCCCCCAGCCACGCACCAGTGATGGCCATGAGCTGGCCTGGGTGCCATCCTGCTGTGAACATGGTTCCATCTCCTCCTCCAGCTCCTCCTCCTCATCCTCCAGAACTGTGCCCCTGCTGGACAATTGTGTCCCTGGCGTTTGTGTGTGCAGGAACCCACCCTCGGAGCCCCTTGTGAATGACTGCCCTGAAAGCCTTGGAAATGTTACCTCTTCATCCTCCTCCTCATCCTGTGCCACATCCTCTTCCATCATCGCCCGAATAGTTTTTTCAAGGAGGCATAGAAGTGGGATAGTTAAGCTGACAACGGCGTCATCGGCACTGGCCTGTCATGGTCTTACCTTCTTGCTGTTCTCCTTCGTTTGACATGTGCTGGCGGCCATCTTGGTTTCTGGGTTTCTTGTAGCCTCCCACCCTGCGGCTCCTCCTTCCCACTGGGAGGAGCTGGATGCCTAGCTCATATATATAGGAGGTCTGTGGCTTCAGTTCCCTGCTTGGTCCTCCTGTGTTCACATGCTTGTAAGACTGCTGCTGCTCCTGGTTCCTGTTCCTGGCTTCGTCTGACTACCCTGCTGGTTCCTGATCCTGGCTTCGTCTGACTACCCTGCTGGTTCCTGATCCTGGCTTCGTCTGACTACCCTGCTGGTTCCTGACCCCTGGCTTCGCAAAAGACTCTGCATCAGTTTCGCCATCCGTTTGGACTTTTGCTTTACAGCTTGTTTTTCAATAAAGCTTTCTTATTTTCACTTATCTGTTGTTGTACGTCTGGTTCATGGTTCCGTGACATTAGGACCAAGCCATGAATTCTGACGGTACAGGGCCATCCTCGCTACCCACGCTGGTTGCCAGACTTGATCAGCAGGATCACCTGTTGGGTCGGTTCGCCGTGGCGTTGCAAACCCTGCTTGAACGCTCGGTACCACAGGCCATGAATTCTGACGGTACAGGGCCATCCTCACTACCCTCGCTGGTTGCCAGACTTGATCAGCAGGATCACCTGTTGGGTCAGTTCGCCGTGGCGTTGCAAACCCTGCTTGAACGCTCGGCTCATTTCGCTCCCGTTGCCGATGGGTCGGTTGTCGCTCCTGGTCCCGCTCCTACTGCCGCTCCGGTTGTTGCGCCAGAGTCTACCCCGACACCTGTTGTTGCGCCTGCGGTGTTTCGGGGTATGTCCGGTTCTGCCCCCCTTCCACAGCGCTTTGGGGGAAAGCCAACTCAGTGCCGAGGTTTCCTTAACCAGGTGGGCATTTATTTCGAGTTGCTGCCACATGCCTTTCCTACTGAGAGATCAAAGGTGGGCTTCTTAATCTCGCTGCTCTCGGACAAGGCCTTGGCCTGGGCCAGCCCTTTATGGGAGAACAACAATCCGGTGGTTGCCGAGTTTTCCGGTTTTGTTGCTTCTCTTCGGAAAGGTATTCGATGTGCCGGCTCGTGCTGCCTCTGCTGCGAAGCTCCTTATGTCCATCAGACAGGGTTCACGATCCGTAGCTGAATACGCCATTGAGTTTCGTACCCTGGCAGCAGAGGTGGGCTGGAATAATGAGGCTCTGGTCGCTGCTTTCTCTCATGGTCTCTCGGATGCCTTGAAGGATGAGGTTGCAGCTAAGGACCTACCAGTGGAGCTCGAGTCTCTTATTTCTTTCCTGATTTTGATTGACACCAGACTCAGGGAGAGACCTTCCTTTAAGGAGAGTCTGCGGAGGCCTCCTAACAGATTGGCGCCTACCTTTGTTGTCCCACCCGTGCCTCCCTCTCCTCCCACGCCTCCTGGGGATGACTTGTCTGGGGGTGAACCCATGCAGCTGGGGTTTGCTCGCCTGTCCGAGGGGGAGAGGGTACTCCGGAGACGCGAGGGCCGATGCATGTACTGTGGTCTCGGTGGGCATTTTCGGTTGGCATGTCCGAACCGTCCGGGGAAACGCTCGCACCTGAGATCCTGTCGGGGGCAGATCTTGGGTGGAGTCTCCTCGTCCCCGGTTTCCCGTGTTGACAAACCACTGATCACTGTTGTCCTCTCCTGGGTCGGGGGCTCGGTGACGACCCAGGCGTTGGTGGACTCTGGTGCTGGTGGTTTGTTCATTGATAGTGTGTTCGCTGCCGCCAATTCCATTCCTCTGCAGGCTCGAGGTTCTCCTCTGGCTCTTGAGGCGATAGACGGCAGACCCCTTCTGCCGCCACACGTGACTCATGAGACCCTTCCAGTGGGGTTAGCCATTGGTGCCGTCCACAGAGAGTCGGTCTGCTTCCAGGTTATTTCGTCTCCACACTACTCGGTGGTCTTGGGGTACCCCTGGCTCCAGAAGCATAATCCGATTTTCGATTGGAGATCGGCCGAGATCCTCTCGTGGTCACCGCAGTGTGGGGCTAGTTGCATCCATGGGCCTGTCAAGTTGCTGTGTACTTCCTCGGACTCTCTGTTGCCCCCTGAATACGAGGAGTACCGGGATGTATTCGATAAGGTGTGCGCGGTTGCCCTACCTCCGCACCGCCCATACGATTGTGCCATCGAGTTACAATCTGGTGCTGTTCCTCCCCGTGGCAAAGTCTATCCACTGTCGGTAGCGGAGAATGAGGCCATGGAGGAGTACGTGAGGGAGGCGCTTTCACGCGGACACATTCGCAAATCCTCGTCCCCGGCAGGGGCTGGATTTTTCTTTGTGAAAAAGAAGGGTGGTGAGTTGAGGCCTTGCATCGATTACAGGGGTCTCAATCGCATCACGATCAAGAACGCTTACCCGATACCCTTGATTTCCGAGCTGTTCGATCGCCTTAAAGGGGCCACGGTCTTTACCAAATTCGACCTGAGGGCGGCCTATAACCTCGTAAGGATCAAGGCGGGCGATGAGTGGAAGACCGCGTTTAACACCAGGACCGGTCATTATGAATCCTTGGTTATGCCCTTTGGGCTGTGCAATGCGCCCGCAGTATTTCAGGAATTCATCAACGATGTTTTCCGTGACCTGTTGCAGCAGTGTGTGGTGGTCTATTTGGATGACATCTTGGTATATTCTGAGTCCATGGAGACCCACATTCTGGATGTCAAATGAGTGTTGCAACGGTTACGTGAGAACAAGCTGTTCGGTAAGCTTGAGAAATGCGAATTTCACCGATCCCAGGTAACCTTCTTAGGTTACATCATTTCCGCTGAGGGGTTCTCCATGGATCCTGAGAAGGTTTCGGCTGTCTTACAGTGGCCCCAGCCCAGTGGTCTTCGCTCCCTGCAGCGCTTTTTGGGCTTCGCCAATTATTATCGGAAGTTCATCAGGGACTTTTCCATGCTAGCCAAGCCTCTCACGGATCTGACCAGGAAGGGCAGCAATTCCCAGGTCTGGCCGCCCGAGGCCATCCGAGCTTTTGAGGCTCTAAAGTCCGCCTTTGTGTCAGCTCCGATTCTGTCGCATCCCAACCCTGGGTTGCCCTTTGTCCTCGAGGTGGACGCGTCTGAGACGGGAGTAGGCGCCCTTCTGTCTCAGCGTAGAACACCAGAGGGTCCTCTGCTTCCTTGTGGGTTTTACTCCCGGAAACTGTCTTCCGCGGAGTGCAACTACCAGATTGGTGACAGGGAGTTATTGGCCATCGTGCAGGCTCTTAAAGAATGGAGGCACTTGCTCGAGGGTTCGGTGGTTCCGGTCCTCATCCTGACGGACCACAAGAATCTGACCTACCTCTCTGAGGCCAAGAGATTGACACCACGTCAGGCCAGATGGGCTCTGTTCTTGTCACGTTTTAATTACGTGGTCTCCTACCTACCCGGTTCCAAGAACATCAGGGCGGATGCCTTATCACGGCAGTACTCCGACCTGTCCAGGGAGGAGTCGATTCCGACTTCGGTCATACCTCCGAATCAGATCCTGGCCGCCATTCGCACCAGCCTGACCTCTCCCCTGGGTGAGCAGATTTTGGCGGCTCAATCTGGTGCTCCCTCTGGGAGACCCAACGGCAGATGTTTTGTGCCTGAGGAGTTGCGCACTCGGTTGTTGCGAACCTACCATAACTCCAAGACCGCGGGGCATCCTGGAAAGAATCAGCTGTCCTGGGCTGTTTCACGTCTGTTCTGGTGGCCTTCCCTACGTTCCGACATCGCCGCATATGTAGCGGCATGCTCCGTTTGTGCCCAGAGTAAGTCTCCTCGGCACCTTCCGTTGGGCCTTCTGCAACCCTTAGCCACCGGGGAGCGCCCATGGTCACACCTGGGGATGGATTTCATTGTGGACCTCCCTGCATCCCGAGGCCATACGGTCATTCTCATGATTGTGGATCGGTTTTCCAAAATGTGCCACTGTGTTCCTCTCAAGAAGTTACCCTCTGCACAGGAGTTGGCCACGATTTTTGCCAGGGAGGTCTTCCGGTTGCACGGTTTGCCCAAGGAGATTGTGTCGGATCGGGGGAGTCAGTTTGTGTCCAGGTTCTGGCGCGCCTTTTGCTCCCAGTTGGGGATTCATCTCTCCTTCTCCTCGGCCTACCACCCTCAGTCCAATGGGGCCGCAGAACGATCCAATCAGGCCTTGGAGCAATTCCTTCGTTGCTATGTCTCCGATCACCAAGACAATTGGGTTGACCTCCTGCCTTGGGCTGAGTTTGCCAGGAACACGGCGGTGAACTCTTCCTCTGGGACGTCTCCCTTCATGGCCAACTATGGGTTCCAACCTGCCGTGTTACCGGAGGTATTCTTTTCCCAGGATATTCCGGCTGTGGAGGATCACCTTTCCGTCCTACGTGCTTCTTGGGTACAGATCCAGAGGTCCCTTGAGGTCTCTGCGCAGCGCCAGAGACTCCAGGCTGATCGCAGACGAGCGCCTGCTCCTTCCTACCAGGCCGGAGACCGTGTATGGTTGTCCACCCGCAACCTCAACCTTCGGGTGCCCACTCCCAAGCTGGCGCCTCGCTTTGTTGGTCCCTTCCGAGTGCTTCGCAGGGTAAACCCGATAGCCTATGCCCTTGCGCTTCCTCCTGGCATGCGGATCTCCAACGTGTTTCATGTCTCCCTGTTGAAGCCACTGGTGTGTAATCGTTTCACTTCCTCGGTTCCTCGGCCTCGTCCGGTCCGAGTGGGCAATCGTGAGGAGTATGAGGTGAGCAATATCCTGGACTCACGCCTGGTCCACGGTCGGGTGCAGTTTTTGGTTCATTGGCGTGGTTATGGTCCAGAGGAGCGTTCCTGGGTTCCCTCCGCAGATGTCCATGCTCCTGCCTTGCTCCGAGCCTTCCACGCACGCTTCCCTCAGAAACCGTTCTTTACTCCGCGGAGGAGGGGCCCTTGAGGGGGAGGTACTGTCATGGTCTTACCTTCTTGCTGTTCTCCTTCGTTTGACATGTGCTGGCGGCCATCTTGGTTTCTGGGTTTCTTGTAGCCTCCCACCCTGCGGCTCCTCCTTCCCACTGGGAGGAGCTGGATGCCTAGCTCATATATATAGGAGGTCTGTGGCTTCAGTTCCCTGCTTGGTCCTCCTGTGTTCACATGCTTGTAAGACTGCTGCTGCTCCTGGTTCCTGTTCCTGGCTTCGTCTGACTACCCTGCTGGTTCCTGATCCTGGCTTCGTCTGACTACCCTGCTGGTTCCTGATCCTGGCTTCGTCTGACTACCCTGCTGGTTCCTGACCCCTGGCTTCGCAAAAGACTCTGCATCAGTTTCGCCATCCGTTTGGACTTTTGCTTTACAGCTTGTTTTTCAATAAAGCTTTCTTATTTTCACTTATCTGTTGTTGTACGTCTGGTTCATGGTTCCGTGACATGGCCATGTTGTTGGAGTACTCAAACCAGCGCAACAAGGCACACAGGTCTCGCATGGAGGCACAGTTATTGGTGGTGAAGTGGTGCTGTTCCGCAGAGTGACTCACACGTGCGTGCTGCAGCTGAAACTCCACTATTGCCTGCTGCTGCTCGCACAGTCTTTCCAGCATGTGCAAGGTGGAGTTCCACCTTGTGGGCACGTCACATATGAGGCGGTGAGCGGGAAGGCCGAAGTTACGGTGCAGCGCTGACAGGCGAGCAGCAGCAGGGTGAGAACGCCGAAAGTGCTCACAGACGGCCCGCACTTTCTGCAGCAGCTCTGACATATCGGGGTAGTTTTTAAGGAACCTCTGCACCACCAAATTCAGCACATGCGCCAGGCAAGGGATGTGCGTCAAACCGGCTAGGCCCAGAGCTGCTATGAGATTTCGCCCGTTATCGCACACCACCAGGCCGGGCTTGAGGCTCGCTGGCAGCAACCACTCATTTGTCTGCTGTTCCATGCTCCTCCACAACTCCTGCGTGGTGTGTGGTTTTTTCCCCCAAACAGGCAAGTTTTAAAACTGCCTGCTGTCGTTTACCCTTGGCCGTGCTGAGGTTGGTGGTGAAGGTGTTACGCTGTCTGGATGAGGAGGCGGTAGAGGATGAGGAAGCGGAGTAGGAGGAGTTAGGAACAGGAGGCAAACTGAAGCGCCCTGCAATCCTCGGTGGTGGAAGGACATGCACCAAATTGCTATCCGCCTCAGGCCCATCCGTCACTGCATTTACCCAGTGTGCCGTTAGGGAGATATAACGCCCCTGACCGTGCTTACTGGTCCACGTATCGGTAGTTAGGTGGACCTTGCCACAGATGGTGTTGCGCAGTGCACACCTGATTTTTTCCCCCACTTGGTTGTGCAGGGAAGGGATGGCTTGCCTGGAAAAGTAGTGGCGGCTGGGCACGACGTACTGTGGGACAGCCACCGACATACGGTTTTTAAAACTGTGCGTCTCCACCAGACGGAATGACAGCATTTCAAAGGCCAAGAATTTTGAAATGCTGGCATTCAGGGCCAGGGATCGCGGGTGGGTAGGGGGGTACTTCCTCTTCCTCTCAAGTGTTTGGGAGATGGAAAGCTGAACGCTTCCACGGGACATTGTGGAGATGGTTGTTGACCCAGGTGGTGGTGTTGCTGACAGATCGTCTGTTTGCGGGGTGGCAGGTGCCGGTATCACTACAGATGTGGATGGAGTGGCCGAGACTGCAGCAGAAGAGGAAGCAGGATGAGCCAGAGACGTTTCTTGGTTATGAAGGTGTCTACTCCACTGCAGCTCGTGCTTTGCACTTAGATGCCTGATCATGCAGGTTGTGCTCAGGTTGAGAAGGTTTATGCCTCGCTTCAGGCTCTTATTGCATAGGGTGCAAACCACTTGTGTCCTGTCATCAGCACATTTTCTAGTGTGAGTAACCCCCCCCAGGAGAGCAGCGGCGGGGAGCGGCGCTCGAACCCCTACCCCCCCCCCCCCAGAAGCGAGCGGCGAGCGGGTCGGTAACCCCCCCCCCTTCTCTTGTTGCGGGTGGCGAGCGGAACAGTAAACCCCCCCTTTTGCGGCGGGCGGCGAGTGGTGCGGACCCCCCCCAGACAGAGAGGGAGCAGAGGAGACTAGCGTAGCAAAGACTGCTAGAGCTGCTAGAGACAGACTTAAAGGGACATACACTAGGTAAGTAAGACTGGTGACTGAGATTGTACACTGACTGAGGGTGTAGTGTAATACCTGAGTATCTGTGAGTACCTGAGTATCTGTGAGTATCTGTGAGTACCTGAGTATCTGAGTACCTGAGTATCTTGAGTACCTGAGTATCTGTGAGTACCTGAGTATCTGTGAATATCTGTGAGTATCTGTGAGTACCTGAGTATCTGTGAGTACCTGAGTATCTGTGAGTACCTGAGTATCTGAGTACCTGAGTATCTGTGAGTACCTGTTACTACCTGAGTATCTGGGAGTACCTGTTGCTACCTGAGTGTCTGGGAGTACCTATCACTACCTGAGTGTTGTGCGTCTGACTGGGCTGTGCGACTGAGTGTTGTGCGTCTGACCGGGCTGTGCGACTGAGTGTTTTGCGTCTGACCGGGCTGTGCGACTGAGTGTTGTGCGTCTGACCGGGCTGTGCGACTGAGTGTTGTGCATCTGACCGGGCGGTGCGACTGAGTGTTGTGCGTCTGACCAGGCGGTGCGACTGAGTGTTGTGCGTCTGACCGGGCTTTGCGACTCAGTGTTGTGCGTCTGACCGGGCTGTGCGACTCAGTGTTGTGCGTCTGACCGGGCTGTGCGACTCAGTGTTGTGCGTCTGACTGGGCTGTGCGACTCAGTGTTGTGCGTCTGACCAGGCTGTGCGACTCAGTGTTGTGCGTCTGACCGGGCTGTGCGACTCAGTGTTGTGCGTCTGACCGGGCTGTGCGACTGAGTGTTGTGCGTCTGACCGGGCTGTGCGACTCGGTGTTGTGCGTCTGACCGGGCTGTGCGACTCGGTGTTGTGCGTCTGACCGGGCTGTGCGACTCGGTGTTGTGCGTCTGACCGGGCTGTGCGACTCGGTGTTGTGCGTCTGACCGGGCTGTGCGACTCGGTGTTGTGCGTCTGACCGGGCTGTGCGACTCAGTGTTGTGCGTCTGACCGGGTTGTGCGACTCAGTGTTGTGCGTCTGACCGGGCTGTGCGACTCAGTGTTGTGCGTCTGACCGGCCTGTGCGACTCAGTGTTGTGCGTCTGACCGGGCTGTGCGACTCAGTGTTGTGCGTCTGACCGGGCTGTGCGACTCAGTGTTGGGCGTCTGACCGGGCTGTGCGACTCAGTGTTGTGCGTCTGACCGGGCTGTGCGACTCAGTGTTGTGCGTCTGACCGGGCTGTGCGACTCAGTGTTGTGCGTCTGACCGGGCTGTGCGACTGAATGTTGTGCGTCTGACCGGGCTGTGCGACTTAGTGTTGTGCGTCTGACCGGGCTGTGCGACTTAGTGTTGTGCGTCTGACCGGGCTGTGCGACTCAGCGTTGTGCGTCTGACCGGGCTGTGAGATTGTGAGTGTTGGGTGACTGACCGGTGTCAAGTGAGTGGAGCGGAATACCAGAGGGTGAGAAGGTAGCGTTAGGAAGCCAGGAAATAGCCACATAGGATAGACTTAAATCGCTGAATCCCCATTAGATTAGATAGTAGGTACAATGCCCGGCGGGTGTGGAGATGCGACTCGGTGTACATCTTGTGATATGTATGCGTTCCTCGGTCATGCGATCGAGGGCGAATACAAATGCGCAAAATGTAAGCACGTTGCTTCCCTGGAAGCTCAGGTCCTGAATCTAGGGAAGCAGCTGGCAACACTGAGATGAATGTCCATACCGGAGGAGAGCCAGGATTGTACCAATCAGGTGCAGACAGGGGCCTGCACAGAGGTGGGCGGAGTATCGGAGGTGCAGGCATCAGAGCAGAGTAGAGGGGTGACAGTTAGGAGGGGTAGAAGGGGACAAGGCAAGGAGGCTGATCCTGGGCTGGAGCACCCCAATAGATACGCCCCGTTGTGTGATGTTGGGGAAAACAGTCAGGGACCAGCATTGCTGGAGCAGAGCGACGCCCCTAGCTGCCAGGGGAAAAACTCCTCCAGTGAGGCCGGGAGAAAGGGAAAGGAAAGACAGGTGCTGGTGGTAGGGGACTCACTTATTAGAAGGACAGATAGTGTAATCTGTGACAAAGACCGTGTGCGCCGAACAGTCTGTTGTTTGCCGGGCGCTCGGGTTCGGCACATCGCGGATCGGGTGAACAGATTATTGGGTGGGGCTGGGGAAGACCCAGCTGTCATGGTACACGTGGGTACCAATGACATAGGCAGAGGAAGACGGAGAGTCCTAAACGATTTCAGGGACTTAGGCGCTAAGTTGAGGACTAGGACCTCCAAGGTAGTATTTTCCGAAATACTACCTGTACCTCGAGCCACACCAGAGAGGCAGCGGGAGATTAGGGAAGTTAACGAGTGGCTGAGGAGCTGGTGTAGTAAGGAGGGTTTCGGGTTCCTGGAGAACTGGGCCGACTTCTCAGTCGGTCACCGGCTCTTTGGTAGGGACGGATTGCACCTAAATGGGGTGGGTGCAGCCGTACTGGGTGCGAGGATGGCCAAAAAGTTAGAGGGGCTTTTAAACTAGGGAATGGGGGGGAGGGTACAGATGTAGAATTAGCCAGTGGAAAGCAAGTTTCAGAGGGCAGAAATGGGGGCATTAGCGGTAGGGTGTTCGGAGCTCCTATACCCAGGGTGGGTACGGGGAAAAATCAAGAGAGCAGCCTAAAAACATCAAAATTACGAGGCTTATATACCAATGCCAGAAGCCTGGCCAACAAGATGGGAGAGCTGGAGCTGCTGATGTTTTAGGAGGACTTAGATTTTGTGGGGATAACTGAGACTTGGTTTGACAGCTCTCATGACTGGATGGCGACCATTCAGGGGTATTCCCTTTATCGCAGAGATAGAGAGGGTAAAAAAGGGGGAGGGGTATGTTTGTATATTAAGAACAGTATACAGGTAAATATGAGGGATGATATTAATAATGGAGCTATGGACGAGGCAGAATCCCTATGGGTAGAGCTTCAAAGGAAAGGCACGGTGGGGAAGGTAATATTGGGCGTATGCTATAGGCCCCCAAACCAGAGGGAGGAGGGTGAGGCGGACCTCGTGTTACAGATAGGATTGGCAGCAAGGATGGGAAATGTCATTATAATGGGGGACTTTAATTATCCTGATATAGACTGGGCAGAAGGAACCGCGCATTCAGCCAAGGCTCGACAGTTCCTAAATGTTTTGCAGGACAATTTCATGGGTCAGATGGTGAATGCACCGACAAGAAACAATGCGGTACTTGACCTACTGATTACCAACAATACAGACCTGCTCACGGATATAGAAATACGGGACAACTTAGGGAACAGTGACCATAGGTCAATTGGTTTCAGTATTAATTACAGTAATAGGAAACACAAGGGTAATATAAGGACACTGAATTTAAAAAGAGCCAATTTCCCTAAACTGCGCTCGCTGCTAGAAAATATCAAATGGGATAGAACCCTGGGAACAAAGAACACGGAGGAAAAATGGGAGTGCTTCAAGAGCATACTTAACAAGGGGGTGGGCCAGTGCATTCCACAGGGAAATAAATTTAAAAGAGCAAAACTAAACCCTGGGTGGCTAAACTCCAACATAAAAATGTATACTAGAGCTAAAGAAAAGGCCTTCAAAAAATACAAGACTGAGGGGTCATTGGCAGCATTTAAGCACTACAAAGCGTGTAATAAGAAATGTAAAGACGAAATCAGGGCGGCTAAAATAGAACACGAGAGACATATAGCGGAGGAGAGTAAAAAGAACCCCAAGAAGTTCTTTAACCACTTGCCTACAGTGCACTTTCACCCCCTTCCTGCCCAGACCGATTTTCAGCTTTCAGCGCTCTCACATTTTGACTGAGAATTACTCAGTCATGCAACACTGTACCCATACAAAAATTGTGTCCTTTTTTTCACACAAATAGAGCTTTCTTTTGATGGTATTTGATCAATACTGGGTTTTTTATTTTTTGTGCTATAAATAAAAAAAGACTGAAAATATCGTGAAAAAACGCATTTTTCTTTGTTTCTGTCATAAAATTTTGCAAATTAGTAATTTTTCTTCACAAATTTTGGCCAAAATTTATACTGCTACTTATCTTTGGTAAAAAAACACCCAAATAAGTGTATATTATTTGGTCTTTGTGAAAGTTATAGAGTCCACAAGCTATGGTGCGAATCATTGAAAATTGATCACACTTGATCACACCTGATGTACTGAAGGCCTATCTCATTTCTTGAGACAATAAAATGTCAGGAAAGTACAAATACCCCCCAAATGACCCCTTTTTGGAAAGTAGACATTCCAAGGTATTTAATAAGGGGCATGATGAGTTTTTTGAAGTTGTAATTTTTTCCCACAATGCTTTCCAAAATGAAGATTTTTTTTTTTTATTTTTATTTTTTTACAAATTGCCGTATTAACAGGTTATTTCTCTCACACAGCACATGTATACTTGCAACTACACCCCAAAACACATTCTACTACTCCTCCTGAGTATGGCGATACCACATGTGTGAGACTTTTTCACAGCCTGGCCACATACAGAGGCCTAACATCCAAGTAGCAGCGTCCGGCATTCTAGGAGCACAAATTACACATATCATTTCCTGACAACCTATCGCACTTTTGAAGGCCCTGGAGCACCAGGACAATGGAAACCCCCATAAAATGACCCAATTTTGGAAAGCAAACAGCCCAACGTATAATTTTTGAGGCATAATGAGTCTTTTGAATATGTCATTTTTTTCCACAAGTTTTTGGAAAATGTGGAAAGAAAATGAAAACACATTTTTTTTACACAAAGCTGTCCATTTATGCAATATTTCTAACACATCGCATGTACATAGCAAAACTTGCACCCCAAAATACATTCTGCTATTCCTCCTGAGTATGGCGATACCACATGTGTAACACTTTTTCACAGCCTGGCCACATACATAGGCCTCACATCCAAGTAGCGCTTTACACAAAGTTTTCCATTTATCCACTTTAAGACTGGGCCTATTTTTGACACTTGGTGTTTACAAGCTAAAATCGTTTTTTTTGCTAGAAAACTACTTTGAACCCCCAAACATTATATATTTTTTTTTAGCAGAGACCCTAGAGAATAAAATGGAGATCGTTGCAATATTTTTTATCACACCATATTTGCGCAGCAGTCTTCCAAATGCGATTTTTTTGAAAAAAAATCACTTTTTTGAACTAAAAAATAAGAAAACAGTAAATTTAGCCCAATTTTTTTCCATAATGTGAAAGATAATGTTACGCCGAGTAATTAGATACCCAACATGTCATGCTTCAAAATTGCGCATGCTCACAGAATGGTGCCAAACATTGGTACTTAAAAATCCCCATAGGCAACATTTTAAAAATTTCTGCAGGTTACTAGCTTAGAGTTACAGAGGAGGTCTAGGGCTCAAATTATTGCACTCGCTCTAATGATCGCGGCGATACCTCACATGTATGGTTTTAACACCGTTTACATATGTGGGCGGGACTTGCGTATGCGTTTGCTTCTGCGCGCGAGCTAACGGGGACAGGGCGCTTTAATTTTTTTTTTTTTTTTTTCCTATTTATTTTATTTATTATTTTTTTATTTTTACACAGTTTAAAAAAAAAATGTTTTGATCATTTTTATTCCTATTACAAGGAATGTAAACATCCCTTGTAATAGAAATAGGCATGACAGATCCTCTTTATTGTGAGATCTGGGGTCAAAAAGACCTCACACCTCACAACTACACTAAAAAAGCAAAAAAAAAAAAAATTGTTGAAAGAGGAAAAAAAAAAAGCAAAAAAAAAAAGCGGCCCTTTAAACCGGTTGCTAGGCAACGTCTTTTGACGTAGCTCCGGTCCTCCAAGACTATAGAGTTGAATGAGGGCCATTTTGCCCTCACTCGATTTCCTGTCTCTGAGGATCCGGGACCGGATAGTTTTCCCCGCTGCCGGCGGGTCCGGTAAGCTCGGAAAACGTCTGGGACGTGGCAGGAGGGCACCTCTTCCCCTGCACCGTAAGGGTAATTCCGCGGCGAATGCGCCACTGGGACCACCCTTATCTGAAAGCCGACCGCCCGCCGTTTCAAAAAATACTGGGGTTATGGGGGCTATCTGCTGCCATAACCCCAGTATTTAGCTTTTAATGGCCGACGCATATAGTCGTTAGGCGGTCAGTAAGTGATTGCATGTATATGGCAAACAGGTGACGATGACTGACGGGGTGACAGGTGACGATGACTGATGGGGTGACAGGTGACGATGACTGATGGGGTGACAGGTGACAATGACTGATGGGGTGACAGGTGACGATGACTGATGGGGTGACAGGTGACGATGACTGATGGGGTGACAGGTGACGATGATTAATGAGGTGACAGGTGATGATGATTGATGAGGTGACAGGTGACGATGATTGATGGGGTGACAGGTGACAATGATTGATGGGGTGACAGATGACAATCACTGACGGGGTGACATGTGACGATGATTGATGGGGTGACAAGTGACGATCACTGATGGGGTGTCAAGTGACGATGACTGATGGGGTGAAAGGTGACGATGACTGATGGGGTGACAGGTGACGGTGATTGATGGGGTGACAGGTGATGGTCACTGATGGGTGACAGGTGACGGGCGATGGTGCACGGCGGTACTGATGGCAGTCTCTGGTGACCGGTGAACTTTAGGCTACGTTCACATGTGAGCGTAGCGATCACGGGCAGAATCACTGTGATTCTGCCCGTGATCCAGAAATCATTGCAAATCGCTGGACGCCTGTGCGTTGCCCGTGATTTGCAATAGCACCCCAAATGCTGTGCGATGTTGCTGCGATTTCCGCCTGCCGAATCGCGGTAACATCGCGCAAACAATGCATGACGCTCCAAAGAAACTCTTGTACCTTTTTTGGGCGTCATGCGATGTTTGCGCGATGTTACCGTGATTCGGCAGGCGGAAATGGCGGCAACATCGCACAGCGTTTGGGGTGCTATTGCAAATCAGGGGCAACGCACAGGCGTCCCGCGATTTGCAATGATTTCCGGATCGCGGGCAGAATCGCTGTGATTCTGCCTGCGATCGCTACGCTCACATGTGAACGTTATGGGTGTCAATTTCTGGGCACTGATGAGGTGACTGTTGGGTGACAGGTGACATTGGGGGGGGGCTGAGGACTGTGTGGGGACCTTTATTAGTGTGATTTTTACTTTGTGACATGTGTACAGAGCAGTAACTCACTATTTCTAGCTCTGCTCCCCTCATACTGGAAGCTGTATGAGGAGAGAAGAGCAAGTAACACCGAGTTACTGCTCTTTGTTTACATTTTGTGATCGGCTGTGAATGGATTCACAGCCGATCACATAGTAAACAGTCACTGTCAGTGACTGTTTACTACCGCCGGTGACAGCTGTGTTCCTACGGAACACAGTGCCACCGACATGACCGCGTTGCGCGCTCCTGATCGCGCATGCGCGGTCATCTTGTGGGCGCCTTCATTGTGATCGGCTGTGTCATTGGAACACAGCCGATCACGTGGGAAACAGCCACGCCCATTGGCTGTTTCCCCCCTGCCGGTGACGGGGGGTGTCCCGGGGACACCCCGACACCGGCAGTGCAGGGCGGCGCGCACGCGATCGCGCGCCTGCCCTGCTTAAAGTGCCGCCGTCATATGACGGCGGCCCAGGATAATGGTCGCACCGCTCCGCCGTCATATGACGGCGGGCGGGCGGCAAGCGGTTAAGTATATAAACAGTAAGAAAGCGAGGCCAGAACACATTGGCCCCATAAAAGATGATAAAGGAAAAATGGCCACTGAGGACAGAGAAAAGGCGGAAGTGTTAAATAATTTCTTTTCTTCAGTCTTCACAAAGGAATCGGGGGGCTACACGAACCCCGCTTGAAAGGCCGAACTAAATAATACACCTCAGGAAGTGCCGCCATGGCTAACAGAGGATAGACTTAGAGCTAAACTAGAGAAACTTAACATAAATAAATCCCCGGGACCGGATAGCTTGCACCCAAGGGTTCTTAATGAGCTCAGCCAGGTGATTGCCAGACCATTATTCTTGATCTTTAAGGATAGTTTACAGACAGGTATGGTGCCAGCTGATTGGAAAAAAGCCAACGTGGTACCAATATTTAAAAAGGGGCCGAGATATATCCCGGGTAACTATAGGCCGGTCAGCCTAACATCAGTAGTCTGCAAAATTTTGGAGGGGATGATAAGGGACCACATACAAGACTTTAGTAATGAAAACGGTATTATAAGTAGTAATCAGCATGGATTCATGAAAAATCGTTCATGCCAAACCAATCTATTAACCTTCTACGATGAAGTGAGCTGCCACTTAGATAAAGGTAAGCCTGTGGATGTGGTGTATCTGGACTTTGCAAAGGCCTTTGACACCGTTCCCCACAAACGCTTACTGTACAAACTAAGGAAGATAGGTATGGACCATAAGGTGAGTACCTGGATAGAGAACTGGCTCCAGGGGAGAGTCCAGAGGGTGGTGATTAATGGGGAGTACTCTGATTGGGCGGGTGTGGAAAGTGGGGTCCCCCAGGGTTCTGTCCTGGGACCAATCCTGTTTAATTTATTCATAAATGATCTAGAGGAGGGGATATCTAGTACAATCTCAGTATTTGCAGATGATACTAAATTAGGCATGCCAATATCTTCTATGCAGGATGTGGAAATCTTGCAAGCAGACCTGAACAAAATAACGGGGTGGGCAACTACATGGCAGATGAGATTTAATGTAGAAAAATGTAAAGTAATGCACTTGGGGGCCAGAAACCAGAAAGCAAGCTACTCACTAGGGGGGGAACCTCTGGGTGAGTCTAGGATGGAAAGGGACCTGGGGGTACTGGTAGACAACAGGCTTGGAAGTGGCATGCAATGCCAAGCCGCCGCAAGCAAAGCCAACAGAATACTGGGTTGTATAAAAAAGGGGATTCACTCCAGAAATAAAGAGATTATTCTTCCACTCTACAAGACTCTGGTCCGGCCACATCTGGAGTATGCTGTCCAGTTCTGGGCACCGGTCCTCAGGAAGGATGTGCTGGAACTGGAGAAAGTCCAGAGAAGGGCAACAAAAATAATTAGGGGAATGGAGGACATCAGCTATGAGGAAAGACTACAAGCACTGAACCTATTCTCTCTGGAGAAGAGACGATTGAGGGGGGATATGATATCAATGTACAAATACTGTACTGGCGACCCTAGCATAAGGAACAAACTATTCAGAGAAAGGAGATACAAGAAGACACGTGGCCACTCACTAAAACTTGAGGAAAGGCGGTTTAACCTTAAAGTGCGTAAGGGGTTCTTCACTGTAAGAACGGTAAGGATGTGGAATTCTCTTCCGCAAGCAGTCGTATCAGCGGGGAGCATTGATAGTTTCAAAAAACTATTGGATGGACACCTTAAAGACCACAACATACAGGGGTATACAATGTACGGTTAAAAGCAATCACACACACACATCATAGGTTGAACTGGATGGACTTGTGTCTTTTTTCAGCCTCACTAACTATGTAACTATGTAACTATGTGCTGCGCTCGTTCCCTTGCTGCGTTGGGCAGTAGCAGGCGTAGTGTCTAGGGCACGGCCGCTCCGCTTCTGCACCCTGCTCCTTCTTCTGCTGTGCTGGTGGCTCTGTGCGACCACCGCCTCTTCCTCCAAACTACTCAGGTCACCTGCATGACCTTCATTCCATGTGGGGTCGAGGACCTCATCGTCCTCCACATCATCTTCCACCCAGTCTTCACCCTGCCCTCCTTGTCGGTCTCCACAATTCTGAACGCCGCAGCAGTTGGCACCTGCGTTTCGTCATCATCGGAGACGTGCTGCGATGGTCCTTGCATGTACTCATCTTGAGAAATAAGTGGTTGGCCATCGCTGCACTCAATCTCTTCCACTTCTGGGGCAGGGCTAGGTGGATGGCCCTGGGAAACCCTGCTGAAAGAGTCATCAAAAAGAAGAAGAGACTGCTGCATGACTTGGGGCTCAGACTGCTTGCCTGATTTGCAAGGGGGTGAGGTGAAAGACAATTGGACATTGGCTGCAGGTGCCAACTCTGACCTTTCTGCAGTAGACTGGGTGGGAGACAATGTGAAGGAACTGGAGGCACTGTCAGCAACCCAATCTACTATCGCCTGTACTTCTTCAGACCTCATCAGGTCTACAGGTGCATTATGCCCTACCAAATACTGCTGCAGGTTCTGTCGCCTACTCACACTTGAGGAAGGTGTTTCACTTGTGCGTGTAGCTGGCACAGATCGACCACGTCCTCTCCTTGCAACAGGAGCTCTACCAGCAGCACCACGACCCAGGCCACGGCCCCTATTTGACGGTCTCCTCATATTTCTGTAATTTATGATCTTGCCCTAGAAAGGTGTTTATTGAATAGCAGAACAAAACAACAACAGTATCGCACGGGTGTATCTCACAGTCAAATATGCAAACTATGCCGCAATTTAATGTTTTTTACCCCAAAAGGGTGTATATTGAATAGCGGAATAGGAAAAAGGATAAAAAACGGTGTATCTCACACGTACAAACACAGACTAGGCCCCGATTAAAATTTTTTGTACCCTAAAGGGAGGATGAGGAAGAGGAGTAGGAGGAGTTGGGAACAGGAGGCAAACTGAAGCGCCCTGCAATCCTTGGCGGTGGAAGGAGATGCGCCAAACAAATTTAAAAGGTGTATCTCACACGTACCGATACAGACTATGCCGTAATTTAATTTTTTACACTCCAAAAGGGTGTATATTGAATAGCGGAATAGGAAAAATTTTATAATACGGTGTATCTCACACGTGCAAACACAGACTAGGCCACGATTACAATTTTTTGTACCCTAAAGGCAGGATGAGGAAGAGGAGTAGGAGGAGTTGGGAACAGAAGGCAAACTGAAGTGCCCTGCAATCCTCGGCGGTAGAAGGAGATGCGCCAAACAAATTTAAAAAGGTGTATCTCACATGTACCGATACAGACTATCCCGCAATTTAATTTTTTACACTCAAACAGGGTGTATATTGAATAGCGGAATAGGAGAAATTTTACAAAACAGTGTATCTCACACGTACAAACACAAACTAGGCCCCAATTACTATTTTTTGCACCCTAAAGGCAGGATGAGGAGTAGGAGGAGTTCGGAACAGGCAGGAGGCAGACTGAAGCACCCTCAAATCCTCGGCAGTATGAGATGCACCCCAAAAATTGGAAAGGTGTATCTCACACATACCAACACGGACTATCCCGCAATTTAATTGTTTATACCCAAAGGTTTTTATTGAATGGCGGAATAGAAAATATTATCAAAAAAAGTGTATGTATCTCACATGTACAGAACCAGACTAGGCCCCAATTACTATTTTTTGTACCCCAAAGGCAGGATGAGGAGTAGGAGGAGTTCGGAACAGGCAGCACCCTCAAATCCTCAGAAGTATGAGATGCACCCCAAAAATTGGAAAGGTGTATCTGACACGTACCAACACAGACTATCCCGCAATTTAATTGTTTATACCCAAAGGTTTTTATTGAATAGCGGAATAGAAAATATTATCAAAAAAAGTGTATGTATCTCACACGTACAGAACCAGACTAGGCCCCAATTACTATTTTTTGTACCCCCAAAGGCAGGATGAGGAGTAGGAGGAGTTCGGAACAGGCAGCACCCTCAAATCTTCAGAAGTATGAGATGCACCCCAAAAATTGGAAAGGTGTATCTCACACGTACCAACACAGACTATCCCGCAATTTAATTGTTTATACCCAAAGGTTTTTATTGAATAGCGGGAATAGAAAATATTATCAAAAAAAGTGTATGTATCTCACACGTACAGAACCAGACTAGGCCCCAATTACTATTTTTTGTACCCCCAAAGGCAGGATGAGGAGTAGGAGGAGTTCGGAACAGGAAGCACCCTCAAATCTTTAGAAGTATGAGATGCACTCCAAAAATTGGAAAGGTGTATCTGACACGTACCAACACAGACTATCCCGCAATTTAATTGTTTATACCCAAAGGTTTTTATTGAATAGCGGAATAGAAAATATGATATAAAATTGGTGTGATTTATCAATAGCACATGTGAACAGCAGTGTCTTATATCATTCAGCTCTGCTGCAGGCTATGGAGGGATTAGTACAGACTATGCCACAATTTAATTTTTTTAACCCAAGGGTTTATATTGAATAGTGGAATAGAAAAAAGTGTATAATTTTTGAAATCACTCAGTGGGCAAAAGAGATTGTTTTCACTGCACCCCACACACAGCAATATCGATGTGGACCAGCTCTGCTGCAGGCTATGGAGGGAAAAAAAAATTCCCCTTTTAAGTTTGTAATTTTTAACTAGATTAGTACAGACTATGCCACAATTTAATTTTTTTAACCCAAGGGTGTATATTGAATAGTGGAATAGAAAAAAGTGTATAATTTTTGAAATCACTCAATAATAGCACATGTGAACACAGCAGTGTATTATCACAGTCAGCACAGCACAGCACTGAAGGAAAAACGCTGCACACAGTGACTGATAGAAAAAGACTTTTCTCCCTCCTCCTCAGTAGGCAAAAAAGATTGTGTTCACTGCACCCCACACACAGCAAAATCGATGTGGACCACTGACACCTGCCTATCTCCAGCCTCTCCCTAAAAGGATTGATAAGATTGGTCACTGCAAAACCCCCCCCCCACACAGCAAAATTGATTGTAGAACACTGACCCTAAAAATCAGCAGCCCCGCCCTAAAATGCCCTACAACTCGCCCTGCCTAACACACTCCGACCTGTCCCTCAATTCTATCCGGACACAAATGATTTTTGCCTGTCTGTCCCTAATCAGCAGCCAGCACGTATGATGTGTGCTCTGTCCCTGAACTACACAGCATAATGACGCAGCGGCGCTGGCTCGAACTTATAAAGACTTGGTCACATGCTTCAGATGGCCAATCACAGCTACTAATACATTTGTAGGCATGGCTGGGATGGCTTAAGGCACACCAGTTAAACGCTTGTTGATTGGCTGTTGAAAGCCCGCCATGAAAAGCGCGCCAATGCATACAAAACCCGGAAATAAAATGACCGAACACGGATTTTTACCCGAATATACAGTAAAGTTTTCGGGTCCGTGTTTGGGTAACAAAAATCCAATTATTCGGTACGAACACGAATAATACAGTCCGTGTTCGCTCAACCCTAATCAACACTGCTAAAATAGACAGGTAAGAAGCATAAGAAAAGAGGATAATATTGGGTTGAAGTCGAGCACATGTTCTACTTTAGCCCAGTTTGTTTGCAGTTTGCTGAATGAGTGAAGTAAACTCACAAATATGAATACACCACCCCTAGTTTGCCTGCTCACCTGAACCTCTAGCTACATTAAAATGATGGTGACTAGGGTTGAGTGAACACGGACTGTATTGTTTGGGATCGTACCGGACTTTTGGGTGTTCGGTATCCGGACACGGACCCGAACATTTCACTGTATGTTCGGGATACAGTCCGTTGTTCGGTTGTTTTGGTGCAGTTTTAATGGCTCGGTTTCAACAGCTGCAGGGCAGCCAATCAACAAGCGTTTAACTAGTGTGCCCTTAGAAGCCTTCACAGCCATGCCTACTAATGGCATGGCTGTGATTAGCCAGTGCAGCATGTGACCCAGCCTCTATATAAGCTGGAGTCACATAGCGCCGCACGTCACTCTGCTCTAACTAGTGTAGGGAGAGGTTCCTGATGCTGCTGAGGGAGAGATAGGAGATCATTGTAGGGGCAGGCTGGAGATTGCTTTCAGGGAAAGAATAGGAAGAATCTTCTTTATTCAGACAGCTATCTACATCGATTTTATTGTGTGGGGTTCGGTGCATGATCTTTTTTACCTGACCTGAGCCCAGTGAGGAGGAGGGAGAAAACATTTTTTTATCAGTCTGTTAGGTGTGCGGTGTGCAGCGGCCATGTAATGCAAGCTCAGTGCATATGTGTCTGCTTAATCTGGATTTAAAAAAAAAAAAAAAAAAAACTTTTTTTCCTTCATATTTTACTGTGACTTACAGCGTTTAGATACTGCTGTTCTAATCTGCTAGTCAACAAGCACCAATTTAAGGGGACAATTATTTCTCAGTTTTTCATTCATACTTTACTGTGACACTGACATACAGCGTTTATACACTGCTGTTCTAATCTGCTATTCAAAAAGCACCAATTTAAGGGGACAATTATTTTTCAGTTTTTCATTCATACTTTACTGTGACACTGTCATACAGCGTTTAGACACTGCTGTTCTAATCTGCTATTCAAAAAACCCATTTAGGGGGAAAAAATTAAATTGCAGCCTAGTTTGCATATGTTACTGTGAGATACACCCATTGGATACTGTTGTTCTATTCCGCTTTTCAATAAAAACCCATTTAGGGGAAAAAATTAAATTGCAGCCTAGTTTGCATATGTTACTGAGATACACCCATTGGATACTGTTGTTGTATTCTGCTTTTCAATAAAAACCCATTTAGGGGAAAAAAATTTAAATTATAGCCTTGTCTGCATATGTTACGGTGAGATACACCCATTGGATACTGTTGTTCTATTCCGCTTTTCAATAAAAACCCATTTAGGGGAAAAAAATTAAATTGCGGCCTAGTCTGCATATGTTACTGTGAGATACACCCATTGAATACTGTTGTTCTATTCCGCTATTCAATAAACACCCATTTAGGGGAAGATCCTAAATTAGAGAAATATGAGGAGAAGGTCAAATAAGGGACGTGGCCTGGGTCGTGGTGCTGCTGGTGGAGCTCCTGTTGCAAGGAGAGGACGTAGTCGATCTGTGCCAGCTACACGCACAAGTGAAACACCTTTCTCAGGTGTGAGTAGGCGACAGAACCTGCAGCAGTATTTGGCAGGGCCTAATGTGCCTCTACAAATGTTGAGGCCAGAACAAGTACAGGCGATAGTAGATAATAGATTGGGTTGCTGACAGTGCCTCCAGTTCCTTCACATTGTCTCCCACCCAGTCTACTACTGAAAGGTCAGAGTTGGCACCTGCAGCCGATGTCCATCAATCTTTCACCTCACCCCCTTGCAAATCAGCCAAGCAGTCTGAGCCCCAAGTCATGCAGCAGTCTCTTCTTCTTTTTGATCACTCTGTTAGCATGGTGTTCCAGGGCCATCCACCTAGCCCTGCCCCAGAAGTGGAAGAGATTAAGTGCACCGATGCCCAACCACTTATGTCTCAAGGTGAGTACATGGGAGGACCATCGCATCACGTCTCGGATGATGACGAAACACAGGTGCCAACTGCTGTGGAATTCCGAATTGTGGAGACAGACAAGGAGGGCAGGGGTGAAGACTGGGTGGAAGATGATGTGGAGGACGATGAGGTCCTCGACCCCACATGGAATGAACGTCATGCAGGTGACCTGAATAGTTTGGAGGAAGAGGTTGGTGGTTGCACAGAGCCACCAGCACAGCAGAAGAGGGAGCAGGGTGCAAAAGCAGAGCGGCTGTGCCCTAGACATTACGCCTGCTACTGCCCAACGCAGCAAGGGACCGAGCACACCAAAGCCAGCTCAAAGGAGTTCCCTAGCATGGCAGTTCTTCAGACAACGTGCTGATGACAGGACACCAGTGGTTTGCACGCTGTGCAATCAGAGCCTGAAGCGAGGCATAAACCTTCTCAACCTGCCCACAACCTGCATGACCAGGCATCTAAGCTGCAGTGGAGTAGACACCTCAAAAACCAAGAAAGGTCTCTGGCTCCTCCTGCTTCCTCTTCTGCTGCAGTCTCGGCCTCTTCATCCACCTCTGTAGTGACAGTGGCACCTGCCACCACGCAAAGAGAGGATCTGCCAGCAACACCGTCCCGTGGAAGCGTTCAGCTTTCTATCTCCCAAACACTGGAGTGGAAGAGGAAGTACCCCCCTACCCACCCACGAACCCTGGCCCTGAATGCTAGCATTTCAAAATTCCTGGTCTTTGAAATGCTGTCATTCCATCTAGTGGAGACACAGAGTTTTAAAAGCCTTATGGCGATGGCTGTCCCACAGTACGTCGTGCCCAGTCGCCACTACTTTTCCAGGTAAGACATCCCTTCCCTGCACAACCAAGTGGGTGACAAAATCAGGTGTGCACTGCGCAACGCCATCTGTGGCAAGGTCCACCTAACTACGGATACGTGGACCAGTAAGCATGGTCAGGGACGTTATATCTCCCTAACAGCACACTGGGTAAATGCAGTGGTGGCTGGGCCTGAGGCGGATAGCATTATGGCGCATGTCCTTCCACCACCGAGGATTGCAGGGCGCTTCAGTTTGCCTCCTGTTCCTAACTCTTCCTACTCCGCTTCCACATTCTCTACCGCCTCCTTATCTGGTCAGCGTAACACCTTCACCACCAACTTTAGCACAGCCAGGGGTAAACGACAGCAGGCAGTTTTAAAACTTGCCTGTTTGGGGGAAAAACCCCACACCATGCAGGAGTTGTGGAGGGGCATTGAACAGCAGACCGATGAGTGGTTGGTGCCAGTGAGCCTCAAGCCCGGCCTGGTGGTGTGCGATAACGGGCGAAATCTCATAGCAGCTCTGGGCCTAGCCGGTTTGACGCACATCCCTTGCCTGGCGCATGTGCTGAATTTGGTGGTGCAGAGGTTCCTTAGAAATGACCCCGGTATATCAGAGCTGCTGCAGAAAGTGCGAGCCATCTGTGCGCACTTTCGGTGTTCTCACCCAGCTGCTGCTCGCCTGTCAGCGCTGCAGCGTATCTTCAGCCTTCCTGCTCACCGCCTCATATGTAACGTGCCCACAAGGTGGAACTCCACCTTGCACATGCTGGCCAGACTGTGCGAGCAGCAGCAGGCCATAGTGGAGTTTCAGCTGTGTTTCAGTTTCACGCGTGAGTTGCTCTGCGGAACAGCACCACTTCACCACCAATAACGGTGCCCCCATGCGAGACCTGTGTGCCTTGTTGCGCTGTTTCGAGTACTCCACCAACATGGCCAGTGCCGATGACGCCATTCTCAGCTTAACTATCCCACATCTATGCTTCCTTGAAAAAACGCTTCGGGCGATGATGGAAGAGGATGTGGCACAGGGGGAGGAGGAGGAGAAGGGGGAGGAGGAGGAGAAGGAGGAGGAGGAGAAGGAGGAGGAGGAAGAGGTATCATTTCCAAGGCTTTCAGGGCAGTCATTCACGAGTGGCTCCGAGGGTGGGTTCCTGCACCCACAAACACCAGTTACACAATTGTCCAGCAGGGGCACAGTTCTGGAGGATGACGAGGATGAGAAGGAGGAGATGGAGGAGGAGATGGAACCATGTTCACAGCAGGGTGGCACCCAGGCCAGCTCATGGCCATCACTGGTGCATGGCTGGGGGGATACAGAGGACACAGACAATACACCTCCCACAGGGGACAGCTTTTTGTTGCCTCTGGGCAGCCTGGCACACATGAGCAATTACATGCTGCAGTGTCTCCACAACGACCGCTGAGTTTCCCACATTGCAACTTGTGCTGATTACTGGGTGGCCACACTGCTGGATCCCCGTTACAAGGACAACGTGCCATCCTTAATTCCCTCACTGAAGCGTGATCGGAAGATGCGCAAGTACAAGCGCACGCTGGTAGACGCGCTGCTGGTGGCATTCCCGCCTGACAGCGGGGGCACAGTGGAAGCACAAGGCCAAGGCAGAGGAGGAGGAAGAGGTCGCTGTAGGAGCGTGGGACATGCTCCTCCATCTTTAGTATCCATTTAGTATCCATTTTGTATCTATGTGTTTAAACTTCATTCAAGACAAAGATTTCTGCACGTATCTCGCAATTGACACATTATAGCATGTTCTAATTATACTATCTGTTTCCTGTAGAATACCGTTGCCTTCTAGTTCCTCTTTCTTAGGATGAGATCTGAAATGTCTAAGCTTTCATTATTAACCAATAGAATCTACTGAATAAGTTAATGTCCATAAATGAAGCATGTTTCCTATAGCTTGTATAGCTTGAAATTGATTAGTTTATATCCCCTTATAAGGAATGTACCCTAGGCCAATCCCTTTTGATGATGCATGTATATATATAGTTTTGAAACATAATAAACCGGCGAGTAAGCCTTTGAACCACACGCAGACTAGTTGATTTATTTCAGTGGCAAAAGTTTCTCCTGGAGACTCCGCCTTTGCACAGAGCTGACTTGACTGAGTTACAGGTAGTTAGGGATTACCTTAGGAGGGGTTGAGCCAATCACTTTCAGCCGCCAACACAGCCAGAGCACCGCCAGCACCTCAGAAGGCAGGGTAAGCATGGCCAAAATGTGGAAAAGCTTTGTCAGCACGCCACAGCAAGCAGCAGTACCTCCAGCTGATATGGAACGTCTTAGCAGGAGGCAGCATTTCACCAACATGGTGGAGCAGTATGTGTGCACACACCTAGACGTACTGAATGACGGGTCTGCCCCCTTCAACTTCTGGGTCTCCAAATTGGGCACATGGCCTGAGCTTGCCCTTTACGCCTTGGAGGTGCTGGCCTGCCCTGCAGCCAGTGTATTATCTGAACATGTATTTAGCACGGCAGACAAGCGCAGATGCCTGTCCAGAGCCAATGTGGACAAGCTCACATTCATTAAAATGAACCAGGCATGGATCCCACAGGACTTGTCCATACCTTGTGCAGAATAGACATGTATACTGGCTTTACCCAGCCATTGTTGTATTTTGGATCTTTCTCACTCTTTTGGGGTGTACCCTAATTTAAAAAGAAATTTAAAATTAAAAACAAAAACCAGTGTTGGCTACCTCATCCTCCTCCACCGCCGCTTCCACCTACACCGCCACATCCACCGCCACCTCAACCTCCTTCTCCATATGGGCCTCGTCCTCCTAGATCAAGATGATTATTTTTTATTTTTATGTTTTTTTATGTTATTTTAAGTTATTTCCCTATCCACATTTGTTTGCAGAGCACTTGCCATGCTCTTAAGAAGATTTTGCTGCCATTTGCAGCCCTCTAGCCCTTTCCATGTTTTTTTAGAGCCATTTTAGTGCTCCAAAGTTCGGGTCACCCATGACTTCAATGGGGTTTGGGATCGGGGTAAAGTTCGGGTTAAGTTCGGGTCACGAACCCGGACTTTTTTTTCAAGTTCGGTCGAACCCGCCGAACCCGAACCTCCAGGTGTTCACTCAACTCTAGTGGTGACATCATAACTGTTGTGGAAATTTAATTGTGGACATTTCTTTAGTTAAATAGTCATAATGTCTCCCAGTGTCGGTTTTTACCGATAATCGCTATTCACAGTGATTATTGCTTTAACTGTCATTGCAGGAAAGACTTGTTAGTGAAAACCTTCCATTGGAGGAGATGGCACAATACTAGTAGCAAAGAGAGTCCAACGCACAGATCTATATCCGCAATTCGGGGCCCTGTACTCTTGAGACATGTTTGTGATATGGAAATTCTTATCATTTTACCAAGATTAATAGATGGCATCTTTTAGTATATTCGATCCGTGTGACTGAAACTGCTGCTATTGTCTTATGCAGATAAAGCCTCATCAACTGGAACAAATAGAATGGTCACTATCAAATTTGGTTTATATATGAATCATGTTTGATTAGACCCACTAACAGATATGAGTCCATGTTTATGGATTGACATGAATGAACGATGATAAGCCATGTGCTACAGTTGGGATTCCTTTTGTTCGGCCGTGTCTATTCATGGGCATCCACCCTACAGTTTCTATTGTACTTTTTGAATGTATACATGTTCTGTGATTGGGGGTTTTGGAGCTACTCCCTGTAACCCCCTTTTGTTAAATAAACCTGCTGTGTCTTGGAGGGCTCAGTCACACAGAGGAACCCTCCAGATGGCATTGAATTGACTACAGCTAGCTTGTCTGTCCATTTTTTTGCTGCCGAGCGCTTGGAAAACCTTATACAAAAGAGCGGTACATTTGTATTTTTTAGTACAAGCTATTAATAGCGTTTGGTGCGTATTACTCTTCAGCGCACTGAGCGGGTTTCTATGCTCCAAGCCCTATTCATTTCCACAACAGTAACCATTACTAAATTACAGCTTCCAGCATGCCAGTTTGTTTCACAATATAAAAAAAAGGATGGGGATCCCAGGTAACATCATTAACCAAATAAATGGCTTTACGCAAGTCTCCTAGTTCCTGTTGATAGTCCAGCAGCACTTGGGAAATGTCATTTATGAAGGTAATAGTGGTCGGAAGGGATCGATGGGTCATTAGGGCATTACTCATCCTGATTGACAATGGAACTTTCACTGGATGATGTTATTAATATGGGATTTACATTGTGGTCTTTTTCTTTTTTTGTAAATAAATGCCTTTAGTTGTAAATGAGTAACAAGAGGTAAAATGTACCCCTTATGTATTCACATAGGAGGGGGCAGATACCTGGGTTTCCCCTTATTCAAAAAGCGGCTTCCAGTTCCCAATAAGACCCCCTGCAGATCCTCACATCAACCAAGCCAATGATCTAGAAATTAGGCCCTTGTCCTTCCCACTGTTGAGGACATGTGAGCTGGTATGGGTCAGGAGAAAGGGGCTATCGCTGTCCATGGCCGTTTTTCCAAAACCTTGCAAACTGGCCTTTGGTGAGGGGATATTTACAAAATCGGTCCTCCGCACTGTAATGTAAAAAGGCACTGATATAAAGAGGACTGCACTGTAAAGGGGCAATCACAGTACCTCTTGCAGTCACGCCTCCCTTTTCTCTATAAACACAGTGCCCCCATTTACTTTCTGCCTCTCCTGCACAATGCTACATTCAGCAGGGCAGAGGCAGGATTCAGCCTGTGTGTCTTCTCCAGGGTCCCCTGACCTGCCGACGATTTCATCCTATCAGCAGGGCAGGTGGTGGGAGGAGATGCATATCTAGATCATATTAATAAGCTGGTGATTACCCACTTGTTAGTATTAAAAGACTCCCAGTGCAGATCTCCAGCTCCTCCCACTCCCTGCTCTGCTAATAGGATGACATTGTTGATGGGCAGGAGAGTGGACACGGCTGCATAGCTGGAGGTGAGCGGCCACCGCGGTCTGTGTTAGCCCTGTCCACAATGCGATCACCACTTACTTCCCACTGTGCGGCCCGGTCATCAACTGGCCTCTCTTATTAGGACAGGTGGCTCAGCAGCCCTTGCCCACTGGGCAAATTCCCAGTGTGCCCTATTGCCAATCCGGGCTTGTACCCACGTATATAAACTTACCGCGTGTGTGTAAAGTGAACACACAATTGGTACATAAAGAAGACTAGCATGCTAAATCTGGCCATACACACAGCGTGTGGATGGCTCCTGTTTGACAGAAGTTGATTGTGTATTCAACTGTATTAAAAGGGACATGCTGAAAATTTTGCAGCCAATCAACCTCAACCATTGAGCAGTGAATTGTGACAGCAGAGGATGCTGCCTTCAGAATACAATGACCTAGCGGGGGAAGTGCTCCATCTACCTCATCTGTGTGGCTGTGTATGGCCAGCTTTACATGTTTGAGACTAGTCCTGTGATCACTTGAGTATCTGCTACATCATAGAAAATTAATATTAAACGTCTAATGAATTGGTTTAACAACACAAAGACGTTTTATTAAGATGGCAAATGAACAAAACAGAAAGAAAAAAAATTAAAATGTATTTTTGTAAATAACTTTGGTATCTTCCCTGTTGAACAAGTTATAGCACCTAGTGGACCAGTGGGTAAGTAACAATGCCACAGCATTACCATATTCATTTTAGGTGATACTTGAGCATGCTCCACACTCCTTCGCCCTCTTTCTGTTTAAAAAAAACTAATAATTTTCTTTTTAAACTTCATCAGTTACCAAAAAACCATGGTTGTTTTTTGTTATTATCCAGATTCATCCTCTAGTCCAGTGTTTCTCAACCTTTTTTCAGTCAAGGCACCCTTTAAAATTATGGACAGTCTCGAGGCACCCCATTCTAAAATGTAAAAAAACTATTCTAATAATTTTACACAATGCAGCTGCATCCACAAGTAGGACACCCAATGTTAGAGGTGATTTTTTCTTCCAAAGCAAATTCACTTTTGCACACTAGTACTAACTAGTATTCCAATGTTTCTCTACTCCCTCAATTTCTCTCCATCAGTCAGCTAATGTCACCTGAGTGCTGAGGGAGAGGGGCAGAGGAGTGTCAAACAAGGATGCCGTGGGGACAAAAGACATCCTCCTTATTAACTAATGATGTAATTTGTTGTTAGGATGCCAGTGTCTAGAGAGTCGTAATGGTGCATAATGAAAACCTATGGCTTTGTGTAACTAAAAGGCAGGCTTGATCCACCTGTTGGCTTATATAAAATTTTTGATCAATTTTTAGGCATTGTGCCAAGGCACGCCTGAAGAAATATCAAGGTACCCCAGGGTGCCTGGGCACCCTGGTTGAAAAATGCTGCTCTAGTCACTTCTCCTAAATTGTCAGGCTAACCCAACTTATTTCTCGTTATCTATTACCACTTACTCACTTTTGGTTTACTGTCTTAGCAAAGGCAAAGGATTAGATTTGAGTGAGGTGGAGGCTCTGATTGGCTATTTAGGAAGACACAGCCAATGAGAACCTTTGGCTGTGCAGGTCTGGTTCCTCACTATGGTTAGGGACAGAAGACGAGTGAAAGTTAGAAAGGTTTTAGAGGGCGACTGTATTCAAGATTGATTCCATACCTTAGTAAAGGTGAGTTCATACTGTACAGCTCTCTGACACTAACGGGCCGCAAAGTTGCATCTGATGAACAAAGAAACATGTAAGGAGAATAAGAGCACCACACCAAAAATATAAGTGCAAGAATATTTATTTCATCACAGAAGTCAAGAAGACAATATTCCAATGCATTTGGGGTTGTAAGGTCACAACCAGATATAGAAGCATGCTACTGGATTAAAGGAGTCTTAACAAATTATTTTAAGGGAGACCTAAATTTGAAAATATTTAGGTTTTCTGGTCTATCTTAAAGTGATTAAAGGCATTTTTCTTCTAAAAAAATAACAAACATGACATACTTACCTGCTATGTGCAGTGGTTTTGCACAGAACAGCCCTGATGCTCCTCTTCTCGGGTCCCCCGCCGACACTCCTGGCCCTTCCCTCCCGCCGAGGGCCCCATAGCAAGCAGCTTGCTATGGGGACACCCGAGCTGGCTCACTCCCAAGCCATTGCTCTGTCTGTCCATTCACACTCAGAGTGTGGCTCAGACCCACCCCCGCTCTCTCCTCATCGGCTCACTAGCTCTGATTGACAGTAGCAGTAGCTAATGGCTCCCACTGCTGCCTAAGCCAATGAGGAGGGAGAGACCTGGGAAAGACACTGCTCTTGTGCACATCACTGGATCGAGATGGGGCTCAGATAAGTATCAGGGGGGCTGGGGCTGCACACATAAGGTTTTTTTACCTTCATGCATACAATGCATGAAGGTAAAAAAAACCTTGAGCCTTTGCAACCACTTTAAGGTCGGCATTAAAAATACGTTCCTCGCTGCAAGTATGTCACAAACTCCTTTTAGCCACTGCCTAATTTCCTCTTCTGAAAGATGTAAGCCTTGAAAACCAATTATTCAATTTATCACACAAGTCCAAAGACAACAAACCATTTTGAGGGGGAAAACATCACAACCAACTGCAGAACCATGCAATTTGTTTAAAAGAACCTATTTATTTCAGAATTGATTTAACCCTCTATTAGGCAATAACAGTCCAACAAAGCCAGCAATTTAAGAAGGAGAGGAATGGGTAACCTTACAGCCCTCGGAAGTTTTGGCTTTTTGTCTTTGTTATATTTGTACTTCTTTGATGAACTAAAGGAGACCACAGGACCTAAAGTCTATTTTTAACTTTAGCTATGCTTTAATCTGAATAAATCTCTTGCACCTAGATTCAGTAGAATTGTTCTATTTCTTCTGGGTAGCTCTGCAGCCTCACATCCCATGCTTCTGTGTGGTGAAACCACTCATTTCTGTTTACAGTTTGCTCAGTAGGGACTGGCTCAGATTCAGGGCCATACAGAAGATGAAAAAAATAATAATTACAGGGAGTTATCTACAAGGAAGGCCAGGTGTTAAAAAAGAATGTCACAATGGAAATTAGAGCTATTCAGTAGGTTGGAAGTGTCACTGAGCCAGTTTAAATTAACATGTATATGTTTTGCCGGAGCATAGCTTTAAATATATTTCAGACATTGCTATCCAAATTACACAAATGTAATTCCATGTTCTATTCAAATACATTCTACAGTCATATTTTAGCTGTACACGCTAATGGTCATCAACATATACCTGTAAGCAGGGGTCAAGACCTGGGAAAAAAAGTGTGGGCACTCACCCAAGATCCCCCCCACCTCAAAAATAAAAAAAGTATGTGTGTGTGTGTATGTATATACCTTTTGAGGAGCGAGGGCCACTTTAGTGACTTGGCAACCGGTCACGGGCCACAATAAGCGGAGCGGGCAAATGACAGGTCCATGTCCACTCAGCATATGCAGAGCAGACACGGCCACAGCCCGCTCTACTCTATGGGCAATCTGATCCACTCAGACATAAGGGGATGGATCCCCTTCTGTTTTTTTAAGTGGATCAGATTGGAGATAGGCGGGTGTAAACGTTTACATCTGCCACTCTATAGAGGTGAATGAAAAACAGACAGGCGGACTTGATTGGATCAATCGTGTAAAAGGGGCCCAAGGCTGATTTCACATGGATGCACTGCGGTTTACCTTCACCTCAACTGACCTCAATCTACACTTTTTCCTAAGAATTACTGCAGATATCCCTGGCTGCTGCTGTCCCCCAGGCGGGTATGGCTGTTGGCTGCTGCTGGCTGCCCTCCTATGCTGGTACTGCTGGCTCGAACTGCTGGTGGGTACTTCTGGCTGATACTGCTGGTGGGTACAGCTGGTGGGTACTGCTGGCGGGTACAGCTGGCAGGTACTTCTGGTGGGGGTACTGCTGGTGGGTACTGCTGGCTGGTACTGCTGGTAGGTACTGCTGGTGGGTACTACTGGCTGGTACTGCTGATGGGTACTACTGGCTGGTACTGCTGGCGGGTACTGTTAACTGGTACTGCTGGCGGGTACTGCTGGCAAATACTGCTGGTGGGTACTGGCTGGTACTACTAGTGGATACTGCTGGTGGGGGAACTGCTGGCTGGTACTGCTGGTGGATACTGCTGGCTTGTACTTCTGGTGGTTACTGCTGGTAGGTATTGCTGGCTGGTACTGCTGGCTGCTACTGCTGGTGGGAACTGCAGATGAGTACTGTTGGCTGGTACTGCTTATGGGTACTGCTGGCTGGTGCTGCTGATGGGTACTGCTGGCTGATACTGCTGGTGGGTACTGCTGGCGGCTACTGCTGGTGGCTACTGCTGTGGGTACTGCTGGTGGTACTGCTGGCTGGTACTGCTGGTGGATACTGTTGGTGGGTATTGCTGGTGGGAACTGCTGGCTGGTACTGCTGGTGGGTACTGCAGGCTGGTACTACTGGCTGGTGATGCTGGTGGGTACTGCCAGTCGGTACTGCTGGGGGGTACTGCTGGTGGGTACTGTTGGCTGGTACTGCTGGCTGGTACTGCTGGTGGGAATTGCTGGCGTGTGCTGTTGGCTTGTACTGCTGGTGGGTACTGTTGGTGGGTACTGCTGGCCGGTACTACTGGTTGGACCTCAATCTTCACTTCTTCCTCAGGATTACTGCAGATATTGCTGGCTGCTGCTGTCCCCCAGGCGGGTATGGCTGGTGGCTGCTGCTGGCTGTCCTCCTGGGCTGGTACTGTTGGCTGGAACTGCTGGCAGGTACTTCTGGCTGGTACTGCTAGCTGGTACTGCTAGCTGGTACTGCTGGCGGATACTGCTGGTGGGTACTGCTGGCTGGTACAGCTTGCGGGTACTGCTGGTGGGGGAACTGCTGGCTGGTACTGCTGGTGAGTGCTGCTGGCTTGACCTGCTGGCAGGTACTGCTGGTGGGTACTGCTGGCTGGTACTGCTGGTGGGTACTGTTGTCTGGTACTGCTGGTGTGTACTGTTGACTGGTACTGCTGGCTGGTACTGCTGATGGGTACTGTTGTTGGGGGAACTGCTGGTTGCTACTTCTGGTGGGTACTGCTGGCTTGTACTTCTTGTCGTTACTACTGGTAGGTATTGCTGGCTGGTACTGATGGCTGGTACTGCTGGTGGGGAAACTGCTGGCTGGTACTGCTGGTGGGAACTGCTGGCTTGTAATTCTAGTCGTTACTGCTGGTGGGTATTGCTGACTGGTACTGATGGCTGGTACTGCTGTTGGGTACTGCTGGAGGGTACTGTTGGCTGATACTGCTGGTGGGTACTGCTGGCTGGTACTGCTGGCTGGTGCTGCTGGCGAGTACTGCTGGCTGGTACTGCTGGTAGGTACTGCTGGCTGGTACTGCTGGTGGGTACTGCTGACGTGTACTGTTGGTGGGTACTGCTGGCTGGTACTACTGGTTGGTACTGCTGGCAGGTACTGTTGGTGGGTACTGCTGGCTGGTACTACTGGTTGGTAATGCTGGTAGGTACTGTTGGTTGGAATTGCTGGTGGGTACTCTTGGTGGGTACTGCTGGTGGGTTCTACTGCCCGGTACTGCTGGTGGGTACTACTGGCTGGTACTGCTGGTGGGTACTGAATTGAAGGTGAGAGACCAATTCACTTGGTGGTGGGAGTGCACAGTTCACTGAAAGTTCTACACAGGATCACTTGGGAGTTTATTTTATTTACTGATTTATTCTATATGGACACTTATGGACACTGACTTATAAGTTTATCCAATCACTGGTTATCACTTTTTGACTGGTGCATCACTATTATTGGTTTATTTGTTACTACTGGTAGACATTGCTGGCTAGTACTGATGGCTGGTACTGCTGGTAGTTACTGCTGGTGGGTACTGCTGGCTGGTACTGCTGACTGGTGCTGCTGGCGGATACTGCTGGATGATGCTGCTGGTAGGTACTGCTGGCGGCTACTGCTGGTGAGAATTGCTGGTGGGTACTGTTGGCTTTGTACTGCTGGCAGCTACTGTTGGTGGGTACTGCTGGCTGGTACCACTGGTTGGTATTGCTGGCAGGTGCTGCTGGTGAGTACTGCTGGTGGGTACTGTTCACTGGTACTGCTGGTGGGTACTGCTGGCTGGTACTGCTGGTGGGAATTGCTGGTGGGTACTGTTGGTGGGTACTGCTGGTGGGTACTGCTGACTGGTACTGCTGGTGGGTACTGTTGGTGGGTACTACTGGCTGGTACTGCTGGTGGGTACTGCTGGCTGGTACTGCTGGAAGGTACTGTTTGTGGGTACTGTTGACTGGTACTGCTGGTGGCTACAAATGGTGGGTACTGCTGGCTGGTACTGCCAGTGGGTACTGCTGGTGGGTACTGCTGGCTGGTAATGCTGGTGGATTCTGCTGGCTGATACTGCTGGCAGGTACTGTTGGTGGGTACTGCCTGTTTGTACTGCTGATGGTGGGTACTGCTGGTGGGTACTGTGGGTGGGTACTGCTGGTGGGTCTTGCTGCTGGGTACTGCTGGCTGGTACTGCTGGTGGGAATTGCTGGTGGGTACTGTTGGCTTGTACTGCTGGTGGGTACTGTTGCTGGGTACTACTGGCTGGCTGGTACTGCTGTTGGGTACTGCTGTTGGGTTCTTCTCACTGGTACTGCTGGTGGGTACTGTTGGTGGGTACTATTGGATGGGACTGCTGGCTGGTACTGCTGGTGGATACTGCTGGCAGGTACTGTTGGTGGGTACTGCTGGCTGGTACTGCTGGTGGCTACTGTTGGTGAGTACTGCTGGTAGGTACTGCTGGCTGGTACTGCCAGTGGGTACTGTTGGTGGGTACTGCTGGCTAGTAATGCTGGTAGGTACTGCTGGCTGATACTGCTGGCAGGTACTGTTGGTGGGTACTGCTGGCGGGAACTTCTGGTGGGTACTGTTGGCGGGTACTGCTGGTGGGTACTGTTGGTGGATACTGCTGGCAGTTCTTGCTGGTGGGGACTGCTGGCTAGTAATACTGGTGGGAATTGCTGGCGGGTACTGTTGGTGTGTACTGCTGACGGGTACTGTTGGTGGGTACTGCTGGCTAGTACTGCTTGTGGGCACTGTTGGTGGGCACTACTGGCTGGCTGGTACTGCTGTCAGGTTCTGCAGGTGGGTACTGTTGGCTATTACTGCTGGTGGGTACTGTTGGTGGGTACTGCTGGTGGGTACTATTGGTGCGTACTGACCATCAGTGTGACAGGAGCCTCGCTGGAGGATGCAGGAATCTGCAATAGAGAGCAGAGCCGCTGCTTCCTGTATCGCTCCTGTGCCCTGTCACAGGCGGAGTATATTTGGTATCACTCCGTCTGTGACAGGAGGCAGGGCTATACAGGAAGCATCGGCTCTACTTCCTCTAGTGCAGGCTAAGTTCCTTCACACTGATGCTCGGGAATGGCGGGTTGGGAACCCGAAATATGGGCTTATTGACCCACCATCCCAGAGCAGAAGGTGGCGCTGGGATTCTGTTGGGGGGGGGGCACCAGGATGTGGCTGCTAACAGGAACGGCGTTCCTGCTGTGGATAAAATACGGGAACGTTGTTCCTATATGTTCCTGCAGGACTCGAGCCCTGCCTGTAAGTATATAAGTAGCCTACTGCTCTTTGTTCAAGGTACAACAGAGCATCTGTGCATTTTATTTAAAAAGAAAGGCTTCTAAAGTAACATACATGACATCCAATAAAATACAAAGAATAGAAAAGTAAAATTCTTCCTACTGTCAAGGTATCTTATCTTAGAACTGCAGAGCCTAAAAGCCTTGATTATAATAGAGTTCACGTATTATAAAAAAAACATGTTATTTAGGAATGAATAACAGATTACGCTTGTACAATAATATGTTCTATACACATTATTGATGTAATAACAATGTGTGGCACTGTAGTGGTATACAAGTTTGACCAAGGTTGCAGGCAATTGAGTGACTTCTGAAAATTCTGGAGTTAAAATAGTGATTCTTCAGGAACTATTAGAGGAAATGTTTAAGAAGCAAAAAGAAGAAAGAAAAATAAATAGCAGGGCAATGTTTCAATCAGAAAGTCACTAGCTAATGCTTCTGAACAAATGGCACATTGAAAGCCTTAATTCCTGGGAAGAAATTGCATCTATGGTTCTATGCTTCTATGTTTGTATGCATTTGATATTGTAAATAATCAAGAATTTCTCTTGCTCCAAAGTGTATTACTGAGTTATTACATCTTCACAAGCACGTTGTTGTGAAGGTTTTCCACTCCTCTGTAGAATAACAGGTGCATGCTCTGACCACATAATATCTTGTATAGAAGAAGCGGAAATTCTCTGCAACAACTTGTCTACTAGAAAGAAATCTAGTCGAGAATATGAGTTATGTCTTGGAGAATAGTATGTGAATGTGTTCTCATTAGAATGCCAGCACCTCCATGCTCCTAAAGGTCCTCTCTGTTCAGAAGGTTGTGTAAAGAAGCGGAGAAGCCCCTAAAGGGAGAGGAGGTGTTCAACTTGCAATCTACAACAGAATTGAAATTACTGCACATTTTCCAAAGAAATATTACTGGATGCATGTTGGGAGCATAAAGAGTAGTCAGAGTAAAAGGCATGGTGTTAATGAGACATACTAAAATAAAGTACCGGTCCTTCTGGATCTATGATCAAGGACTTAAGATCAAAAGAAACTGGATCCCGGGTAGCAATTAGTACCTCTTCTTTTCCAGGGCAGATGCCGTAAAAATGCGGGGACAGTTTCTCTGGGAGCTGTAAGGGGTTGCGTTTTTATGGAAGTGTGTTTCCTGAACAGCAAAGATATCTGTATTATGTTGCTGTGCTTCTTGCCAGATCTATCTGTGTTTTGCTGGGTGATTGAGACCCCTCACATTAAGGCCCCATGCACACGGGGCGTTAGAAAAAACGTACGTCAAAGTTAGTTCTGACGCCGGAAAAAGCAGCTGTAAAAACGTGCTTTCAGTAGCCTTTTCCATTGGCGTTATTGCACGTTTTGCCACGTTGCTTTTAGCAGCGTTTTTTTTTTCTTCCATTCAAAATCAATGGTTCCCTATGGGAGCCTATTGATTTGAATGGAGGTCGCACCGCAACACCGCAAGTCGGATCCGACTTGCGCTGTGAGAATCTTGAGGGGGAACTCCACGCCAAAATGGGAAAAGACGGCGTGGGGGTCCCCCCCAGGGTTCCAAACCAGGCCCTTCGGGTCTGTTATGGAATTTGAGGGTAGCCCCATGCCGAAAAAACGGCGTGGGGTCCCCCCCAAAATCCATACCAGACCCTTATCCGAGCATGCAGCCCGGCAGGCCAGGAAAGGGGAGGGGACAAGCGAGCGCCCCCACCCCCCCTGGACCACACCAGGCCACATGCCCTCAACATGGGGGGGGTGTTGGTGCTTTGGGGCAGGGGGAGCTCTGCACCCCCCACCTCAAAGCACCTTGCCCCCATGTTGATGAGGACAAGGGCCTCATCCCCACAACCCTGGCCGGTGGTTGTGGGGGTCTGTGGGCAGGGGGCTCATCGGAATCTGGAAGCCCCCTTTAACAAGGGTGCCCCCCAGATCCCGGACCCCCTCCCTATGTGAATGGGTATGGGGTACACTGTACCCCTACCCATTCACCCCATAAAAGGCAGTGTATGGAAATAACGACAAGAGACGTTTTGGAAAGTTTATTAAAAATCTTCATCCGACTCTTCTTGTCTTCTCCTCTCCGGGGTCTTCTCCGGGGTCTTCTGCTCTTTTGCTGTCCGCCCTTCTTGTCTTCTCCTCTCCGGGGTCTTCTCCTCTCCAGGGTCTTCTGCTCTTTTGCTGTCCGCCCTTCTTGTCTTCTCCTCTCCGGGGTCTTCTCCTCTCCAGGGTCTTCTGCTCTTTTGCTCTTTTGCTGTCCGCCCTTCTTGTCTTCTCCTCTCCGGGGTCTTCTGCTCTTTTGCTGTCCCCCTCTTCTTGTGTTCTTCTCTCCGGGGTCTTCTGCTGTCCCCTCTTCTGCTGTCCTCTCTTCTTTTCTTCTCCGGTCTTCTGCTCTTTTGCTGTCGGGTGTCTTCTTCCTCCGGTCCTCCTCCGACGACGTCTCCGCTGATTATGCCTATCTCCGGTCTCTTCAGCTTATTATATAGCCATTAGGGGCGTGGCCCCGATGACGTCATCTGGAGGCCCCGCCCCATCATGTCACATATGACGTCATCTGTGACATGAGGGGGCGGGGCCTCCAGATGACGTCATCGGGGCCACGCCCCTAATGGCTATATAATAAGCTGAAGAGACCGGAGATAGGCATAATCAGCGGAGACGTCGTCGGAGGAGGACCGGAGAAGGAAGACAGCCGACAGCCGACAGCAAAAGAGCAGAAGACCGGAGAAGAAAAGAAGAGAGGACAGCAGAAGAGGGGACAGCAGAAGACCCCGGAGAGAAGAACACAAGAAGAGGGGGACAGCAAAAGAGCAGAAGACCCCGGAGAGGAGAAGACAAGAAGGGCGGACAGCAAAAGAGCAGAAGACCCTGGAGAGGAGAAGACCCCGGAGAGGAGAAGACAAGAAGGGCGGACAGCAAAAGAGCAGAAGACCCCGGAGAAGACCCCGGAGAGGAGAAGACAAGAAGAGTCGGATGAAGATTTTTAATAAACTTTCCAAAACGTCTCTTGTCGTTATTTCCATACACTGCCTTTTATGGGGTGAATGGGTAGGGGTACAGTGTACCCCATACCCATTCACATAGGGAGGGGGTCCGGGATCTGGGGGGCCCCCTTGTTAAAGGGGGCTTCCAGATTCCTATGAGCCCCCTGCCCGCAGACCCCCACAACCACCGGCCAGGGTTGTGGGGATGAGGCCCTTGTCCTCATCAACATGGGGGCAAGGTGCTTTGAGGTGGGGGGTGCAGAGCTCCCCCTGCCCCAAAGCACCAACACCCCCCCATGTTGAGGGCATGTGGCCTGGTGTGGTCCAGGGGGGGTGGGGCCGCTCGCTCGTCCCCTCCCCTTTCCTGGCCTGCCGGGCTGCATGCTCGGATAAGGGTCTGATATGGATTTTGGGGGGGACCCCACGCCGTTTTTTCGGCATGGGGCTACCCTCAAATTCCATAACAGACCCGAAGGGCCTGGTTTGGAACCTTGGGGGGGACCCCACGCCGTTTTTTTCCCATTTTGGCGTGGAGTTCCCCCTCAAGATTCCCACAGCGCAAGTCACCCCGCAAGTCGGATCCGACTTGCGGTGTTGCGGTGCGACCTCCATTCAAATCAATAGGCTCCCATAGGGAACCATTGATTTTGAATGGAAGAAAAAAAAACGTATAACGTGGCTTAACGCACGTTAAGCAACGTTATAGCAAAGTTATTCAGCTTTTAGCAGCGTCAGGCGTTTTTAACGCTGTAACGCTGGTCCTCAGAACGCGCAGGTGGTGGGTTCTTGTTGCAGCCTAAAAACGCCTAAGCCACTTACAGCTCAAAAACGTCTGAGTGTGCATGAGGCCATAGAATAACATGGAGGGGCGTTTTTAGGCTGCAAAAAGAAAACGCCTGACGCTGCTTACAGTGGCGTTAAAAACGTCCCGTGTGCATGGGGCCTTATGGATAGGACTTTAAGTCTCATCAAAACACAAAACACTACAGCGCTACCTGTGTGCAATCCCGTGGTCATAGGATGTTGTATAGCAAGTAGTAAATAAGTGAACAACGAAAAGAGTCTTATTCCCTGAGGTGTAGGAATAAATGTCAATAACAGCGATTGCCTGACACTATCAATGCTTGCGAGGCTGCCTTTTACTGTGGGCTGGGAATCCACAATCTGAAATACAGGAAGGAAGGGAAAGAGAGGCGCCAAGCAGGCATAGTGTGGCACAATTTATTGAAAGTAAAAGTCAATATAAACAATGATGGCACTCACAAACAGATGGGGGTGAGGAACACAGTTCACGTGGATAGGATAATCCAAGTAAAGGCCACGAGCTGGGGTCTCTGTCCGAAGTGGAAAAAGGCAAGTCGTAGGGAGGGAGCCTGGTGAGCCTGGAATCCGTCTAGGGGGAGCCAGTGTCAGGCAGCCCTGTGTTGCCATGATGGTCTGTCCAGTAATCAGATGTCCGCCCAGGGAGAGTGTCTCCAGCCGGAATGTGAGTAGAAGCTGTCAGCCCATCTGCTGTGAGAGCCAGTGGAATGCGTTTCGGAAGCAAGCCACACCTCCTTCATCAGCCTGTTGGATTGAAGAAACCTCCGGGAATTTATGTAAGCTGCTGATTAACCTCATAACACCCGAGTGATTAGAACAATTTTCCTAAAACACCCACAGGTGTAATGGTGCCAGGGAGATCCGCTGCTAGTGTTTACAGATAAAATTGTTTAAAACCATTTGAATGGATTCTAATCAAGAAACATTTGTAGCAAACTGGGTTAAACTTGTTATAAGCTTAAATATTAAGAACTGGCAATGTCATATCCCTTTTTTAAAAAGGGTATAAATCATATTACAGTTGAAAAATAACAATAGATCCTGTATCTGGTTGCAAAGGGTCCTATAGAATATTATATAATCAAATTAATATGAAATAATGTATGCGGAATAATCAAGAAAAATCAAAAAGAAACAAGAAAAATGGAGAAGAATATGTGTATGCAGCTGAGGACCACTTGTTTTGTTTGAAATGCATAATATAAATGCATTCAATATATTGAATAGTGGACTTTAACCACTTTACGACCAGCCGCCGCAGATGTACTGCGGCAGGCTGGCTCGTACAGGCAAAGCCCCGTACATGTACGTTGCTCGTTCCCGGGGGCCCTGGGGTGCGCTCCCGTGCGCCCCGGCCCCGCCGATGGTCTGATTTAGTTCAGAACCAATTAGTCATCAGGTCCAGGCCAATGATTTTTGGCCTGCACCTGCTCATCGGTCCTGACCAATCACAGATCGACCTGTGCCTGTGAACTGTAAACAAAGGCACAGAAATTACCCTCTCTCTCCTCCCACAATCCTTTTTGGATTCATCGAGAGAAGAGAGAGGATCAAAACGTGAGTACTGCACCAGGCACACCCACACACAGGTAGATAGGCACATTTAACCCCTCATCAACACCCCCCCCCCCCAAATTAACCCCTACAACCCCTGTCACATTGCATACTGTATACAGTATATAGCAGTTTTCTATATTTCTGTATTAGTGTGCCTTGTGAAATCAATTAGCGCTAGCGACCGTTACTTTTAGGTTTAGGATACCCACCACCCCCTCCAATAAAGATTTAACCCCCTGATCCCACCCTGATCACCCCCAGTTAACCCCTTCCCCCCCCTGTCACATACAGGTATATAGTGGTTTTCTGTATTCCTGTAATAGTGTGATTGTGACTTCAGGTTGGGCTAGCGAGTTTGTTTCTGTCCCAAGTAGGTTAAGGGTCCCCGTCACCCCCCCAATAAAGATTTAACCCCCTGATCACCCCCAGTTAAACCCTTAATTGCCCTGTCACAGTGTCACTTTTATAGTGTACAGATTTTTTTCTGATCACTATTATTAGTGTCACAGGTGAGACTAGTTAGCGTTAGCATCAGTCGAGGACAGCGCAGATCCCCACCGCATAGTTAGAAATATTAGTTCACCCCTTGATTACCACATACACACACATACACCTCCATTACTAGTATAGTATCTAAATGGATCAATATCTTTAATCTGATTAGTACTATACTGGCGTCCCCAATAGTTTAGGGATCCCAAAACGCAGCATTAGCAGGATCTGTCATGAAACCTGCCAACACTTACGTTTAGCCCCTCCGCCTAGCCCACCCCACCTAGGCAAGTGCAGTAATCAATAGATTACTGTCACTTCCAAAATACACAACACACAAAACCGCTGTGTAGTAAAACTCTGCGCTTATGGAATATTTGGATACAGGGAATAAATATTAGGCGGCAGCCTCCCTGAACTTATAGTCAAAGAATATAAAGGAAGTAGAAAGGGGTGAGGGAATGGCGCTGCCTAGTGGTAAGAAATATAGAGTGCCAAATATGGCAATAAATATGTAAAATGTACTGAAAATCCGATAAAGTTAGACACAATGAATAAAAATATATAAATATGATGTAAATCACTGACTTAAAGTGGCAAGTGATAAAGTGACACTATCCAAAGTGTCATGTGCATGAAAAACCACAAATGTAAACAATTATGATATGGGTAAGTGTCAGTACATAAAGGGACATGTGCATAAATAACCACAGGTTTGTGGAATCCAGAGGATACGGATAATAAATATGGATATCAAAAACTGTGACTGAAAATAAATAAATACAATATATATGTATACAACGATAAGTGAGTGTCAATAAATAAATAAAAGTGACCTGTGCATAAGAGACCACAAGTGATATGAAATTCAAAATATATAAATGGTACAATAAATAAAGTATCGATAAATCAAAGTGACATGTGCATGAATATCAAAGGTGACGTGTGCACATATATAAACCAGTGGCACTTAAATAATGTAAATAAACGTGGCTAGGTTTCCAAAAAATTGACCCAATAATAGATTAAAAAATTATATAGTGAGGAGACAAGTGATGGTTTTTAAATGGTGAAAAAATAACTTAAAAAAGTCCATAAATAGGTGGCAGTTGACAGTCTTCGTGTAATAAATACACTATGAGTGACCCCGTGGTGAGCAGTGAGGTGCTCGGTGACCCCTCTAGTAAGTAGCGCACTCACCAGAAATACCCACCCCACACAGGGGTATAGAGCGGGTATGTATGATGATCCAATAGGTGGATGCTTGCTTCCTCTGAGGGTCCTGGGTGGTACGTCCTCGTGGATCCCTGATTGGTCCCGGGTTAGAGGAGGGCTCCTAAGGGAAGGTAGCTGGGGTCTGCTGGAGTCCTGACAGTAGGAAGTATATGTTCCAAGTGTCCGCGGTGTGTCACTCGTGGTAGTGGGGCAGGAATTATAGAATAAGGGAGAGGCACATTGTGTGATATTGTACAACAGGGTTTTATTTCAAATAAGCAGGTTAAAAGGTACTCACATTTGAGAAGTACAAGACAAGCGGTGAATGTGCGTTTGGAGCGCAATGCGGTCCACGCCAGAATGCCGGAACCGGAAGTGATGCGACACGCTATATAACGGTTTCCGAGTTTAAAACTTTTCTGGGCCTTTCCCTTAACATGGGAGTGAGTTGCGGTTATATTGGTCCACTAACCCAATTCACCATATGTGCGTGTTCTCTGCTTCCATGTCCAGGGCGAGATACAAGCAAATTCTGTGGTTCACGCACTTCAATGACAATGAACTCTGTCGTCCTCGGGGAGACCCTAGATATGACCGGCTCCACAAAATTCGGCCCCTCGTAAACCACTTCATTCAGAGGTGTGCAGCCTTGTTTACCTCCCAACAAGTTGCCTGCGTTGATGAGTCCCTGATTAAGTTTACTTGCTGCCTTGCTATCAAGCAGTATCTCCCCAGCAAGCGTGCCAGATACGGGGTCAAGCTGTATAAGCTGTGTGACAGGGCCACAGGCTATACAGTTAGTTTCTGTGTTTACAGGGGAAAATATAGCACTGTGGAGCCCTCCCCCAACTGCCCAGACTACATAGGGAGCAGCTGCAAGATAGTTTGGGACTTGGTGTCACCCTTATTCTGAAAGGGGTACCATTTGTACATGGACAATTTTTATTCAAGCGTGCCACTTTTTAGTCATCTTCTTCAATTTCGAATTGGCGCATGTGGCACCATGCGACCTAATCGCTGGGGCTTCCCCCAATGGCTTGTAGATTCCCATCTTAGTCGGGGGGAGAGAGCCTGCTTGAAAATGGATAAATTGATTGCAGTGAAGTGGAGGCATACATGGAATGTTTTCGTTCTGTCCTTCCTTCACGCAGACATGATGGTCCAAATTTATACGACAACTGGTGTTTTGGAGAAGCCCCTCTGTGTCCACGAATATAACCTTAATATGGGAGGGGTGGACCTCAACGACCAGCTTTAGGCGCTGTACTTAGTTGCCCATAAAGCCAGACGCTGGTACAAAAAAGTGTCTGTTTATTTATTCCAATTGGCTATGCTGAAAGCTTTTGTGCTATACAAAACATCAGGATGAACTGGATCCTTCCTAGAATTCCAGGAAGAGATCATCAGGGCCTACCTGTATCCAGGAGGTGCTCTGGCCCAACTTCCCCTACCAGATGAAGTGAGCCGGCTGCATGAGAGGCATTTTCCACATGTCCTCCCGAGTACCCCTGCCAAAAGAAACCCCCAAAGAAGATGTCGTGTCTGTAGCAGGCGCGGATTTAGGCGTGACACCCGCACTTATTGTCCCTTCTGTCCTGACTAGGGTTGAGCGAACACCTAGATGTCCGTGTTCGACGGGTTCGGCCGAACTTTAAAAAAAAGTCCGGGTCCGTGTCCCGGACTTTTACCGAACTTTTCCCGGACACCGAACCCCATTGAAGTCAATGGGGACCCGAACTTTAAGGCACTAAAATGGCTCTAAAACACCAAAGGAAAGGGCTAGAGTGCTGCAAATGGCAGCAAAACGTAATTAAGAGCATGGCAAGTGCTCTGCAAACAAATGTGGATAGGGAAATAACTTAAAACAACAAAAAAAAACAGAAAAATAAAACAATGTTCTTCTTCATCTCTGAAGGACGAGGCCCATATGGAGTAGGAGGGAGGTTAAGGTGGTGGTGGATGTGGCGGTGACATAGGCGTGCGCACAGGGTGTGCTGGGTGTGCCTGGGCACACCCTAATCACCTAGGGCACATAGCATTGCCAGTGAGGAGATGGGAAAGATCTCCCTGGGACCTGCTCTGCTCTATTTCTCCTTGCCTACAGGTACATGGCCCCGATACATTACTCTCCCTGCTGGCAAACACATGCATGTGTATTTCAACTTTGGGGTGCACACCTTAATGCAATAGGCTGCGCACACCTATGGGCGGTGTAGGTGGAAGCGGCGGTGGAGGAGGACCAGGGCCGGATTAACAGCATCATGGGCTTGGTGCTGAGGATTTTGAAGGGCCTTAGGGCCGTGCCTTGCCATGCACCCAGAGGAGGAAGGGTGCAGCCATGCATGCCTAATTCAACATGGGATGCTGTCTCTGAAGCCCATAAACACATCCATGCATCGCCAACTGTCCCTCCTTGTCCGGCCTTCACGCTGTGTGGGGAGGTTCTGAGGGTGCTGCCTGGGGAAGCGAGCATAGAAGCCAGACTTCTGTGTTTACAAGTGACAGAAGAGCGGTAACAGTGAATATGGCCAACCCGGGGCCTATATAAAAGGTAGGGGCCTGGAGCTGCAGCTCCAATAGCCCCTACATTAATCTGGCCCTGAGGAGGAGGACGAGGTAGCCAACACTGCTTCTTTTCACAAATTTTAAATGAGGGTACACCCCAAAAGAGTGAGAAAGAGCAAAAATGGAACAATGGGTGGGTAAGGTCGGTATCCATTGCTATTCTGCATAAGGTACGGAAAAGTCCCGTGGGATCCATGCCTGGTTCATTTTAATGAACGTGAGCTTGTCCACATTGTCTCTGGACAGGCGGCTGCGCTTGTCTGTTATAACGCCCCCAGCCGTGCTAAATACCCGTTCAGATAATACACTGGCTGCAGGGCACGCCAGCACCTCCAAGGCGTAAAGGGCAAGCTCAGGCCATGTGCCCAATTTGGAGACCCAGAAGTTGAAGGGGGCAGACCCGTCATTCACTACATGTAGGCGTGTGCACACATACTGCTCCACCATGTTGGTAAAATGCTGCCTCCTGCTAAGACGTTCCATCTGAGCTGCTGGTGCTGCTGTTTGTTGTGGCGTGCTGACAAAGCTTTTCCACATTTCGGCCATGCTAACCCTGCCTTCTGAGGTGCTGGCGGTGCCCTGGTTGCGTTGGCGACCTCCTCCTCCTCCTCCTCTGCCTTGTGCTTCCACTGTGGCCCCGCTGTCAGATGGGAATGCCAGCAGCATGGCGTCTACCAGCGTGCGCTTGTACTCGCGCATCTTGCGATCGCGCTCCAGTGAGTGAATTAAGGACGGTACGTTGTCCTTGTAACGGGGATCCAGCAGCGTGGCCACCCAGTAATCAGCACAAGTTAGAATGTGGGCAACTCGGCGGTCGTTGTGGAGACACTGCAGCATGTAATCGCTCATGTGTGCCAGGCTGCCCAGAGGCAACGAAAGGCTGTCCTCTGTGGGAGGTGTATGGTCCGTGTCCTCTGTATCCCCCCAGCCACGCACCAGTGATGGCCATGAGCTGGCCTGGGTGCCACCCTGCTGTGAACATGGTTCCATCTCCTCCTCCAGCTCCTCCTCCTCCTCATCCTCCTCATCCTCCAGAACTGTGCCCCTGCTGGACAATTGCGTCCCTGGCGTTTGCGTGTGCAGGAACCCACCCTCGGAGCCCCTTGCGAATGACTGCCCTGAAAGCCTTGGAAATGTTACCTCTTCATCCTCCTCCTCCTCCTCATCCTGTGCCACATCCTCTTCCATCATCGCCCGAATTGTTTTTTCAAGGAGGCATAGAAGTGGGATAGTTAAGCTGAGAACGGCGTCATTGCCACTGGCCATGTTGGTGGAGTACTCAAAACAGCGCAACAAGGCACACAGGTCTCGCATGGAGGCCCAGTTAAATTAAATAGCGGAATAGAAAATATGATCCAAAAAAAGTGTATGTATATCACACGTACACAACCACACTAGGCCCCAATTACTATTGTTTGTACCCCTAAAAGGCTAGATGAGGAGTAGGGGGAGTATGGAACAGGCAGCACCCTCAAACCTTCAGAAGTATGAGATGAACCCCAACAACTTGGAAAGGTGGATCTCTCTCACACGTACCGACACAGACTATCCCGCAATTCAATTGATCCTCAAAGGTTTTTATTGAATAGCGGAATAGGAAATATGATCAAAAAAAGTGTATGTATCTCGCACGTACACAACCACACTAGGCCCCAATTACTATTGTTTGTACCCCTAAAAGGCTAGATGAGGAGTAGGGGGGGTATGGAACAGGCAGCACCCTCAAACCTTCAGAAGTATGAGATGAACCCCAACAACTTGGAAAGGTGGATCTCTCTCACACGTACCGACACAGACTATCCCGCAATTCAATTGATCCTCAAAGGTTTTTATTGAATAGCGGAATAGGAAATATGATCAAAAAAAGTGTATGTATCTCGCACGTACACAACCACACTAGGCCCCAATTACTATTGTTTGTACCCCTAAAAGGCTAGATGAGGAGTAGGGGGGGTATGGAACAGGCAGCACCCTCAAACCTTCAGAAGTATGAGATGAACCCCAACAACTTGGAAAGGTGGATCTCTCTCACACGTACCGACACAGACTATCCCGCAATTCAATTGATCCTCAAAGGTTTTTATTGAATAGCGGAATAGGAAATATGATCAAAAAAAGTGTATGTATCTCGCACGTACACAACCACACTAGGCCCCAATTACTATTGTTTGTACCCCTAAAAGGCTAGATGAGGAGTAGGGGGGGTATGGAACAGGCAGCACCCTCAAACCTTCAGAAGTATGAGATGAACCCCAACAACTTGGAAAGGTGGATCTCTCTCACACGTACCGACACAGACTATCCCGCAATTCAATTGATCCTCAAAGGTTTTTATTGAATAGCGGAATAGGAAATATGATCAAAAAAAGTGTATGTATCTCGCACGTACACAACCACACTAGGCCCCAATTACTATTGTTTGTACCCCTAAAAGGCTAGATGAGGAGTAGGGGGGGTATGGAACAGGCAGCACCCTCAAACCTTCAGAAGTATGAGATGAACCCCAACAACTTGGAAAGGTGGATCTCTCTCACACGTACCGACACAGACTATCCCGCAATTCAATTGATCCTCAAAGGTTTTTATTGAATAGCGGAATAGGAAATATGATCAAAAAAAGTGTATGTATCTCGCACGTACACAACCACACTAGGCCCCAATTACTATTGTTTGTACCCCTAAAAGGCTAGATGAGGAGTAGGGGGGGTATGGAACAGGCAGCACCCTCAAACCTTCAGAAGTATGAGATGAACCCCAACAACTTGGAAAGGTGGATCTCTCTCACACGTACCAACACAGACTATCCCCCAATTTAACTGATCCCCAGAGGTTTTTGATTAAATAGCGGAATAGAAAATATGATCCCAAAAAAGTGTATGTATATCACACGTACACAACCACACTAGGCCCCAATTACTATTGTTTGTACCCCTAAAAGGCTAGGAGTAGGGGGAGTATGGAACAGGCAGCACCCTCAAACCTTCAGAAGTATGAGATGAACCCCAACAACTTGGAAAGGTGGATCTCTCTCACACGTACCAACACAGACTATCCCCCAATTTAACTGATCCCCAAAGGTTTTTGATTAAATAGCGGAATAGAAAATATGATCCCAAAAAAGTGTATGTATATCACACGTACACAACCACACTAGGCCCCAATTACTATTGTTTGTACCCCTAAAAGGCTAGGAGTAGGGGGAGTATGGAACAGGCAGCACCCTCAAACCTTCAGAAGTATGAGATGAACCCCAACAACTTGGAAAGGTGGATCTCTCTCACACGTACCAACACAGACTATCCCCCAATTTAACTGATCCCCAGAGGTTTTTGATTAAATAGCGGAATAGAAAATATGATCCCAAAAAAGTGTATGTATATCACACGTACACAACCACACTAGGCCCCAATTACTATTGTTTGTACCCCTAAAAGGCTAGGAGTAGGGGGAGTATGTAACAGGCAGCACCCTCAAACCTTCAGAAGTATGAGATGAACCCCAACAACTTGGAAAGGTGGATCTCTCTCACACGTACCAACACAGACTATCCCCCAATTTAACTGATCCCCAAAGGTTTTTGATTAAATAGCGGAATAGAAAATATGATCCCAAAAAAGTGTATGTATATCACACGTACACAACCACACTAGGCCCCAATTACTATTGTTTGTACCCCTAAAAGGCTAGGAGTAGGGGGAGTATGGAACAGGCAGCACCCTCAAACCTTCAGAAGTATGAGATGAACCTCAACAACTTGGAAAGGTGGATCTCTCTCACACGTACCAACACAGACTATCCCCCAATTTAACTGATCCCCAAAGGTTTTTGATTAAATAGCGGAATAGAAAATATGATCCCAAAAAAGTGTATGTATATCACACGTACACAACCACACTAGGCCCCAATTACTATTGTTTGTACCCCTAAAAGGCTAGGAGTAGGGGGAGTATGTAACAGGCAGCACCCTCAAACCTTCAGAAGTATGAGATGAACCCCAACAACTTGGAAAGGTGGATCTCTCTCACACGTACCAACACAGACTATCCCCCAATTTAACTGATCCCCAGAGGTTTTTGATTAAATAGCGGAATAGAAAATATGATCCCAAAAAAGTGTATGTATATCACACGTACACAACCACACTAGGCCCCAATTACTATTGTTTGTACCCCTAAAAGGCTAGGAGTAGGGGGAGTATGGAACAGGCAGCACCCTCAAACCTTCAGAAGTATGAGATGAACCCCAACAACTTGGAAAGGTGGATCTCTCTCACACGTACCAACACAGACTATCCCCCAATTTAACTGATCCCCAGAGGTTTTTGATTAAATAGCGGAATAGAAAATATGATCCCAAAAAAGTGTATGTATATCACACGTACACAACCACACTAGGCCCCAATTACTATTGTTTGTACCCCTAAAAGGCTAGGAGTAGGGGGAGTATGGAACAGGCAGCACCCTCAAACCTTCAGAAGTATGAGATGAACCCCAACAACTTGGAAAGGTGGATCTCTCTCACACGTACCAACACAGACTATCCCCCAATTTAACTGATCCCCAAAGGTTTTTGATTAAATAGCGGAATAGAAAATATGATCCCAAAAAAGTGTATGTATATCACACGTACACAACCACACTAGGCCCCAATTACTATTGTTTGTACCCCTAAAAGGCTAGGAGTAGGGGGAGTATGGAACAGGCAGCACCCTCAAACCTTCAGAAGTATGAGATGAACCCCAACAACTTGGAAAGGTGGATCTCTCTCACACGTACCAACACAGACTATCCCCCAATTTAACTGATCCCCAAAGGTTTTTGATTAAATAGCGGAATAGAAAATATGATCCCAAAAAAGTGTATGTATATCACACGTACACAACCACACTAGGCCCCAATTACTATTGTTTGTACCCCTAAAAGGCTAGGAGTAGGGGGAGTATGGAACAGGCAGCACCCTCAAACCTTCAGAAGTATGAGATGAACCCCAACAACTTGGAAAGGTGGATCTCTCTCACACGTACCAACACAGACTATCCCCCAATTTAACTGATCCCCAGAGGTTTTTGATTAAATAGCGGAATAGAAAATATGATCCCAAAAAAGTGTATGTATATCACACGTACACAACCACACTAGGCCTCAATTACTATTGTTTGTACCCCTAAAAGGCTAGGAGTAGGGGGAGTATGGAACAGGCAGCACCCTCAAACCTTCAGAAGTATGAGATGAACCCCAACAACTTGGAAAGGTGGATCTCTCTCACACGTACCAACACAGACTATCCCCCAATTTAACTGATCCCCAGAGGTTTTTGATTAAATAGCGGAATAGAAAATATGATCCCAAAAAAGTGTATGTATATCACACGTACACAACCACACTAGGCCCCAATTACTATTGTTTGTACCCCTAAAAGGCTAGGAGTAGGGGGAGTATGGAACAGGCAGCACCCTCAAACCTTCAGAAGTATGAGATGAACCCCAACAACTTGGAAAGGTGGATCTCTCTCACACGTACCAACACAGACTATCCCCCAATTTAACTGATCCCCAAAGGTTTTTGATTAAATAGCGGAATAGAAAATATGATCCCAAAAAAGTGTATGTATATCACACGTACACAACCACACTAGGCCCCAATTACTATTGTTTGTACCCCTAAAAGGCTAGATGAGGAGTAGGGGGAGTATGGAACAGGCAGCACCCTCAAACCTTCAGTATGAGATTGTGTTCACTGTACCCCACAAAGATTGAGTTCACTGCACCCCACAATGATTGTGTTCACTGCACCCCACAAAGATTGTGTTCACTGCACCTCACAAAGATTGTGTTCACTGTACCCCCCAAAGATTGTGTTCACTGCACCCCACAAAGATTCTGTTCACTGTACCCCACAAAGATTGTGTTCACTGCACCCCAAAAAGATTGTGTTCACTGCACCCCAAAAAGGATGTTGTTCACTGCACCCCAAAAAGGATGTTGTTCACTCCACCCCAAAAAGATTGTGTTCACTGCACCCCACAAAGATTGTGTTCACTGCACCCCAAAAAGATTGTGTTCACTGCACCCCAAAAATGATTTTGTTCACTGCACCCCAAAAAGGATTTTGTTCACTGCACCCCAAAAAGGATGTTGTTCACTCCACCCCAAAAAGATTGTGTTCACTGCACCCCAAAAAGATTGTGTTCACTGCACCCCACAAAGGATTTTGTTCACTGCACCCCAAAAAGATTGTGTTCACTGCACCCCAAAAAGGATGTTGTTCACTGCACCCCAAAAAGGATTTTGTTCACTGCACCCCAAAAAGATTGTGTTCACTGCACCCCACAAAGGATTTTGTTCACTGCACCCCACAAAGATTGTGTTCACTGCACACCAAAAAGGATTGTGTTCACTGCACCCCAAAAAGATTTTGTTCACTGCACCCCAAAAAGATTGTGTTCACTGCAGCCCAAAAAGATTGTGTTCACTGCAGCCCAAAAAGATTGTGTTCACTGCAGCCCAAAAAGATTGTGTTCACTGCAGCCCAAAAAGATTGTGTTCACTGCAGCCCAAAAAGATTGTGTTCACTGCAGCTCACACACAGAAAAATGGATGTGGATCACTGACACCTGCCTATCTCCAATCCCACACCACACAGCAATATCGATTGTAGTTTGTAGAACACAGTTTCCCTAAAATTCAGCAGACTCTGTCCCTAACAGGATTGAGAAGAGATCGTAGATCAGGATTGAGTGCAGACCCCACCCCCCACACAGCAATATCGATTGTAGTTTGTAGAAGACACTGACCCTATATAATTCAGCAGACTCTATCCCTAAAATGCCTACAACTCGCCCTGCCTAAACACTCCGACCTGTCCCTCAATTCTATCCGGACACAAATGGTTTTTTCCTGCCTATCTTTCCCTAATCAGCAGCCAGCACGTTGATGTGTGCTCTGTCCCTGAATCTAAGCAGCATAATGACGCCGCTGCGGCTGCCTCGAACTTATAAAGACTTGGTCACATGCTTCAGACGGCCAATCACAGCTACTGAGACATTTGCAGGCATGGCTGGGATGGCTTAAGGCACACCAGTTAAACGATTGTTGATTGGCTGTTGAAAGCCCGCCATGAAAAGAGCGCCAAAGCATGCAAAACCCGGAAATAAAACGACCGAACACGGATTTTTACCCGAACATACAGTAAAGTGTCCGTGTCCGTGTTCGGGTACAAAAAATCCAATTATTCGGTACGAACACGAATAATACAGTCCGTGTTCGCTCAACACTAGTCCTGACCAACCTGGTCTCTGCATCAGGGAATGTTTCCAACGCTACCACACACTAGTGGAGTATTAGCGTAGGGTACACTAACACAGGGTCTCGAAAGATGTTTGATGGCTATTGTCATTTTGAGAGACCCTAACCTGGAATGTTACTGTTGAGTTGAAGATAAAAAAAAGTGTAAAAAAAAAGTTACAAAAAAAATTACAAAAAAATAACTAAAATAAACTACTCTTCCTACTTTTCTTTTACTGTACTTTGTTACTGTTTTTCGTTGGTAACCATTTTTTACTTTTCAGGTCCCAATGTAATCTTTTATTTCTATTCTATTGTTAACAAGTTTGCCTTGCAGGTACACTCATCAGCTGCCACACTGATTTTATATATTCTGACAAAACAGCGCTTGCGCTCAGCATATATGGAAATCTCTGATGGCAGCGCGGTAGGAGGTGATTTCACCACCGCAGTTAAAAAAAACAATAGGTATGCATGGAATTTGTCATGTACAGTATACCCATCATTAGAAATTGGGTTTGGGTGGCTAATGAAGGGTGTACTACACATTTTCTGGCAGAGATTTCTGTTAGATTCTCTTTTTTTCATTCAGCCCAAAGGCTGCATAAAAAAAAAAAAAAAACCTACAATATATGCCAAACAAGGACCAGCAATGTACTGGTACATTGCTGGACTTTGAGTGGTTATAGCAGGATGATGCCTGCAGATTTAGGCATCATCTTGGTATCATTTTTTACAGCCAGCGCAGGGCCATCTTTAATATAGATTGGACCCTGGCCAAACATTTTCTTGGGCCCCCCTGCAATCACAGTACCCCTTATCACATCACAGCGCCCCGTTACATTACAGCCATGTTCACATCACAGTGCCCATTTACACATCATGGTGCTCCTTATTACAGTGCCCAATTATACTTATCACACTGCTACTTTAGGTTCCGTTGACATCTAGGCGTCGTGGGTGGAATCGCCTCGATTCTGCCTGCGATTCCGAATCTCCGCAAATCATTGGATGCCATTGTGATCCCCATCACTTTTATGTTCACCCCGATTGCGGCGCAATTTTGCCGCGATTGTCACCCGACGAATAATGGTAAAATCGCGCAAACAGAATCGCATTATGCCTAGTGCCAAAAAGAACTTCTTTTGGGCGACAGGCGTACCACAATTCTGTTTGCGTGATTTTACTGTGAATCGTCGGGTGACAATCGTGGCAAAATCACAACCACAATCGGGGTGCCATTAAAAGTGATGGGGATCGCAAGGGCATCCAGCGATTTGGGATTGCAGGCCGAATGGTGGCGATTACGCCTGTGATTTGGGATGCCTAGCTGTGAAAGGAGCCTTACAGATTACAGTACCCCTTATCACAAAGCCCCTTTATACATTACAGTGCCCCTTACCAAAGTGCACCAAACTGATAAAAATTGTTATTCAAAGTGTGATAGTGCTGAAAATTGGCGTGCGCAGGAGGGGGGTAAAAGTGCCTGGTACTGATGTGGTTATAACAGAAGAGACCCTAGTAGTCTCTTCTGTTATAAATGTCCCCCCTGCCTGCCAGCGATAATGTGATTTGAGTCACGCATTTCAGCTCACATAACATTTAGAGAATGCTCTGTGTGTTACGGCTATGTCACCCCCATGCACATGTGCAGGAGTGACGTCACTGCATCCTGTCCATTCAAGCGGTCAAAGGTTGAGAACCCAGAAAGAAGACTAGGAGAAGAAAGATGTGCCAAGGATCAAGGGGTGGAATGAAAGACTTAAGCTCCGTACACACGATAAGAAATTCGGACGGGAAATTTCGTCCGACGACCGATATGCCGATTTTCGGATTGTTAGTATGGTGCTTTCGACAGCCGACTCCGACTTTTCGGCCGAAAAAATCCTGGTGTGCAGGCTATATAATTTTTGTCGTCCGTCAACACAACGTCCGATTTTCCTGCAGTCAGTACAGATTTTGTCAGACAAAAATCTGAAATCGGAACACGCATGATCAGAAGCAAATAACGACCCTGAAGAATTTTGTAAAGAAAACTAGCCATTGTATCAAGAAAGAACTTTCGTCTCGCGGCAGGCAAATAAATATTTAAAATGCGGTGCACATGCTCATCTTGGTTAATGTAAGAAGAAGGAAGCTGCTGCTCATAATTGTATACTTTACAATTAAAGAGGCATGTGTTTTGTTATGATGATGATAATGATTTGGCTATTCTATATGTTGCATGTATTTTTTTTAAGATTGTTAACTCTTCACCATTCTCAATGGTTTATGAATGGAAAATATCTAACTATTGATGTGTCCCTTTATTCATTTTTTCATTCATGTATAATACATACAGTATATTGCTGCCTACTCCCAATATGCCCAATTTTTACAAAGAAAGATAGGCAAGTCGTTTTTTTAACATTTTCTTTACTTTAGAAATAAATATATCCAAACATAAATATAGAGATCCTCTCATTAGTAAAGTGGAACAGAAAAAAAAGGCATTCCCTCCTCAAATAACTTAGAAATAAATAATAATGGGTAACAGAAAAATCACATTATAAATTATATTCATTTATAAATAGGTATAGTCATGTGACCATGGGGGTAGGTGGGGATCAGGGGCATATTGCCACTGACTGCCATGTGGCTGTTGTGGCTGTGGTAGCTGTGGTGGAGGTGGAGGGGGTGGCTTGTAATCTGACAGGTGCGTGTGTCCATGGATTTCTCCTCGGACCCCTTTATTTAGCACCTGTAGTAAGAGGATCTCTGCCATTTGACGCCGTTCCTCACTCATCAGCCTTAATTTATTGGCTTTGAGAAAGCCAAATGAGTCAGCCTCATCTGGCTTTCTTTGCAGGGCCATCGAGGCCTGACTTAAAATGAAGCAGTGGCCTCCTCCAAATATTTGTTTTTTTTGCGTCTCTTTTCAGGAGGTTGGGTGGTTACTGACTGCTCCGATGACGCCTGGCTTCCACTTGGCTCCTCCACATTGACACTTTCCTGTTTAAGAAATTAAAAAATTATTATAATGTTATAGTGTATATAAAATGTCACGTTTGTTTGATTATTTTAACCAAATAACAGACTTTCCATTAAGGGTGAATTATTGGCTTGAGAATATTTTTATTGCATCATTATCTTTATTGCAGACAATATATTGTTAAATGTTATATCTGTGTCAAGCTTGGCTCTTGTACATCTTCCTCCTGCCACATGAGCCCTCTGCCGAAGTGGAAGGGAGAGTAAACAGGGATGGCCTTGCTTCTGATTGTTCGGTCAGGAAGCGCAGGCTCTCAAAATACCAGAGCCTTGGTACATAGATATCCTCTGCAGCAACTCCTGACCTTTCAGAATTCCTGATTTTGTTAAGCTCCCTTTTAAAGGTGCTGCGCAGGTTTTGGATTTTGTTCCTGACATAATTTATGTCAGCATTTGGGCAAAATGGCTTACATAAATCAGCCAATTTTTGAAGAGCCTCATTTTTTAGTTGCTTATTTGAGTAATCCCTACTCCTTCCACAAACAAGGCAACTGTCTGTATTCCTCAATAAATTGAGGTAAAAAATCAGGTGACGTGAATTTGTCAACCATTATTTATGCCTGCAAGACACAACACACACAAAACATTGTCAAAGATCATGTATTTTGTCACATAATAAAGATAGGCCCAATATAAGCTGTATAGGGCCCAAAACACCCATGCTTGAATCAAAAGTCGTACCTTTGTTCGCTCAGATGTATCGTGGTTCGCCGATCGTGCTCCTGTCACAGATCTGTCCGATGGCGAATCGGCGAGCGAACGATCTGGCGTCCTTTAAATACATGCGTCAACTCCGCCTCCAGTGGCGCGCTGATGCAGGGGTGTGTACGTGCCCAATATTAAGCTGCATGCCACACACACACACACACGTGAGTCAGCGGAAGATTCGTGGAGGAGATGGCAGAATCGGGGAGTTGTAGTGAAGGTTGGTGTGAAGTGGTTGGGCTCATAAAAAAACCAAAGCCACACCTATGAGCAAGGGTGAGATGGTTGAGATGGTGGCCATACTGGAGAAAAACGATTATGATGGCAAGCTGGAGAATTATGAAAGGCCCAACTCCAGAAAAAACCGAATTCTTGAGAAGGTCATTTCATCTCTAAAGAAGATTTATGGTGTGGATCGATCCAAGGACCAAATCAGAAAAAGATGGTCCGATCTGAAACATCGGGAACAAGAGCAGCTAGGTCACATCCATCATATCCTGAAAAGATGTAAGCAATAGTTGTGTTTAAGCAATATGTATTGGGTATACTTGGTGTATGTTGTATAGAAATGTATAGATACTAATGTATATGAAAACTTTACTTTTAAATTTTTTTTGTCATGTATGTATTTTCTTGATATTTTTAGGATTTATTTGTATATTAGATTAAAAGACAGGAATCCACAATAAACTATATATGCATATTATTGCAAATATTTTTATTTACAAACTAATATTTGTTCCATATTGTATTTTTCACCTTTAAATAGGGAAAAAATGAAATTAAAAGAAAGACAACATATGAGAAGAAGGGAATCTACCATGCCTGCTCCATCCACATTGGATGAAGAAGTGGTCCCTGATGTAATGACACATTCCCAAAAAGGTAATTGTTTCCTATGCTGAGTAAATCATTCATGTCCCTACTTTTTAGGAGGTAACCATGTACATGTCAGAATATTTTCTGTGGAAAAAGCTGTCAAGCAGTGCACCATCTCATAGCAAATTTCCCCCCTGTGAACTTTCTGAACATGCCACATTTTTATTATGTAGAAAATGATCAAAGAAAACACACTGTGACCACTATGGAGGAAAGCAATGTGGCAAGTAGTCCAGAGTGCAGCATGGTGGAGTCAAGTGTTCAGCAAATCAGCTTACCACCACAGCAACATCAAGGTTGGTAGTCACATAATGTTTAAAAATGGGAGACGAAAAATATGTGAGTTTGGGATGATTCTTTAACCTTCTATTGTTGTAGTTCAGACAAAATGGACATTCCAGATGTCCCCGAAGTTCCCTCATTTGAGCCATGGGATCTGTCACCTACAGCCAGATCAGATCTGGAAATATTTGCTCCAAGATCCCCTGCCATGATTCAGAGTGAGTCTCCAAAAAAGAAGCAAACACAAACAAGTGTTGGGGAGCCTGTTTTGTGCCCAAGTACGTATTATTCTAATGTTGTTTCTAGTGTATTTCTATTTTGGTGTATTTGATTTAATGCTTCAAAGGAACTACCTGTTTGCTACATTAGCAAGGTGTGAAACCATACAGTGCTAATGTACATAGTATAAAGTGCATTACCATGGGGGAGGAAGAGGTGTAGTGAGCTGTTTGTGTCAACAGGTGGAATTGTTTATGAGCCACAGACACAAGTGCAAAGAGAACATAATGTTTGTGTACTTTCATAGTAGTATAGGTGTCATAAGGGCAAGCAGGTTACGCACAACAATGCACAGGGTAGGTACTAACTATTAATTAGTTTATGATGAACTTGACCCCAAATGTTTAGATATTATGACCTCATCTAGTTGCTTGTCATGTACTTAATATATATTATTTTTTATTAACAGGTCATGTTATTCCTAGTTGTACAATTGCCAGGATGAGTGTTGATGCTTTGCAGTGTTGCTCAGAACTGGAAAAAATAAAGGAGGCTGCTACAGCATTACAATGCAAAATGTGTGACTTTGTTGACCTGCTTGCAAAATTTTAAGGTTACGTTTTATGTTTTATTTTTTGGTTTAAATTGGGATATTTTTGTTTTTACCAATGTTCTTAAAACATTTTATGGCCTATTTTTTGGCCAATAACTGATCATGTGCAAGAGGTGTCCCAAAGTTTTTAAAATTTTTATACTGTTTTATACAGGGCTCCTATGCATATGATAAAGTTTTATAAGTAATAAATAAGAAGACTTGAAGAACTGCTTTGGTTCAGTTTTGTTTACATGTCTACTGAACAAAGTTCCCTGAAATTCAAAGCAATCTAGATGTTCTCACCAAAGAGAGTCTGGTGTTTAACCACTTTACAACACCCTAACCCTAACCCTGTGAATGTGTGTTATTAAAAAATGTTTCTACTCAACAATGTGTGTTATAATATTTATTTGGCTTGCCGTGGGGGGGGGGGGGCAGGTCTAAAGCTGTGTAAGGTGGCACAAAATGTATGATGGCTGTCCTGTTCACATAGTTGAATGTTAATTAAAGCATTTTAGTTTGTGTGTATAATTATCAGCCTGCCAGAATGATTGTTCCTTTTGGACCAGTGGCCATCTAACAAGTGATATTCACTAGTACACTGAGTGCACAATGATATCTGTCGACTGAGTGGCAATCAGTCTACACATATACAGGTTCTATTTAAAGGACTAGCACTCCTAGGATTCTATATGTCATTGTGATAGGTACTAGCACTCAGTGTATGGAAATCAGTGTAATATATAGTGTATTGCAACTTCGTTTGTCCGGACCATTTCACTTTACATTACCTACAGTATATATAACACTTATATCTATACACTGAGCGAGTTTCACATAACACTGACATCTCCTTACATTGGTGGGCAGTGAGAAGGATGTCATAAATTAACACAACATAACAGGTGGAGGTAAGTTGTTATTACACTAATGTATTAATAAAAACTAAAAATAAAAGTATGGGGACCTTCTGGCCAATGACCACCAATGTAAGGTGACATTGGGTGGACCGTGGGTGTGACCTACTTTACAATGTGAGAAGGCTTTTCGGATTTAACTGGGGTGCTGAAGGCCCTGGTCTTTTGGCCACCTAGCAATGCCACAGAGCTTTGAAATTTCATATTTTGCTTATTACATTGTATATAAATTATATTAATCAATATACTTGACATATGGACCAAAATGCACACGTTTCTTCCAAAATGTAGATTATCTTTAGTGAAACATGTGGTGCTTAAAAATAATTACGATATAGTGACCTCGTGAATCAGTTAAGGTGTAATCTCACTATTGGAGCAACTGGTAAACCAAACACACAATCTAATTTTAACAGCTGGGGAGAGACAACAGTAGATAAACACACTGATGAATGTATTAACCCTTCAAAAGTCACACATATATAACACATGATGAACAAATGCAAGATTTTTTAATTGCACAAATAATAATATATTGATACAAATTAGACTGTATCGGGCAGGAATTGCTGCTAAGAAACGGCCCCTCTCCCCACAAAATATTCAAAATATTGTTATCTAACATCACGGACACTTCTGGATGGCAAGCCAGAACAGGCTACTTCCATAGGTGTCATAGGATCGACAGGCCCACGTGCTTCAGCCTCTACACTCGGCCCTGGCATGGTAGGGTGAAAACTTACATATGTCTCTGCATGCCTGCGCAAAAAATTATGCAAGATGCAGCAACAGAGGACCACATTATTAATTTTGTGTAATGCCAGATGGATGGAGCTCAAGAAAAGTCGAAACCTATTTGACATTATCCCGAAGGCATTCTCCACCACTCTTCTAACACGGGATAGGCGGTAATTGAAAATCCTTTGCTCTGGGGTGAGGTTTCTCAGAGGGAATGGCTTCAAAAGATGCTCCCCGTGCGCAAAGGCATCATCAGCCACAAAAACAAAATTGAGACCCTCAATTGTTTGCTCCCTGGATGGCAAGTTGAGAGTGCCATTTTGTAGCCGCCAAGCAAACTCGGTTTGGTCAATGACTCCCCCATCAGAATTACGGCCATTCTTTCCAATGTCCAAAAACAAAAATTCATAATTAGCATTGACAATTGCTAGCATGACAATGCTAAAAAAACCTTTATAATTGAAATAATAGGATCCCGAATTAGGTGGTGGGACAATGCAGACGTGCTTGCCGTCAATAGCACCCCCACAATTGGGAAAATTCCACTGCTCCTGGAATTGGCCAGCAACTTCCTGCCACTGCTCTGCGTTGGACGGAAACTGTTGGGAAAAAATTTAAATAAAATTAGTGCTTGAGCACATCACATTATTACACAAACATTTGGCAGAGAAATGCTTATGCAACTTTAACGTAAGAACAACATGAAGGGAATCTTTAGCATTTTGGGGTATGACATCTACATACATTTAATTTTCACCTCCTAATGTCATAATATTGTAATTCACCAGCTACAGCTTTTGTATATGCTGACTTTTACATTTAGCATGGGTGGGTGGGTAAAACTATGCTTTTAAACATCGTTAAGGGCTTATGCCCACTGAACATTTTTACATCAGAAATTAAACATACACAATCATAGGCTTGACTGGATGGACTGATGTCTTTAATAAACCTCATAAACTATGTAAAAAAACATTTCTAAAGTAATAATTGGTTCTGGGAAAGTCTGAAAATGACACAGATACAATACACTGTTAACAGGCTATGCGTTTAGGGACACATAGGAGAGAATGCTGGGGTGGTTACTGGGTCATTTTAAAAATGACTATGTGCATGAGGCCAGAGGGTAGTTAAAAAATAATGACATCTGTAATTTGATGTTCATCCAAAATTATCTAAATTAGGTTGACATGACAAATACATGGAATGTAATATAAAAATAAGAAACATACCTTGATATAGTCCTTCTGCAAGACTTTAATGATAGCAGAGCAGGTCTCAGGGATGATGACTCCAAAAGCTTGGGGGGGAGATACCTGTGGTGAACTTGAGATCCTGCAGGCTTCTCCCTGTTGCAAGATATCTCAATGTTGCAATTAGCCTTTGCTTAGGAGGAATTGCAACCCGCATACATGTATCCTGCTTCAGAATATAGGGGGACACCAAGGCAAGAAGACGGTGAAAAATTGGATCCGTCATCCTCAAATAATTCCTGAAGTCATCAGGATTATTTTCCTGTAGCTCCCGCAGCAAGGACATGTGGGAAAATTGCTCACGGTTGAGCAACCAATTTTTGATCCAGGAGGTCCTCTTTTTCTTCTTCTTGCAAAGAACTCAGGTTAGAGCAATTACTCCCAGCCCAACAACAGCAAGAGTAGAATCCTCGGTCATCATAATTGCTTCTCGAACGATGTCTCGGGAACTAGCGAAATGTCGTTAACCAAATAAATGCTACCGAAATCAGCGCGAGATGCCCAGAAGGGTCACGGCCAAAAACTCACTTCCTCTTTTGTAGCGTTGGATGTAGTTACGTCATCTTTTGTCGGATGACAAAATTTGTGTGCAGTCTAGAGCACATTCCAACCAACAGACACGCACTCTGGACAAAAGACGGACTACCGGTCGGCGGAAATTCGTAGCCTTGGCTAAAGGATGTGAAGTTAAAGTTGAACTCTAGACAAACATCTAACTGTGCACTTTGCAAGTTGCGGTTGCACTCTGTTGGAGCGGTTGCTTCAGAGCTTAGTAAATAAGCAGAAACTCTGCTGACTTCCATCATCCTATCATGTGCTCGCATAAATGCTGTTTTTTTTATTTTCCTTGCATGTGATTGGGTATTCTTTGCAAAGTGAAGCTTTACCTCATTTATTAAGCTTTGGAGCAACTGCACTTGCAGAGTGCAACTGCACTTTGAAAAGTGCAGTCTATGTGCCTTTAGGAGGCGGCGCTGAGAGAAGCCGGAAGCTGTGTGCAGTGTGTGTGCGTGCGTGGAGGAGGAGAGCGTTCAAGTGAGCGAGGCAGCAGCTGCACTAGGGAGCTGCACCAGGATACCGGGATTTTGGGAAACCAGGCGCAGGTGCGGGTGCAGGGACCGAGGCAGACCGAGGCAGAGAGCGGGACCGAGGGACCGAGGCAGAGAGCGGCGGTGGAGGTCGGAAACCGCCTTTCTTAGTGTCTAGAAGCAGAGGAGGAGGAGGACCGTCCGTTCTCAGTGAGGAGGAGGAGACATCCGTTCTCAGTGTGTGTGTGGCAGCAGCTGTGAGTAAGGCAGCAGCTGCTAACAAGGAGAGTGAGAAAGTTGTGTGACTGTGCTCTGTGAGAAATCAATAGCTGTTTGACTGTGCTGCAACTGATTGCTGGGTGACTGTCTCTGCGACTGAGTACCTGGGAAGACTGGTGAGTATCCTTGCGACTGGTGAGTATCTTTGCGACTGGTGAATAGCTTTGCGACTGGTGAGTATCTTTGCGACTGGTGAGTATCTTGCGACTGGTGAGTAGCTTTGCTACTGGTGAGTAGCTTTGCGACTGGTGAGGATCTTTGCAACTGGTGAGGATCTTGCAACTGGTAAGTATCTTGCGACTGGTGAGTGTCTTGCGACTGGTGAGTATCTTTGCGACTGGTGAGTATCCTTGCGACTGGTGAGTATCTTTGTGACTGGTGAGTATCTTGCGACTGGTGAGTATCTTTGCTACTGGTGAGTAGCTTTGCGACTGGTGAGGATCTTTGCGACTGGTAAGTATCTTGCAACTGGTGAGTATCTTTGCGACTGGTGAGTATCTTTGCGACTGGTGAGTATCTTTGCGACTGGTGAATAGCTTTGCGACTGGTGAATAGCTTTGCGACTGGTGAGTATCTTGCGACTGGTGATTAGCTTTGCTACTGGTGAGTAGCTTTGCGACTGGTGAGGATCTTTGCGACTGCTGAGGATCTTGCAACTGGTAAGTATCTTGCGACTGGTGAGTGTCTTGCGACTGGTGAGTATCTTTGCGACTGGTGAGTATCCTTGCGACTGGTGAGTATCTTTGCGACTGGTGAGTATCTTGCGACTGGTGAGTATCTTTGCTACTGGTGAGTAGCTTTGCGACTGGCGAGTATCTTTGCGACTGGCGAGTATCTTTGCGACTGGTGAGTATCTTGTGACTGGTGAGTATCTTGCGACTGGTGAGTATCTTTGCGACTGGTGAGTATCCTTGCGACTGGCGAGTATCTTGCGACTAGTGAGTATCCTTGCGACTGGTGAATATCTTGCGACTGGTGAGTATCTGTGCGACTGGTGAGTATCTTTGCGACTGGTGAGTACCTTGCGACTGGTGAGTAGCGTTGCGACTGGTGAGGATCTTTGCGACTGGTAAGTATCTTTGCGACTGGTGAGTATCGTTGCGACTGGTGAGTATCTTTGCGACTGGTGAGAAGCTTTGCGACTGGTGAGGATCCTTGCGACTGGTGAGGATCTTTGCGACTGGTGAGGATCTTTGCGACTGGGTAAGTATCTTTGCAACTGGCGAGTATCTTTGCGACTGGTGAGTATCCTTGCGACTGGTGAGTATCTTTGTGACTGGTGAGTATCCTTGCGACTGGTGAGTATCTTAGTGACTGGTGAGTATATTAGCAAGTGGTGAGTACCCCAGGTTTAGTACCAGGGGAGATAGAGGTAGTGTAGGTAAGGAATAGCAGGTCGTTAATATTATCCCCATAGAGTAGTGGGTAATAATGTCCGACAGGATTGCGGATGCCACTCAGTGCAATTCTTGCGCCATGTATGATTTCCTGGATGAACCAATCGAGGGCGAATACTGCTGTGCAAGATGTGAGCGACTTGTTGCTCTGGAAGACCAGATTCGGAATCTAGAAAACACAGTGGCAACACTGCGTAGCATCAACAACCTGGAAAGGAGCTTGGACATTACCCATCAGGTGCTGGCAGGGGCCAGCATACAGGAGGAAGGAGTAGAGGAGATGCAGGCATCAGTGGTACGCAGCTGGGAGACCGTTAGGAAGGGTAGAGGGGTGAGTGTCAGGAAGGCCAGTCCTGAGTTGGTACACCCTAACAAATTTTCCACGTTGCAGGTTGAGGGGGATATCAGCTCAGGGGTGGCAGAGCTGGAGCAGACGCCCTCCCCCAGCTGCCAGGGGAGCGGCGGCTCCAGGAAGAAGGGGGGCCGTGACCCAGGAAAGGTTAGACAGGTTGTGGTAGTTGGGGACTCAATTATCAAGAGGACAGAGAGGGCAATCTGTCAAAAAGATCTTGGTAGCCAAACAGTATGTTGTTTACCGGGCCCCCTGAGTTCGGCACATCGCGGATCTGACAGACAGATTATTGTGCGGGGCTGGGGATGACCCAGCGGTCATGGTGCATGTGGGCACTAATGACAAAGTAAAAGGAAGGTGGAGGATCCTAAAGAATGATTTCAGGGACTTAGGTAATAGATTGAGGAATAGGACCTCCAAGGTGGTTTTCTCTGAAATACTGCCTGTACCTCGAGCCACACAAGAGAGGCAGAAGGAGATTAGGGAACTTAACAAGTGGCTGAGGAATTGGTGTAGGAAGGAGGGGTTTGGGTTCCTGGAGAACTGGGCTGACTTCTCAGTCGGCTACCGGCTCTTTAGTAAGGATGGGCTACACCTTAATGGGGACGGTACAGCTCTTTTGGGGAGAAAGATGGCCACCAAGTTGGAGGGACTTTTAAACTAGGAGACGGGGGGGGGAGGGCTCAGAAGTAGAGTCAGGAGGGAGGGAGCAAAGGACTGAAGGCAGTGGTAGGGTCAGCAGCGACAGTGGGTCCATAACGGCAATTGGCAGGTCTGTGCAGGAAAACCTCAGACCAAACAGGAATAAACATAACCACCAATCACATTTAACTTCCGTAAAACTAAGAGGGGTATATGCTAATGCCAGGAGCCTAGCTAATGAAATGGATGAGTTGGAAATGTTAGTACATGGGGATGACATAGACCTTGTGGGAATAACGGAGACTTGGTTCGACCCCTCATATGACTGGCTGGCCAATATCCAAGGGTATTCGGTGTACCGGAAGGACAGGGTAGGAAAAAGAGGGGGAGGGGTATGTCTCTATGTCAAGAACAATGTAAAGGTGATAGAGAGGAGTGACATTACGGAAGGGATGAGCATGGATTTAGAATCTGTGTGGGTAGAACTCCATAGGGAAGGAGAAAAGGGAAAAGTATTTGTGGGGGTTTGCTATAGGCCACCTAAACAAGGGGAGGAGGTAGAGCTGGAATGTTTAGCACTACTGGGTAAAGTGGCAAAACTGGGATCAGTCATCATATTGGGGGACTTCAATTATCCCGACATTGACTGGGAACAGGGGACTACACACTCACAGAAGGCCCGTCTATTCACGGAAACCTTACAGGATAATTACATGTCACAGTTGGTGGACTCTCCGACTAGAGAAAACGCAGTCCTGGATCTATTGATCACTAATGACCCAGACATAATCTCGGAGGTAGAAATCCAGGATTACCTGGGCTCTAGCGATCACAGGATGATCACATTTAGTGTAAATAACAATATAACAAAGCAAGTGGGGAACATAACAACCCTAAACTTCAGAAGGGCAAACTTTCCAAAATTGTACTCATTGATGGAAAGGGTAAACTGGGACCAAACCTTGGGATCACTGACCAGAGGGGAAAAATGGGAATGCTTTAGGAACATATTAAGCAAATGCATCTTGAAGTGCATTCCTATGGGAAATAAATTTAGAAGAGACAAAGCCAAACCTGGCTGGCTAAACCGTAGCGTTAAAAAACTTATTAGGGGAAAACAATTGGCCTTCAAGAAATATAAATCAGAGGGCACAGTATCGGCTTTTGAGCAATACAAGGAGGCAAATAAGAAAAGTAAACACGAAATCAAGATGGCTAAAATCAACTTTGAGAGACAAATAGCGGAGGATAGTAAAAAAAACCCAAAGAAATTCTTTAAATATATCAACAGAAAAAAAACTAGGGCTGAGCATATTGCGCACATAATTAGCGATGATGGGAGGATGGTTACAGAGGACACTGAAAAAGCAACCGTGCTTAATGCTTTTTTCTCGTCAGTCTTTACACAGGAAATGGAGGAGTATACTGACCATGACTGTATGGCTAGTAGTAATACACAGGACTTGCCACTATGGCTAACAGAGGGTGAAATCAGGGAAAGGCTGGATAAACTTAACACAAACAAATCACCAGGCCCGGATGGCGTACATCCGAGAGTACTCAAGGAACTCAGTAAGATTATATCTAGACCACTGTTCTGATCTTTGCTGACAGTATTAGGACAGGAAATGTACCAGGGGATTGGAGGAAAGCTAACGTGATTCCGATATTCAAAAAGGGGGCAGAGGCATATCCCGGGAAATTATAGGCCTGTCAGTTTGACATCGATAGTATGTAAACTTCTGGAGGGGATGATAAGGGACTATATCGTAGAGTTTGCTAAAGACAACAACATCATCAGCAGTAATCAGCACGGGTTTACAAATGGGCGTTCTTGTCAAACCAATCTCCTAACATTCTACCAGGAGGTGAGCTGTGAGATAGATAGGGGCAGACCAGTAGATGTGGTGTACTTGAATTTCGCTAAGGTGTTTGATACAGTTCCCCACAAGCGCTTAATTTATAAAATAAGGTCTGCAGGTATTGACAGCAGGGTTTGCTCTTGGATACGGAACTGGCTAAAAGGGCGTGTACGAAGGGTGGTAATAAACAGCGCATACTCAGACTGGTCTGAGGTGGTAAGCGGGGTGCCCCAGGGCTCAGTCCTGGGACCAACCTTGTTCAATTTATTCATAAACAGCATTGAGGTCGGGATCAGTAGTTCGTTATCAGTTTTTGCAGATGACACAAAATTGGCCAGGGCAATAACTGCACAGCATGAAGCAGATATCCTACAGAATGACCTGGACAAAATAACGGAGTGGGCAACAACATGGCAAATGAGGTTTAATGTGGAGAAGTGTAAGGTTTTGCACTTGGGGACTAAAAAATAAAAACACAATACACGTTAGGAGGGGAACCCTTGGGGCAATCAAAAATGGAGAAGGATCTGGGAGTCTTGGTTGATGATAGATTAGGCAACAGCATGCAATGTCAAGCGGCAGCTGCCAAAGCCAGCAGAATATTAGCATGCATAAAGAAAGGGATGTATTCCAGAGATAAGACTATAATCCTTCCACTTTATAAAACTCTGGTCTGACCGCATCTGGAGTATTCTGTCCAGTTCTGGTCGCCAGTCCTCAGGAGGGATGTGTTGGAGCTGGAGAGAGTCCAGAGAAGGGCAACTAAACTGATTAGGGGATTGGAGGACCTTAATTATGAAGAGCGTCTGCAATCGCTCGATTCATTCTCCCTGGAGAAGAGACGCCTGAGGGGGGACATGATAGCAATTTATAAATATCTCAATGGGGATCTCAGCTTAGAAAAAAAGCTGTTCAGTCGAAGGGATTGCATGAGGACAAGAGGGCATACAATGCGATTAGAGGAGAAGCGTTTTAACCTCAGGCAACGTGGGGGGTTCTTTACTATTAGGGCTACAAGATTGTGGAATTCTCTACCACAAGAGGTGGTTTCTGCGGGAAGTATGGTGGCTCTCAAAAGACTCTTAGACGTACATCTCAAGGATCAGGACATTCAGGGCTATGTGAGATGATTACAGCCACACACACCTACACATGTTGAACTGGGTGGACTATTGTCTTCATTCAACCTCACCTACTATGTAACTATGTAGCGTGTGTATGAGGCTTTAGTTTGCAGGTACATTTGTCATAATGTGCTAGCATGCAGTGCATACTAGTACATTATGACAAACCGGCAGGGGGATCAGAGTTTTTATTTTTTAAAATGACTTTACTACTGCTTTTGGCCTGGTTCACATGTATGCAGATTGGCAGCCCACATTTGCACAGGCACAGCAGCCCATTCATTTAAATGGGCTGTCATACCTGCATTTCCTGCAGAAAAAAGGTGCATGCATCATTAATTTATTAAATGTATTTGCCATGAAATCGCTGCTTTTGCACCATGCGACTTACCTGTGATTCCTGCATACGCAAATGCACTGTTTTTTAATGTGTGGCCCACGCATCTAAAAATGCAGCATGTTTGCTGGTGCAGAAACTGTAGGGAAATCGCATTGTCGAAATGCAGCGATTTCAAGGCCACTGCATTTTTAAAATGATGCATGCATCTTTTTTTTGCAGGAAACGCAGGCATGGCAGCCCATTTAAATGAATGGGCTTCTGTGCCCATGCAAACCCGCATACATGTGAACCCGGCCTAAAATAAGCCTATTAAGCAGTGAAATAGCACTGTGTGTGTGGAAGATATCAGCACCTGCTATGCGCTCTCTGGAGAGGACACTACTGTGTGTGTGTGGTGGGGGGGGGGGTCTGAGGACACTATTTTGTGTGTGGGGGGGGGAGCTGTGGACACTATTGTGTGTGTGTGTGGGGGGGGGTGGAGGGAACTGTGGACACTACTGTGTGTATGTGTGGGAGGGGGGAGGGAGCTGTGGACACTACTGTGTGTGTTGGGGGGGGGGTAGCTGAGGACACTACTGTGTGTGTGTGGGGGGGGGAGCTGGGGACACTACTGTGTGAGTGTGCTGGGGGGGGAGCTGAGGACACTAGTCTGTGTGTGTGTGGTGGGGGTGCTGTGGACACTACTGTGTGTGTGTGGGGGGGGGGGGATGGAGCTGAGGACACTACTGTGTGTGTGTGTGGGGGGGACACTACTGTGTGTGGGGGGGGCTGAGGACACTACTATGTGTGTGTGGGAGGGGGGGAACTGAGGACACTACTGTGTGTGTGTATGTGTGTGTGTGGGGGGGGGGAGCTGAGGACACTACTGTGTGTGTGTGTATGTGTGTGTGTGTGTGTAGGGGGGAGCTGTGGACACTACTGTGTGTGGGGGGGGGAGCTGAGGACACTACTGTGTGTGTGTGGGGGGGCACTACTGTGTGTGTTGGGGGGGCTGAGGACACTACTGTGTGTGTGTGTGGTGGGGAGGGAGCTGTGGACACTACTGTGTGTGTGTGTGTGGGGGGGGGGGAGCTGAGGATGCTACTGTGTGTGTGTGGGGGGGGGAGGACGCTACTGTGTGTGTGGGGGGGAAGGGAGCTGTGGACACTACTGTGTGTGTGTGTGGGGGGGAGCTGAGGACGCTACTGTGTGTGTGTGGGGGGGGGAAGCACTACTGTGTGTGTGTGGGGGGGAGCTGTGGACACTACTGTGTGTGTGGGGGGGGGGGGGTGGAGCTGTGGACACTACTTTGTGTGTGTGTGTGGGGGGGGCTGAGGACACTACTGTGTGTGTGTGGGTGTGTGTGTGGGGGGGGAGGGAGCTGTGGACACTACTGTGTGTGTGTGTGTGGGGGGGGGGGGAGCTGAGGATGCTACTGTGTGTGTGTGGGGGGGGGAGGACGCTACTGTGTGTGTGGGGGGGAAGGGAGCTGTGGACACTACTGTGTGTGTGTGTGGGGGGGAGCTGAGGACGCTACTGTGTGTGTGGGGGGGGGAAGCACTACTGTGTGTGTGTGGGGGGGAGCTGTGGACACTACTGTGTGTGTGGGGGGGGGGGGGGTGGAGCTGTGGACACTACTTTGTGTGTGTGTGTGGGGGGGGCTGAGGACACTACTGTGTGTGTGTGGGTGTGTGTGTGGGGGGGAGGGGGCTGAGGACACTACTTTGTGTGTGTGTGTGTGGGGGGGGAGCTGAGGACACTACTGTGTGTGTGTGGGAGGGGAGCTGGGGACACTACTGTGTGAGTGTGCCGGGGGGGGAGCTGAGGACACTACTCTGTGTGTGTGGAGGGGGGAGTTGTGGACACTACTGTGTGTGTGTGTGGGGGGGATGGAGCTGAGGACACTACTGTGTGTGTGGGGGGGGGAACACTACTGTGTGTGTGTGTGGGGGGGGGGAGCTGTGGACACTACTGTGTGTGTGGGGGGGAGGGGGCTGAGGACACTACTTTGTGTGTGTGGGGGGGGGGAACACTACTGTGTGTGTGGGGGCTGAGGACACTACTGTGTGTGTGTATGTGTGTGGTGGAGAGGGAGCTGTGGACACTACTGTGTGTGTGTGGGGGGGGGGGGTTGAGGACACTACTGTGTGTGTGGGGGGGGGAAGGGAGCTGAGGACACTACTGTGTGCGTGTGTGGGGGGGGATTAGGACACTACCGTGTGTGTGTGTGGGGGGGGGGCTGAGGACACTACTGTGTGTGTGTGGGGGGGGGGAGGGAGCCGAGGCCACTACTGTGTGTGTGTGTGGGGGGGGGGCTGAGGACACTACTGTGTGTGTATGGGGGGGAGGGAGCCGAGGACACTACTGTGTGTGTGTGTATGTGTGTGTGTGTGTGTGTGTGGAGGGGGGGGGGCTGAGCCACGCTCTGTTTGTCTTATGGACTTACAGAGCTGGGCTCGGGAGTAAAAATGCACGAGTGCCCAGATAGCAAACAGGCAGGCGGAGCCAGCAGGGCCAGCGGGGGACCCAAGAAAAGGAGGTTTAGGGCTGCTCTGTGCAAAACTATTGCACAGAGCAGGTAAGTATGACATATTTGTTATTTTAAAAAAAATTACCTTTAGTATCACTTTAATCTCTTGCTGAACACGCTATAGCCAAATGATGGCTTCAGCTTGGTTGCACAATTTCAGGAGGGTGTCTATTGACCTTGACAGCACATCACAGATCAGGTTAAGGGCTAACCACAGTGGCCCTTTACCACGTGATCGCTGTGTCCAATCATAAGCGATCACAAATGTAAACAGAACAGGTCATCAGGGGTTGGCAGCTCTCCTTTCCTCACACAGAGACCGAGTGATCTGTGTCGGGAGAGTGAGTTTACTTATTTTTTAAGTGCTTTACAGTGCCCATCAGTGTCACACAGTGCCCATCACTGCTGCTTCATCAGTTTATATCAGTGCTGCTTATCTGTGCTACCTAATCCGTGGAGCCTCATCAGCGCCCATACATGCTGCCTCATCAGTGCAAATCAGTGTAGCTGATCAATGTCACCTCGTCAGCGCCCATCAGTGCCGTCTCATCAGTTTAATTAATCAGTGACGCCTCATCAGTGCAACCCCATGTGCAGCCTCATCTGTGCAGTGCATTAGTGCACATCAATGCAGCCTCATCGGCACCCATCAGTGCAACCTCATCAGTTCATATCAGTGCCCATCAATGCAGCCTAAATAGGGCCTATCAGTACAGCCTCATCAGTGCACATCAGCATGGCCTCAAAAGTACCCATTAGTGCAGCCTCATCAGTACCCATCAGAGCAGAATAGACCTTGGGGTGTTTGATTTCCAAAATGGGGTCATTTTGTGGCTGTGTCAGGAACACACTAGGCATTCCTCTATGGCACTGCAGAGGCGTACTGGAGTGCACATGAGCGGATGCCTATCTGCCCATTTAGCTGCGAACGGGTGTTCGCCAGTGCACATGCGTGAATGCCTATCTGCCCGGTTAGCGATGTGCACACGCGACGCAATAGTTATTGCAGTTGGTGCCCAAATAGCATACTTAAGGGTAGCAGGCACACTTATACTTTGCTGTTTTGTCTGCAGCTTCTCCTGTACCTCCTGATCCTGTATTCCTGATTGACCTCCCGGCTTGTCTCTTACCTCGCTTGTCTGCTGCCCGTCCTGACCTTGGCTTGTCCTGTGACCATCCTCCTGCCTTATCCTTGTCTGTTTATCTGCCATCGGATCTGGACTCGCTCACCCCCTAGTGGGGCGACCATGAGGACTGCGACCTGGTGCTATACATGCAGCGAAGTCCATCCTCACCATCTGAGGGTCTGGTCAAAACCGGTTGGCACTTAGATTCCACACCTCAGGCTAGCCTGTGTCTTCCACCAAGGTAAATTGTCTGTCTCCCTTCATCTGGATCCTGTGAGACCACCCTCTGCACGTCAGGTTTGCCACCAGCTTCCTGACAGGCTGTTTCTACTGTCCTATTGCTCCAGGCCCTTCGAAATGTGATAGGTAGTCAGGAAATTAGATATGCAATTTGTAAGATGTGTAATGCCCCAGAACGCCTGAAGGTGCTATTTGGTTGTTGAGCCTCTCTATGTGGCTAGGTTGGGAAAAAGTCTCACACATGTAACATCGCCATACTCAGGAGAAGTAGCAGTATGTATTTTGGGGTGTAGTTTCAAGTATGCCTATGCCCTATGTGAGAAATAACTTGTTAATATGACAATCTGAATGAAGAACAAAAGGGATTTTAAAAGTGCCAAAATCATAACTCCACAAGGTATGATAAAATATCAACAATTTTATTGCAATACATATATTAAAAACAACACTTTCGCAGTATTGACCATAAGACCATCACAGAATATCCATGTGGCTTGTGGCCATGTAACTTCAGCTCTGCATGTTTCGCCAACATTCTGGCTTCCTCAGGAGTCTTATGAGTACTGCATAAGATGCCCCGAAAAGTAAGCTATAGTATATGTGGATTTTGTCCCTCCTATAGCTACTGATGTCTCCCTGGGGTGATCTAGTTGGTGCATGAGTCAGTTTTCCAGTTATTTAGTACTTCTGAGCACCCTGATAAGACAACTGCACATACTCTCAAGCTGCATGGATAATCTGTGATGGTTTTATGATCAATAATTGTTTTTTATGTTTGCTTGTAATAAAATTGTTGACATTTTATCATACCTTTTGATGTTATGATTTTGGTATCTTTAAAATCCCTTTTGTTATTCTTATTTCAAATTGTTTTTTCTTAATGGGATGTGGTGCCCTTGATCCCCTGACACCTGGGAACTTTTGTTAAAATGACAATTTTGTGGAAAAAAATAAATAAACCATTTCTTCATTTTCCAAAGAATTGTGGGAAACAGTTACAACCCCCAAAATGCCTCTTACTAAATACCTTGGAATGTCTACATTCCAAAAAGGGGTCATTTAGGGGGTATTTGTACTGTCCTGCCATGTTAGGGCCTCAAGAAATGAGCAGCAGGACATCAGGATTGATAAATTTTCAATGATACGTAGCATAACTTGTAGACTCTATAACTTTCACACAGACCAAATTTGGGTTATTTTTTATCAAAGAAGAAAAATTATTTTTTCCCCAAAATTTTCAGTCTTTTTTCATTTATATTGCAAAAAATAAAAAACCCAGTGGTAATTAAATACCACCAAAACAAAGCTCTATTTGTGTGAAAAAAAATGATAAAAATTTTGTTTGGGTACAGTGTTGCATGGCATTTAAAGTGTGAGAGTGCTGAAATATGAAAATTGGCCTGGGCAGAAAGGGGGCAAAAGTGCCCAGTAGGCAAGTGGTTAAACGCAAGCGGAATGCATTTGAAAACAAGCTGCATTTGTTTACCATTACAAGCCCATACTAAAGTAGATGAACAAGAGCAGAGATAAATCTCTATGGTATGCTAGGCATTAGCATTTATGCAATGAGATGTATGTGGTACAGTCAAGGCAAAACACAAAAGACAAAAAACAACAAAAACGCAAACCCACACAAAAACAACATGGTGAGACTTTCAGGAGGCAATGCCAATTCTAAGGCTACGTGCCTCCATCCCTATTCATATATGTATATAGAGGGGAAGGGGAATAAGGTGGGTAGATAGAGGGGTAATACAGGAATTGGCATATTGGGTAGGGTAATATAATGGGTAATATATAATAATCCAAAACATCATATGGATACTACTTCATAGAAAGCTGATATCCCAAAGGTACTTTAGGTTAAAAGAGAAGGGGGGGGGACTTTGTGTGAGGTGTGTGGAGTTGGTTGGGCTATAAAATGGTACAATAACCTAGTTAAGGGTAAAAGCTTTAATCAATATCATCATAATAACATGATATAAGTACATGATAAGTACATGTGACAATGGGATCAACAGACAATAAAAACATCTCGTTGTTAGATCATATAGAAACAGTGAGATGTACATTGAAAAGAAAGTCATTGATGATGGGCCTGTATAAAATCCAGATAAAATAATATAATAATAGTTGTGGGGGATGCATCAAAGGTAAGCTCAACGCATTTCGTGGACAATTTCCACTTCATCAGGAGCAGATGTATCCCAAATCAATATTTATAGATGGAGTTGATGTAGATAGGAATGTTGTGGATAGTAATCCAGGGCCATAGAGTCTGTGCCGGAAGCTGAAGGAACCCATAACTGCGGCCTGGGGCACACCCAATAGGCATACCAGGGTGACATATGAATGACCAAAGTGATGGATAGTAAATAGGATTGAGATAATGATCTCCCATGATATCTATAAAGATAAATGTGTAAAGGTAGTGGATTAGTATGAAGTGTGCACTGGTACTACAGTGACAACAATATAAATAGGTATGAGAAGAGATCTATACCAAGATGGATAAGTCAAAGGAGAGTGGAACAAGAAAGAAGAAATCAAAGGGTGGAGAAAGAACAGTGAATGAGTAGTGAAAACCATATCTCCAAAGTGAGCAATTGGAAGGTAAGCCCATAACCGAGTGTGTGAATGTCCACTAATAAAAACATATATGGTGTGAGGAAAGAAACAGTAGGTGAAAAAAGGGAATGTCATGAGGAAGTACCCAATTACAGCTGCAGCAGAGGTTCCGAGCATCACGTCCACGCTCAATGAGTGAAGGCATAGCTTGCCGCATCCAAGACGAAATGACCGTCCTTGATAGTGGCACGGAAATCCTCCCTTAAGTTTGAGCGCGAGAGTGGAATTCACGTGTGGACGTGGTGACGCCACAGATGACGTCACGCGTACGACACGGAAGACGTGGCGCCGAGGCACAATGGGAGGCCGTCCAGATACTCCGCGTCCAACCATGGGCGAAGGGGGAGGAGGGAGGCCCCCCGGAGTGTCTCGCAGCTCCCGGAAACAGACAATAGCTCGGTGGAGAGCCATCCACACATGCAATACCCATCTCATGACTACAGTACAGAACAATGATCACCCATGGAAAAAAACTGAATAAATATAGAAAAAGAGCATACACCTACACACAGCTGCAATAACGCCATTCTGATCTGCTTTGGTGAAAGTATTACATTTCATTCAGATGCAAACCAGCCAAGCCCATATTCACAAACACTATCCACATTACAGATCGTGTGGTAAAAGCATTGGTAGAAAGCATTCAGAAGCGCCCCAATGAAAAGCACTGCCCAGAAGACCAGAGGCAATCTACACTATATTACCAAAAGTATTGGTACCCCTGCCTTCACATGCACACAAATTTTAATGGCAACCCAGTCCATAGGGTTCAATATTGAGTTGGCCTACCATTTGCAGCAATAACAGCTTCAACTCTTCTGCGAAGGCTGTTAACAAGGTTTAGGAGTGCATCAATGAAAATGATTGACCGTTCTCCCAGAAGCGCATTTCTGAGGTCAGGCACTGATGTGGAGGTGATCTATGGGTTGAGGTTAGGACGCTGTGCAGGCCAGTCAAGTCTCTCCCCCCCCCCCCCCCAAACTCGCTCATCCATGTCTTTATGGACCTTGCTTTATGCACTGGTTCAAATCATTTGGCGGAGGGTGGATTATGGTGTGGGGTTGTTTTTCACGGGTTGGGCTTGGCCCTTAGTTCCAGTGAAGGGAACTCATAGGGCGTCAGTATACCAAGACATTATGGACAATTTCATGCTCCCAACTTTGTGGGAAGAGTCTGGGGATGGCTCCTTCCTGTTCCAACATGACTGCACACCAGTGCACAAAGCAAAGTCCATAAAGACATGGATGAGCGAGTTTGGAGTGGAAGAACTTGACTGGTGTGTACAAAGCCCTGACCTCAACCTGATAGAGCACCTTTGGGATGAATTAGAACGGAGACTGCGAGCCACACCTTCTCGTTCAACATCAGTGCCTGACCTCACTAATGTATTTTTAGGTGTAGATATAGTACTGTTTAGCAGGGGTTCCTTGAGACCGGAAAGTTATTTCAAGGGGTCCTCTGTGTTGAAGAAGTTGAGAAAGGCTGGTTTAACATAACACAGCAACATCCACACATGTAGTACACCCAACTTTAGGCTCGGTTCACACATATGCGATGCGGGAACACTGTGAATCCACTGCGGGTTCCCGCATCGCATTCAAATCACAGGTAGTTCACACTTTCATATGCGAATCGCTGGGGGTGTCAATACAAAGTTACCGACACCCCCAGATCAGTTTGCATATCACAGTGCGAACTGACAGTTCTGACATGAATCGGATCCCATTGGTGTGAACCACCATGCAATCCGATTCTGCTGTGGACCCAAAAAAGAGTCCTGTGCGTGTTCAGTCTGAATCAGATGCATATTCAGCTATACAGTCTGTATGGCTGAATTTGCATCGCACAGACACCGCATGTGATTTTCAGAGCAGTGCGCTCGAATCACATGCGATGTCTGTCATCGATATAGTGTGAACCGGGGCTTAGAGGTGATTTATTCTTCCAAACCAAATACACATTTGCACACTAATACTAACTAGTATTCCAATGTTTCTCTTTTCCCTCAGTTTCTCCCCCTCACTCAGCTAATGTGACCTAAGTGCTGATGGGGAGGGGCAAACAAGGATGCTTGCAGGCGCCTAATGTATTCCTTATTAACCAATGACGTGATTGGTTGTAGGTGGATGGATGGATTTCATTGTGCACCATTACAACCTTCCATCCCCCAGCTTATATACAATGTTGGGGCATTTTTCCAAGGCACCCCTAAGGAAACCTGAAGGCACCCTGGTTGAAAACGGCTGCCAAAGACATATTCTTAAACCTTATGGACAGCCTTCCCAGAAGAGCTGAAGCTGTTATAGCTGCAAAGGGTGGGCCAACTCAATATTGAACCCTATGGACTAAGATTGGGATGCCATTCAAGTTCATGTGCATGTAAAGGCAGGCTCTCCAATACTTTTGACAATATAGTGTATATCCCTATATATTATAAAAAGTATCCTAAGAACAGAAGAGGTGTTGTTTTACCTCACTTTTTTTATATTTTCATGGAGCTTCAGCTTCAGATAATAGATTGGTACCGTGATAAATCCACTAAACCTTGGACCCTCTTAGAAAATGACCTGATCTCTTCAAACCTCACGTCTTTACCAACAACAGACCCAGCCCACAGGCCCCCTACCAGTGTCAGAACTACCAGGGTTGCAGCAGTCGCACTTGCGGCTTCGAGGCAATGATTAGGGCAATATGTCCTGGACATAGTTGTACACTATGGGCGCCACCCCCATCGCTAATTGCAGGCATCATGTCAGTCGGGGCATTAAACACTCACTGCGCCTGAGTGAGCACTCACTGCTACTGGCACAGCGCTCCACCCATTCCTCCAAGCAGATCAATGTCGGGTGGAGGAGAAAGTCAGCTGATCAGCTGATGGGCCAGTAGAGTGAAGGGGGAGGAGATCTCCCCTGTGTGAAGACAGAGCACCCATTTTGGGAGAGCTGCTATTAGAGGCACTGTAAAGCCAGGCTGGGAGAGCGCTGAACAAGGAGGGAGATCAGCTCACACTGAGAAAAGGTGATCATCAGCGTCACTATCCCATCCCCCTCACTATCCCTCTTCCACTGATCCCATCCCTCTGCCACTGATCCAATTCCTCCATCCCATCCCCCCCACCATCCCTCTGCCACTCATCCAATCCCTCCATCCCATCCCTCTGCCACTGATCCCACCCCATCCCTCCATCCCATGCCCCCCCCCCTACCATCCAGACATGGGGGTAAGTCACACATGTGCAAGTCACAAGCAAGTCTCAAGTCTTAACCTTCAAGTCTCAAGCAAGTCCCAAGTTACTGTGGCGAAAAGCAAGCAAGTCAAGTCGAGTCCCTGCTAGAAGTCAAGTCAAGTCATTTATTTTGGTCAAGTCACAAATCAAGTCACAATACTGATCTACCCCAATTTTCACCTTTAAATCAGTTAAAAGTCAGTGGTAAGGAAAGGTTTTGTTTTATTTTCAACATTAACAAAACTGCTTTATGCTTTTTTCTTGGCATATTAAAGAAACACTTTGAATGCCCAAACAGCTCAAATTCCTTTGTCCGGTCATGTTTCAACACCACAGTCACTAAAACATGTTAAGTATTTCCATTGTTAAACAGCCAGTGTCCTAAAAATTAGAACACACTGAGGTGTTTTAAGTGACGGTGCTGTCAGAAACATAACAGCACATTCATTTTGCTTTAACACATCTTGAGAAAATGCAAATATTTAATCATTTAAAAAAGTAAAGTCATTTCGAGTCATATGTCTCAAGTCAAAGTCAAGTCTCAAGTCATGAAAACCAAGTCAAAGTCAAGTCGAGTCTTTTATTAATTTTAGTCAAGCAAGTCTCAAGTCCTCAAACTGGTGACTTAAGTCTGACTTAAGTCAAGTCATGTGACTCAAGTCCCCCACCTCTGCTACCATCCCTCTGCCACTGATCCCATCCCACCTCCACCATCCCTCTGCCACTGATCCTATCTCTCCATTCCATCCCCCACCATCCCCCTGCCACTGATTCCCAGCCCTCCATCCCATCCTCCTCCCCATCGCTCTACCACTAATCACATCCCACCATCCCTCTGCCCCTGATCCAATCTCTCCATCCCATCCCCCCACCATCCCTCTGCCACTGATCCCATCCCACCACCACCATCACATGCTCCCCACCATCCCTCTGCCACTGATCCCATTACCCCCACCATCCCTTTGCCACTAATCCTATCCCTCCATCCCATTCCCCTCACCATCCCTCTGCCATTGATCCCATCCCCCTCACCATCCCTCTGCCACTGATCCCATCCCTCCAACCCATCCCCCCACCATCCCTCTGCCACTGACCCCATCCCTCTACCACCATCCCATCCCCCACCCCACCATCCCTCTGCCACTGATCCCATACCTCCATCCCACCACCATCCCTCTGCCCCTGATTCCCATTTCTCCATCCCATCCCCCCCCACCATCCCTCTGCCACTGATCCTATCCCTCCATCCCATCCACCCACCATCCCTCTGCCGCTGATCCCATTCCCCCACCATCCCTCTGCCACTGATTCCATCCCATCCCCCTCATCATCCATCTGCCACTGATCCCATACCCCCATCCCATCCCCCCCCCACCATCCCTCTGCCACTGACCCCATCCCATCCCTCACCCCACCATCCCTCTGCCACTGATCCCATCCCTCCATCCCACCACTATCCCTCTGCCACTGATTCCCATTTCTCCATCCCATCCCCCCCCCCCATAATAGTAAGGTCAGTGGCAGAACTACCAGGGTCCTAAAGGTCGCAGTTGTGACTGGGCCCTGGCGTTCCACCACCATGTGGGGGCCTCAAGACAGCAGGAGGGGACCCGCTGCAAAACATGACAAAGGGCCCTGGGATGGGGTTGGGGGGGACCCTTCATGGTTTCTTGCACTGGGTCCTTAAGGTTGTAGTCACGCCTCTGCCCCCTACTGACCTGTTGCCCCTCATAACCTCTGCTACGTTACAGATATGGGACAAATACCTTACCAGAGCCCCACCTTCCTCACGACCTAGCCCCACTTTTTGGAAATGCATCTTCCACCTGACTTTTACCAACTCCAAATTCTTTGCATGGCAAAAGTCTGACGCTCCTCTTCTGTGCCATACGCTCTGTGACAGGAACCTAATTCCTCTTTGCCAAATAGTCTCCTCTTGCCATGGTCCTTTGAGAGGGTGACTTGAGCATACTTAACTGACTTTCTGGGTAGGATGCCGAGCATGGATGCTTTGACCAGACCACATACAGACTTTGAGTCATTGCTCTCCCAGTCCAGCAGACCAGGATACTCGCTATCTCAGATTTATCAAATTCTGTTAAATGACTCTTATCCAGCTCCACCACCATTCCTATCAAAATGGGAGTGGCAGTTGAATGTGTCATTTGATGAGATGGATTGGGCCAAAACACTGGCACTTTCCTTTAAACTATCTATATCATCTCATGCCCGACGTAATTACCGCATTGTGTCTAGGTGGTATTGTTGCCCTACTATCCTGCATAAAATTAATCCTACCATCCCATATACGTGGTGGAGAGGTTTACAGGCCCCTGGCACCATGTGGCATATCTGGAGCGCATGCCTGCGCATTATCCCTTTCTGGGATAAAATACGACAACTATATGACAAGCTTGTTGGGGACAAATTTCCAAATGAACCTCACATAACCAAATTTTCTATGTAGCCAGGCTCCTATAAACAAATCAAGAAATGCTTAATTCCACATTTTCTTACGGCTGCCCACTCTAATATCTCTAGGTTCTGGTGCCAACTGTCTGTTCCCGCTTTGGTTCATTGGGTTGTGAAATGGACAGGATGGAACACCTAGAAGGTATGATAGCCTGGGATCCCCCCCCCCACACACACACACACACACAAACACACACACTTTTTTTCTTTCTCTCTCTTTCTCTCCTACTTGCTTTCAGCATCTCTGCATTTTCCACCTGGCTTCTCTCATACATGACGCTCTGGAATGTTCGGTTACATTACATTACATTGTGATCTCTAACAATATAATGCTAGATGGCTATAGAGATAAATTTATGTACATATGCTCTGTTAACCTTGGCACGTCTTAGTGACCTTTACTTTTATCATAACCCTGTGATGTCTGGCCTTATATTACTGTTGCCTTTATGCATACATATACATTTGCTGGAAGTAGACATGTACTCTCATGTTTATGCTCTGTACTGTTTCAAAATGACTAAAACAGATTCAGCATAATATAAAAATATAATATATTATGAGCTATTTAAAAATATAAAAAACATATGATGTCCCAGGATATCTATTCCATCTATTCTTATTGTTGATGGAACAGAAAATCAAACACCCCAAGGCGTTGATAAGTAATCCAGCTACTTCTGTTCTTTAGATTTCACATATTTGATGTCTTCATAAATTCTCCCCTGTAGAAGTAAATATATAACAATCAACATGAATTACTATAAAATACAAAGCCCTGAGTCAAATTAATTATGCATAAAGCTTAATCAGCATCCTATTATTTGTACCCTGCAATTTTTACCAATATTAATTATTTTATTGCAGAAAAGCTAGCATTATACACTGTATAGTTAAAATGTATCTTTTTGTATAATTCTTAGAATGAATTCTTAAATGCTGACCTGTATAGATCCATTTTCCTGGCAAGATTAGGACAGTATCGTTGCTAAGGCTACAGATACATGAGCATTGTAATCATTTCTAGAAAATTTATAACGAAAATGTTCTTTTAGTTTTTGATAGAGGAGGAAAGGTTAAATTTACCTTAATTTCCTGTTTAGGGGGAGAAACAGAAAGGGAGAGATAATTTCCCAAAACTGAAAGGATCGACCAATTATCGGCAACACTGATATATCAAGGGCCGATATGCCCTTTCTCCGATATATCGGAAGCTAACTATAAAAATGTCTAATCCTAATTTGGATCCCTGGACCAGAATCTTCTGCCCAGCAAGTAATTACTATTACTTTACTCACTAGTCAACCATTGGTTCCCTTTGTTTGTATACTCAGTCAACTACTTATCTCACCCTCACAGCATATTGTTCCTGTAGCTCCTGGAGAAACTCTGGGAAGGCTCAACCTTAGGAAGTGGACATATATCTAAAATGTATGTACTACTCACATATTGTGCGCTCTTGCCTTACAATTACGGTTCTCTTTAAATTGCCATTACTTGATACCATATATCTCTTTGATTATTTTAGAATCGGTGACAGATCCTTGATAAAGGCCGTAGTTGGCCAAAACATGTCGGATTAACCGATTGGTTACCTCCTCTGCGTCTATTCCGGTCTTCTGACATGAGAATCAGCAGAGCAGGATCACCAAAATCAACTCAAGTCACATTTTTGTCACTTGTTATCACATCTGAACTTTTCCTCTCTCACTGGCACAATGGGCCTTTACCCATTTTCACTATGAATGTTTGTATTTATATTCATACTTTGTAAATAAATTTTACCTACTATACTACCTTCGATATCCCCTTTACTCCTGCCCTTAAAATCCCACCTTGACTTGAGGCACCACAAATACCACAAACATTTTTTGGGATGGTGGCAGACACGACTATTGAACCTCCAGTAGATCCAAACCCTATTCTTTAAACTATAAAAATGGAAAATTCCTTCAAATAGCGTGCCTGGGGGGGTCCCCTGAATGTGCCTGTAAAGTAGTGCATCAAAATATATGAAATAGGAAATATGAAAAGAGATATGAAACAGTATCTCACCAGCAAGCGTGCCAGATACGGGGTCAAGCTGTATAAGCTGTGTGACAGGGCCACAGGCTATACAGTTAGTTTCCGGGTTTACGAGCGAGTCCAAATGCCCAGACTACATAGGGAGCAGCGGCAAGATAGTTTGGGACTTGGTGTCACCCTTATTCGGAAAGGGGTACCATTTGTAGGTGGACAATTTTTATACAAGCGTGCCACTATTTAGTCACCTGCTCGAATTTCAAATTGGCGCATGTGGCACTGTGCGACCTAATCGCTGGGGCTTCCCCCAATGGCTTGTAAATTCCCGTCTTAGTCGGGGGGAGAAAGCCTGCTTGAAAACTGACAAATTGCTTGCAGTGAAGTGGAGGGATACACGGAATGTTTTCGTTCTGTCCTCCCTTCACGATGACACAACAGTCCAAATTACTACAGCAACTGATGTTTTGGAGAAACCCCTCTGTGTCCGCGAATATAACCTTAATATGGGAGGGGTGGACCTTAACGACCAGTTTTTGGCGCCGTACTTAGTTGCCCATAAAGCCAGACGCTGGTACAAAAAAGTGTCTGTTTATTTACTCCAATTGCTATGCTGGACGCCTTTTGCTATACAAGCGTCAGGACGAGCTGGATCCTTCCTAGAATTCCAGGAAGAGATCATCGGGGGCTACCTGTATCCAGGAGGTGCTCCTGCCCAAGTTCCCCTACCAGATTAAGGGAGCCGGCTGCATGAAAGGCATTTTTCACATGTCCTCTTGAGTACCCCTACCCAAAGACATCCCCAAAAAAGATGTTGTGCCTGTAGCAGGCGCAGATTTAGGCATAACACCCGCTATTATTGTCCCTTCTGTCCTGACCAACTGTCATGGTCTTACCTTCTTGCTGTTCTCCTTCGTTTGACATGTGCTGGCGGCCATCTTGGTTTCTGGGTTTCTTGTAGCCTTCCACCCTGCGGCTCCTCCTTCCCACTGGGAGGAGCTGGATGCCTAGCTCATATATATAGGATGTCTGTGGCTTCAGTTCCTTGCTTGGTCCTCCTGTGTTCACATGCTTCTAAGACTGCTGCTGCTGCTGGTTCCTGATCCTGGCTTCGTCTGACTACCCTGCTGGTTCCTGATCCTGGCTTCGTCTGACTACCCTGCTGGTTCCTGATCCTGGCTTCGTCTGACTACCCTGCTGGTTCCTGACCTCTGGCTTCGCAAGGACTCTGCTTCGGTTTCGCCATTCGTTTGGACTTTTGCTTTACAGCTTGATTTTCAATAAAGCCTTCTTATTTTCACTTATCTGTTGTTGTACGTCTGGTTCATGGTTCCGTGACACCAACCTAGGGTACAGCATGACACAGTTTAGGGTACACTAACACAGGGTCTAGAAAGATGTTCGATGGCTATCGACATTTTGAGAGACCCTAACCTGGAAAGTTGCAGTAAAAAAAAAAAAGTGTAAAAAAAAACACAAAAAAAATATATAAAAAGTTAAAAAAAAATACAAAAAAATATAAAATAAAAAATCCAAAAATAGTTGTCGTTTGAGTTATTTTTCTGTTCTTCTACTCTTCCTACTGTACTTTTACTGTACTTTGTTTTTCATTCTATTGTTAACCAGTTTGCCTTGCAGGTACACTCATCGGCTGCCACACTGATTTTATATACTGTATTCTGACACAAACAGCGTTTGCGCTCACCATATATGGATACCTCTGATGGCTGTGCTGTGGTAGGTGATTTCACCACTGCAGTTAAAAAACCATTAGTTATACATGGGATTTTGTCATGTATACCCATCATTAAGAAGTGGGTTTGGATGTTTGGGCGGTTAATGGTGGGTATACTACACAATTTTCCTGCAGAGATTTCTGTTTGGTTCTCTTTTTTCGTTCAGCCCACAGGCTGCATGAAAAAAAAAAAAACCTACACTATATGCCAAACAAGGACCAGCAATGTACTGGTACATTGCTGGACTTTGAGTTGTTATACCACGATGATGCCTGCAGATTTAGGCATTATCTTGGTATTGTTTTTTACAGCCAGCAGTCGGCTTACATGTAAAAGCAATCTTAGCAGATAATTGGCCGCTAGACTGCTTGTACAAGCAGTGGGAGGGGACTATGTAAACCACAGTTGCAGCATGTATGTGAGGTATGTGAGGTATCGCCGCGAACGCCAGGTCAAGGGCAGTAATTCTTGCAGTAGACCTCCTCTGTAAGTCTAAAGTGATAACCTGTAAAGACTTTTAAAGGCTTTTAAAAATGTACATAGTTTGTTGCCGCTGCACATGCGTGCGCAACTATTAAAGCATGTTTGGTATCTAATTACTCGACATAAGATCATCTTTTAAATTTTACCAAACAATTTGGAATTTTTTAGTGCATTTGTGCATTAAATTAAAAAAAAAATAAACATTTTCGCAGAAATTGCATTTGGATACTATGGGCCTAATTCAGTATAAGTTTGGAGTAGAGCTGCTCACTTCTCCAGAAATAACTCCAGCCTAAACTCATTGCATCCTAATTAGGTAAGTGGCTGGAGTTAAACCATCAACTAGATGCTTTAATGAATTCGGAGTTGGAGTTAACTTAGACTGAATTCGGGTTTGGAGTTAACTTAGGCTGAATTTGAGTTTGGAGTTAACCAAATTCCCTTTGTGTTTTTCATAAAAGGAAATTTGTCTATTCTGAATCACTATTACACAGCAATGTCATCTATTATGGTTTATTTTAATTTTAAGGTATAGTTATGTATCTTATGTGTTTTAACCTTTAGATTTTCTAATAGCAGACTACACAGCTGTCTAATTAGCAGTCTTCATTCTTTATTCATCTGAAACTTTCAGGCATATCTGATTGTATTCAGCACTTTGGTGTAGTGGGCTAAGCTCACAGCTAAAGATTGCTAGGTCATGAGTTCAAGGCCAGACCATGATAACACCCTGTGTGCCATAATTTTTTTTGGCCACATAGTAATACATTGGCTACATCACCTAAAATTGCATGTCAATGGCCATGTATATTCAAGAAACAAACATGCATATGTGCAGAGTGCAATTATGCATTTGCCAAGTTTCAGTATTTATTTATAGCTGTCTAAAATTTAGGAAGGTGATGGCACACTTGGGATTTGAACTCATGCTCTCAGTGTTTATAGCCAGGAACACTAACCACTGAACCATTGAGCTGAGCATGATTACCCCCCTGGAATATTTATTCCCATGTTTCAATAGTTAACCACTTCCTTACAGGGCAGTTACACCCCTTCCTGCCCAGGCCAATTTTCAGCTTTTTATACTGTTGCATTTTGAATGACAATTCCGCGGTCATGCAACCTTGTACCTAACACAAATGTATCACAGTATTTTCATTAAAAAAATAGTGCTTTCTTTTGGTGGTATTTGATCACTGCAAGGTTTTTTTTCTATTGGCAAAAAGAACACCTAAATGTTTGACCCCTAAAATAATGTGTTTTTGTTTATGTAATAAAATTTGGTAAATCAATATGTTTTTTGTTGCACTGACGAGCATTGAAGAGGCTGCGCTGGCAGGCACTGATGAGACACTAATAATATGCAGCACTGATAGACAGATAGGTGGCACTGATATGCAGCATTGATGGGCATTGATAGGTGGCACTGATGGGCAATGATTGGCACTGGTGGGCAGCACTGAAAGATGGTAATGATGGGCAGCACTGATGAGGAGGGCACTAACAGGTTCCCTGAGCACTGATTGGCATCAATGGTGGCATGGGTGGGCATCCCTGGTGGCTCTAGTGGCATCCCCCAAGGGTCTGCACTGGTAATCAATGCTCTGATTACAAGCACAGACCCCCCCCCCACACACACACACTTAATTTGCATATGAATGCCATTTCTTCACAGCTGAAAGTGGCCCTCAACATGATTAGCCAGTTGATTGTGACCACTTGCTGGAATGTGTGCAAGCCAATGTGGTGTCATTTCTGGTCCAGGGCGAACGCCAATGTGCCATTTGCAATTTATTGTGAAGAGATTTTGCTTTATTTTAAAAATGGCGCACACAGACAACTAAAATGTATTGGAAATGTTTTACCCAGGCCAGTGATGGTAACCCTTAACCCCCCCCCCCCAAGATGTTTTTGCCCTACATTTCCCAAAATGCTCATGTACTCTGCAGTGTAGGTGAGCATCATGGGAAATGTTACAAAACACCTGTGTTGCCAAGGTTCATCATCACTGACCTAAGCCAACTAAAAAGGCGAGTGAGCGCTGTAGCAATCTTTTATTTAGTAATCATTTTTAGTGATTTTTTTATTAAATGTTTTGGTTACATTCATCCACAGAGGCTGAAGGGAAATTTGGTATTATTCCTTAATTTATATATTTTTAGCTAAATATATACATAAACACTTTAATTTTTTCTTAAAATTTACCCCACACACACACACACCCCCCCACACACACACACACCCCCCCACACACACACACACCCCCCCACACACACACACACACACCCCCCCACACACACACACCCCCCCACACACACACACACCCCCCCACACACACACACACCCCCCCACACACACACACACCCCCCCACACACACACACCCCCCCCCACACACACCCCCCCACACACACACACCCCCACACACACACACACCCCCCCACACACACACACCCCCCCACACACACACACCCCCCCACACACACACACCCCCCCACACACACACACCCCCCCACACACACACACCCCCCCACACACACACACCCCCCCACACACACACACCCCCCCACACACACACACCCCCCCACACACACACACCCCCCCACACACACCCCCACACACACCCCACACACACACCCCACACACACCCCACACACACACACACCCCACACACCACACACCCCACACACCCCACACACACACACACACACACACACACACACACACCCATACACACTTTGCTGGAGTAAAGGGAGAAACCCTACCCATGTTCATACTGCACTGCCATTGCACACACACACAAAAAATACAAGAAATTGATTACATTCAATAGACACAAAAGGTATCTGAATTACATCTAGACAAATAAGAAAAGAAAACAAAAAACCAGGAGCTGTGTACAAATGAATAAGCTTTATTGAACATGTATAAAACATCAGTAATCACTCAAGCAAGCATGTGAAATGTGAAATGTGAAATGCCCCCCAAATCAAGTAATTTTTATTCAAATTACAGTGCAAAAAGATACAACATATGATGGATAGATAGAGCTTACAATATCCAAAAGTCAAGCAAAATAAGTTGTAGACACCTTAGTATTAAGCATTAAACATACCCAACATACTTTTATGTTAATTGTTTGCATGAGCCTGTCTTTCCATTTAAATACCATCAAATCAGTAGAACATACAGCTACACAGAGGCATGAAAATAAAAAAAAAAACATGTATAGAGTACATAAAGACACACTTTGCAAAAACAATACCAAACTGTTAGAGCATGAAAAGTATTCATCCAAAAGAATACACTTACTGCAATATGGATCATTAGGCATGCCAGCAAACCCCCCACCCCCAAAAGCAAATTCGGACATAAAGACCTGTGGCCCTTCCACAGGCCAAATGATATGATCTCATACATCCCTTTATATAACCTTGGTTAAACTACACCCACCCAGTATAGGAAACGCCCAGCAAAGTAATTAATTGGGTCTGTTGGTTCCTAAACCAAAATCACCAGTTCACTAATGAATGAGTGTTTGGCTGGTCATCCATGATCCAAGTTTCTTACAAGTCAACACACATAAGAAATGCTTTCAATAATCTCAGCATGAGCACAAAGTGGCTTTTCCATTTAGACTAATGCCTCGTACACACGTACCGATCGTCGGCCGACCGATCGGCCGTCTTTTGTCCAGGGCTGTCCTGTCTGTTGAAAACTGCAAAAGACTGCACACGAATTTTGTCGGCCAACAACAGACGACTGCAGAAGTGATGTCATGTGATGGTTAACTTTCCGTGTGTTTTTTCTTTTCTGAGCATGCCCAGTCTTGCAAATCTGCTGATTGTCGGCCGAATTCTGTACTGACTGGCGAACAATCGGCCGTTCTGGTGTCGGCATACAAACATTTTAATGCTTGCACGACAGATTCTGTTCGGCCGAAAATGCGCTGTCGGCTGTCGGAAGCATCATACTAACAAGCCTACAATCGGCCGATCGGTCGCCGGCCTAATGTTTACGGCCGACAATCGGTATGTGTGTACGAGGCTTAAGGCTGGCCATACATGTTCCAATTTTCTTACAATTTTCTGTCCAATTTTCTTGAAATTGACCTTCAAGTATGTAGTACAAAGGCCTGCCTAATTGGATACAAGTGAATGTGTTTTTTAGCTTTGACCTCACATTATGTGGTTTGTGGTAGATCTACCAGAAAATTGTACAACAAAAGTTGAACATGTATGGCCAGCTTAATGGGCCATACACACTATAATGCCTCGTACACACGTACCGATCTTTGGCCGTAAATATTCGGCCGACGACCGAACGGCCGATTGTAGGCGTGTTAGTATGATGCTTCCGACAGCCGACAGCGCATTTTCAGCCGAACAGAATCTGTCGTGCAGGCATTAAAATTTTTTTTGGCCAACACCAGAACGGCCGATTGTTCGCCAGTCAGTACAGAATTCGGCCGACAATCGGCTGATTTGCAAGACTGGGCATGCTCAGAAAAGAAAAAACACAGGGAAAGTTAACCATCACATGACATCACTTCTGCAGTCGTCTGTTGTTGGCCGACAAAATTAGTGTGCAGTCTTTTGCAGTTTTCAACAGACAGGACAGCCCTGGACAAAAGACAGCCGATCGTTCGGCCGACGATCAGTACGTGTGTACGGGGCTTAAGATTTTCTGAAGACTTTTTCCTTTAGATTTACCAAAACCATATAATATGAGGTCAAACCTAAACACTTTCAATTTGTATGCAATCTTGCAGGCCCTTGCACTACATAGAAAAGGTAAATCTGAAGGAAAAAGTCTTCGGAAAATCTTATAGTGTGTATGGCCATACATGTTCAATTTTTGTTGTACAATTTTCTGATAGATTAACCACAAACCACATAATGTGATGTCAAAGCTAAACAACACTTTCACTTGTATCCAATTAGGCAGGCCTTTGTACTACATACTTGAAGGTAAATTTCAAGAAAATTGGACAGAAAATTGTAAGAAAATTGGATCATGTATGGCCATACACACTATAAGGTTTTCTGAAGACTTTTTCCTTCAGATTTACCTTTTCTATGTAGTGCAAGGGCCTGCCAGATTGCATACAAATTGAAAGTGTTTAGGTTTGACCTCATATTATATGGTTTTGGTAAATCTAAAGGAAAAAATCTTCAGAAAATCTTATAGTGTGTATGGCCCATTAGTCTTAATAAAAAAAGCCACTTTGTGCTCATTCTGAGATTATTCAAAGCATTTCCTATGTGTGTTGACTTGATGTAGTAATTTTTTATATATATATATATATATATATATCTTTTTTTTTTTTTGGGTTGTTGAATTCTGAGTTCTGGGGTTGCACTGCATATGTTCAATCAATTTGCAAATTCTCAGATTTGCAAGCTGAAACACTGCTATTTTTCAGAGTGTAATGTGGCTCTATATAGGAAGCAACACATATGGCTCCCCACTCAACAAATATATTAATTTCACACATATACAATGTTTTATTTTTGGGGTGTTGCTTGTCATATATAACAACAGACAGTTGTAGGTAGTTCAGGGATTTGAACACCCAAATACATTGTTGCAAGGCAGCTGTGCTAACCACTTGGATATTTTGGTCAGTTTATTTAATCAAGCTCAAGCTCAATACATATTTGCAACATTTTTGCAAAACACAATTTACACAAACATAATCACTTTGTTACATTTATTTCATAATATATGCCACTGATAGTTTCTTAGCCTATCAATTTAAGTTTAAAATACAAATTTTTCACAGAAATAAATGTTTTAAACACCTATATATAATTTCCAGCATGCAGGATTATTTTTAAAAATTTGTTGATTTTATACAGTTTCACTAAACTAGGTTAATTATTTGGGAATTGTGGTCTCTGAGGTTTTTTTTTTTTTTAGTTTCTTGTTATCTTTATACCAAGCATACATGCACTGGCACCTTAAGAGCCCATTCACATTGAGGCGACACGACTTCGGGGGGTGACCTGTGAAGTCGCGTGCACCGCTGTGCACTGCGACTTGCAGAGACTTCACATACTGGAAGTCTATGCAAGTCGCTCCGAGGTCGCCCCAAAGTGGTACAGGACCCTTTTTCTAAGTCGGAGTGACTTGTGTCGCTCCTATTAGAACGGGTCCTGTACTACTCAATGGACCCCGACATACCGCGACTTGTCAGGCTGACAAGTTGCCTGACAAGTCGCGCTAATGTGAATGGGCTCTAAAAATTAATATAGTTTGATTCAATTAGTCCATCAAAAAATTTTAATAAATAAAAATTATTTGAGCTTGAATTGGGTCTAAATAGAATATATATATATATATAATTTTTTTTTTTTTTAAAGTACAAATCACACATGCTTTGAAAAAAATGTCATTAGCTTTAGGTAGTTAAGTGGTTAGCACCGCTGCCTTGCAACAGTGTATTTGGGTGTTCGCATCCCTGAACTACCTACAACTGTATGTTGTTATATATGACAAGCAACACTAATACGGCTTCTCCCCAAAAATGAAACATTGTATATGTGTGAAATTAATATATTTTTGGGGTTGGTTAGATATAGGAAGTAACAATAATATATAGTTTTTTGCATATATATATATATATATATATATATATATATATACACACATATGCAAAAAAACATATATTATTGTTACATTCTATATCTAACCAATCCAAAAATATATTAATTTCACACATATACAATGTTTAATTTTCGGGGAGGAGCCGTGTTAGTGTTCCTTTTCATATATATATATATATATATATATATATACACATAGGCAAATCAATAAATAAAACATATATATATATATACATATAATTATTTTTGGGTATCTATCTATCTATCTATCTATCTATCTATCTATCTATCTATCTATCTATCTATCTATCTATCTATCTATCTATCTATATATATATATATCTATATATATATATATATATGTGTGTGTGTTTATATATATATATATATATATATATACACACACACACATATATATATATATATATATTTATGTATAGATATATATTTTTTTGTGATTCATATATATATATATATATATATATATATATATATATATATATATATATAGACATACATAGATATGTGCAAAAAAAAATTTAAAAAAAAAAAAAAAAAAAAAAATTTTATTAGCGCCGGAATAGCGCCGTTTTACCGCGAATTTGCGGCGGTATTTGCCGCAAATTCAATAAAACTCCCACTAACGTTTTCAAAAACGTTATTTTCAGCCTAGTTTTTGGTTTGGAGCATGCTCACATGGGCTATCTGCCAGAAATTGACTCTGGAGCTATTTTTGCATTTTACACTTTTATTAATATCTTTTTTTCTACTTAACATTTTCACACAGTTTAAAAGCAGTTTAGCTCAAAATCATATAACACATATTTCCCACACATTTTTTATTTTTTTCCTGCCATATTTTGTGATTTTGAAAAAATTAGTCCACCTTTTAGCTGGACTGTTTTTAAGTCCAGTCCTGACATTAGTTGATCTTAATGAATCTCACAGTTGGCGTTATTTTCCGCCCGCCGTTCTTTGAATACCAATTTCAGACTTAAAAATTCTCCGGTTCACAAAATCCCGCCGAAAAGCCATTTCTCCGTACTATGAATCAGGCCCTGTGTGACAAAAATATTTGAAACATCCACCATTTTGTTCTGTAGGGCCTCTGCTTTAAAAAAAAAGTAATTTTCTAGTAAAAAAATAAATGTTTTCATGTAAACAAAAAGTCACAGAAAAGGCTTGGTTTTCAAGTGGTTAGAAGAGTGGGTGATGTGTGGCTAAGATTGAGCATAAAATGCCAGGACAGTTCAAACACCCTCCAAATGACCCCTTTTTGGAAAGTAGACACCCAAAGCTATTTTCTGCGAGGCATATTGAGTCCATGGAGTATTTTTTATTTTGCCCTAAGTTTCGGTAAGGTGACAATTTGTTTTTTTTTTGTTTTTGTTTTTTTTTTACACAAAGTTGTCACTAAATGATATATTGCTCACGCATGCCATGGGTATATGTGAAATAACACCCCAAAATACATTCTGCTGCTTCTCCTGAGTACAGGGATACCACATGTGTGAGACTTTCTGGGAGCCTAGCTGTGTACGGGATCCCGAAAACCAATCACTACTTTCAGGTTTTCTAATGGCATAAATTGTGCATTTTACCTCCGCACTACCTGTCACAGTTTCAGAGGCCCTGAAATTGCAAGATAGCACAAAACCCCCCCAAATGACCCCATTTTGCAAAGTAGACACTCCAAGCTATTTGCTGAGAGGCATGGTGAGTATTTTGCAGCTCTCATTTATTTTGGAAAATGAAGAAAAAAAAGGAAAAAGCATTTTTTTTTTAAATTTCCAAAACTTTGTGACAAAAAGTGAGATCTGCAAAACACTCAACATGCCTCTCTGCAAATAGCTTAGGGTGTCTGTTTTCCGAAAAGGGGTCATTTGGGGGGGGGGGGGGTTGTGCTGTCTTGGCATTTCAGCTGTGATAGGTAGTGGGGAGTGAAATCAACAATTTACACCCTTGGAAAGCCTGAAGGTGGGGATTGGTTTTCGGGGTCCTGTACATTCTGCTGCTTCTCCTGAGTACAGGGATACCCCATCTGTGAGACTTTTTGGCAGTCTAGCCACATACAGGACCCCGAAAAACCAATCACCACCTTCAGGCTTTCTAAGGGCGTAAATTGTTGATTTCACTCCTTACTACCTATCACACCACATTGGCTTTTTTCCAATCAGCTGGCACCATACCCATCAGTAAACTATCCTTAAAAATCATGAATAATGGTCTGGTAATCACATGGCTGAGCTCTGTAAGAACCCTCGGGTGTAAGCCATCTGGTCCCGGTGATTTATTTATGTTAAGTTTCTCTAGTTCAGTTCTAAGTCTATCTTCTGTTAGCCATGGCGGTTCTTCCTGAGGTGTATTATTTAGTTTAGCATTACAAGCTGGGTTAGTGTATCCCCCCAATTCTTTTGTGAAGACTGAAGAGAAGAAATTATTTAACACTACCACCTTTTCCCTGTCCTCTGTGGCCAAATCTCCCTTGTCGTCTTTTATGGGGCCAATGTGTTCTGGGCTCGCTTTCTTACTATTTATATACTTAAAGAATTTCTTGGGGTTCTTTTTACTCTCTTCCGCTATATGTCTCTCGTGTTCTATTTTAGTCACCCTGATTTCGTCTTTACATTTCTTATTACACACTTTGTAATGCTTGAATGCTGCCATGCTGCAAATTCAGTGTCCTTATGTTACCCTTATGTTTCCTATTACTATGATTAATACTGAAGCTAATTGACCTATGGTCACTGTTTCCTAAGTTTCCCCGTATTTCTATATCCGTGAGCAGGTCTGTATTGTTGGTAATCGGTAGGTCAAGTACCACATTGTTTCTTGTCGGTGCATTCACCGTCTACCAATGAAATTGTCCTGCAAAACATTTAGGAACTGCCGAGCCTTGGCTGAATGCGCCGTTCCTTCTGCCCCAGGTTTTTATCTGGATAATTAAAGTCCCCCATTATAATGACATTTCCCATCCTTGCTGCCCATCCTATCTGTAAAAGGAGGTTTGCCACCCCCTCCTCCCTCAGGTTGGGGGGCCTATAGCATACGCCCAATATTACCTTCCCCACAGTGCCTTCCCTTTTAAGTTCTACCCATAGGGATTCTGCCTTGTCCATAGCTCCATTATTAATATCATCCCTCATATTTATCTGTACACTGTTCTTAATATACAGACATACCCCTCCCCCTTTTTTACCTTCTCTATCTCTGCGATAAAGGGAATACCCCTGAATGGTCGCCATCCAGTCATGAGAGCTGTCGAACCAAGTCTCAGTTATTCCCACAAAATCTAAGTCCTCCTCAAACATCAGCAGCTCCAGCTCTCCCATCTTGTTGGCCAGGCTTCTGGCATTGGTATATAAACCCCTTAATTTTGGCCATTTACATATATCCTCATTAGGGTTGAGCGGACACCTAGATGTCCGTGTTCGACGGGTTCGGCCGAACTTTAAAAAAAAGTCCGGGTCCGTGTCCCGGACTTTTACCGAACTTTTCCCGGACACCGAACCCCATTGAAGTCAATGGGGACCCGAACTTTAAGGCACTAAAATGGCTCTAAAACACCAAAGGAAAGGGCTAGAGTGCTGCAAATGGCAGCAAAACGTAATTAAGAGCATGGCAAGTGCTCTGCAAACAAATGTGGATAGGGAAATAACTTAAAACAACAAAAAAAAACAGAAAAATAAAACAATGTTCTTCTTCATCTCTGAAGGACGAGGCCCATATGGAGTAGGAGGGAGGTTGAGGTGGTGGTGGATGTGGCGGTGACATAGGCGTGCGCACAGGGTGTGCTGGGTGTGCCTGGGCACACCCTAATCACCTAGGGCACATAGCATTGCCAGTGAGGAGATGGGAAAGATCTCCCTGGGACCTGCTCTGCTCTATTTCTCCTTGCCTACAGGTACATGGCCCCGATACATTACTCTCCCTGCTGGCAAACACATGCATGTGTATTTCAACTTTGGGGTGCACACCTTAATGCAATAGGCTGCGCACACCTATGGGCGGTGTAGGTGGAAGCGGCGGTGGAGGAGGACCAGGGCCGGATTAACAGCATCATGGGCTTGGTGCTGAGGATTTTGAAGGGCCTTAGGGCCGTGCCTTGCCATGCACCCAGAGGAGGAAGGGTGCAGCCATGCATGCCTAATTCAACATGGGATGCTGTCTCTGAAGCCCATAAACACATCCATGCATCGCCAACTGTCCCTCCTTGTCCGGCCTTCACGCTGTGTGGGGAGGTTCTGAGGGTGCTGCCTGGGGAAGCGAGCATAGAAGCCAGACTTCTGTGTTTACAAGTGACAGAAGAGCGGTAACAGTGAATATGGCCAACCCGGGGCCTATATAAAAGGTAGGGGCCTGGAGCTGCAGCTCCAATAGCCCCTACATTAATCTGGCCCTGAGGAGGAGGACGAGGTAGCCAACACTGCTTCTTTTCACAAATTTTAAATGAGGGTACACCCCAAAAGAGTGAGAAAGAGCAAAAATGGAACAATGGGTGGGTAAGGTCGGTATCCATTGCTATTCTGCATAAGGTACGGAAAAGTCCCGTGGGATCCATGCCTGGTTCATTTTAATGAACGTGAGCTTGTCCACATTGTCTCTGGACAGGCGGCTGCGCTTGTCTGTTATAACGCCCCCAGCCGTGCTAAATACCCGTTCAGATAATACACTGGCTGCAGGGCACGCCAGCACCTCCAAGGCGTAAAGGGCAAGCTCAGGCCATGTGCCCAATTTGGAGACCCAGAAGTTGAAGGGGGCAGACCCGTCATTCACTACATGTAGGCGTGTGCACACATACTGCTCCACCATGTTGGTAAAATGCTGCCTCCTGCTAAGACGTTCCATCTGAGCTGCTGGTGCTGCTGTTTGTTGTGGCGTGCTGACAAAGCTTTTCCACATTTCGGCCATGCTAACCCTGCCTTCTGAGGTGCTGGCGGTGCCCTGGTTGCGTTGGCGACCTCCTCCTCCTCCTCCTCTGCCTTGTGCTTCCACTGTGGCCCCGCTGTCAGATGGGAATGCCAGCAGCATGGCGTCTACCAGCGTGCGCTTGTACTCGCGCATCTTGCGATCGCGCTCCAGTGAGTGAATTAAGGACGGTACGTTGTCCTTGTAACGGGGATCCAGCAGCGTGGCCACCCAGTAATCAGCACAAGTTAGAATGTGGGCAACTCGGCGGTCGTTGTGGAGACACTGCAGCATGTAATCGCTCATGTGTGCCAGGCTGCCCAGAGGCAACGAAAGGCTGTCCTCTGTGGGAGGTGTATGGTCCGTGTCCTCTGTATCCCCCCAGCCACGCACCAGTGATGGCCATGAGCTGGCCTGGGTGCCACCCTGCTGTGAACATGGTTCCATCTCCTCCTCCAGCTCCTCCTCCTCCTCATCCTCCTCATCCTCCAGAACTGTGCCCCTGCTGGACAATTGCGTCCCTGGCGTTTGCGTGTGCAGGAACCCACCCTCGGAGCCCCTTGCGAATGACTGCCCTGAAAGCCTTGGAAATGTTACCTCTTCATCCTCCTCCTCCTCCTCATCCTGTGCCACATCCTCTTCCATCATCGCCCGAATTGTTTTTTCAAGGAGGCATAGAAGTGGGATAGTTAAGCTGAGAACGGCGTCATTGCCACTGGCCATGTTGGTGGAGTACTCAAAACAGCGCAACAAGGCACACAGGTCTCGCATGGAGGCCCAGTTATTGGTGGTGAAGTGGTGCTGTTCCGCAGAGCGACTCACGCGTGCGTGCTGCAGCTGAAACTCCACTATGGCCTGCTGCTGCTCGCACAGTCTTTCCAGCATGTGCAAGGTGGAGTTCCACCTTGTGGGCACGTCACATATGAGGCGGTGAGCGGGAAGGCCGAAGTTACGCTGCAGCGCTGCCAGGCGAGCAGCAGCAGGGTGAGAACGCCGAAAGTGCGCACAAACGGCCCGCACTTTCTGCAGCAGCTCTGACATATCGGGGTAGTTTTTAAGGAACCTCTGCACCACCAAATTCAGCACATGCGCCAGGCAAGGGATGTGCGTCAAACCGGCTAGGCCCAGAGCTGCTATGAGATTTCGCCCGTTATCGCACACCACCAGGCCGGGCTTGAGGCTCGCTGGCAGCAACCACTCATTTGTCTGCTGTTCCATGCTCCTCCACAACTCCTGCGCGGTGTGTGGTTTGTCCCCCAAACAGGCAAGTTGTAAAACTGCCTGCTGTCGTTTACCCCTGGCCGTGCTGAAGTTGGTGGTGAAGGTGTTACGCTGTCCGGATGAGGAGGCGGTAGAGGATGAGGAAGCGGAGTAGGAGGAGTTAGGAACAGGAGGCAAACTGAAGCGCCCTGCAATCCTCGGTGGTGGAAGGACATGCGCCAAATTGCTATCCGCCTCAGGCCCATCCGCCACTGCATTTACCCAGTGTGCCGTTAGGGAGATATAACGCCCCTGACCGTGCTTACTGGTCCACGTATCCGTAGTTAGGTGGACCTTGGCACAGATGGCGTTGCGCAGTGCACACCTGATTTTTTCCCCCACTTGGTTGTGCAGGGAAGGGATGGCTTGCCTGGAAAAGTAGTGGCGGCTGGGCACGACGTACTGTGGGACAGCCACCGACATAAGGTTTTTAAAACTGTGCGTCTCCACCAGACGGAATGACAGCATTTCAAAGGCCAATAATTTTGAAATGCTGGCATTCAGGGCCAGGGATCGCGGGTGGGTAGGGGGGTACTTCCTCTTCCTCTCAAGTGTTTGGGAGATGGAAAGCTGAACGCTTCCACGGGACATTGTGGAGATGGTTGTTGGTGACCCAGGTGGTGGTGTTGCTGACAGATCGTCTGTTTGCGGGGTGGCAGGTGCCGGTATCACTACAGATGTGGCTGGAGCGGCCGAGACTGCAGCAGAAGAGGAAGCAGGATGAGCCAGAGACGTTTCTTGGTTTTGAAGGTGTGTACTCCACTGCAGCTCGTGCTTTGCACTTAGATGCCTGATCATGCAGGTTGTGCTCAGGTTGAGAAGGTTCATGCCTCGCTTCAAGCTCTGATTGCACAGGGTGCAAACCACTCGTGTCCTGTCATCAGCACATTTTCTAAAGAACTTCCACGCTAGAGAACTCCTTTGAGCTGACTTTGGTGCGCTCGTTCCCTTGCTGCGTTGGGCAGTAGCGGGCGTAGTGTCTAGGGCACGGCCGCTCCGCTTCTGCACCCTGCTCCCTCTTCTGCTGTGCTGGTGGCTCTGTGCGACCACCGCCTCTTCCTCCAAACTACTCAGTTCACCTGCATGACGTTCATTCCATGTGGGGTCGAGGACCTCATCGTCCTCCACATCATCTTCCACCCAGTCTTCACCCCTGCCCTCCTTGTCGGTCTCCACAATGCTGAACGCCGCAGCAGTTGGCACCTGCGTTTCGTCATCATCGGAGACGTGCTGCGATGATCCTTGCATGTACTCATCTTGAGAAATAAGTGGTTGGGCATCGCTGCACTCAATCTCTTCCACTTCTGGGGCAGGGCTAGGTGGATGGCCCTGGGAAACCCTGCTGACAGAGTCCTCAAAAAGAATAAGAGACTGCTGTATGGCTTGGGGCTCAGACTGCTGGCCTGATTTGCAAGGGGGTGAGGTGAAAGACGGTTGGACATTGGCTGCAGGTGCCAACTCTGACCTTTCTGCAGTAGACTGGGTGGGAGACAATGTGAAGGAACTGGAGGCACTGTCAGCAGCAAACCAATCTACTATCGCCTCAACTTGTTCTGGCCTCATCACTTCTAGGGGCGTTTGATGCCCTACCAAATACTGATGCAGGTTCTGTCGCCTACTCACACTTGAGGAAGGTGTTTCACTTGTGCGTGTAGCTGGCACAGATCGACCATGTCCTCTCCTTGCAACAGGAGCTCTACCAGCAGCACCACGACCCAGGCCACGGCCCTTATTTGACGGTCTCCTCATATTTCTGTAATTTAAGATCTTGCCCTAGAAAGGTTTTTATTGAATAGCGGAATAGAAAATATGATCCAAAAAAAGTGTATGTATATCACACGTACACAACCACACTAGGCCCCAATTACTATTGTTTGTACCCCTAAAAGGCTAGATGAGGAGTAGGGGGAGTATGGAACAGGCAGCACCCTCAAACCTTCAGAAGTATGAGATGAACCCCAACAACTTGGAAAGGTGGATCTCTCTCACACGTACCGACACAGACTATCCCGCAATTCAATTGATCCTCAAAGGTTTTTATTGAATAGCGGAATAGGAAATATGATCAAAAAAAGTGTATGTATCTCGCACGTACACAACCACACTAGGCCCCAATTACTATTGTTTGTACCCCTAAAAGGCTAGATGAGGAGTAGGGGGGGTATGGAACAGGCAGCACCCTCAAACCTTCAGAAGTATGAGATGAACCCCAACAACTTGGAAAGGTGGATCTCTCTCACACGTACCGACACAGACTATCCCGCAATTCAATTGATCCTCAAAGGTTTTTATTGAATAGCGGAATAGGAAATATGATCAAAAAAAGTGTATGTATCTCGCACGTACACAACCACACTAGGCCCCAATTACTATTGTTTGTACCCCTAAAAGGCTAGATGAGGAGTAGGGGGGGTATGGAACAGGCAGCACCCTCAAACCTTCAGAAGTATGAGATGAACCCCAACAACTTGGAAAGGTGGATCTCTCTCACACGTACCGACACAGACTATCCCGCAATTCAATTGATCCTCAAAGGTTTTTATTGAATAGCGGAATAGGAAATATGATCAAAAAAAGTGTATGTATCTCGCACGTACACAACCACACTAGGCCCCAATTACTATTGTTTGTACCCCTAAAAGGCTAGATGAGGAGTAGGGGGGGTATGGAACAGGCAGCACCCTCAAACCTTCAGAAGTATGAGATGAACCCCAACAACTTGGAAAGGTGGATCTCTCTCACACGTACCGACACAGACTATCCCGCAATTCAATTGATCCTCAAAGGTTTTTATTGAATAGCGGAATAGGAAATATGATCAAAAAAAGTGTATGTATCTCGCACGTACACAACCACACTAGGCCCCAATTACTATTGTTTGTACCCCTAAAAGGCTAGATGAGGAGTAGGGGGGGTATGGAACAGGCAGCACCCTCAAACCTTCAGAAGTATGAGATGAACCCCAACAACTTGGAAAGGTGGATCTCTCTCACACGTACCGACACAGACTATCCCGCAATTCAATTGATCCTCAAAGGTTTTTATTGAATAGCGGAATAGGAAATATGATCAAAAAAAGTGTATGTATCTCGCACGTACACAACCACACTAGGCCCCAATTACTATTGTTTGTACCCCTAAAAGGCTAGATGAGGAGTAGGGGGGGTATGGAACAGGCAGCACCCTCAAACCTTCAGAAGTATGAGATGAACCCCAACAACTTGGAAAGGTGGATCTCTCTCACACGTACCGACACAGACTATCCCGCAATTCAATTGATCCTCAAAGGTTTTTATTGAATAGCGGAATAGGAAATATGATCAAAAAAAGTGTATGTATCTCGCACGTACACAACCACACTAGGCCCCAATTACTATTGTTTGTACCCCTAAAAGGCTAGATGAGGAGTAGGGGGGGTATGGAACAGGCAGCACCCTCAAACCTTCAGAAGTATGAGATGAACCCCAACAACTTGGAAAGGTGGATCTCTCTCACACGTACCGACACAGACTATCCCGCAATTCAATTGATCCTCAAAGGTTTTTATTGAATAGCGGAATAGGAAATATGATCAAAAAAAGTGTATGTATCTCGCACGTACACAACCACACTAGGCCCCAATTACTATTGTTTGTACCCCTAAAAGGCTAGATGAGGAGTAGGGGGGGTATGGAACAGGCAGCACCCTCAAACCTTCAGAAGTATGAGATGAACCCCAACAACTTGGAAAGGTGGATCTCTCTCACACGTACCGACACAGACTATCCCGCAATTCAATTGATCCTCAAAGGTTTTTATTGAATAGCGGAATAGGAAATATGATCAAAAAAAGTGTATGTATCTCGCACGTACACAACCACACTAGGCCCCAATTACTATTGTTTGTACCCCTAAAAGGCTAGATGAGGAGTAGGGGGGGTATGGAACAGGCAGCACCCTCAAACCTTCAGAAGTATGAGATGAACCCCAACAACTTGGAAAGGTGGATCTCTCTCACACGTACCGACACAGACTATCCCGCAATTCAATTGATCCTCAAAGGTTTTTATTGAATAGCGGAATAGGAAATATGATCAAAAAAAGTGTATGTATCTCGCACGTACACAACCACACTAGGCCCCAATTACTATTGTTTGTACCCCTAAAAGGCTAGATGAGGAGTAGGGGGGGTATGGAACAGGCAGCACCCTCAAACCTTCAGAAGTATGAGATGAACCCCAACAACTTGGAAAGGTGGATCTCTCTCACACGTACCGACACAGACTATCCCGCAATTCAATTGATCCTCAAAGGTTTTTATTGAATAGCGGAATAGGAAATATGATCAAAAAAAGTGTATGTATCTCGCACGTACACAACCACACTAGGCCCCAATTACTATTGTTTGTACCCCTAAAAGGCTAGATGAGGAGTAGGGGGGGTATGGAACAGGCAGCACCCTCAAACCTTCAGAAGTATGAGATGAACCCCAACAACTTGGAAAGGTGGATCTCTCTCACACGTACCGACACAGACTATCCCGCAATTCAATTGATCCTCAAAGGTTTTTATTGAATAGCGGAATAGGAAATATGATCAAAAAAAGTGTATGTATCTCGCACGTACACAACCACACTAGGCCCCAATTACTATTGTTTGTACCCCTAAAAGGCTAGATGAGGAGTAGGGGGGGTATGGAACAGGCAGCACCCTCAAACCTTCAGAAGTATGAGATGAACCCCAACAACTTGGAAAGGTGGATCTCTCTCACACGTACCGACACAGACTATCCCGCAATTCAATTGATCCTCAAAGGTTTTTATTGAATAGCGGAATAGGAAATATGATCAAAAAAAGTGTATGTATCTCGCACGTACACAACCACACTAGGCCCCAATTACTATTGTTTGTACCCCTAAAAGGCTAGATGAGGAGTAGGGGGGGTATGGAACAGGCAGCACCCTCAAACCTTCAGAAGTATGAGATGAACCCCAACAACTTGGAAAGGTGGATCTCTCTCACACGTACCGACACAGACTATCCCGCAATTCAATTGATCCTCAAAGGTTTTTATTGAATAGCGGAATAGGAAATATGATCAAAAAAAGTGTATGTATCTCGCACGTACACAACCACACTAGGCCCCAATTACTATTGTTTGTACCCCTAAAAGGCTAGATGAGGAGTAGGGGGGGTATGGAACAGGCAGCACCCTCAAACCTTCAGAAGTATGAGATGAACCCCAACAACTTGGAAAGGTGGATCTCTCTCACACGTACCGACACAGACTATCCCGCAATTCAATTGATCCTCAAAGGTTTTTATTGAATAGCGGAATAGGAAATATGATCAAAAAAAGTGTATGTATCTCGCACGTACACAACCACACTAGGCCCCAATTACTATTGTTTGTACCCCTAAAAGGCTAGATGAGGAGTAGGGGGGGTATGGAACAGGCAGCACCCTCAAACCTTCAGAAGTATGAGATGAACCCCAACAACTTGGAAAGGTGGATCTCTCTCACACGTACCGACACAGACTATCCCGCAATTCAATTGATCCTCAAAGGTTTTTATTGAATAGCGGAATAGGAAATATGATCAAAAAAAGTGTATGTATCTCGCACGTACACAACCACACTAGGCCCCAATTACTATTGTTTGTACCCCTAAAAGGCTAGATGAGGAGTAGGGGGGGTATGGAACAGGCAGCACCCTCAAACCTTCAGAAGTATGAGATGAACCCCAACAACTTGGAAAGGTGGATCTCTCTCACACGTACCGACACAGACTATCCCGCAATTCAATTGATCCTCAAAGGTTTTTATTGAATAGCGGAATAGGAAATATGATCAAAAAAAGTGTATGTATCTCGCACGTACACAACCACACTAGGCCCCAATTACTATTGTTTGTACCCCTAAAAGGCTAGATGAGGAGTAGGGGGGGTATGGAACAGGCAGCACCCTCAAACCTTCAGAAGTAGGAGATGAACCCCAACAACTTGGAAAGGTGGATCTCTCTCACACGTACCGACACAGACTATCCCGCAATTCAATTGATCCTCAAAGGTTTTTATTGAATAGCGGAATAGGAAATATGATCAAAAAAAGTGTATGTATCTCGCACGTACACAACCACACTAGGCCCCAATTACTATTGTTTGTACCCCTAAAAGGCTAGATGAGGAGTAGGGGGGGTATGGAACAGGCAGCACCCTCAAACCTTCAGAAGTATGAGATGAACCCCAACAACTTGGAAAGGTGGATCTCTCTCACACGTACCAACACAGACTATCCCCCAATTTAACTGATCCCCAAAGGTTTTTGATTAAATAGCGGAATAGAAAATATGATCCCAAAAAAGTGTATGTATATCACACGTACACAACCACACTAGGCCCCAATTACTATTGTTTGTACCCCTAAAAGGCTAGGAGTAGGGGGAGTATGGAACAGGCAGCACCCTCAAACCTTCAGAAGTATGAGATGAACCCCAACAACTTGGAAAGGTGGATCTCTCTCACACGTACCAACACAGACTATCCCCCAATTTAACTGATCCCCAAAGGTTTTTGATTAAATAGCGGAATAGAAAATATGATCCCAAAAAAGTGTATGTATATCACACGTACACAACCACACTAGGCCCCAATTACTATTGTTTGTACCCCTAAAAGGCTAGGAGTAGGGGGAGTATGGAACAGGCAGCACCCTCAAACCTTCAGAAGTATGAGATGAACCCCAACAACTTGGAAAGGTGGATCTCTCTCACACGTACCAACACAGACTATCCCCCAATTTAACTGATCCCCAAAGGTTTTTGATTAAATAGCGGAATAGAAAATATGATCCCAAAAAAGTGTATGTATATCACACGTACACAACCACACTAGGCCCCAATTACTATTGTTTGTACCCCTAAAAGGCTAGATGAGGAGTAGGGGGAGTATGGAACAGGCAGCACCCTCAAACCTTCAGTATGAGATTGTGTTCACTGTACCCCACAAAGATTGAGTTCACTGCACCCCACAATGATTGTGTTCACTGCACCCCACAAAGATTGTGTTCACTGCACCTCACAAAGATTGTGTTCACTGTACCCCCCAAAGATTGTGTTCACTGCACCCCACAAAGATTCTGTTCACTGTACCCCACAAAGATTGTGTTCACTGCACCCCAAAAAGATTGTGTTCACTGCACCCCAAAAAGGATGTTGTTCACTGCACCCCAAAAAGGATGTTGTTCACTCCACCCCAAAAAGATTGTGTTCACTGCACCCCACAAAGATTGTGTTCACTGCACCCCAAAAAGATTGTGTTCACTGCACCCCAAAAATGATTTTGTTCACTGCACCCCAAAAAGGATTTTGTTCACTGCACCCCAAAAAGGATGTTGTTCACTCCACCCCAAAAAGATTGTGTTCACTGCACCCCAAAAAGATTGTGTTCACTGCACCCCACAAAGGATTTTGTTCACTGCACCCCAAAAAGATTGTGTTCACTGCACCCCAAAAAGGATGTTGTTCACTGCACCCCAAAAAGGATTTTGTTCACTGCACCCCAAAAAGATTGTGTTCACTGCACCCCACAAAGGATTTTGTTCACTGCACCCCACAAAGATTGTGTTCACTGCACACCAAAAAGGATTGTGTTCACTGCACCCCAAAAAGATTTTGTTCACTGCACCCCAAAAAGATTGTGTTCACTGCAGCCCAAAAAGATTGTGTTCACTGCAGCCCAAAAAGATTGTGTTCACTGCAGCCCAAAAAGATTGTGTTCACTGCAGCCCAAAAAGATTGTGTTCACTGCAGCCCAAAAAGATTGTGTTCACTGCAGCTCACACACAGAAAAATGGATGTGGATCACTGACACCTGCCTATCTCCAATCCCACACCACACAGCAATATCGATTGTAGTTTGTAGAACACAGTTTCCCTAAAATTCAGCAGACTCTGTCCCTAACAGGATTGAGAAGAGATCGTAGATCAGGATTGAGTGCAGACCCCACCCCCCACACAGCAATATCGATTGTAGTTTGTAGAAGACACTGACCCTATATAATTCAGCAGACTCTATCCCTAAAATGCCTACAACTCGCCCTGCCTAAACACTCCGACCTGTCCCTCAATTCTATCCGGACACAAATGGTTTTTTCCTGCCTATCTTTCCCTAATCAGCAGCCAGCACGTTGATGTGTGCTCTGTCCCTGAATCTAAGCAGCATAATGACGCCGCTGCGGCTGCCTCGAACTTATAAAGACTTGGTCACATGCTTCAGACGGCCAATCACAGCTACTGAGACATTTGCAGGCATGGCTGGGATGGCTTAAGGCACACCAGTTAAACGATTGTTGATTGGCTGTTGAAAGCCCGCCATGAAAAGAGCGCCAAAGCATGCAAAACCCGGAAATAAAACGACCGAACACGGATTTTTACCCGAACATACAGTAAAGTGTCCGTGTCCGTGTTCGGGTACAAAAAATCCAATTATTCGGTACGAACACGAATAATACAGTCCGTGTTCGCTCAACACTAATCCTCATATGATGTTTTTAGACTGTTCTTGTGATTTTTCCCCATACCTACCCTGGGTTTCCGAGCTCCGAACACCCTACCGCTAATGTCCCCATTTGTGCCCTCTGAATCTTGCTTTCCACTGGCTAATTCTACATCTGTACCCCTCCCCACCCCCATCACCTAGTTTAAAAGCCCCTCTAACTTTTCGGCCATCTTCTCACCCAGTACGGCTGCACCCTCCCCATTTAGGCGCAATCCACCCCTACCATAGAGCTGGTGGCCGACTGAGAAGTCGGCCCATTTCTCCAGGAACCCAAAACCCTCCTTACTACACCAGCTTCTCAGCCACTTGTTATATACATATGATAATAATGAATACACCCATTCATTATAGTATTCATTATTATCATATGTTTCTTTGCTTTTGTACCTATATACTTATATGATGAGGTCATTTTAGGGCTAGCCACCCACATGTTGTCTTGTATATTTATGTAATCTTTTGTATTCCCCATTTTCCTCTTTTATACCTTTGTAAAATAAAATTCAAGTTTTTACATAAAGATTATCACCTCATTGCTTCTATTAGCATTTGAACTACTATTTAAGACCTAAAAAGTCCCATTGGGGGTTTTCCCTCTTTTTTACCTGAAGGTGGTATCTGTACATTTCAGTTGTCCCGCTGAGATCCTCTCATGCCCTGCCCCAACTCCGTCCCATGCCGGCATGTTCTCTCTGACATCTTTGAGGGGCCCGCCGGTTCTTCCGGGTTCAACGGGTGGACCACTCAATGACACATTAATGGGCCCAGCCCCACCTCCTTTCCTTGAATGAAAGGCTATGCCTCCTTGGATATGTGAAAGCACAGTGGGCACTGTACACATCAGTTGCCTAAGGCGACTGATGTGCATGGGGAGGCAGGGCTGACTTTAAATAAAAATAAAATAAGAAGTAAACAAAAAAAAAATACCCTATTCTTGCAGAGGAAGGGATGAGGGGTGAGTCTAAATCGTCCTCGGGAGGCTGAAAGTCCGCTATAATACAGAGAATGCATTAATGTAAAAAAAAAAATCTGTTTGCCTTTAAAACCACTTTAAAGCAAACTTTTGGCAAAATTTTAAAATGCGTAAGCGTTTTTCTTACTTTCATCCTCACAAACTTTTCACACTGTACACTGAGCTGTGCATGTGCAGCTCATTGTACAATTCTGGCACCTGCCAAATTCTGGGCTGATCAGTCAAAATCCCAACAACCGGCGAGAAGATGTCATCATTGCTCCTGAAACAGAAAGTGATAGCAAATCCAAAATTTTATGAAAACAGCTAATTGATATCACTCCCCAGCTTTTAGATATGTCCCTTTCCATCAAACCAGAAGTGATTCTTCTGCACTTTACACCTCTGCCCCAGAGAGAATATGCTACCAACTCGGATATGGAGTATCTCTGTTTTAACGATTTTATTGATTTTAAATAGAAAGCACGACTATGAACATCGTAATAAGGCATCAAGACATTTTTTTTCCATTATGACAAAATCGCCTTCTGATCACCTAAGTTTTGACAATTTTTACCATGGCAAAAGGCGTGATACTTTCACACTAGTCATGGCACAAGGAGTCCATTTACCAGTTGATCAGGATGGAGGCTTCTAGCCAAACTGTATTTTTCTGCACTTGTCTGCAAAGCTGACCATTGTTTTAAGGTTTTTTTTTTGTGGTAAAGAAAGGAATATTCACAAGCACCTAACAAAAAGTTGTGCACCAAGCATTTTTGTCTACTCCTTGCATGTACACGTACCCCTCACAAAACACCAAGGGCCAAATTCACTAAGCTGAAAGATTAACTCCGCTCTGGTTATTTTTTTTCTCGCAGCGTTAAATCAATTTAACATAACGCTGTGGCAAATTTGAGATTGTGAAAGCAATAGTGAATTCCGATTTCACCTTCTCACGTTCTCCAAGGCGTCAAAGTGTAGTCCACCACGAAACAGCGGTATAGTGAATTAGGCCCCAAGTCTCATTTCAAAGTAAATACATTTTTTCACATGCATTTACTGTGTGTTCCTTTTGGCCAAATGCAGCACAGCACCATGAAAAGAAAAAGTAATCTAGCCACATTTCTTTATTTATTGGACTGTTTAGCTGGCTGCATACCACTATGGAGTACATTTATCAATTCTGTTACACAGCAAGGTACTGCTAAACAGGGGCAATAAGACAAATGTTGTGATGGACTTACTACAAAGTAATGCCCCGTACACACGTGCAGATTATCTGAAGACTTTTGTCTGCAGACTTACCTTTTCTATGTAGTGCAAGGGCCTGCCGGATTGCATACAAATTGAAAGTGTTTAGGTTTGACCTCATATTATCTGGTTTTGGTAAATCTGCAGACAAAAGTCTTCAGATAATCTGCACGTGTGTACGGGGCATTACAGCTTGATTCATTAATTCCTCCCTCAACTTCTCCAAAGTAGAACTACAACAGATGGACACCTGACCTTGGCCACTTCTTAATTATGCATCTATTTAGAGTGAAATTATGTCTCCAACTTGTAAGTCTGTCTAAGGACTTTACAAATCTGTCCCAGTTAGCTGCCTGGGATTACATGCTCAGGATTCGCAAATACACAGGAAAACTGTTGCATGGACTTTGCTAAATGAGAGGCAGCAGGATTTTTGTCTAATTGTGTCACTAATTTACTTCATAAAATGTCCCCCTGTGTGTTTGCAGAGGGAACTGTGCAGTTTATTATTTCTGAATGTGCGATTACTATACATTTTAAAGCTCTACTGTGCTCTTGCAAGGTTCACTAACTTCTGTTGACCTTATTAAAAGTTAATTTCTAAAGTCAAACAATTCAAAAGTAGAGATGAGCTGGCAGCTGTGTTCAAATCCATGTTTGGACCAAATTCTGCTTGTTCAGAGATTTGTTGAACAGTCAAACAAAATGGGTGTTTGGCCAAGCCGAAACTCCAGTTGCAATAGTATTACTATTGCTACTGCATGTAACAGCTTACAGCTCAGGGCTCCTAGTTGTTAGGGTGCTGGCAGTTGCTGGCATCCTAACAACTATTGATCATCCCCGCCTGACACATTCAGCTGTCAGCAAGGAACTCCTCCACTCTCACAGTTGCCACCCGCTATACCCATCCTGAGCATCTAGGAGGATCAGCAGAGCCTGGGATACATAGTCGGAATGTGTTTTAGCAGTAAAAGGGTTAAAGACCCTGCAAGTAGATAAATACCCGCTAGCTTGTCAGAGATGCACTCAGCTACTAAATCCTGGGCTGACAATTGACAGCCTTGTTCTCTTTTTCTAAAGTTCTGAATTATTCCGCTCCTTCTTATTGCCATAACATGAGTACTAATTGATCTGTAGTCTCATGAAAAGAACTGGGAGTGCCAGTGAGGATTCTGTAGCGCTTACCCTCGAAGGAACCGCTTGGTGGACTCTGAATAGCACCACATTTTCTGACGCACCCGGTGAATGAGGAATATTTATTGCAGATGTCTGGATAAACACTGAAATTACTTAAGGAAAGATTGGGTAGTTAGAGAATCACACTGTTACAAACAAACAAGTGCAGGGATGTGCTGGGTCCACAATAATAGGTATAAAACACAACCCCCTCTGCACCCTATACTGGGTAACTGTTACTAAGGGGAAGATATACCACATTGTCAGATTAACAGTCAGTAATTGACTACTTTGCTATTCTGCTAGCCAACTCATCGGGGCTCAAAATGTTATGATGTAGCACTCAGGGTAATGTACCCTGATGCAGGCAATAAAACAGTGTTTCTGGCAGACAACTCTGTCCCTCTGTTATTAAGGTGCAATGCAGGATTGGTCTGTCGCCTCTCACTAAGGGGAAGATATACCACATTGTCAGTTGAACAGTCAGTAATAGACTACTTTGCTATTCTGCTAGCCAACTCATTGGGGCTCAAAATGTTATGTTGGAGCACTCAGGGTAATGTCCCCTGATGCAGGCAATAAAACAGTGTTTCTGGCAGACAACTCTGTCCTTCTGTTATTAGGGTGTAGTGCAGGATTGGTTTGTCGCCTCTCACAAGCTCTCTGTCAGCAGGAGGTCTCATTCTGCTCACTAGACAAAGGGTCCCTTTCTGTCTGAGTTATTAGCGTCTAACTCCTTGCAGTCTCCCCAGCACCCAGGGCTCACTCCACTGATCTGGAATAGCTCTTCATTGCTCTCAGGTGCCACCCTCTGCTCATTCGCAAGAAATTACCTCTCCTCTCTCCCCAGGTACAGAAGGTCTGCCTCATTTTCAGTCTCTCTGCAGAATATGTCCTTCTCCTCTTAATTGGCTCATAGAAAGTTCTGCTCTGTCACAGACCTCAGAGTTGTTTAATTTAAAACAGTACAAATTGCAGTTGCTTGTTATTCAGTTACTGGTTTCCATCATAAAGAAAATAGGGTCTTAAAGTGGTTGTAAACACTTACAAAAACCAAGGGAAATGACTAGCCTCAGGTGATTCATAGAGATGAAAATACATCCTCCTACATAGGTGTTGTACCTGTTTAGAGCTCATTCACATAGGCAGAAAAAGCATTCTGATGCACACTACACATAGTTTTGTATGCATCTTAATGCAGCACTATAGTAATCAATGAGCCCATAGACACAGCTGTGCTTATCTGTGAATATATGGGCTGCGTTTAGCTGTACAGAAAAAAATAAGGAAACCTCTGCATCCAGGGCCACACAGATCTGCAGATTTTACATGTAAACGCACATAAATGTGCCTAAATGTTTAGACGCATAAATGTGTTCCCACTCATTTGAATGAATGAAGAATTATATATGTCTGAACACTGTTTGCTTCTAAATACATCTAAACATAGCTAAACGTGAGTACTTGCAGCAAGTACTCTGATAGCAAGAACCTGTGTTCATGTAGAAAATACGCATATGCCCATGTAAATGGACCCTTATCTGAAGCCCTATCTTTTCTACAGCAGTTCATATACAAAGCTTGTCAAAACATCCAGCGGCAGGGGGCAGAGATTTGATGTCACACACTGCACGGATCAGAGAGGACAGATCTGTGTAGCCTCAATGTTTGCCGGGTAAATTCATAGCAGGGAGCAGGATCCATTGGTAGGGTCTGCTCATGGTACTCAGATGTAGTTCAGCTTGTCTGAATGTTTCAAACTGGTCCAATGGAGAGGCATATTGGACAGTGGGAGGAAACCTGACAAGTGAAGGCACAGGCATTGTTACAGCCCTGGTGATTGGCAGAGGAAAGTGCCTCGGTGCAAGCTAGGTGACTGTATAAATGCCAAGAACACATGTCCTGGGGGTCTTCGGCTGGACAGCAGGGTCCCGAACGGAGGGGGTTGCTTCCCCTCCTCTATAGAAGCTGCCATGCGGCCTTGGGTAGTCGACCTGAGGGCCTCAAAGTCAGATAGGAGCTGAACCCTGATTCCCTTCAGAGCTGACTGGAAGGTAGATACTGGAAAGGATCTGAATCTGCCTAAAGTGAGTATAAATCTGTGTCATGGGTCCTGTTCTGTGAGGGCCACCCCTTCAAGTAGAAGAGTCAGTGGACTGGTGTCAGTTAAGGGGATGCTAGAGAGTGCAAGAGAAAATCAGAAAAAATTCCAAGCTCAATTCACCAACCAGTTTGCTTACCAACCTAATTAATCTGTCTAACAGTATGCGTTAAAAACAGGTTTAGTTGGCACACATTTGCAAACGCATGTGTAATCTGCAGGGAAACTTCACGGCACCCTATATTACCTGCAGTCCTAACTCCTGTAAATGTATGAGAGTCTCCACAGTGGAAGCACATGCACTCTAATGGATAGATAGGGGGCAGGTGAGCCTGGAGGTAGCCCAACCCTCCTAAAGGCACTTGGGGGCACAGTGGATGCCCAGCTCATAGCACAATGGCCGCAAAGGCATCCAGTGTGTCCACTCACCAGTATACATCAACAACAAACAAAATGGCCCCTGCCCCCACCTATAAATGGCCTACATAGTAAAGAGTACATGGAAGGGCAACTCATGCGAGACAAAAGTTTGAACTGCAGGTAATACAGGGTCCTGTGAAGTGGCTCTGCAGCCTACACATGTGTTTGTAAATGTGTGCTAACTAAACTCCTATTTTTAACGCATACTGTTAAACAGGTTAATTCGGTTGGTAAGCAAACTGGTTGGTGAACTGAGCTTGGAATTTTTTCTGATTTTGTCTTGCATGCGCTGCTCTTGCATGTGCTCTTTGCTATGTAGGCCAGTTATAGGTGGGGGACAGGGGCCATTTTGTTTGTTATTGATGCTAGAGTGTGTCCTGAAGATAAAGTAGTTGCATCAAGTCTGGTGTTAGAGAGAGCAAGAAGACCTAATTCCTCCATACAAGTGGCAGTATAGTAAAAGCAGTATGTCTGCTTCCACAAATAAATATCCCAAATATCATGTGATAAGTACAGTGTTAGTATAGGAATGTACCTGTTTAATAATCCGTGTTAGCTCAGAAGAGTCTTAAAACCAGTGTAAACTTGGTGTTAAATCCCCTGGATTTAACACTAGGGATGTAACGATATCAAAATCTCACGGTACGATACAATTTCGATATTGACCTCACGGTACGATATTTATTGCGATATTGTGGAAAAGCTCATGGTATTGTTAAATAGCTCATGATAGTGTTTGTGATGATAATAGCGAAAAAATACCGACATTTATTCTGCTTTTGCCAGTCAACAGGCAATTTATTGTTGTATTTATGGATCCATGACATCATAAAACACTGATCACATAGTGCTTTTAAAGTGCAAGTTGTAGTCAGGAACATCAATATTCTGTATAGTAATATTTGGTTGCATAACTGATTCTTCTGTGCAATGTTCAAGTTAAGAAGCAGCTAGAACAATTGTAAACAAACAATAGGCAATTCCCTTTAAGTGCAAACAAAGATCAAGTTAAGTCAGGTTTAAATGTGCAAGGCAAATAAAGGCAGCCTTTTAAAACTGGTATTTAGGAACATAACTTAAACTTAAATAAAATAGTCAGTCAAAAAGCCTTTAAAAAAAACACTGACCTATCATTTAGCTTATGTTCACGTTTTTCATCAGAAAGATCAAAATATCTACATTGCAAGAAAAAAAAAAAAAAACAGTAAAAAAAATCCTTAAACTCTAGTTAACAATGATTTGTTCCGCGGGACTGTGTTTATTCCTCTTGCTTTTTGACGGACACCTGTCCTTTTAATATTGTAACCCAAGCACGACGATATCGAGACACGACCACGACGATATCGAGACGACCACGACGATACGATATCGCGATATCTTCGATATCGTTACATCCCTATTTAACACCAAGTCAGATCATGTTTTTAAAGCTTTTTTTCAGTGTAGAAGAGGAATTTCACTGCTAATTGTGGTCAATAAGTGCTTTGAGTTGTCCTTATATATTGTGAATAGTTCAGCTGGAATATTCAACTATTCCCTTCTCCTATCCAAGTTCCACAATAAACATAAAAACCAAATACGCTGGACTGTTTATTGAGGAACGGGTTAATGGGAGTAAGGAGGGATATGTGAAAGCCCCCAGCAACTGTCTGCAAGTAAGAAGAAGTCAATACACACAAAGCCCTACAGGGACAGTGCTACATTTGGGGGCGCAGTCTGGGATTTTCCTCTGAGTTACGGCAGTTGTTGAAACCGGGTAGATACCTAAGAAACGTCATGACTTCTTATGTAAAATGCTAGCGTGCCAGTGTACTGTGGAAGAAAGTAATCAGTGATCAGTGCAAGTGTGCTTTTCAGTTATGGTCAAGAAAGCAGTAACCTGGGATGCAAGGATTGGCATGTCAGGGGTTGTATCAGTGCAAGTGCTGTAGAAGAAAATGTCTGCCGTGCAGTTGGTAACAGCAGGACAGTTTTAAGCAGCAGTAGGAGAGTTCGGTTGAAATGTGAAAGAAAAGGTGTAACCAGAGCTCAAGTAAAGACAGAAGAGGCATATGTATGTGTGTCTGTGGCAGGGAACACAGTCTGCATTGCAGTACCATTCGTGCAGGCTGGGCAGTGTTATGGAAGCAGCAAAGGGGTTATTGTACCGCACGGGAAAGAGCTCTTTAAAGAGATCTGCCTGGCAGGAGGAGTCACCGCAGGAAAATCAGCTAGTCTGGGAACGTGGGCGGAGTTGCTGTCTATGGGCCACCAACCTGAATGAAGGAAGGGAGCAGAGACTTCACGTCGGGTGTAGCTGAGGAGAAAACACGTGTGTGGACGAGCAAGATGGCGAATGCCTGGAGTGAGCCGGAGCACGGAGGCTATCCCACGTGATGGCAGAGAGCCTGTAGAGTGGACTGAGATGCAGAATCTGACCCTGTTGGACACGGGAGTCCAATTGATGCCAAAGAAAGTCTAGCATTGTGCAGCGTAAGGGACACGGAGCATCTTGGACTGGTATATGGCGGGTGCTGGAATGCATCTGTATGGTTGTGAGTGTGGGGCCAGTGTGGGCACTGCGGTGACATGTTGCTGAAGTTGGAGCAGAGTGATTGCCAGCCCAGAAGGCTATAGGTGTACTGGGAGGTAGGGACCACCTCTGAACTGCTAACACCAGTAGTGGCTATTCCCTCTGGAAGAGGACGGGGAGTGCCGATAACACTGCTGGGGCCGGGACCAGTGGTGCAGACCCACACAACCATCTGCCAAACCAGAAAGACCCACATTTCAGACTTGCAATGCACACAAGTTGTGAAGGCCGGACAGCAGCCACAGGATGCATCCAGTGCGGTCACAGCAACAGATGGTCCAGCTCGTAAAGAGGCAGGGGGGTGTCAATGGATCCAGAAGCTGAGGTCCTCCAGTTCATCCAGTGAGGGGGGGGGAGGCAGGGATCATTAATGTGGGGTCACCCAGCTTTGAGTGCCAATTTGGATCCCTGGAAGAAGAAATCTGTGAATGGGGATCAGATGTGGAAAATGAGTGGGAATCTCGGGTTTTGTGAGGCCTATGGCACAAGGGTCCCAGACTTATCATCACCCCGCACCTATGCTCTGGCCCAAGCACGGAACGACGCTTATTGCAAATTGATCTCTAAAATGGGGACCCTGTATGCCCCACCTGGGAGAGGAGAAAGGCAGAAATTTCCCAGGTTCTCTCTTTTCCAAAGGCTCATACAGAGGAAGGTGGCCATGGAATACGGATACAATTATCCATATGCTCCTTGGGAGATAAAAGAGGAAATTGAAGGCAAGAGGGAGGCTTGGTGTGAAGAAGCTATCTGGGACTTTCTCTATGTCCCTAAGCCACTTTGGAACCTGTCCAGGCCTCCACTGTGGGAAACCTTCCTATCCATCAAAAAATTTGGAATCTGGGGCGGTCGATATATATTGATCGAGTGGAAGTCAACCGTCCAGACAAGAAAGGTTAAGCTTGGGCCATCAGCATTTCGAGTCCTGAAGGCAAGATGGTTTGTATACCTCATCCTGACCACTACTACTGAGGTACACTGAGTTCTTGGTCTGTTTAAAGGGCTGCATTTTGTTGCAGAGTGCGATCACTGGGTGCAGCGGAGTCCATTCAGATCAGACATTGTGGAGTAAACAGGAACTGGCTTCTTTTATTGGAACATAACACAGATATCAAATATGTCACCTCATTGTAATAAGAACAACAGACAGGAAGAGATAACCAACAAGTACAGTACAGTGTACAGGAAATGCACATCATAGAAAATGCATAGCATATCACTTAGCATTAGCGACATCTACTGTCCTATTTGTGAACTGCAGTTTATCGGATAAGCTGAAAGCTGTTGTATCTCCAACACCCCTTCTTAACAGCTAAGGCTTAGTCTATTAAACCCATCTTCTTTGTAAGCCTTGAGTGTCTATCAGCGGTCAGAGGCTTTGTAAGGATATCTGCTGTCATATCCTCGGTTGGGCAATAAAGTAACTCAAGAAGACCTTGCTCTTGAAGATCCCTAAGAAAGTGGAACTTCACGTCAATGTGCTTGGTTCTTGAATTAACTCCTTCCATGTGCGCAAGTGCGAGGCATCCTTGATTGTCCTCATAGATTTCTGTTGGTCCCAACTGTGGTTGACCCAAATCTGTTAATAGCTGTCTCAGCCATATAACTTCTTGGCTTGCTTGCGCTGCAACAACGTATTCTGCTTCAGTAGACGACAGTGAAACAGAGAGTTGCTTTTGACTAGTCCAACTGTTGGCACCTCCTGACAGAAAAAATAAGTAGCCACTGGTAGATTTCCTGTCGCTGGAGTCTCCTGCCCAGTCAGCATCCACATATCCTGTTAAGGTGCTTTCATCGCTTGCTGGTAACTTTAGCTTGTAGTGCGAAGTCCCTTTAAGATAGCGAATGATTCGCTTTACAGCATTCCAGTCCTTTTGACTTGGCATTGAAACCTTTCTGCATAGGATTCCAACAGTTGCTGCAATGTCCGGCCTTGTAGCAGTGGTAAGATACAGCAATTTTCCTATTGCCTTCCTGTATTGAGTATTAGTAGGTAATGGGTTATCTTGGCAATTCATCTCCTTTAGGTAGTTGGTTTCCATAGGAGACTTTACTGGTTTGGCGTCTTCCATTCCAAATGTTTCAATTATTTCTTGTATTTTGTGTCTTTGGTTCAGAAGAAAGCTGCCATCTTCCTCTCTCTCGATCTGGATGCCGAGGTAATTCTTTATGTTGCCAAGATCTTTGGTGTTGAAGTTCTGATTTAATTTTTCTAGTATTTCGGCTTCATCCCCTTCTTGCTCAAAGCAAATCAGGATATCATCCACATAAATAAGCATAAAGACCCATCTGTCTGCCAATTTCTTTGTGTATAAGCAGGGGTCTGCTTTACTCCTCAGAAAGTTTTGATGTGTAAGCACTTCATTTATTTTTATATTCCACGCTCTGGCTGCTTGCTTTAGTCCATATATACTCCTGCGAAGTTTGCAAACTAGGTCTGGCCTTTGTTCATCTTTGAACCCTGGTGGCTATTCCATGTAAATTTCTTCTGTTAGCTCGCCATGTAGAAACGCGGTTTTCACATCAAAATGTTTCACTTGCATTTTCCTTGTGACGGCTACTGTCAGTAAAGTCCGTATTGTAGTGTGCTTGACTACTGGTGCAAATGTCTCATCATAGTCCTCTCTGTATTTTTGAGAATAGCCCTTGGCTACTAGTCTTGCTTTGTATCGCTCAATTGTGCCATCTGCATTGTATTTTACATTAAAAATCCATTTACAGCCTATGGCTTTCCTTCCAGTTGGTAGTTCTGTAAGTGTCCATGTTTTAGTGTCATGCATGGATTTTATCTCTTCATCAGCAGCCTTTATCCATTTACTTGCTTCTTGTTCTGAAAGCTGAGATATTTCTTCCCAGGTTGCAGGTTCGTTGATACTGGCAGTACTTGCTTTGTATGAGAGACGTACAGGTGGTTTACCTTTGTTTTCTCTTGTTGAACATCTCGGTTTTGTGTCTGAGCCTTCTTGTGTCTGCTCTTCAGTACTGGTAGAGTCTGCACTCACTTCAACTGTTTGTTCAGAAGTTACAGAGATAGGCTGGTCAATGTCAGTTTTCTCTTCTATTCTTGCTTCTACTGTTGTCATTACATTGTCTCTGAAATCTTCAACAAATGATATGCTGTTGCTAATGGTAACCTTGTCTGTTTTGGGATTAAGGATTCTGTAACCTTTGACCTTGTCACTGTATCCAACAAAGATACCTTCAAATGCTCTGTTTTGGAGTTTGGTGCGTTTTTCTTCAGGTATGTAGATGAATGCTTTGCATCCAAATACTCTTAGGTGTTTTACTGTTTTACATTCAGCTTCTCATTGTGCCAAAGTTCATATGGAGTTTTCTCTTTTGTTCTGGAAAGAAGTCTGTTCTGCAAATATGTAGCTGTCATAGCTGCTTCACCCCAGTATTTTTGTGGTAGTCCAGAGTCTGTCAGCATACATCTGATCATTTCAGTCAGAGTTCTGTTCTTTCTTTCAGCTACTCCATTTTGTTCTGGTGTATATGGGACTGTCTTTTGATGTTCTATTCCATTTTGTTTTAAGTACTCTTGTATCTTATATCCTGTGAATTCACCTCCATTGTCACTCCGAAGTATGAGAGGCTTCCTCTGAAACTTGTTACTGGTCTTTATTATGTAGTCTTGTAATTTGTCAAAAACTTCACTCTTTTGTTGTATTAGGTAGGTGACTGTGTATCTTGAATAGTCGTCTATGAAAGTCACTATGTACCTTTTACCTCCAGGTGTGGGTGGCTTTAGGGGACCACACACTTCACTGTGAACTAAGTCAAGTGGCCTTGAAGCTCTCTTCTGACTGACTTTGGGAAGTGTTGCTCTTGTAGCTTTGGATTTAATGCAACATTCACACTTAACAGTAACTGGACAAGGGGATATTGTTAGATCCCTTGTCAGATTCCTCCTCTGTAGTTCCTGTATGCATTCTGGGTGTCTGTGACCTAGACGTCTGTGCCATATATGTATACAGTCATTATGCTTGTGTGTACATAGTCTCACCTTTTCCTTCACTGTGTCGAGGTGATATAGATGATCATCCAGCTTGGCACTTGCTACTGTCTGGTTGCGGTTTAGGATTGAACACTTGTCACCTTGGAATTTTACAGTGAGTCCTCTGGCTGTTAAACGCTTCACAGATAAGAGTCCTCCTTCTAGATTAGGAACATAAAGTACATCTTTCACTGGTATGGCTAGATTGTGTCCCGCATCATCAGGGCATACAAGGGTTCCATGCCCATATCCTTCTGCATGTATTTTGCTTCCATCTGCAAGATAAATAATTTCTTTGTTGTTCAGATCAAGTTCTATGAAAAAACTTCTATCACTCGTCATGTGAATAGGTTGCCCCCGAATCGATGCACCAGCCTTGACATTTATTGTTGCCTGTCGCTTTAAATGTGGCATTCCAGTTTCCTTCCCATGGATCATTGATTATGGCTTTGGCCTTTTGTTTAGCCGAAGAGGGACGCTGTCTTATTTGCTCTGCTTTTCATATAGTACAGTCTTTCTTTATGTGTCCCTGTTTGTGACATCTGAAACACACTCTGGTCTCTTTCCTGTGTAACCTTGCGTCTGTAGCTTTAAGAGCTGTTCTGGTGTCGGTTTCTGTGGAGTCATGCACTAATTCCTTTCTTCTCTGATACTCATCTATGAGCCTGGTTTTTACAAATGCTAGCGTCAGATCTGTCTCAGGTCGTGTCTCCAGTGCATTGATCAGTGTAGTATATGTATCGGGCAAACTGCATAACAACATGGCTGCTGCGTGGCTGTCTGTTATATTCTCCCCGATTGATCTGAGTTGCGCAATCACTTCCAGCATTGCGTTTATGTGCTCCTGCATGTCCTGTTCTCTGCTAAGTCTCAATCTGTAAAGTTTCCGCAGTAAAAACAGCTTGCTGTTTAAACTGGATCTTTCATGCAGTCTATTTAGTATGTCCCACATTCCTTTAGCTGTGTCCTCATGGCGTATATGTATGAGCTGATCATTCTCCACTAGTAAGCTTATGGTGGCCCGTGCCTGTCTGTTTTTCTTGTCCCAGTCCTGATTATTGTCCTGTGGCCTCTCTGTGGTGGTAACCTCCCACAAGTCATCTCTAGATAATAGCATTTCCACTTTAAACTTCCATAGCTGATAATTGTCATTGTTCAGCTTGGCCGCTGAGAGTTTAAGTTCTGAGCTTCCAGCCATTTTTCCCTCCTTTATATATAAACAGTCTTACTTGTCTATAGGAGATGTCACTGGAAAGCTTCCTTATGTTGATCTTTATCCGGATCCTGGGCCTATAACCTGTTGCAGAGTGCGATCACTGGGTGCAGAGGAGTCCATTCAGATCAGACATTGTGGAGTAAACAGGAACTGGCTTCTTTTATTGGAACATAACACAGATATCAAATATGTCACCTCATTGTAATAAGAACAACAGACAGGAAGAGATAACCAACAAGTACAGTACAGTGTACAGGAAATGCACATCATAGAAAATGCATAGCATATCACTTAGCATTAGCGACATCTACTGTCCTATTTGTGAACTGCAGTTTATCGGATAAACTGAAAGCTGTTGTATCTCCAACACATTTTAGAAAAGTGCCATCCGACATCTTGTGAAAGCAGAAGGTTACTGCACTTCACCCATGAATGTTGAAAACCATTTCTCTGCATTGGACTGAGTTATGTCACCTGTCTAACCTGCTGTTTATCTTCTTAAAGAGTCAAACATGTATAAATACTGGCGCAAGAAATATGGGACCAACAGTTTCCACACTGAGGGGTTACATGCAAGATATAAATACCAAATACATATGTGAATAAAAACAGTCCATATAAAAGTCCATATATATTCAGTCCTTATTTGCACTGAGGGCTGCTCTGATGACAAATAAGAAGCAACTTGAAGGAAACTGCAAAAGGAACACAGACGCCACTCTAAGTGCAGTAAGAAGGTTTAATGTAAAATAAATATCATACACCAATGTACTCACAAAGGAGTATATGTAAGAAGCATTAAGTGTTCATTCTGGTGGTCCGTCCGTCTGGTATGGTGATTCAGGATGGCTCCAGCGGTCTCAGGTAGTCGGTAACAGCCGGGGGAAGTCAGCGCTTCCTGGTATCTGGAACACAGGGACACTCTCTGACGTCACTTCCCAGACGTGACATTTAGGTGCAGGCGGTGACGCGTTTGCGTAGCATGCGCTCCTTCCTCAGGCCTCAATGGCGCCATCTTGGACAAGGGAATATATAGGAGAGATGCTGGTGCACAGTAGCTGGGTCCTAAAGACCACAGATTTCACCGCAATAAGCACAAAAGGGACGGCTAATGATGCACTATGCTATATAAAATTGTGAGATTACTACTTGTGCATGGTTCATGTAAAGAAAGGGGCACAATTAAAATACAAGTTATTCACACACTGGAAACTGTCTACATAATAAAGAGCACAACAGTAATGATTGTTATATGAATACAAACCACAAAATATAATTGAAAATAATGATAATATTAAAGATAAATAAAAATAAACCAAAAAAATGAAAATAAAATGAAAATAAAAATATAAAAATAAAAATAAATGAAAATGAAAATGATGTTTGTTTTTTTATTTTTATATTTATTTTTATTTCCATTTAAATTTATTTATATTTTTAAAAAGCTCCACCCTCTGGGATGGTCTTCCGCCGAATGCCTCCTCTGTGACACAACCCCCTTATAACGTCACAGACTGGTGCAAGCTGGGCCTGTGATGTCACAAGGGAGTGGGCCACTGGTAATGTCAAAGCACAGAAGAGGCATTCGGTGGGAATGTTTTTTGTTTTGTTTTTTTCTGGTCAGCAGGCAGCATGATTGACGATGGATTTACATCGAGCGACACTATTTTTTTTGTAATAAAGGATTTGTCAAAAACTTGTTTCTTGTTTTTATTACTTTTTGCACACTTTTTTTAGTGAACCGGTAGAAGTACTATGTACTCGATACTCATTCACATGGGGGGGTGGGGGGTGGAATCTGGGGTCCCTCTTGTTGAAGGGGGCTTCCAGATTCCGATAAGCCCCCCCGCCTGCAGAACCCACAACCACCGGGCATGGTTGTGGGGGTGAGGCCCTTGTCCCCATCAACACGGGGACAAGGTGCTTTGGGGTGGGGGGCCCTATGTTGAGGGTATGTAGCCTTGTATGGTTCGGGGGTTCGCTCGTCCCCCCACCCTTTCCTGACCTGCCAGGCTGCATGCCAGGATAGGATCTGGTATGAACTTTGGGGGGACGCCACACCGTTTTTTTTTTTTTTAAATGTTGGCGTTTTTTTCTTTATTTTTAATTGTGGAGAAAGTGGTGAAGGGGGTCAGTAAGTTAATTAATCATAGCACCAACATCCCTTGCATAGAAGGACTAGAAACAAGAGTGAATCGTGGGACTTTAACGGTGCTTTGAATAATCCAACATATGTATTAAAAAGGTATAAATTTTATTTATATCAAAACAAGAATAAAAAAATTCACATCAGCATAAAGTGCATTTGTACATAGAAACAGGCATAAGAACATGCTTCCGTCTGCGATGATTTTACTTTGATGCTGACTGGTTTCGCTGGAAGTGGCTTCACTGTGAAGTGCTGTTTTTGCTCAAATCTTTCCATCCCTACTTGGGCTGTCATTTCTCCTTACTCTGGTGCTACCGCCCAGTTTAATCAGCATTTACAATGAATGTAGGTGAGGATACATCCTTTTTGATCTTTGTATTTTTATTTATAAACTCAAATTTTGTGTATATCAGCGGTCACTAAATGGCGGCCCGCGGTCCATTGGCGGCCCGCACGATGCTTCCGCCTGCACCGCTTGCGGCTCTCGGCTCACTCGCAGTAGGGGAGTGACGTCCCGTGCGCGCCCCGCCCCCTGCAACCGACTGATGGACATCGCGGTGTCCTGTCGGGCCGCGAGTAGGGGCGTGACGTCACTTGCGCGCCCCGCCCCCTGCTCCTGACTGCGGCTCCCTCTCAGCCACTATGTGCACGCCCCGCCCCCCTGTTCGCGGCTTTTGGCTCAGCTCCTGTCCTGGCTCCAGGTATGTGGAGCACATTTTTAGGGGAGAATAGCTCAATTTAAAAAAAAAACCTCTCAAGCTTTACCAAGTGTCCAGACTGGCATGTTTTGTTGTGCTCATTAGAGTGCCCCATAAAAGAAACAAAATGTGCCCATCAGATTGCTCCCTTGACATAAAATGTGCCCATCAGCGTGCCCCTTATTTTATGCTAAGGGAACGCTGATGGGCATATTTTATGTTAAGGGACACGCTGATGGGCATATTTTATGTTAAGGGGCATCCTGATGGGCATATTTTATGTTAAGGGGCACGCTGATGGCATATTTTATGTTAAGGGGCATGCTAATGGGTATATTTTATGTTGAGCGCAACGCTGGTTTACACATTTTGTTTTTCCCATCAGCGTGCCCCCTAACATAAAATATGCCCATCAGCGTGCCCCCTAACATAAAATGTGCCCATCAGCGTGCCCCCTAACATAAAATATGCCCATCAGAGTGCCCCCGAACATAAAAATGTGCCCATCAGCGTGCCCCTTATTTTATGTTAAGGGTCACGCTGATGGGCACATTTTATGCTAAGGGGCACGCTGATGGGCACATGTTATGTTAGGGGGCACGCTGATGGGCACATTTTATGTTAGGGGGCACGCTGATGGGCACATTTTACACATTTTATGTTAGGGGGCACTCTAATGGGCATATTTTATGTTAAGAGCAACGCTGATGGACACGTGTTTGTTTTGCCCATCTTTCTGAGTCATAGCACAGACTTCAGATTCGGACCTCGGCCCAAAGAAAATTTTGGCGACCGGACCTCCTTGAATTTTAATTCATTACCCCTGGTGTATATTGAGGAATTTTGTTTCCTTATAATTATTAAACTTTAAATACCTCAGCTCCTGCTATCCCCCTCTGCGGGTGACCTTAAGGTACTGAATGCAGAGAGAGAGGGTATCCCCCTGAGGGGTTGGGACTTTACAGGCACACACCAAATCAAAAAGTATTAAAAATAGTATACTTTATTTAACACAGAAAATTATTAGACAAAAACACATTGGATGAATAAGCAAACAGTTCTAGCATACAAAACACAGCACAGATATGAGAATTAACAGGGAAGCAGCAACAGTGTACCCAACGCATTACAAAGCTGGGATGTGCTTCTTCTTCAGGGGTAAATAACTGAATGCTGCAGATCTGATTCTACAACAGGATACAAAATTACATTAGTACATATATTTTACAATGCAAATAGTATAAACAGTGTCATGGCAGGACAAAAAACTCACATCATCCGTGGTTGTGTTAAATTTCCTGTTTGCTGGATATAAAAACAATGGCTTTTTCCAAAACCTGCCTGCATGGTTTAAAGAGGTATGGTGGAAATCCTCAATACAGAGGGATTATTCTCTAATGTTTAGGGCGGGTCAGCAGTTAAGATCCACAGTCCAAAGTCTGCATGCGGCTGGAGTCCAAAAATGGAGGAGCTCGGATTTTAGGTGATGGAACACAAAGGTCCTAATGCAAAAAACACTCTAAGTCAATAATGGGGGCATTTGGTTTCTCAGACAGCTAGATACGTATTGGGGATAGGAGTAAAAAAAAAAGAATGAAGAGGAAATGTGTCACGTACCTGGTAGGTAGAGACTGAATGTGCGGAGGAAGGCCTCTCTTACACCTCTGACTCAAAGCCCCTGATAGAGTAAACAGGAAGCGCAGAGTGCAGAGTTGCACGAGTGCCGGTGGACATGCAGGCTGCAGGACTGCGGGTAGCGTAGAGTTCCAGACGGAGGCAGGTGTCCTGGGAGTAGTTGGATCAATGCAGCAACTAGGGAGCCTCAAGGAATACTGGAAGGTAAGCAGAGTCAGACAAGCCGGGTCATACACAGAGAGGTCAGATCAGGTACAAGTGGAGAGACTGGAGAATGGTCAAAGAACAAGCTGGGGTCAGTGCAGGCAGAGAACTGGAGTAGTCAAAGGCAAGCCAGGTCAAGATCTCAGGAGCAACACAGGTAACAGGAAGCAGGACTGGCACGGAACGCTGTAGACGAGACAGCACTGATCCTGGGAGCAGATCTAGCTTAAATAGGCCTCTTGATGCTTAACTGTCATCAGGTGCGCAGCACACTCAATTCACATGCTGGGGCTTTCACATTTGCCAATTAGCAAATTAGCTTTGGGAAATTCAAGGGGCAGGGCCTTGCCTGTGGTTGCCAACTTGTCTCCTGGTAGGACCTTCCTGACATGGCCCCCTCCCAATGGGCAGCCTCCGGATGCCCAACTGGGCCATGTTATCCGGATGGGACCGTTTAAACGTCTGAAGGAGTCTTCTGGCGTGGATGTTGTTTTCAGGTTCCCAAGAATTGTCCTCAGGGCCATATCCCTTCCATTTGATCAGGAACTGGATTTGGTTACCTCTTTTCCTGCAGTCCATAATTGCCTCGATTTCATATTCCTCTTCTCCCCCTACTATTGTTGGCTCGGGTGGGCCAGAGTTTCGTTCCGGGAAGGGGTTGGGAGAGGCAGGTTTCAGAAGGGTCACATGAAAGACCGCGTGGATCCTAAAGGAGGCTGGTAATTCCAATTTGTAAGCCACATTATTGATCCTTCTCTTTACAGGGAATAGCCCCACAAACTTAGGTCCCAGTTTCCTTGATGGACATGCTAATTTTAAGTTGGTGGTGGATAACCACACTTGATCGCCAGGCTCCAGAATTAATTTGCCACGCTTTTTCCTATCAAATATTCTTTTGTTGTACTCCTGTGCCTTGGTTATTGTTTCCTGTAGTAGCTTGTTGTTGGTTTCCAGGAAGGTTACAGTTTCTAGCACAGCTGGAACAGAGCTTTCCGGGATAGTGCTGGGTAGAAAAGATGGGTGGAAGCCATAGTTGGCAAAGAATGGGGATTGTTTGGTAGCAGAGTGGTTGGAATTGTTGTAGGCAAATTCAGCTAGAGGAAGTAATGATATCCAGTCATCTAGGGAAAAGGAAGAAAAGCAGCGCAGGTATTGCTCCAGGGTTTGGTTGGTCCTTTCCGTCTGGCCATTAGTTTGGGGGTGATAGGCCGAAGAGAAGGATAGGTCAATTTCCAGGGTTCTTGAGAGGGCTTTCCAAAACCTTGAGGTGAATTGAACCCCTCGATCAGATACAATGTTAGCTGGGATTCCATGGAGCCTCACTATCTCCTTGATAAAAATCCGTGCTGTCTCTAGAGCAGATGGTGTGCCTTTCATAGGAAGAAAATGTGCCATTTTGGACAGCCAATCAACGACTACATAAATGATTGTGTACCCTTCTCAAGGAGGGAGTTCCACGATGAAATCCATTGAGCTCATTCTCCATGGTCTGTCTGGGATTGGCAGTGGTTGAAGCAGACCTCATGCTTTGGTCCTGTTAGCCTTGTTTCGGGCACAAGTGGTGCATGTCTCCACATACTTTCTGCAGTCCTTATCCAGATGAAGCCACCAGAAGGTACGCTGGACCAGCTCAATTGTCTTACTAGCTCCAAAGTGACCTGCTAATGCGTGGTAGAGGCATAAGCTTAAGACAGGGACACGTACTTCTTCTGGGACAAAGATTTTGTCTTGATGCCATAAAAGTCCATTCCTCACTTTCAAGGGTGTTTCGGAAGAAGCGGAGACTCCTACCGAAGCCTGCCTGATTTGGGAGAAGATGTCATCTTGCAATAAGAGAAAATTTCCAGAGGAAAGAATGGTGTCAGGAAGCTCTATTTCCTCAGGTTCACCAAACATTCGGGAAAGAGCGTCGGGTTTAGTATTCTTTGACCCAGGCCTGAAGGTTATGTGGAAGAAAAATCTTGAAAAGAACAATGCCCACCGGGCTTGACGTGGTCTCAGACGTTTTGCTGTCCTCAAGTACTCAAGATTTTTATGGTCTGTAAAAATGAGTATGGGGTGAGCTGCCCCTTCCAAGAGATATCTCCATTCCTCTAGCGCAGCCTTTATTGCAAGAAGTTCACAGTCCCCTACGTCATAATTCTTTTCTGCCAATGACAGTTTACGAGAAAAGAATGCAACTGGGTGCAGAAGGGCTTTGGCCCCCCGGCGTTGAGAGAGTACTGCTCCTACTGCCAATTCTGATGCGTCAACCTCCAACACGTATGGTAAGGTTGGATCGGGATGTTTAAGAATAGGTGCAGATGTGAACAGTTGCTTAAGAGTCTCGAAAGCGGATTGGGCTTCAAGAGTCCAGGAAAACCGGTTGCTATGCTTGGTCAACTGTGTGATGGGAGAAATGACGGCTGAGAACCCCTTTATGAATTTTCTGTAGAAGCTTGCGAATCCTACAAAGCGTTGTACTCCCTTCTTATCTGTGGGAGCTGGCCAATCCAGGCTGTGACCTTTTGAGGATACATCTTTATACCCTCTGTGGAGATTACTAATCCCAGGAACTGGATGCTTTGGCGCTCAAACTCACATTTCTCTGGTTTGGCGTACAGGCCATGTTGTCGAAGGCGGGTCAGCACCTTTCTTACGTGTCCTTGGTGGATTTCTAAAGAAGGGGAAAAGATCAAAATATCGTCCAGGAAGACGATGACAAAGAGATCCAGAAAGTCCCTAAAAATGTAATTGACAAAATGCTGGAATGTGGCAGGGGCATTACATAGGCCAAAAGGCATCACCAGGTACTCAAAATGCCCGAATCAGGTACGAAATGCCGTCTTCCACTCATCCCCAGCTCGTATGCGGACCAGATTGTATGCCCCTCGGAGATCCAGCTTCGTAAAGATTGTGGCTGACCAGAGTCTTTGAAAAAGTTCGGGTACCAAAGGTAGGGGGTACCTGTTCTTGACCGTGACTTTGTTAAGCTCACGATAGTCGACACAAGGTCGGAGAGAATGGTCCTTTTTTTCCACAAAAAAGATGCCTGCTCCAGCTGGGGAGGTTGATGGGCGAATGAACCCTTTCTTTAGGCTCTCATCAATGTAGTCCTTGAGAGCTACGAGTTCCAGTTCAGATAAGGGGAAGATTCGTCCGAAAGGCACCTCGGCCCCTGGGAGTAGCTCAATGGGGCAATCATAGGATCTATGAGGAGGGAGAGTTTCTGCTCCTTTTTTACTGAAAACGTCTGAAAAGTCCAGGTACGTGGTAGGGACAGATTTGCAAACCTCAGGGTCAGTATCCATATATAACAAGGCTGATGAGGAACATGGTGGTCCTGGCATGCAATGTTGTTTGCAGTAGAGTGATTTAAACTGGATCTCCTGTGTAACCCAATCAATGTGAGGGTTGTGTGCCTGCAGCCAAGGCATGCCAAGGATAATTGGGAACAAAGGTGAGGCTATGACATCCAAACGTAAAAGTTCCTGGTGGTTGGAAGTGGTGGTGACAGGTAAAGGGGCGGTCTCTTGAGAAACAAGTCCAGATTTGATGGTGGACCCATCTGCCAGATGAACAGAAAGCTTCCGGGCCTTGGACTGTAAGGGTATCCGGTGTACAGCGGCAAAGGATAAGTCTATGAAGCAGCTGCAGGCCCGGAATCAATTATAGCCGGTACTTGAATAGTTCCTCCTGGAAGCTGTAACATAACAGAGAGAACCAGATGAGAAGAACTGTTTGGCAGGGCTGAGGACCTGGGAGAAGAGATAGACAACCACTTACGGAGTTTGGCTGGGCAATTTCTCACATAGTGGTCTGGTTCCCCGCAGTAAAGGCACAGATTGTTCTGTCGCCTGCGTTGTCGTTCCTCGTTGGTAAGCGAAGAACGGAGTAGGCCAAGCTGCATGGGTTCAGGCACATCTTGAGCAGGTGCTGAGGGTTCAAAAGAAGCCAGACCTGGTGAGTTAGCTACACGAGGCAACATCCACACAGGACGATATGGTCCGACAGATCTCTCCGCCCTGCGTTCTCTCAATCTCCGATCAATCTGGATGGATAACTTCATGAGATCGTCCAGCGAGTGTGGGACCCCAACTCGGGCTAGCTCATCTTTTAGGGCTTCTGAAAGGCCCATGCGGAACTGGTAGCGGAGTGCCGCATCATTCTAATTTGTGTCTGTACTCCAACGCCTGAAATTGGAAACATATTCCTCGACCGCTCTGTGGCCTTGCTGGAGGGAATGGAGTGCGGCTTCTGCAGTGGTATTTCGCTGAGGGTCTTCATAGATCTGGGCCATGTCGCTGAAGAAAGAGGACAGGGTGTCCAGTGAAGAGGCTTTCTGCTCTAGATGACGATGAGCCCATGCTTGGGGTTCCCCCTGCAGCAGGGAGATGACAAACCCAACTTTCGTGGTCTCCAAAGAGAAGGTGCGAGGCTGTAAGGCAAAATAAAGTTCGCAAGCGGTGCAGAAAGCCCTGAACTTGCTGCGATCACCGAGAATCTTTTGGGGGTAGGTACTCTGGGTTACGGGGGGAGCATCACAACTGTGGATGGTGCAGAGTTCCCAGCAGAAGGTGAGGACGCAGCATTAGAAGCTGTGGATGGTGTTGACAGCGTCTGAACACGTTCCTCCAACCGTGTATAACCTTCCTGCAGGCTCTTGACAGCCTGTGTGAGGCCGGCCAGGTGTAGGCATAATTCATCCAGGGGAGAGGTTCCTCACTCAGGCTCAGACATGGCTGTCTCGTACTGTCACGTACCTGGTAGGTAGAGCCTGAATGTGCGGAGGAAGGCCTCTCTTACACCTCTGAGCCCCTGATAGAGTAAACAGGAAGCGCAGAGTGCAGAGTCGCACGAGTGTCGGTGGACGTGCAGGCTGCAGGACTGCGGGTAGCTTAGAGTTCCAGACGGAGGCAGGTGTCCTGGGAGTAGTTGGATCAATGCAGCAACTAGGGAGCCTCGTGGAATACTGGAAGGTAAGCAGAGTCAGACAAGCCGGGTCATACACAGAGAGGTCAGATCAGGTACAAGTGGAGAGACTGGAGAATGGTCAAAGAACAAGCTGGGGTCGGTGCAGGCAGAGAACTGGAGTAGTCAAAGGCAAGCCGTGTCAAGATCTCAGGAGCAACACAGGTAACAGGAAGCAGGACTGGCACGGAACGCTGTAGACGAGACAGCACTGATCCTGGGAGCAGATCTAGCTTAAATAGGCCTCTTGATGCTTAACTGTCATCAGGTGCACAGCACACTCAATTCACATGCTGGGGCTTTCACATTTGCCAATTAGCCAATTAGCTTTGGGAAATTCAAGGGGCAGGGCCTTGCCTGCGGTTGCCAACTTGTCTCCTGGCAGGACCTTCCTGACAAAATGAATGTATGTAACCAATTAATGTTACATAATTACCACAACTAGCCGTGTTCTAGGGAAGATTATGCAAACCTCATAGGTAGCTAAGAAGGAGAAAGCTAGCAGCAAATAGAGCTCAATATGGGTAAGGAGAAAATCTATATCCTCATAGGAGAGCCATATACTAACAAAGAGGAAGGTATTTTGTAAAGGAGTCTGTTGCCTAACTCACAAATGAGGGTTGGGAATCGGTTCACAGGTGTATCATAGTGGCCCAACAATCTTACCTTGGCCGCATGAACGATAGATAAAACTGATGACCGCCGTCACCACAGGTAGGGTGAGACTGGGCGTCAGAAACTTACTTTATAAAGCCTTCTGGATTAGATTCATGTGTAACACCTGTGATCAGCCGGCTGGGGTGGAGTAGACACAGCCTGTTGTGAGAGTATTTCGAGTTCCAGGAGGAGCTCCCTGAGACGTCCAGGCTCGGCGCCGCCTCTTTCCTGCGCATGCGCGGGAATGCAGGGCAGCATCCAGCCTCGGCGTCCCACTGACATGGAGGATTCCCGCAGCTGCGCACTGCGCAGCAGGGGAAATCAAATGCACTGGTGCAGGACTACGGAGGCCCGCAAATGGTAAAAATCCTCAAGCGCAACAGTGGGCACGCACTCGACAGGAGGGCGGCTCTTTCCGTGCCGGGTCACAGCAGAGAAAGGCTGATTGGATCACAAAGGCTGCAAGGGATAAAGAAGAAGAGACAAAGAAAGAGAATTATGTATGCATGAAAATATTAAATCCGGTTGCCACCGGGTAATTGTGACCTATATAATATATAAAATATATAAAAATATAGCCGCACTAATTGAAACATAGATAATCAAACCATGTGCTTAAATCTATATTAATAAAAGCCAAGTGTCCCTGCATCCATATTCCAGATTCCCTGTGTCCGTGGAAATGCGCTACTGTGCATGTGCCGCACGGACAGCCGTTGGGACTGGGGGCGGGCACCATGTCAGGGGCCCCAGAAATAAGTCTGACCTGTGTAGGATGAGGGAGCTCCTCGGTGTCGAAGGCCAGGTCCCGAGTGTTGGGGGTCACCCCCGATAATGGTGCGGTGTGAGGGCCGTTCTGAATTTGTATGTGCTGGGGAGGCGGGAGGCGGAGTTCCGATCAGTTGCCTTAGATTTAAAAATGGCGCCACCCGGCGCCAACATGTCACTGCGCATGCGCAGCTGCTCGGGAAAAGTCATACACGTTTGGCTATTTCCGGGAATAGCCGAACGTATTCAAGCTTTCCCGAGCAGCGGCGCATGCGCAATGACGTGTTGGCGCCGGGTGGCGCCATTTTTAAATCTAAGGCAACTGATCGGAACTCCACCTCCCGCCTTCCCAGCACATATCAAGAACAGGTAAGTGAGACTCCTCCACTGCTGCACTGCCTGCCATTATGCGGGGCTGCAGGCATACTACAAGAGATGCAGTGCAGCAGGCATGGTACTCCTGTACCATGCCCGCAGCACTGCATCTCCTGTAGTATGCCCACAGCCCCGCATTCTCCTGTACCATGTCCGCAGCCCCGCATTCCCCTGTACCATGTCCGCAGCTCCGTCAGCAAGTAAATCCTGGAAGTCGGGCGGCTGCATCTTCGGATCCTGCCGAGTTTAAGCGATTTTGAATACTGTCTCCATGTGAGTTGTTTACTATTTTCTTTATTAAATACTGCATCTACGTACTTCACTATTGTGGCCTCCATTTTTCTGTGGTTTATGCCGGAGTGTGGTAGATTTGGACGGTCCGTGCTGTAGCACTGTTCCTGTTTGGCGGTTCCGCCAGGCTGAACCAGCTGGAGGGGTCATTCCGTTTCCCATTGGATCGGTCAGGAGCTTCATCACCTGCATATATTATTGGGCTCTTACCACTTACCACCCTTTGTGGTAAGCGCATAGCGTGACCCTCACTTTATCACCGATTGAGAAGTTACAATTACTGGAGGATTTCTGTTTCTACACCTTTGCACAATATATGCTAATATTGCTGGGTTTCATTTAATTTGTGGTAAGCGCATAGCATGGTCCTCAGTTCATCACCGATTGAGAAGTCACAACATATGGTGGAGGAGTATTCATTTCTACACTTTGCACATCTTATCTGGACTTTACTTTATATGAACTTTATATGAACATATGTTATTTGGATGTGTTATTTATTGTCTTATTTAAGCACATGGTTTGATTATCTATGTTTCAATTAGCGCGGCTATATTTTTATATTCTTTATTTGGTGTGTTCCCACTTCAGCTGCAGCTTTTGTATCATCATTATATATTTTTTCATTTGTGACCACATTTATTTGTGATCACTTCATTCATTGTTGAGCACCTATTAATTTATTTCTAGTGTGTTTAGCGCGGTTATTTTTTGTATTAATTTTGACCTATAGCAGAATAAAAAGTATATATTTCAGAATAAAAATTATTGCAAACGCTGTGGCCTCCAGTGCATTTAGGAGAAAAAACATTAAAGGTAGCAAATCATAGCTGATGGGCAAACAAGCCCTGCAGGTGGTTTGGGAAGAGCTGAAAAAGAACTGCATGAGAAAGAGACCACCATGGATGGCTAAAAACTGCTAGATGTACAATCATAAACATGTATCATAGATCAACTTGGTTGTAGTGTCATGTGATTAAACTCAAATCACATGACTAGCAAGTGCTAGTCATGACAGCGGATGTCCAGCAAATGCTGTGTGACTAAGTCACAACGGATGATCAACAGGTACTATGGGAAGAGTCCTAAAATAGGAATGAATGTTGAGGACAAGTTCAGTCCTAGTGCAGTACCCAGACTCCAATTGATGTCACATAGAGGGAATGGAAAAACTCATCTTTCCATGCCTCCAGAGGTAAATCCCTCCAGGAAAGGTCTGAACGAAATCATTTAATTCAGTCCTGGGGGCTGGGTAGCTTTGCATGTGACTATCCACCCTAGTCTGGAGGAGGACCTTGTTCCAGTCCCCCCCCCACGGGAACTCAGGTGGATAATGTCCAAAATCAGGAATTTGATGTTAGGAAATTTTCCTCCGTGAACGAGGAATGTATGGCGCCCCAAAGGGAGTTCCGGATCGCAGTTTTTCATACTGAGAATATGACGGTAAGCCCTTCTCCAAAATTCTAATTTGGTTTTGCCTATATAAAAGCAACCGCAGTCACACATTAATAGATAGACAACGCCAAACTTTCGGCAATTTGCGAAGTGTTTGGGTTGGAATTTTTGGCCATTAGGGAGGGTGGGATATTTGTTGGTGTACATGTATTTGCAATAATTGCAGTTACCACACATGAACGTACCCCTGTATTTGCAGGGGTCGTCCATGTGGATTCCCTTACAGTATATTCACTTTTGGCAAGTTTAACCTTCAGATCGGGGACCTTCCTAAATGTAAACTGGGGAGTTGGAGGTATATAATGACCGAAAACCGGATCCATCGCCAAAATGTGCCAGTATTTATTGACAATTTGTCTGATTTTAAGGTGCTGATCAGAGAACCTGGTGATAATCCTCATATTTGTGTATTTTTTGCAGGGAGAGGGAAAGATGAGATCCTGTCTCTTTTTATCAGAGGCCCTTCTGTAGGCTTTTTTAAGGGACGTATTGGAGTATCCCCTCCGTAGCAGTCTGTCCCTCAGTCCATCGGCGGCTGTCTGAAATGATTGCTTATCTGAGCAGTTTCGCCTAATACGCAAGTATTGGCTGTAGGGGATGGAATCTATTAGCGGTTTAGGATGTAAACTAGACACATGTAGAATTGTATTACCCACCGTGGACTTCCTGAACAGACTGCTGTGGAGGGTGCCATCCTCACCTCTACATCAAGGAAGGGTATTCGATCCATATCCGCATGCATGGTGAATGCCAGGTTGAAATCATTCTTGTTCATCCTTTCCATGCACTGAAGGAGTAGGCCGAGAGGCCCCTTCCACACCACGAATATGTCATCAATATATCGGTACCACATAAGTATGTGGTCTGTGTATATTGAGAGAGATTCATCCGAAAGGAAAGAACGCTCCCACTCCCACAGGTACAGGTTGGCATAGGATGGAGCACAACAGGTGCCCATCGCTACCCCCTGTACCTTTAGGTACTGAATGGCGCATCCTGGCTATGTGGTCCTTGGTTCCTTGATATCAGGCTCGCACAACCATATCATCAGGCTTAGGCTTCATGCGGCAAGTATGCTTTTGCCTTACATTTGGTGCACACTGTTTAGACAAATGCCACTTTATTTATAGACTTTTTGTCAATGTATTGACCCGCTCCTTAACAAAGCGCTTACGCTGCACCATGATTGGGCAAAGATTTGCCCAATCAGGGAGCAGAATGCACTGTGCAGCGCTCTGGGTATTGAAGGGTATTCGGCGGGGCGATCACCCAGCAAATTCGGGTGTTCAGGGAATGACCGAAGAGGCGAATGTCGGCTCGAACTCATGCTCGGGCAGACCTGTTTGCCCATCACTAGTGACAAACACATTACAGCTATGCATCTTGATCCACTACCATACAATCTACAGCAGCCATCTACATTGATCCCTGCTTCAAATCATGGTGGGGAGTAGGGATGGCCTTGCGGTTCGCCCGGCGGTCAGTTCGCGGCAAACTTTGCTTGTTTGCAGCCCGCCGATTTTGCGAACATATGGCGTTGTTCGCGGTGGCCATATTAGATAAATTGCGGAGAACTTTGACACATGTCACAGCCATCAGGTGGAACGGGACAGCCAATTGAAACATTGCAGCACATGGACATACCCCCTACCCTATAAATAGACCTGAGCTGGCGGCCATTTCACATTCTGCTTTTTGTCAGTGTAGGGAGAGGTCTGCTGTGTGCACCAGGGACAGATAGTCAGTGACACAAATCGCTCTGTTAAGATCAACAAAAGTCCTTTTAAGGGCTGGTATTTGATATAGGTCTACAGTCTCTTTTGTCAGTGTAGGAAGAGGTTTGCTGTGTGCACCAGGAACAGATCATCAATGACACAAATCGCTCTGTTAAGGTCCACAAAAGCCCTTTTAAGGGCTAGTATTTGGTATAGGTGTACTGTCTCTTTTGTCAGTGTAGGGAGAGGTCTGCTGTGTGCACCAGGGACAGATTCGTCAGTGACACAAATCGCTCTGTTAAGGTCCACAAAAGTCATTTTAAGGGCTGGTATTTTGATGCTTGATGCATGTGTCTTTACAGAGGAAGACTTTCTAAGATTGCTGTCTAAAGTGAAGACAAATAAGTCACAGGGTCCTGATGAGATACACCCAAAATTATTAAAAGAGCTTAGTGGTGAGCTGGCAAAACCATTAACAGATTTATTTAACCAATTATTAGTAACAGGAGTCGTCCCGGAAGATTGGAAATTGGCAAATGTCGTGCCCATTCACAAGAAAGGTAGTAGGGAGGAATCGAGCAACTATAGACCAGTGAGTCTGACATCAATAGTAGGCAAATTAATGGAAACCCTATTAAAGGATAGGATTGTGGAACATCTTAAATCCCATGGATTGCAAGATGAAAAACAACATGGGTTTACTTCAGGGAGATCATGTCAAACAAATCTTATAGATTTTTTTGACTGGGTGACTAAAATAATAGACGGTGGAGGTGCAGTAGACATTGCATATCTAGATTTTAGTAAGGCTTTTGACACTGTCCCACATAGAAGACTTATCAATAAACTGCAGTCATTGAGCATGGACTCCCATATTGTTGACTGGATTAGGCAGTGGCTGAGTGACAGACAACAGAGGGTTGTAGTCAATGGAGAACATTCAGAACAAGGTCATGTTACCAGTGGGGTACCTCAGGGATCTGTACTGGGACCAATTTTGTTTAATATCTTCATAAGTGATATTGCAAAAGGCCTCGATGGTAAGGTTTGTCTTTTTGCTGATGACACAAAGATATGTAACAGGGTTGATGTTCCTGGAGGGAAACGCCAAATGGAAAAAGATTTAGGAAAACTAGAAGAATGGTCAGAACTCTGGCAACTGAAATTTAATGTGGATAAGTGCAAAATAATGCACCTGGGGCGTAAAAACCCAAGGGCAGAATATAGAATATTTGACACAGTCCTGACCTCAGTATCTGAGGAAAGGGATTTAGGAGTAATTATTTCAGAAGACTTAAAGGTGGGAAGACAATGTAATAGAGCAGCACGAAATGCCAGCAGAATGCTTGGATGTATAGGGAGAGGAATAAGCAGTAGAAAGAGAGAAGTGCTTATGCCGCTGTACAGAACACTGGTGAGACCTCACTTGGAGTATTGTGCGCAGTACTGGAGGCCATATCTCCAGAAGGATATAGATACTCTAGAGAGAGTTCAGAGAAGAGCTACTAAACTAGTACATGGATTGCAGGAAAAAACTTACCAGGAAAGGTTAAAGGACCTTAACATGTATAGCTTGGAAGAAAGAAGAGACAGAGGGGATATGATAGAAACTTTTAAATTCATAAAGGGAATCAACTCGGTAAAGGAGGAGAGCAAATTTAAAAGAAGAAAAACTACAACAAGAGGACACAGTTTTAAATTAGAGGGGCAAAGGTTTAAAAGTAATATGAGGAAGTATTACTTTACTGAGAGAGTAGTGGATGCATGGAATAACCTTCCTGCAGAAGTGGTAGCTGCAAATACAGTGAAGGAGTTTAAGCATGCATGGGATAGGCATAAGGCTATCCTTCATATAAGATAGGGCCAAGGACTATTCATAGGATTCAGATATATTGGGCAGACTAGATGGGCCAAATGGTTCTTATCTGCCGACACATTCTATGTTTCTATGTATTTGGTATAGATGTACTGTCTCTTTTGTCAGTGTAGGGAGAGGTCTGCTGTGTGCACCAGGGACACATTTGTCAGTGACACAAATCGCTCTGTTAAGGTCCACAAGAGTAATTTTAAGGACTGGTATTTGTTATAGGTGTGCAGTGCACTATATAGGGGTGTAATCCACTTATAATATAATTTGTAATATAGAATGCATATTATAGTGGATTTGTATTGTATTGACCCATGACACCGCCATCAGGGGCAGCACATGGACATACCTCCTACCTTATAAATAGACCTGACCTGGCGGCCATTTCACATTCTGCTTTTTGTCAGTGTAGGGAGAGGTTGGCTGTGTGCAGCAGGGACAGACTGTCAGTGACACAGATCGCTCTGTCAAGGTCCACAAAAGTCCTTTTAAGGGCTGGTATTTGGTATAGGTGTACTGTCTCTTTTGTCAGTGTAGGGAGAGGCTTGCAGTGTGCACCAGGGACAGATCATCAGTGACACAAATCGCTCTGTTAAGGTCCACAAAAGTCCTTTTAAGGACTGGTATTTGGTATAGGTGTACTATTCTTTGTTGTGCAGTGCACTATATAGGGGTGTAATACACTTATAATATACTTTCTAATATAGAAAGCATATTATAGTGGATTTGTATTGTGCACTGTGCAGCATTGTGACTGGTGTGGTGAGCGTTTCTGCAGCAATACAACAAACAGACCCCTCGGTACAAACAAAAAATGAAGGAAATGTTACCACCATCACAGAGGGCAGTCAGAATGCAGAACTTCCAGGCCTTGCTGCGAGAAATGCTGCATTCTGCTTTTGCGTGCACTGGCAGAGGAATTTCCACTCACAGAGAAACAGTTGCGGGTAACAATTCAACAGCACCTGCAAGAAGAGGGCGGTGTGAAGATGTGTTGGTCACTTCAGATATGAGATCCTTCTTTCAGCCGACCCATCGACAGCTGTACTCCGGACCCAGCATCAGGGAACGCCTAGACCGACAGGTGTCCGACTACATCGGGTTAACGGCCGATGTGGACGCTCTGAGGAGTGATGAACCCCTGGACTACTGGGTGGGCAGGCTCGACCACTGGTCAGAGCTTGCACAATTTGCAATGGAACTGTTGGCTTGCCCCCCAGTCCAGTGTCCTGTCCGAAAGGACATTCAGTGCAGCAGGGGGGATCGTGACCGATAAGCGCACTCGCCTAGCTCATGACAGTGTTGACTACCTCACATTTATAAAAATGAATGAGGCATGGGTCTCTGAGGAATTCAACACATGTGACCAGTAGACCATGTTTGATTACAATTCCTCATGACAGGCCACAAATATCCACCAGACCGCCATCCACCCATAACAATTCATGGTCCTTGTCTAAATACAGTGGCAGAAAAGGCAATTCATTGAATGCCTAATTTTTGGGGCCTTTATGGCCGACACTTACTTCTGTATCCTGTGAATGCCTAATGTACCTTCAGTCACAGAATACAACGTTCTTAGCTGTCAGGTAAACCCATGTGGGCTAATTTTTGGGGCCTTTCATGGCCGACACTTACTTACTTATCCTGTGAATGCCTAATGTACCTTTAGCCACAGAATACAATGTTCTTAGCTGTCAGGTAAACGCATGTGGGCTAATTTTTGGGGCCTGGAATGGCCGACACTTACTTCTTTATCCTGTGAATGCCTAATTTTTCAGACAGGAATTGAAAATCAATGGGTCTATAAACATTCTGCCAAGTTGTGGAATGGATGGGGACCCATTTTACAGATGTGTGAATGGACCCTATGTGTATTTGATATGTATTTACTGGCTGCTGTCAGTTCTGGCTGATTTAGGAAAAAAAAAATGTTTTTGCTGTAAAAAAAAAAATTTAAAGGCAACTTTTCCAATTGCAATACTTCTGTTATGACATTGTCCATGTGGTGGGACTATTTGTGCATAGCTAGTAAGTCTTTTGTGGCTGCAAATATGACCTAAAGGTTTTTAAAGTTCGCCTCCCATTAAAGTCAATGGGGCCCACCGCAAACTTGCGGTTCGTGGACATTTGAGAAAGTTTGCGGCTAACGTTCACGAACCGCCCTGGCCGATGTTTTTCCATCACAAGTGGGGAGCAACAAATCCATGCTCCAGCCATAACAAATGTTTCTTCTTCGTGTACTAAAGTTTATAGAGAAGGGTCAAGCAACAAATGCTGTGCCAAGGTATGTCTAGTCAAAATATATTCGAAGGATCAACCTGAGAAAGAATGTATGCCATAATAGACAAGCAGAGCAACAGATCCCTGTTCTTCCCTGTTTCTGGTATTTTTGCCACACTCAACTGATGTTGGCAAGGGTATGCCCTTCTTTACCTTGATATGGGAAACCATGAACCCATCAGCCCTTCTGCCGGAGATTTCTACACGGCGGGAACAGGTGTTGAGAGTATACGGTGTTGCATGTCCCTTTATACAAAAGATCTCACTCTCCTCAAGAAGGCACATGTACAGTCATGCCAATGAACATCTAAATCAGAGAAGGATTGGGAGAAAGTGCTGTGGTCAGATGAGACCACAATTGAGCTCTTTGGCAATAATTCGACTCGCTGTTTTTGCAGGAAGAAACATGCTAAATATGACCCTAAGTATACCATCCCTACAGCAAAGCACGAAGGGGAAAACATAATGCTTTGGGGCTGTTTCTCTGCTAAAGGTACAGGCCCACATTGCCGCATTGAGGGGCCAATGGATGGGGCCATGTATGTATTAAAAAATCTTGGATAAGAACCTTCTTTCCTCAGCTAGAACACTGAAGATGGGTTGTGGATGAGTCTTCCAGCATGACAATGACTCAAAACATATCACAAGTACTTGTATTAACTAAAGAGCAAAAGGATGTGTATAAGAGTGTCAATCAGCCGAATCCTGGGACAGCACCCCAAAATCCGGTTGAAGTGAATACTCAGCAATCTGATATGTACAAATAGCAACAACAGTGGATGACAGCAACACTCCAATGTACAAAGCAATATAGACACTTAGCAATGAGATTATCAGACTGACTTATTGATGATTATGCTATCACTAAAAGGGGAAGGGTCAGCCTAAAAAGACTCGGATCCTAATGAGGGGACTGAGCTATATTTGAACCAGTCACTCTACCCTTTGAAAGCAAGAAAGTGATAGTAGTCCAAATGTTAGGCCTGACTGTTGTCTTCACTGGCAATGTTGGAGCTCAGATGTGAACAGGGAATCCTCAGTGTGTAACATAAGGGGTTAATAATCAGCAGAGAAATGCTAGAGATGGCACTGTGTCAAATCCCTTGATAATTCAGTTTATGTTGTCTGCACGCAGTGTCCGTATATTGCTAGTTACTGAAAGACTGTAGATGCTTCGGGCATGAACCTGCACACCAGATCCTGGGTATGGCTAACACACACACACACACAGGAGGTGATTCAGGATCTATACACTGCGCTGTCTCGCTGTTACTGGCAGAAGTCACAGGAGGTCTTCAGCACAGTGCTCCACAGCAGATCAGTTTTGGCAGGAACAACGGTGACCTCTAGAGCCATGGTAGGCCGCAATCCCACAGCGGAACGGCAAGGCCGGTGCTCACATGATGGGTCCCGGGAAGAAGAGAGCGCAGGACTGTTGAGAGGTTCCTCTTATCGTTTCTCCCATAATTCTTTCCTGAAGAGGGTGCATTGCTGGAGGATGTAGTCTGCTACAATTCCCATAATGCTCTACTCACTGGCTCAGAAGAGTGATGCAATTACATAGTTACATAGTAGGTGAGGTTGAATAAAGACAATAGTCCATCCAGTTCAACCTGTGTAGGTGTGTGTGGCTGTAATCATCTCACATACCCCTGAATGTTCTGATCCTTGAGATGTAAGTCTAAGAGTCTTTTGAAAGCCACCATACTACCCGCAGAAACCACCTCTTGTGGTAGAGAATTCCACAATCTTGTAGCCCTAACAGTAAAGAACCCCCCACATTGCCTGAGGTTAAAACGCTTCTCCTCTAATCGAATTGTATGCCCTCGAGTCCTCATGCAATCCCTTCGAATGAACAGCTTTTTTTCTAAGCTGGGATCCCCATTAAGATATTTATAAATTGCTATCATGTCCCCCCCCTCAGACGATTGATCTGAGTCCAGCAATAGAGGGAAATTGGAATAGTCTGAGGAGGTGGAGATTGAGTCTGCTACATCAGGTTACAGTGGTCTTTTGCCAGCTACATCAAGGTTATGCAATGGCCTAGTCAGTCTCCAGACCTTAATCGTAAAGAAAATTTATGGAGGGAGCTGAAACTTCGAGTTGCCAAGAGACAGCCAAGAAACCTTAAGGATTTAAAGAAGATCTGTAAAGAAGAGTCGACTAAAATCCCTCCTGAGATGTGTGCAAACCTGGTCACCAACTACAAGAAACTTCTTACCTCTGTGCTTGCCAACAAGGGTTTCTCCACCAAGTACTAAGTCATGTTTTGCTTGGGGATCAAACACGTATTTTACTCACTGAACTTCAACTTAATGTATAGTGCAGCACTGCTCCCATGGGAGTTGCTGAACATAGTCTTCCCTAGACCTCCCTCTAATTAACCTGCAGCCAAACACTTGGTTATTTTCACACGACTACCCGCACACTTTTCCGCTCGTCATCTATTGACTAGGGTGTTTGATATTTTTGTATTTATTGGTAGAACGTGGATAGGAGAAGGGATTAGTGTGACACTCCAATCTGAACTATGCACAGAAACTCTCACCTGGCCTCATTAAATTTAATTGAATACCAGACTCTCTGCTGAATCATACTGCATTTGTATTTAAGGAAAGGTCCTTTGCTTGCTCTGGCAGCAGACTCACTGACTCTTCAGGACACTCAGTATTTTCAGTATCCTCTTTAGCTGCATCCACTGACTTCACTAGCTTGAAGGGATGGCCCCCACTGAACAGGCCACTAGACATGGATCTGTACTCACAGCAACCAGGAACAAATCCCCCTCAGTCAATTCTGTAGGACATCTGGCTTGCAGCTTCTGTAACTCTGGCCCTCAGGTCTTCCACCTGAGGCCGCATCGCAGCCTGTACAGAGGAGGGGCAGCAGCCCCCTCCCTCCAGGACCCCGCTCTCCAGCTGAAGACCCCTTGCACACGTGCTCTCTTGATATAAATAGAGTCACCCAGCATGCCTTGAGGCACTTTCCTCTGACAATGGCCAGGGCTGTATCTACACCCATGCTCCCATTTGTCAGGTTTCCTCCCACTGTCCAATATGCCCCGTCCTATTGGACCAGTGTGAAACAGGCAGACAACATGAGCAGCATCTGACCACACTGAGCAGACCCTATCAATGGATTACTGCTCCCTGATAGGCAGAGAGTACTTAAATGTGCCTGAAAGTCCCCCTGTTAGCCGGGGAAACCCAAAAACTATGCACTCTCTAGTACCTATGTAGGAAGGTGCTACATCAGCATTTGTTTTATGTGATTTTCTGGATTTTTAGTTGATATTCTGTCTCTGTAATTTAAAATACACCTATGATAAAAATTATAGACTCTTAATTTCTTTGTAAGTGGGCAAACTTACAAAATCTGCAGGGTACCAATAATTAGTATCCTCACTGTGTGTATATATATATGTATGTATGTGTGTGTGTGTGTGAGTGTGTGTGAGTGTGTATGTGTATGTATGTATATATATATATATATATATATATATATATATACAGTAAAAGTATATATATATATATATGTATATATATCTTGTTGCATATCATCTAGCAAATTGACTTTTGTACTGACCGATACCCACATGCAGATAAATTAGGACCATTAACCCTTTTTTGGTACTTGAGCATCTCTAAAACTGGTTACTGTATTTTATCCCCTAGAATCGAGTAGTACAGGCACTGGAGTGTGATAACCATTAGCAATGCTTGACAACCATTCAAATGACAATGGATGTTAAACGAAAACAATGACAATGACACTTAAGAGCAGAGGTCAGCAGCCTTTTCCATATGAAGTGTCAATTTACAAGCATTAGATTAGTGATGTGCTAGTGCAAAATAGCTAATTATGTAGCTTTTTTTTTTTTTTTTTTTTCCTTGTACTTGTAGTTTCACTGCTAATGACAAGTTAAACATATTAATTATTATTATATAACTGGAGCACATGTTCATTTTTACAGTTAATATGTAGAGTATGCATGCGGGTGCCAATGTGTTGTTAAAGGCACCCCAAGTGCAGATGACAAACAGTGTGTTTGCGGGCACCAAATCACATGGTACTGCAGCAAGGTGTTTTGGTGCAGTGCATTTTTAAAAGTTGTGCAATTACTACTTTTTGCCCAGTCCAGTGCATTTTTTCAGGACATGAATGAACTGGCTGTAGAAAACTCTCTGCATGGGAACACAAAGGAATCCATGTTTCTGTGAAATCCCAGCGTTAACCGGCCCTGAAGGATGTTAATTTCAGGTGCACAAACATTTCTGAATTAGCTGTTGTTGGCTGGCTTCGAGATGGACTTAAAGGATAAGTTCATCTTTAACCACTTCAATACTGGTCACTTTCACCCCCTTCCTGCCCAGACCAATTTTTAGCTGTTAGTGCTGTCACACTTTGCATGACAGTTGCGCAGTAATGCTACAGTGTACCCATATTAATTTTTTTTTCCCCCACAAATCAAGCTTTCTTATGGTGGTATTTGATCGCCACTGGGTTTTTTATTTTTTGCTAAACAATTTAAAAAAGACCAACATTTTTGAAAAAAATAAAAAGGTTTTCTTTGTTTCTGTTGTAAATAAGTCAATTTTCTCCTTCACTGACGGGCACTGATGAGGCTCCACTGATGGGCACTGATGAGGAGGCACTAATATGGGGCACTGATAGGTAACACTGATGGACACTGATAGGCGGCATTGATATGCAGCACTGTTGTGCACTAATAGGTGGCACTGATGGGCACAAAAAGGTGGCACGGATAGGCGGCACTGATAGGTGGCAATGTTGGGCACTGATGAGTTGCACTGATAGATGGCACTGATAGGCAGCACTGATAGGCAGCACTGATGAGGAGGCACTGACAGGCATTTGTGATGGGCACTGATTGGCATTTGTGATGGGCACTGATTGGCATCTGTGATGGGCACTGTTTGGCATCGGATGGGCACTAATTAGCATCTGTTGTGGGCACCTCTGATGGGGGCTGCACTGATAATCAATGCACTGATTATCAGCGCAGACCCCCCTGTCAGGAGAGCCGCTAATCGGCTCTCCTCTACTGGTGCCTTGCCAGCGTGAACTGAGGAAAGCCGATTACCAGCACTTCCTGGTTACCACTGCGATCAGCTGTGATTGGCCACAGCTGATTAGGTGGTAAAGAGCCGATGTCATAGGCTCTTTACTCAGATCAGAGATGCTGTGTGTTTGAGCGACACACCACACCACCGATCGCCCCAGGGGGGCGCGCACGAGTGACTTATCCTGCTGGACATCATATGATGCCCACACAGGATAACTGATCCCCCACATCAGGATAACTGATACCACATCTCGCCCAACCTATAGCAGAATGACGGCCGGGTGGGATGTGGTTAATAAAATGTTACATATTACACCCATATGCAGGGTGTAACATGTAACATGTTATGAATGTACCAGCCCTTGAACCCCATCCCCGCTGTGACAGCAGACCAGCAATCTTTTCACCTCGTGTCTACTGCCACAATTACAAAAAGACGCAGTTGTGCGGGGCTCCACCCCACCCATGTCCCTCATTTACAGTCCTCTGTAAATGGAAAGCTACAAGGTCTGGCAGCCTTTGGGGCCGTCTGCTTGTAGATTTCAAGGAACTACCATGGCGCATGGTTCATTTATTCTTCCTGTCAGAATGTATCGGCTTCCTCGTACGCCGTTACACTGACAGATCTGCAGGAGACCTGCATGGCACCAGCGAGCAGGCTACTGCAACAAAAAATAATAAATGAACATTTTTCTACCTGCAAAAAAAAATGTGCATTTTTTTTTTTTAAAGTGAATTTATCCTTTAAATTAAAAATCTTTCTGCACATTGACTAAATTAGCCAAAAAAATAATTTAAAGGTCATCTTTTTGAAACATAAGAGTTTGTCTGAGAACTCAGTACACTACAACACTACAGACTAGATAATACTTAAAAAAACATTACTGCAGTTCTGTTTTAAGGAGAAATAAGAAATCATGTTCTAGGCTGAAAATGGCTTGCCATAGCCACCAAGCAGGTTGCTCACCTCTGCTTTAGAGAATGTGGCTAAAAAGTCAACTGCTATCCATGTAGTCAAGGCCTAGATGTGATGAGTAGATTGTACAGTCCTGCCATCTAGTGGCAAATACACAAAACAAACTGGCATTTTACACTAAATTACTATTTAAGTGATTTTTTTTTTTAATAAAATAAATGCAATATGTTTAAACAAAAGTAGAATGTACCTTCTATTTCTCTCTTTGCAAGCTTTTTTATTCCATTCTCAGATTTCTTGTTTTAGGGTGGCTAAAGCTGGCTACACACTACAATTTTTATACAATTTTCCTTTAGATTTAACCAAAACCATATGAGATCAAACCTAAACACATTTAAATTGTATGCAATCAGGCAGGTTGTTGCACTACATGGTTGAGGGTAAATCTAAAGGAAATTGAACAAAACAAATTTTATAATGTGTATCCAGTTTAAGAAAGGATTTACTATAAGCTATGCACACAGAATCTGGTGCAGGTGTGCATAGTAACCAATCAGCATCTAGGTTTTAGCCCTTGTTCACATAGGAGCGATTTGTCATGTGATTTGACCTGTCTCAAGTCGCAGCCGATTGCCAGCAATGGCACAGTTCCAATCATTGCGAAGCTGACTTTGGGCTACCAAACCAATATGCAAAAGTAGCTTCTGCACTACTTTTGCTGATTTCAGGTAGACCTCTGTGCATGAAGCAGCACAGATGTCTTTCAAGTAGCACCTGAAATCACGCTGACCTGCTACTTTGCAATTGTGCTCCTTTAAGTTAAGTATCACGATTTCAAAGTAGCATCAATGAGAACCAGGGCTTACTGGCAAAGCTTAATCGAACAAGCTGAAGTTAGGAGCTGATTGGTTACTATGCACAGCTGCACCAGATTCTGTGTTCACTAGTTTTAGTAAATCTCCCCCTAAATGTATATGTGGCGCTGCCCCCATAGGAGCTGCCAATTAGTCCTCTGTTCTTTGATTGACCTTTTCAAGAATCTCAGCCCCTGTAACCCACCAGGTTGAGTGTACAAACACAATATTACAGGGAATCACTAAAAGTAATACTTAGAACCCATTAGCAGTGCTATATCAAAGAAAACAGGCACAAAACCAGGTAGTAAAACTTAATATATTGTCATACAGTATGGTTGCTAACTAGGCAAGCATAAAATTGATTAACAATGGTATTACCACAATTCAGCATACAAAGTGATTAACAGTAGGGACTAGGCATAAGATGACATTTGCCATCCAGATCAGCATAAACAGTAACAAGGTCACCTCAAATGCAGCAGTGAGCAGTTGTAAAGTTTAATCTACCGAGTGCTGGAACTATACTGCTAGGGTGCATTTATGGTTTTGATGCTAGTCCTACACTGACTAGGCATGCAATTTCCAAAGGAAAAGGAGAATGGTAGAGATGTATGCAGAGAATCAAAGGGGACTTGTAGAAAAATCATTACAGGAGGGACAGGCCTTTGAGATGTTCTTCTTCCAGCTAACGTTTGGTTAACCTGCATATAGTATAGGTAGAGTATAGGTACGGTATAGATGTGATACATATGCAGTAAAGGTTTTGTATAATGCGGTATAGAGTTGGCATAGGTGCAGTGTAGGTTTGGAATAGGAGCGGTATGGAGTGCAGTATGGATTGGGTATACTTGGTGCCCTACTTTCAGTGACCCTGTCCCCGCTAGTAGCATCAGCTATGGACGAACAGCCCTCACAATGCTGTGGTGAGCTCTCACTGTAGAAGGAGGGGGCCCCTCAGTCCCTAACCCCAGAAAGCCTCCATTGATTAGTGATGGCAAGCAGAAGGTGAGTAGACGCTCCAGTTTCCCTGCGGCAGCAGTGCAGGTGCCATGATGTGGGTGCTTACTCTGACTCTTAGGCTCCGATCTCCGCTGGTATGGTCTCCTGCTGGCAGGCAAATATGCAGACAGGGATGCTCTCTCTCTCTAAAAGCCTTGGTGCCACAAAGAAGAACTTTCCCAGGTAGTTTAATAAAAATCATTAGGGATGGCCTTGCAGTTCGCCCGGCGGTCTGTTTGCGGCAAATTTTGCTTGTTCGTCACCCGCCAATTTTGCGAACACATGGCGTTGTTCACGGTGGCCATATTAGTTTACATTGGGGAGAACTTTGACCCATGACACAGCCGTCAGGTGGAACGTGACAGCCAATTGAAACATTTCAGCACATGGACATGCCCCCTACCTTAAAAATAGACCAGAGCTGGTGGCCATTTCACATTCTGCTTTTTGTAAGCATAGGGAGAGGTTGGCTGTGCCCATCAGGGACAGATTGCCAGACACAAATAGCTCTGATAAGATCCACAAAAGTCCTTTTGAGGGCTGGCATTTGGTATAGGTCTACTACACTTTCTTTTTAGTTTAGGGACAGGTATGCTGTTTTAATCAGGGACAGATCGAGATCGGCAGTGACACAAATCGCTCTGTTAAGATCCACAAAAGTCCTTTTAAGGGCTGGTATTTGGTATAGGTCTACTACAGTCTCTTTTCAGTTTAGAGACAGGTATGCTGTGTTCATCAGGGACAGATCGGTAGTGACACAAATCGCTCTGTTAATGTCCACAAAAGTCATGTTAAGGGCTGCTATATATTTGGTATAGGTGCGCAGTTTTTCAGTTTAGGGACAGGTATCCAGTGTGCTCCAGGGACAGATCAGCAGTGACACAAATCACTCTGTTAATATCCACAAAAGTCATTTTAAGGGCTGCTATATATTTGGTATAGGTGTGCAGTTTTTCAGTTTAGGGACAGGTATCCAGTGTGCTCCAGGGACAGATCCGCAGTGACACAAATCGCTCTGTTAATGTCCACAAAAGTCATTTCAAGGGCTGCTATTTATTTGGTATAGGTGTGCAGTGCACTATATAGGGGTGTAATCCACGGTATAATATACTTTGTAATATAGAAAGCATATTATAGTGGATTTGTATTGTGCACTGTGCAGCATTGTGACTGGTGTGGTGACTGAGCATTGCTGCAGCAATACTACAAACAGTGACAAAAGCACTTTTAATGTATTATAACTGGTATGATAGACCAGTGGCCCCCCAATACCACATATTGAAGTGGGGTGTTATCTGAGTATACTTTTACAAGTGTATTTGTGTCCTGCAACAATATTGCCTCTTTTGCTGCGTTAACTCTGATACACATAGTGCCAAACTCACTGGCCAATTTTTTGAACAGCTGGTGTGATAGACCAGTGGCCCCCCAATACCACATATTGAAGTGGGGTGTTATTTAACAGTATACTTTTCTAAGAGTGTATTTTAGTCCTGCAAAAATGTGGCCTCTTTTGCTGCGTTAACTGTGCTACATACAGTAACAACAGTTACTGGCCAATTATTTGTAGAACTGGTGTGATAAAACTGTGGCCACCCGATACCACAGATTGAAGCGGGGTGTTACCTGAGTATACTTTTATAAGTGTATTTTTGTCCTGCAACATTATTGCTTCTTTTGCTGCGTTAACTCTGATACACACAGTGCCAAACTCACTGGCCAATTTTTTGAACAACTGGTGTGATAAACCAGTGGCCCCCCAATACCACATATTGAAGTGGGGTGTTATCTGAGTATACTTTCATAAGTGTATTTGTGTCCTGCAACAATATTGCCTCTTTTGCTGCGTTAAGTCTGATACACAGTGTCAAACTCACTGGCCAATTTTTTAAACAACTGGTGTGATAAACCAGTGGCCCCCCAATACCACATATTGAAGTGGGGTGTTATTTGACAATATACTTTTCTAAGAGTGTATTTTAGTCCTGCAAATATTTGGACTCTTTTGCTGTGTTAACTGTGCAACACACAGTGACAACAGTTACTGACCAATTATTTGTAGTGAAAAAAACAGAGTGATAACCGCGCTAAGGTGAAAAAAAAAAAAAGTTAGGAAGCAGCGACTTCAAGTGTGACCACACCCTTGGATAATAAATAGAAAAAACAAGTCGCGCTGAGTGATATGGAATAAACAAATCAATGTCCAACAATCAAATGTCCCAAAATAAACTTGAATAGTAAATGGTGTAGAAAAACGAGAATCTTGAACAGCCTCCAAGGTCTCTTAGGAAATGTGCTTACCGAACGAACAATAAAAATCTACGAGATTCATATGTCGAGGTGTATTCACAAGCCAGGGAGATTGACTGGAGATCATGTGCCAGGATCCTCAATGGGTGATGTCATATAATAAACATGAAAGAAAAATTCTCCATAGTGTGATACCGTACAGAAATTGAGTGAAATATAGTGAACAACTGTATGAATCAGATTGGATTCCATCACCAAGTGCGTGCAAATCCTTTACCAAATGTGCAGTAGCTTACCAAATAAAAGATTAAGCCAGTGAATACCCAGTGTTAGGAAAAGATAGGGGGGAACTACCACCGAATGTGAAGCCTCTTACCAAATGGAAATAAATATGAGCAGAATACGGTTAACTCCAGATGCACCAAGAAGCCAACAAGACACCCAAAAGCACTGCAAGCCTCTTACCAGATAATAAGTAATAAGCACAGTATGGTCACTTGTTGCGCTTCCCCATCAATATGCAGATAGACTCCGGGACCCGATGGCATCAATGGATAAATGCTGTAGGGTTCTCAGTACAGGATTTTCAATACACCAGCCCAAGTAAAAAGAAAAAGCGCCAATAGTGTAATATATTCTCACACATTTATTAATAAAAAAGAAAGGCACTTACAAACATAGGTTTAAAATCGCGAAGGATGAGAAGCCGCCGGCCGGACGGCAAAGCGCATCCGCTCCTGAGATAAACTTCCGGGAATGACGTCAGCATGCCTTGGACGTCTTCTTGGACGAAACGCCGTCAGGTCGCGGCGTGCTGACGTCATTCCCGGAAGTTTATCTCAGGAGCGGATGCGCTTTGCCGTCCGGCCGGCGGCTTCTCATCCTTCGCGATTTTAAACCTATGTTTGTAAGTGCCTTTCTTTTTTATTAATAAATGTGTGAGAATATATTACACTATTGGCGCGTAATTGGTGCTACACACAGTGACAACAGTTACTGGGCAATTATTTGTAGAACTGGTGTGATAAACCTGTGGCCCCCCAATACCACAGATTGAAGCGAGGTGTTATATACCTTTTTCCAGACATACTGCGATTCTCTAGAGACTTTTGTCACAGGGTAATTTAAAAACATGACAGGCAGAGGAAGAGGCAGACACTTACGCAGGGGTGGTAGGGGTAGGGCAGGAGCAGTAGGCCGGAGCCAAAGTGTGAAGTTTCAGAAGGTGCGTTCAATTACGTCAAAGGACGCACCAGACTTGGTTGAGTGGCTCACTCAGCCTTCCTCTTCTGCACCCTCCTCATCCTCTCAATCTGCACCCTCTTCACTCTCTGCTGTGCTCACCCCCAAAGACAACACCACAAACACATGAAGTAAGAAGGAATGACCGCACTTCCGATAAAGTTCAAAAATGGAGTGTATTTATTCCACATCAAACGAATGGCAAAATATAAAACGTTCACACTGTGAGTGCAGGACAAAACGGTAGACGCGTTTCACGACTGGATGTGTCGCTTACTCATTACCAAGTTCACTATGAATGTGCATCGGCCATATATACAACCCATACATACAGCTGACAACAATTAGATTCATCAAACTGGTTGTTCCTTCAATTAGGCAGCTGTTGGGAATCTACGGCTTAGTTGCACAAACAGAGTGACCCCAAAAAAAAACCAAACCAAAGAAATGAAACACTCTGTGCAAAGAAAGATCAATGTACATAGATATAAATCAATTACAGTGGAAATATTAATGATCAGTGTTAATAAGGAAACAATCAAGAACAATGGTTAAAACCCACATTGAAAATTGCAGTCTATCTTCCATGTATAAAATAAAAATATATGACAAAAATTGGAATAGATAGATAAATATACGTGGAGATCAAAAAATATATGTACTTCATGTGATTCTGGATTACGGATCCGACCGGCACCTGATTCCTGCCTCACCTGGAGCGGTCTCCCCAGTTTGGACTCTGCTTATCTCTCCGTGATTTTAGACCAGCTCGGTGAGTGCTTTTTGTGATATACTTATTGGAGTTTATATTCCTATACATCATTGTTCAGTGAACAAAGGCATTTATCACACTACCACACCTGTGAGTTGCATTCATGGACATGGACGAACCATCCACTAGTAGAACCTTGAGAAACCTGAACACAAACCCCCTTAGAAACAACGCACACACCACTTTAAACCAGACAAGGGAGGACAGTCCAGTTTCTATAAAACCTCTGTTCTACAAATTGGAAAAGCTTATGGTGAAAGAGATAAAAGCCTATTGGGAAAAGACCACAATCACAGAATATCTGGACTTGGAACGTTTCCCGAGAGGTTTACGAGAAAAAAAGTTCCCGACATTCAACCTTTTTAATGAGGAATTAAAAAAGCAGTGGACCGATACGCTCTCCACTTGTTCCTTCAATCTTATGAGGCTCATAGTAGACTCTAAGACATTGGAACTAAAAAGGCTACAGGATGAAATCTCAAAACTACAGGAAGAAATTACTCCGTTAAAAAGTAACTCTTTATTCACGGAGCTTGATCTCAAATTAAATGACAAAATAAATAAACTGGAAACTAATACGATCAGCGGTAAAAAAGAAAAATTAATAAGAGACAAAGTCGACTATGAGACAAACAATGTCTATGTCTGGAAAAAAACGAATACCTGGAATCGTCATTACCAGAAGAAAAAAGTCAGCTTTTCAGATCCAGAAACAACAGGCACTGACACATCTGTTGCACATACCTCGTCTGATACATCCGTTGACTACACACACACGCCTAGATCAAATTCCGGTTCTTTCAATGGGTCAAAAAACGAGCCAAGGAGGGGCAGAAATGCAATAAAGAAAAAAAAATCAAAAAAGTCAAAACAAGGAGAGGAGGAAAGAAAAACCAGCGAAAATCCAAATGGTCAGTACAATCTGAGGACACACCGCAAGTGACATATAATAATGTAGTAAACTTGTCTCAACGGAGCCTTACATCAAATGAAATATCTTTACTTTCTAAGGGACTGAATTTCTGTCCCCATACACATTTTGACCCGTTTGATACCACTCTACATATCAATAAATTCATACGTAATCTAACTTTAAGGAGACACTTTTTTGTGGACACAGATGATAACACGATCGAAGAAACCAATCTGGATTTCAATCCTCCTCATAATAGTCCAACCAATTCTCCAATCTTGTCTTTTAGTGAACAATGTGCCGTTTCGGAATTAGAGGAGCTGATTCATGAATCACCTTCACTATACCCCGAGAAGGATGAGGGAACCCGTCGGGTAAAATTGAATGTACCATCATCATTCTATCCTATACAATCTCGATCGGCCGAAATGGACAAGTTCCAAAGACTAGTCGAAAAGGACATCTTTAAGCTGGCTTCGAACATGCCTTCATATGTTAAAACCAATACAGATAACTTAACTGTGAATGAAAGGAAATCGCTCAAGTCGCTACAGGAAGACGATTCAATCATCATCAGAAATGCGGACAAGGGAGGAGCCGTAGTTGTCCTTGACAAAACACAATATAAAGCGGAAGCTATAAGACAACTAATGGATACAAACACCTATCAAATCCTAAAAAGCGATCCGACTAACAAATTTAAAAACGTTTTAAAAAATCTTGTCGAGAAAGGTGCAGCTATAGGTGCTTTTTCTATCAAGGAATTTGAAAATATGATCCCAGAGTTTCCGATAATACCGATCTTCCATCACCTGCCGAAGATACATAAGGGACTGGATCCAATACATGGACGCCCAATAGTATCAGGCCCTCGTTCCTTGAACGAACAATTAGGAGAATGGCTGGACGGACAACTCCAACATATAGTACAAACTCTTCCCAGCTATTTAAAAGATTCAAACCATCTGTTAAAAATCATGGATTCCTTCGTGTGGTCAGAGGACTACAGCTGGATTACGTGTGACGTGTCCAGCCTGTACTCCTCCATCCCACACGCACTAGCTTTGAAAGCAGTGAGCTATAGTTTGGAAACATATACGGAGATGTCTCCTGTTTTACAGGCTTTTGTGATAGAAGTCCTTGACTATTTATTAACGCACAACTATTTTGCTTTTGATGATGTGTTCTACCTCCAAAGATGCGGGGCGGTGATGGGAGCCAAGTTCTCACCTTCCCTAGCCAATCTTTACATGGGTTGGTAGGAAAGGTCCCACATCTTTGGGGGTAAAAATCCATACAGGGATAATACTTTTTTATATTGTCGCTACATTGACGATTTACTATTTGTCTGCCATAGATCAGTCAATCTTGAATTATTCATATCGTTTTTGAACAACAATGAATTGAACCTCACTTTTACGGGTTTTTCTAGCCCAGACAAAATTATGTTTCTGGACAAAACTTTAAACCATGAAGGCGATAAAGTTATTTCCACCCTGTATAGAAAACCCCAGGCGGGCAATAGCCTATTGCATGCCCAATCAGGGCATCCCCTCCACACCATAAAAGGAATACCTGTGGGGCAGTTCCTTAGGCTCAGGAGAATTTGCAGTGACAGTGACACCTTTAAAAAGGAATCGTCTTCCTTATACCAGCGTTTTCTCCAGAGAGGCTACCCCAGATGGATGCTGGATAGAGCCTATCGGCTAGCCCTCGGGAGGAATCGCACCGATCTTCTACAACTTACTACGCCTAGTCACATATCAACAAACCATGAGTCCGATCCTAATCTCTCACAAGTGCCAACAGAAAAGGGTTCGCTCAGCCATAAAAAGATAAAAAATACCAAAAAAGATAAACCCATACCTTCGGTTACATTGGCACTTCCATATAGTCTAGAATTTAATGATATAAAATCTATAATTAGGAAACATCTACCTATTTTACATCTAGACCATGCATGTGATGAGATTTTGGGGAGAGGAGTCAATATTGTAGCCAAGAGAGCGGCCACTCTGGTTAGTACGTTATCCCCTAGCATGTTTCAAACAAAAACGATCTCCTCATCGCAAACGTGGTTATATTGCAGAGGAAATTACAAATGGTGGGCACAGGACTGTGTCACTTGTCCCCACATTCTGAAAAGCCCCCAATTTCAATCATCCACCAGTGGCAGGATTTTTAAAATAAATAAACTTTTTAATTGTAATACCGAGTACATTATATATTTGATTACCTGCAAGAAATGTTTAACACAATATGTAGGCAGAACCACTAGGAGATTGAAGGATAGATTTAGGGAACACTTAAGCGACATTCGTTGCCTTAAATCAACAAATGTCGCCCGCCATTTTAATGATCTACATGAAGGGGACACCTCCCTGGTCATGGTCCAGATCATTGAAAAAATTTTAAAACCTAAGAGAGGAGGAGATATATTCCAGATACTCTGTAAAAGGGAGGTTTTCTGGATATTCAAACTCCGTACAAGATTACCTGAGGGCATGAACTTCGAGTGGGACGTGACACATTTTTATACCTAATTTTTACCTATGTAATTTTTGTCCAGTGATATGGGTACCAAAATGTATGTATAGTTTTCTATATGGGTGGTCTACATTGGACATCCCATGATGTCTCTACATACAGGAATGTCCAGGGTCCCTATATTAGCCATGATATATGCATACATATATGAGCTTTAAAATCATCCATTAAGTTTTTCCAGGACCTGTTTCCATTCAAGAATATGATTTCAGACACTATATATTTATTTACATATATTTTTCATTGGTTAGAATTTTTGAAATTATATAGACTCCGACAGGTCCATATTGACATTTATATTTAAACATCTATGAAAAATAAACAAATAAATATCTAAACAATATTTTTTGGGGGGTTCGTCACGAATCTTTTTTTCCCCGCCTTTGGGATTTGTGGGTGTTATCAGTTTTTATAATAGTATCATGACATGAGTAACCATGTCCCCTTCTCTCTCTTTTTTGCATCCTCTATCTTCAATACCATTAAACACATCTACAAGGCATTCATATATGTACATATATTAAACTTACAAATATGGTCACGTTATGTGATCCTGTTTTTTTACGCATATATATATCGCCTTGTTTGGAGTATTTGGATTGAATTGGATGAGATATCACCCACATTGACCCATAGACAGGCCGATTTTAAACACCTCGGGTTTCCTACAGCAATTTGGTTATTCCAACATGGATTGATGAAATTCAATTAGCTGGTACGCTATGTATTCTAACCCGTTCCCTTTGTTTTGCTTTATTCCTTTCCCATTCCCATTTTTATACTCACGGAACTATGTACCTCTACATAACTTTTGATTAGAAATAGTGCATCTCCCCGTGGGTCTTTGAAATTTTGTGGTTTTAAACACTGTTGACAGAAATCAGTCTATGAACAAGTATGTGCATATTAGAACTTTGTTGCTTTTTTCGTTATAGCAACAGATTGCAAAAATGTGTTTATATTCATTTATATTTTTGCAGGAACACATGTTGCATCAATGTGCATTATACCCTCATACACTATATATGTCATGTATGTTTTATTATGTAGACCAAGTGTACTCATTTTCCATTGATTCACATACGTTTACATCATACACATATTTATTTATGATATACATGGTTTACATATACATGTAATTTTTCACCTTCACCACCAGTGTTTATCACTAATTTTTTATGTAATTTTTTATGTAATATCTTCATACACATTTTACACACATATACTTTTTCATATGTTTTTTTGGGTAGGAATTGTGGATTGAAGTCTTGGTACACACATCACTCCAATCTTGAATGCATCACATTAGGGTTTATACAATCGGCTATAATGGTCCTTTGAATCAAGCACTATTTGTGACCTTGTATGTACGTTTCAATCATCTTTTTCAATAATTTTTTAATCCTCTTTTTTACTATAGCGCACAATGTCACTTTAAATGGTCTCCACGTATATTTAACTATCTATTCCAATTTTTGTCATATATTTTTATTTTATACATGGAAGATAGACTGCAATTTTCAATGTGGGTTTTAACCATTGTTCTTGATTGTTTCCTTATTAACACTGATCATCAATATTTCCACTGTAATTTGTTTTTTTTTTGGGGGTCACTCTGTTTGTGCAACTAAGCCGTAGATTCCCAACAGCTGCCTAATTGAAGGAACAACCAGTTTGATGAATCTAATTGTTGTCAGCTGTATGTATGGGGTGTATATATGGCCGATGCACATTCATAGTGAACTTGGTAATGAGTAAGCGACACATACAGTCGTGAAACGCGTCTACCGTTTTGTCCTGCACTCACAGTGTGTACGTTTTATATTTTGCCATTCGTTTGATGTGGAATAAATACACTCCATTTTTGAACTTTATCGGAAGTGCGGTCATTCCTTCTTACTTCATGTGATTCTGGATTACGGATCCGACCGGGACCTGATTCCTGCCTCACCTGGAGCGGTCTCCCCAGTTTGGACTCTGCTTACCAACACCACAAACACCACCACCACATACCCTCCGCTTGAGTCACTGTAATTATTTTCCGATCCATCACAAGACATTTGCAATGCGCAGCTATTCTTGGCATCGGATCAGGAAGAGGAGGTAGCAACAGCCGCCACTCAGCAGTATGAAGACAGTACCCAGATCAGCCCAAGGAGGTTGGTCCCCGCTGTTGCTGCCTACTCTGAGATCTCGAATGTTAGTGGTGGGGAAGGTGACGTGGATGATGACGTGTCTATGGACGTCACATGGGTGGCCACAAGAGAGGAAGAGGAGGGGAGTTCAGAGGGAGAGACGGACCGGCAGATAGGGCGGAGAGGTAGGCAGAACTTGCATTGCACAAGAGGTAGAAAGCAGACTGTAAATGTATCAAGAGCGAGCCATCAACCATGCACAGTCACATCTGGCGCTCCCAGGACACCGGCACATGGCTCCGCAGTGTGGGCTTTTTTCAATGTGTCCGTTGCTGACACCAGTGTTGCCATCTGCAGCCTTTGCAGTCAACGCATAAGTCGCGGTAAGCCCAACACTCACCTAGGGACAACTGAACTCCCATCACCAAGCCCAGTGGAAGCAACACCGTCAGAACCCACAAAGCCACACTCCAGGTTCTCACCATCCAACCTCTTCTCCTTCTCCTCTCTCCTCACAATTGTCATCCACTCCACCTTCCATCATGCCGTCGTCACGTTGTTCTGGAAAAAGGCAGGCTTCTGTGGCCCAAATGTTGGAGCGGAAAAAAATGATGATGCCGGATAACCCTCTTGCCCAACGTTTGACTGCTGACTTGTCGGAACTCATAGCCCGCCAACTACTGCCATATCAACTGGTGGATTTGGAGGCCTTTTGTAAATTTGTGCCCATTGGAACACCACAATGGAAGGTCCCAGGCAGTAAATATTTCTCGCAGAAGGGCATTCCAGAGCTGTATGGCCATGTTCAGCGGCAAGTTAATATATCTCTGGCACACAGTGTTGGTGCCAAGATCCATCTGACCACAGACACATGGTCTAGCAAACACGGGCAGGGAAGGTATATCACTTTTACTGCCCACTGGGTGAACCTTCTGACGGTCGCCAAGCATGTAACCCGGGGCACCCGTGTACATTTAGTTGTACCGCCACGGATTGCATGCAGGCCTGCCTCTTCTTCTCTTCCTCCTCCTCCATCCTCCCTCTCCTCCTCGTCTGACTCCTCCTCCACTCAAGATCCCCAGAACCTATTCCACATGCCAGGTGAGACGTTGCCATGCTGTGCTGCGTCTGTTGTGCCTGGAAGCCAAGAGTCACACTGGTCCTGCACTCTTTTCACCTTTGCGTTCACAGGCAGATCAGTGGCTGACACCGCTCAATTTGACAGTTGGTTAAGTGGTGTGCGACAACATTGCCAATCTGCTGAGCGCGCTGAATAAGGGCAAAATAACACACGTGCCATGCATGGCACACATCCTGAACTTGGTCGTGCAGCGATTCGTTGCCAAATACCCTGGGGTCCAGGACATCTTGCGGCAGGCCAGGAAAATCTCGGGCCATTTCAGAAAATCTTATACAGCCATGGCACGTCTTGTTGACATTCAGCGGCGACACAACTTGCCCGTCTAATTTGTGACTGTCCGACGCAATGGAACTCAACGTTGCATATGCTTGATAGACTGCTCCAGCAGAAACGTGCAGTTAATGACTACCTGTACGAACTCTGCGGCAGGACAGGTTCTGGGGAGCTTGGGTTTTTTTCACCTCGCCAATGGCTGCTCATGCGCAACGTATGCAGACTTCTGCGGCCATTCAATGAGATTACCAAACTTGTCAGTCACGGCCAGGGCGTCATCAGTGACATCGTACCTTACGCCTTCTTTCTTTAGCGTGCATTGCATCATGTCATTGATCAAGCCGTTGAGGAGCAGGAGCAGGAAGATGAGGAAGTCGCAATGTTGGATGAATGTGGGTGCTACTCCATCTGAGTCAAGTCAACAACAGGAGTCTGAAGAAGAGGATGGTGCAGGGGGGATGAGAAGGAGCAAGAAGAGCATGCTTTAAACCTTTCTGGGATCCCTGGTGTTATTCGTGGATGGGGGGAGGAGAACGAGGACTACATTATTGTGGATGATGAGCTGGAAGCAGGCCACTACACCGCTTCCAGTTTAGTGCGAATGGGGGCCTTCATGCTCCATTGTTTTAAGGGGGACCCCCATATAAAAAGCATAAAGGGAAAGGACCAGTACTGGGTGGCAACGTACTTAGACGCCCGGTACAAACAAAAAATGGCGGAAATGTTACCACAATCACAGAGGGCGGTCAGAATGCAGCACTTCCAAGCCTTGCTGCGGGAAATGCTGCATTCTTCTTTTGCATGCGCTGGCAGAGGAATTTCCAGTCACAGAGAGACAGTTGCTGGTAGCAATCCAACAGCGCCTGCAAGAAGAGGGCAGTTTGAAGATGTCTTGGTCACTTCAGATATGAGATCCTTCTTTCACCTGAACCATCGACAGCTGTACTCCGGATCCAGCATCAGGGAACGCCTAGACCAGCAGATTTCCGACTACATAGGGTTAACGGCCGATGTGGACGCTCTGAGGAGTGATGAACCCCTGGAGTACTGGGTGGGCAGGCTTGACCTCTAGCCAGAGCTTGCACAATTTGCAATGGAACTGTTGGCTTGCCCCCAGTCCAGTGTCCTGTCCGAAAGGACGTTCAGCGCAGCAGGGGGGATCGTGACTGATAAGCGCACTCGCCTAGCTCATGACAGTGTAGACTACCTCACATTTATAAAAATGAATGAGGCATGGATCTCTGAGGAATTCAACACATGTGACCAGTAGACCACGTTTCATTGAAATTCCTCATGACAGGCCACAAATATCCGCCAGACCGACATCCACCCACAATAATTCATGGTCCTTGTCTTCGCTAAATACAGCGGCATAAAAGGCATTTCATGTCCATGGAATGCCAAATTTTTGGGGCCTTTCATGGCCGACAATCATTTTTTCTGTGAATGCCTAATGTACCTCCAGCCACCAAATACTACATTCTTTGCTGTCAGGTAAACCCATGTGGTCTAATTTGTGGGGCCTATACTGGCCAACACTTACTTCTGTATCCTGTGAATTCCTAATTTACCTCCAGCCACCAAATACTACGTTCTTTGCTGTCAGGTAAACTAATGTGGGCTACTTTTTGGGGCCTATACTGGCTGACACTTACTTCTGTATCCTGTGAATGCCTAATGTACCTCCAGCCACCAAATACTACGTTCTTTGCTGTCAGGTAAACCCATGTGGTCTAATTTTTTGAGGCCTGGAATGGGCGACACTTACTTCTGTATCCTGTGAATGCCTAATGTACCTCCAGCCACCAAATACTACGTTCTTTGCTGTCAGGTAAACCCATGTGGGCTAATTTTTGGGGCCTATACTGCCCAACACTTACTTCTGTATCCTGTGAATGCCTAATGTACCTCCAGCCACATAATACTACGTTCTTTGCTGTCAGGTAAACCCATGTGGACTAATTTTTGGGGCCTATACTGGCCGACACTTACTTCTGTATCCTGTGAATGCCTAATGTACCTCCAGCCACCAAATACTGCATTCTTAGCTGTCAGGTAAACCCATGTGGTCTAATTTTTGGGGCCTATACTGGCCGACACTTACTTTTGTATCCTGTGAATGCCTAATGTACCGCCAGCCACCAAATACTACGTTCTTTGCTGTCAGGTAAACCCATGTGGTCTAATTTTTGTGGCCTATACTGGCCGACACTTACTTCTGTATCCTGTGAATGCCTAATGTACCTCCAGCCACCAACTACTATGTTCTTAGCTGTCAGGTAAACCCATGTGGGCTAATTTTTGGGGCCTATACTGGCCGACACTTACTTCTTTATCCTGTGAATGCCTAATGAACCTCCAGCCACCAAATACTATGTTCTTAGCTGTCAGGTAAACCCATGTGGTCAAATGTTTGGGGCCTATACTGCCCGACACTTACTTCTGTATCCTGTGAATGCCTAATGTACCTCCAGCCACCAAATACTACATTCTTAGCTGTCAGGTAAACCCATGTGGGCTGATTTTTGGGGCCTATACTGGCCGACGCTTACTTCTGTATCCTGTGAATGCCTAATGTACCTTCAGCCACAGAATACAATGTTCTTAGCAGTCAGGTAAACACATGTGGGCTAATTTTTGGGGCCTGAAATGGCCGACACTTACTTCTTTATCCTGTGAATGCCTAATTTTTCAGACTGGAATTGAAAATCAATGGGTCTGTAAAGGTTCCACCTAATTGTGGAATGGATGTTGACCCATTTTACAGATATGTGAATGGACCCTATATGTATTTGACATGTATTAACCAGCTGCTATCAGTTCTGGCTGATTTATGAAAAAAAAATAAACATTTTTTGCTGTAAATAAAAAAAAAAATTATTTAGGGCAACTTTTCCAATTGCAATTCTTCTGTTATGACATTGTCCATGTGCTGGGACTATTTGTGCACATCTAGTAAGCCTTTTGTGGCTGCAAATATGACCTAAACGTTTTTAAAGTTCGCCTCCCATTAAAGTCAACAGGGCCCGCCGCGAACTCACGGTTTACGGACTTTTGAGAAAATTTGCAGCTGACATTCGTGAACCGCCCCGGCAGATGTTCCTCCATCACTAAAAATCATCTCTCCACTTCTCCTACTGCACAGTGTCTATTGCAATCTGTAGTGTAAGGAGTCTATTTGTACCATTATAAGGTTGCTGTCTCAAAATACAACTCCCAGGAGTCTCCCTGCTTTTCATTGAAATCAATGGGCTTGCTTTGCTTTCCCCCTGCTGACTGGAGGAGAATAGTGCAGTATTACCTCAGTATCCAGGCCCGGACTGGGAGACAAAAATGCTGACAGATGTTCGTGGGCCAGTTGGTGACGAAAATTCATGGAGTTGGTCCTTCACACTGTAATGTAAAGGGAAACTGTGATATAATGAGGACTGCATTTTAAAGAGGCACTGTAATGATTACAGTACCCCTTTACAGTTCAGTCCCCTTAATATCACAGTGCCCCTTCACATTACAGTTCCCCTAGCAATCACAGCCCCCTTCACAGTGCAGTCATGCCCCCCTCTTTTCTCTCTGATCATAGTGCATCCTTTTACTCTCTGCTCACTATGCAGATCTCAAGCTCCCCCAGCCCCCTACTCTCTTTCATCAGAGCCCCCTTTACATCAGAGTCCACAGAGCCCCCTTACATTAAATTCTGTAGAGCCTCTGAACATGAGAATCCACAGAGCCCCCTTTTCATCAGAATCCACAGAGCCGCCCTTTACATCAGAGTCCACTCAGCCCCCCTTACATCAGAGTCCACACAGCCCCCCTAACAACAGAGTCCATACAGCCCCCTTACATCAGAGTCCACAGAGAATCCCTTTCATCAGAGTCTGCAGAGACTCCATACATAGGAGTCCACAGAGACCACCTGTACATCAGAGTCCACAGAGACCCCCTACATCAGAGTCCACAGAGAGTCCCTTACATCAGAGCCTGCAGAGACCCCCATACAGTACATCAGAGTCAGCAGCGACCCCCTTACATCAGAGTCCCCAGAAACCCCCCAACATCAGAGTCCGCAGAGACCACCTTACATCAGAGACTGCAGAGACCCCCATACATCAGAATTTCCAGAGACCCCCATACATCAGAGTCCACACAGGCCCCCTTACATCAGAGTCTGCACAGCCCCCTTACGCTGTTGGGGAAGAGCTCTGTGGAATTTAATGTAAAGGGGAACCCTGATTTAAGGGGTGCTCTGATGTAAAGGGGTCTCTGCTCACCAAAGCCCCCTCTTGCATCAGAGTCAACAGAGCACCCCTTAACCACTTAAGGACCAGGTCTATTTCTGACGCTTGTTGTTTACAAGTTAAAGTATTTTTTGCTAGAAAATTACTTAGAACCCCCAAACATTATATATATTTTTAGCAGAAACCCTAGAGAATAAAATGGAGATTGTTGCAATACTTTTTGTCTCACCGTATTTGCGCAGCCGTCTTACAAACACAATTGTTTTGGAAAAAATACACTTTTTAAAATAAAAAATAAGAAAACAGTAAAGTTAGCCTAATTTTTTTCTATAATGTGAAAGATAATGTTACACCGACTAAATAGATACCCAACATGTCATGCTTCAAAATTGCTCACACTCGTGGAATGGCAACAAACATTGGTACTTAAAAATCTCCATAGGTAACTCTTTAAAAATTTCTACAGGTTACCAGTTTACAGTTACAGAGTAGGTCTAGGTCTAAAATGATTGCTCTCGCTCAAGAAGCGTGGCGATACCTCACACGTGTGGTTTGAACACCATGTACATACGTGGGTGCGACTTGCATATATGTTAGCTTCTGCAAGTGAGCTCGGAGGGACAGGGCGCTTTAAATTTTCTTGTTTACATTACCTTTTATTTTTAAGTTTTTTCACTGTCCCTTTAAAAAAAAAAATTTTGATCACTTTTATTCCTACTACAAGGAATATAAACATCCCTTGTAATAGAAATAAGCAGCACAGGTCCTCTTTAATGTGAGATCTGGGGTCAAAAAGACCTCAGATCTCACATCTACACTTTGAAGCAAAAAATAAAAATGTAATTTTTCTTCAGCATGAAAAAAAATGGGCCCTTTAAGGCCGTTGGGAGGAAATTACATAAGACATCGCTCAGGTCCTCCAAGGTCATAGAGTTGAGTGGAGGCCATCTTACCCCCACTTGACTTCCTGACTGGGACCCGGAAGCACTGGATGGAATTCCCCGCTACCGACGACTCCAGTAAGCAGGGAAAACGACCAGGAAGCAGCGGGAGGGAGGGCATTTCTCCCAACGACCATAAAAGTGATCCTGTGGGGAATCCACCGCTGGGACCAGTTTTATGTGAAAGAGGACTGCCTGCCATGTATGAAAATACCATAACACCAGTATTTAATGTCAAAATACCGACATAAAACTGCGGCAGGCAGTAAAGGAGTTGTTCAGTTTGTTTATACACTGGGAGGAAGGAGAGAGTGGGAACTTACTCACCCCAGGTTGGAGGCTCATGAAAAGGCTGTTAGTACCTTTCCTCTACTGGCTGGCGGCTGCTGGCTTCAAACTTCCCGCCCATACATCCCCAGGGAGTGTGGGCAGGGCAGATACAGGAGGAGAGGGGCGGGAGGAGGAGCAAATGAGCTCTCTCTCCTCTCACATCTGAACCATACATAGTTACATAGTAGGTGAGGTTGAATCAAGACAATAGTCCATCCAGTTCAACCTGTGTAAGTGGACGTATTCATTTCTCATACCCCTGAATGTTTCGATCCTTGAGATGTACGTCCAAGAGTCTTTTAAAAGTAGCCATACTCCCCACAGTTACTACCATTTGTAGCAGGGAGTTCCACAGTCTTGTAGCCCTTACAGTAAAGAACCCCCTGCGTAGCCTGAGGTTAAATCTCTTCTCCTCTAAACGCATTGTATGACCTTGTGTCCTCATGCATTCCTTGCGACTGAATATTTTTTTTTCTATGCTCTGATCACCGTTGAAGTATTTGTAAATCGCTATCATGTCCCCTCTCACGCGTCTCTTCTCCAGGGAGAATAAATCAAGTGCTTCTAAACGCTCTTCGTAATTAAGGTCCTCTAATCCCCTAATAAGTTTTGTTGCCCTTCTCTGTACTCTTTCAAGCTCCAATACATCCCTTCTGAGGACTGGCAACCAGAACTGGACAGAATACTCCAAATGTGGTCGAACCAGAGTTTTATAAAGTGGTAGGATTATAGTTTGGAATACATCCACTTCCTTATGCATGCCAAAATTCTGCCGGCTTTGGCAGCTGCAGCTTGACATTGCATGGTATTGCCAAATCTATCTTCCACCAAGACCCCCAGATCTTTCTCCATTTTGGATACTTCCAGAGGTTCCCCTCCTAGCTTGTATATTGCTTTTATGTTATTGGTCCCTAAGTGCAATACCTTGCACTTATCCACATTAAACCTCATTTGCCATGTAGTTGCCCACTCTGTTATTTTGTTTAAGTCATTCTGTAGTCATTCTGTAGGTTATTGCCCTGCTTAATTTTGTGTCATCTGCAAAAAGCTGAGATTGAGCTACTGATCTCGTCCTCCTCAATGCTATTTATGAATAAATTGAACAAAATTGGTCCCAGAACTGAGCCTTGGGGGACCCCACTTACCACCCCAGACCAGTCCAAGTATGCGTTGTTTATTACCACCCTTTGGATGTGCCCCTTTAACCAGTTCCGTATCCAAGAGCAAACCTTGTGGTCGATGCCTGTCGTCCTTAATTTATAAATCAAGCATTTGTGGGGAACTGTATCAAACACCCTAGCAAAATCCAGGTACACCACATCCACAGGTCTCCCACTGTCTAGCTCACAACTAACCTCCTCCTTCTTGTGTAAAGACTGAGGGAAAATAAAGCATTAGGCACAGTTGCTTTTTCAGTGTCCTCAGTAGCCATCCTCCCATCATTGTTAATTATGTGTGCAACATTTTCTGACCTCGTTTTTTTGCTGTTGATATATTTAAAGAATTTCTTAGGGTTCTTTTTACTATCCTCCACTATTTGTCTCTCAAAGTGATTTTAGCCATTTTGATTTCGGATTTACACTTCTTATTTAATTCCTTGTCCCCTCCGATTTATATTTCTTGAAGGCAATTTTTTATTCCCTAATAAGTTTATTTACATTACGGCTAAGCCAGCCTGGTTTGGCTTTGGCTCTTTTAAATTTATTTCCCATTGGAATGCAATGTGAGATGCTTTTGTTTAATATGTTCCTAAAGCATTCCCATTTTTCCTCTGTGGTCAGTGTTCCTAGGGTTTGGTCCCAGTTTATTTCCTCTATCACTGAACACAGTTTGGGAAAGTTTGCCCTTCTGAAGTTTAGGGTTCTTATGTTCCCCTCGTGCCTTGCTATGTTGTGATTTACGCTAAATGTGATCGTCCTGTGATCGCTAGAACCCAGGTTGTCGCTGACTCCTATATCTGAGATTAGATTTGGGTCATTAGTAATTAATAGATCCAACACTGCATTCTAGTAGGAGAATCCACCAACTGAGACATGTAGTTGTCCTGTAAGGTTTCCATAAAGATACGGGCCTTTAGTGAGTATGCAGTCCCCTCTTCGCAGTTAATGTTGGGATAGTTGAAATCCCCTAATATGATGACTGGCCCCAGCTTTGCCACGCTACCCAACATTGACATAAATTCCAACTCTACCTCCTCCCTTTGGTTTGGTGGCCTATAACAAACCCTCACAATTACTTTTCCCTTTTCACCTTCCCTACGGAGCTCTACCCACACGGATTCTAACTCCGTACTCATCCCTTCCATAATATCACTCCTTTCCACCACCCTTACATTATTCCTGACATAGAGACATACCCCTCACCCTCTTTTTCTTTCCCTGTCCTTCCGATATACAGAATACCCTTGGATATTTGCCAGCCAGTCTTGTGAGGAGTCGAACCAAGTTTCTGTTATTCCCACAAGGTCTATGTCCTCCTCATGTACTAACATTTCCAATACTTAGATTTGGTGGCTGCATTCAGTTTCTTTTTTTAGGGTAAAGCTATTTCCAGTGCTGGCAGAGAGAGGGGGGGTCAGAGAGAGGGGGGGCAGGGAGAGACAAAATGGGAGCGGGGAGAGAGAGGAGGGGCAGGGAGAGAGAGGAGGGGCAGGGAGAGAAAGGGCAGAGAGAGTGAGAGGGAGGGCGGGGAGAGAGAAGGGGCAGGGAGAAAGAGAGAGAGGAGGGCAGAGAGAGAGAGTGAGGACAGGGAGAGAGAGGGGAGGCAGGGGAGAGAGAGAAGGAGGCAGAGGGAGAGAGGGGGGCAGGGAGAAAGAGAGAGGGGGCAGAGAGAGAGAGAGGGCAGAGAGAGACAGGGAGTGCAGGGGGAGAGAGAGCAGGAAGAAAAGGAGAGATGGAGGGCAGGGAGAGAGGGGGCAGGGAGGGGGGGGCAAAGAGAGAGAGGGGGCAGGGAGAGAGAGGGGATGAAGGAGAAAGAGGGGTCAGGGAGAAAGAGGAGGGTCAGGTTGAGAGAGGGAGGGTCAGGGAGAGAAAGGAGGGGGTCAAGAAAAGAGGAGGGGGGGCAGAGAGAGAGAGGACAGGAAGAGGGAGAGGAGGTCAGGAAGAAAGAGGAGAGCAGCGAGTGAGGGGGGGGGGGCAGGGAGGGAGAGGGGGGTTGGGAAAAGAGAGGGAACAGAGAGAGAGAGAGGGGGTAAGGAGAGAGAGGGGATCAGGGAGAAAAATGGGACAGGGAGAGAGAGGAGGGGGTCAGGGAGAGAGAGGAAGTCAGGGAGAGAGAGAGGGCAAGGAGAGAGAGAGGGACAGGGAGAAAGAGGAAGCGGTCAGGGAGAGAGAGGAGGGGGACAGGGAGAGAGAGGGGGGCAGGTGGAAATAGGGGGGCCATGGAGAGAGAGGAAGAGGTCAGGGAGAGATAGGAGGGGGTCAGGGAGAGAGAGGAGGGGGCAGGGTCTGGTCACAGTGCTCACTCACTTGGATGGTCCCCGGGGACTCTAAGCGACTTCTCTCAATGTGACTGTCGACCTGCCCCCACATTCCCTTCACAAACACAGCAGCACACAGGCAAGGATAGAAGGATGTGAGAAGGGATGTGTGCGTGTGTGTGAAGCTCAGGCATTCTTGAGGGGATGGAGCATCGTGGGGATCCCCTCCTTCCAGGACAGCCGCATCTCCCGAGTCACCTGTCACTGCACACTGCAACTAGGGATGGTCAGGAGGACAGAGCGGCCATCAAAGGAGGGGGAGGAGGCAGCAAGTGGATGGAACCATGGGTTTTCCGGGGGGGGCAGGCACTCATTTCTGCACCCCTCAAGCGCTCCAGCTACCCCTACACGCTATGCCACTGGCTGGGAGTCAGGAGCCTGTGCAGCAGGAGGCACCAGCGGGAGTCGGGACCAGTGTAGGGGGTGGGAAAGAACAAAGGGGAGGTGCCAACTTGGTGCCCGGGCATCCTGAGGGACCATGCCCGTGAGGCACCCAAGCCCCTTGCATCTGTATGGGCTGTACCCCCTGGTGGCAAGCCTGGATAGAATTGACATTTCTCCAACAACAATTCAAACCCTTCTTCATGGAGTCTCTACACTACCTTTTCCCATCACTCCTCATGTTCCTCAAGAGTCTTCCTGAAGATGATGATATACAGGTTCATGTCTCCTATGGTACGTTATATTAGCTGTTGAAAGGTTGCAGGGGCTCCTGAAAATCCTTGGGGCATTCTGTTGAATTCCAAAAACCCCAGTGGGCATACAAAGGCAGTCTTCTCCCTGTCATCTGGGTGCATGAGGATTTGGAAATACCTTTTTTTCAGATCTAACACACGGAATCACTTCGCCCCTGTTAGACTCTGCAATCCTCTATCTATGTAGTAGTGTATTGGTCTAGAATTGTTCTCCGATTTGAGTGTTGAATAATCAATGCACATTCTGAGGCAGCTGTAAGGACTTTGCGACTCTAAAATAATCCCTGCCCACTCCAACTCAGCCAGTTGCACTTGAAGATCTTGCAGATTACCCAATGAAATTCGCCAAGCTCTCTTCCTGAAAGGTTTATCTTCCTGAAGTTGAACTCTGTGTTGGGCACTCTTATCACAGCCCACATTATTGTCATTTTTCGAGAACATCTCCCATCATTTCAGGAGCTGTTCCTTGACCCTCACCTTACACTTGGTTGATAATGGGAAGTTTTGAAGGTAGAACCTGTCTTCTGATATTTCGCCTGTGGCTCCTCCCACCAGACTAGATGGTGCCAATGGAGTAGCTGTGTTTATCTTGTCAAGCAACATCTGAGGATTTGGCTTGACTGAGAGATTGGTATTGTTGAATGCTGACAGGGATCTTTAAGTGATTTTGCTACCTTAGTTGACACTACCTCGGGAATCCGCTCCACCCAAGTGTCCTCCCCCCGAGAATCAGATTCCTATAAAAGAGCTGTCACAACTCAAACAGCTCATTGCACGGGAAGCGTCCGAAGAGGCAAGAGCTTCTTCTTTTTTTTCTATTTTTCGGGGGCGGCGTTGGGCAAAATGGGAAAAAATGTAATTTAAACTTGCTCGCGGCTGTAATGTATTGTCTGCTCCCGGCAATACAGATAAAAAAACATGAAAAAAATGGCATGGGGTCCCCCCCTTCGGGTCTGGTACAGATTTTAATTGAAACCCCACGCTAAAATAGAAGATAAAAATGGCGTGGGGTCCCCCTCAAAATCCATACCAGACCCTTATCTGAGCAAGTAGCCTGGCTGGACAGGATAAGAGGGAGGACGAGTGAGCACCCCCCCTGAATCATACCAGGCCCCTTGCCCTCAGCATGGGGAGGGTGCTTTGGGTGCCCAAAGCACCTTATCCCCAAGTTGATGGGGACAAGGGTCTCTTACCGACAACCCTGGGCTGTGGTTGTGGGAGTCTGCGGGTGGGGGGCTTATCGGATTTTGGAACCCCGATTTAACAAGGGGGCCCCCAGATCCTGCCCCCCTTATGTGAATGGATATCGGGTGCATGGTCCTTTATTTAAATATAAAAAAATAGTGTCACCCTATGTAAATCCATCATCAATCGTGTCGCCTGCATCCGCACTCGAAAAATAGAAAAAGACGCCACACTCGTAATGAGCTGCAGGACCTGTGACAGCTCTTTTATAGGAAAGGGGTGGGGACACCGCCCAGTGGCACTGCCCCTTATGAACTGACGTTAGTAATTTATTCACTGCACCTGAGCAGTGCATTATGGGGCGCTCGTGACATCAGATTCCTATAAAAGAGCTGTCACAACTCAAACAGCTCATTGCGCGGGAAGCATCCGAAGAGGCAAGAGCTTCTTTTTTTTTCTCTATTTTTCAGGTGCGTATTTATGTGGTATTTGGAGCCCAGTTAATGTATTAAACGAGTTACTGGCCTTTCCTTTGCTTTTGTTTGTTTTTATTCCGTTTCCTAATATAATATTGTCCGATCGGTCAGTTCCGGTCCTTGCCGCATTATTTCCTTTTCCTGTTCACCATGTCCCATTTTAAATCTGGCCGATCAGGGATTTCCGGTTATCAATTCAGGGCTCCCTTTGGATATAAATAGGTGGCGTCAGCACGCCGCCCGTACCTTTGAAAAAGTCAACTATGATGAAACGCGTCGGGTCACGGCGTGCTGACGTCACTCTCATTAGCGTCTAGGAAGTGTGGGCGAGCGGAGCCGTCCGGCCGGCGGCTGCTTTCATCTCATCTCTCCCTTGCTATTTTTCGTCTACTATTGTGTGTTTCTTTTATTATTTAATAATCCCGTGGGATTTTATGCTATGGCGCTTCTTTTTATTCGCTATGATTGATCACCTGCCTGCATATTGCTCATCCATGAGTCCCTTTTGGTCGGCATTGAGATCCGGTCCCCAGCTTCTATTCACATCCACCAGATCCGGTCCCCAGCGTTTACTCACACCTACCAACAACATTTGCCTGTACCCAGTGCTATCTGGTAAGGATATTTTATGTAGGTGTTGGTGTCACGGGTCTAGCACGTTTGGAACCTTTTTTTGTGGATTTACATTATGAGCTTCCATATCATTCCTTTCTGGTAAGCTGCATTTATATCGGTGGAGGTGCCTTGGTTCCTGTATTTTCACTATTCAGCCTGTCACTTCTCATATTTGGTAAGGAGTATTTAACTGATTCTCTCTGATAGTGGAGGTCTCATATATTACTCACTACATCACTTGGATTTCATGTGGATTTTTAAAGTTTACTCATAAATATTCATCTTTGCTCACGAGCACTCTATCACTACTGAACGTGTTTGGTGATAGTCTTACACATTGAGTGCACCTGTTTGTCCTTTATCAGTTGTTTTTGGTTTTACGCTATGGCGTTTTTTTATTTCTTTTCACGTTTAAACTTCATTGCGGTGGCCGTTCGAGATCCTGTGATTCTCGGTGTACAGTTTTTGCCGGATATCCATTGGAGTTTATGTTATCATTTGGCACACTACCTACTGTTTTCTGGTAAGCCTTACATCTACACGGATATCCACAGTCACGCTCATTCATTTTAGCTCTTCACGGACTTTATGGACAATTTATTCACATTCTTGATTTAATGTTTGATCACATATAGCGTGACTTATTTCTGCTAAATTGTCTATACTGTTATGTAGGTTTATGAAAGATCGTTTTTGCAAGACCAGCATGTTAATATTCTATTAGGGAGTAGCTGGATAAAGAAAAGGCCTGTGGATGTTAGGTCTCTAGATTTCACCAAAACATTCAACGCAGTACGATAGTGTATGTATCTGGATAGAAAATTGGTTACAGAGGCATGTCCAAAACGTGGTGATAAATAGTGTAGCTTCTGAATGGTCTGGAGTTGTGAGTTGGGTGACCCAGGGCTCTGTCCTGGGACCAATTCTGTTTAACGTGTTGATAAATGAAATAGAGGTTGGTATAAATAGTTCAATCTCTGTATTTGCTGATGATACAAAGATAAGCAGGGAAGGGAAATAACTTCACAACTGGGTATTGAAACTTTACAAGCAGACCTTAATACAATAGAGGGGTGGGCAACTGCAAGGCAAATGAGGTTCAATGTAGGGAAATGTAATGTAATGGGTCTAAAAATATAAATTCAAGCTACGCGATAGGGAAGAACATCTGGGAGAATCAAGGATGGAAAAGAATTCGGGGTCCTAGTTGATGATAGGCTCAGCAATTTTTTTCGGGGTCCTAGTTGATTTTTAGGCTCAGCAATAGCATGCAGTGCCAAGCTGCAGCAAGCAAGGCCAGCAGAATATTAGCATGCATTTAATACAGGATTTACTCAAGACATAAAACTATAATTCTACCACTTTACAAATCTCCGGTTCGGTCACATCTTGAGATTCTGTCCAGTTCGGGTCACCAGTCTTCAGGAAGGATGTGCTGGAACTGGAGAGAGTGCAGAGAAGGGCAACTAAACTAATAAGGAGAAAAAATAGTGATAACCAAAAAGAACTGCGCAAATGGATGTTCACATTTAAAGGTTATAAGTGTAATACAGTACACTAAAGCTATATCAGCTGATTTAGTGTTGTGAACTTTCAAAATACTAGTAAATATATGAAAAAATTAATTCAAAAAATTGATAAATAAATAAATAAACAAGTGGGAATATCTTCTACACTGCGAGCTACAAACAAACAATGTGTTAACGTGGTATGTGTGAAAATGTAAAAGTATATATTGCGCTCAGCTATTATTTTTCAAAAAAAAGTGCATTGGTGCAAATAAATAAATAAATATAAAAAGTCCTCTGTGCTTCAAAGTATCCATAGTGATTAATTAGTAACCACAACAATTGATAAAAGCACAGGCTTAATATAAATATGTGAATAAATAAAGTCCTTAGTGCTTAAAAACATCAAAGGTGATTAAATGGTTAACCACAGCAGTTGTTAAAAGCACAGACTTGATAGAAGTGGAATCTAAAACCTTCACCTCCACACCTTCACCCAGTGCTCTTAATAAATACTCCTTACCAGAAGGATATGACCCCTTGATTATAGGGGGTCACAATAAGCATTGGTATCCACAATGAATGCAGACCATCCACATCGCTTTCCTCTCACCAGCAAGGATATATGATCAGGTATTTGTGGAACTCCAAGTTACAGGACATATAAGGATAACAAAAGAAGGCTCTCATTGTGCAGTATGTCAGCAAAATTGAACATTTTATTAGTACATATTGCACTTACTACATTTCAAAAGAAATTCCGCCTTGAATACAATCTCAATTCTCGGTTGTTGGAGTGATGAACGCCACTCCACGCTTGCGTTCCGCCAACCCGGAAGTCTAAGGTCTCACGTTCCCGACTCACGTTTCATCAGGCCGTGCTTTCCATTGTGTTTATATAGAGACTACAACTCATCAACATCCAATCACATTCCTCCAGCTTGTGAACCGCCCATTCCACCACGGATTGTTAGGTTCAACCCCTTACTAAGGGTACTTGCCGGGGACATATCTGTAAAGTGTACAGATATCTACAAACGCAGCTCACGGCCGCAGTGCTTATCTGCTCATCGCCGACGCTAGCGTTTTATATTTAGTTGACAACCATTAATTCTTCCAAATCTAGATGGCAACATAGACTGGAAGCGTGGTATTTGATGCCAATGCACTAATATAAATATAAATATGTAAGAGAGGATTCTGATTAAAAAGTGTGTGACAATACATAGCAATAAACTTTAAATGCATAAAATCCTTTTAAATCCTTAAAATCTTTTATTAGCTTAATATTGAATAAAATTATATTACATTTTAATGTTGGTTAAATGTTGGAACTTAAATCTTTATTAAAAAACTATTTTAAAACTATTTTAAAACCGAACATGATGTGAGAGGACAAAGTTTAAGATTTGAAACTAAAAATTAAAAATTAGAGATGAAGCAATTTAGGTCTATCTCGATATTCATACCCATGGGGTGCACTAGCAGATCGTCAATACATCTTTTATACAGGATTAAGGAAGGATCTGATCTTCTGAAGATTTCTTCCTCTTCCCATTGGCCAAGAAGAATGTTGGCTGCGCTTGGGGCGTACTTGGCGCCCATCGCTACGCCTCTAACTTGATTATAGTAACAACCATTGTGCCAGAAGTATTTGTTAGTCATAGCCAAGCTTAGGGCATCACAAAAAATTTTTAGACTTAACTAGGGTTGAGCGAACACGGACTGTATTATTCGTGTTCGTACCGAATAATTGGATTTTTGTTACCCGAACACGGACCCGAAAACTTTACTGTATATTCGGGTAAAAATCTGCGTTCGGTCGTTTTATTTCCGGGTTTTGTATGCATTGGCGCGCTTTTCATGGCGGGCTTTCAACAGCCAATCAACAAGCGTTTAACTGGTGTGCCTTAAGCCATCCCAGCCATGCCTACAAATGTATTAGTAGCTGTGATTGGCCATCTGAAGCATGTGACCAAGTCTTTATAAGTTCGAGCCAGCGCCGCTGCGGCGTCATTCTGCTGTGTAGTTCAGGGACAGAGCACACATTATACGTGCTGGCTGCTGATTAGGGACAGACAGGCAGGCAAAACTCATTTGTGTCCGCATAGAATTGAGGGACAGGTCGGAGTGTGTTAGGCAGGGTGAGTTGTAGGCATTTTAGGGCGAGGCTGCTGATTTTTAGGGTCAGTTTTCTATGATCGATTTTGCTGTGTGGGGGGGGTTTGCAGTGACCGATCTACGATCTTATCAATCCTTTTAGGGAGAGAGGCTGCTGATTTTTAGGGTCAGACAGTGTGTTCTACAATCGATATTGCTGTGTGGGGTGGGGTTTGCAGTGACCGATCTTATCAATCCTTTTAGGGAGAGAGGCTGCTGATTTATAGGGTCAGACAGTGTGTTCTACAATCGATATTGCTGTGTGGGGTGGGGTTTGCAGTGACCGATCTTATCAATCCTTTTAGGGAGAGAGGCTGCTGATTTTTAGGGTCAGACAGTGTGTTCTACAATCGATATTGCTGTGTGGGGGGGTTTGCAGTGACCGATCTTATCAATCCTTTTAGGGAGAGGCTGGAGATAGGCAGGTGTCAGTGGTCCACATCGATTTTGCTGTGTGTGGGGTGCAGTGAACACAATCTTTTTTGCCCACTGAGGAGGAGGGAGAAAAGTCTTTTTCTATCAGTCACTGTGTGCAGCGTTTGTCCTTCAGCTATGCTGTGCTGACTCTGATCATACACTGCAGTGTTCAGTGTTCAGTTCACAAGTGCTATTATTGAGTGGTTTCAAAAATCATACACTTTTTTCTATTCCACTATTCAATATACAGCCTTGGGTTAAAAAAAATTTAATTGTGGCCTGCAGCAGAGCTGAATGATATAAGACACTGCTGTTCACATCATGTGCTATTGATAAATCACTATCAAATATGGAGACCATCCATAAATAAAAATGGGGATTTAGTTCCACCATATGGCCATATCGTGCTCAAGCCCACCACTGCGTCAAAGTACCCCATTATCGGTGGCTCCTACACTATCCATAAAAAAGGGGTGAATCCAGCCTCTCTTACCCTTGGAGACAACGCTCCTTGCTGGGAAGGTGTGCTAATGCACTGCAGGGGACTCCTCCTATATCTACTTGATAGAGGACACCAATAGAGTACAGGTGTGTGTGGGGGATGGGATGCTCAACCCCATAAGCCTGGTCAGACCGAATACATAATAAACAAGCAAAAAATTGGGGGAGCAGACCTTGAACATGTATATCTAAAGCCGGTGCAGCTATGGGCCAAGCAACATGTATATTAAAAAAGAATAGCGCAACCATGCAAAAGAAATGACTATCAAATATGGAGATCATCCATAAATAAAAATGGGGATTTAGTTCCACCATATGGCCATATCGTGCTCAAGCCCACCACTGCGTCAAAGTACCCCATTATCGGTGGGTCCTACACTATCCATAAAAAAGGGGTGAATCCAGCCTCTCTTACCCTTGGAGACAACGCTCCTTGCTGGGAAGGTGTGCTAATGCACTGCAGGGGACTCCTCCTATATCTACTTGATAGAGGACACCAATAGAGTACAGGTGTGTGTGGGGGATGGGATGCTCAACCCCATAAGTCTGGTCAGACCGAATACATAATAAACAAGCAAAAAATTGGGGGACAGACCCTGAACATGTATATCTAAAGCCGGTGCAGCTATGGACCAAGCAACATGTATATTAAAAAAGAATAGCGCAACCATGCAAAAGAAATGACTATCAAATATGGAGACCATCCATAAATAAAAATGGGGATTTAGTTCCACCATATGGCCATATCGTGCTCAAGCCCACCACTGCGTCAAAGTACCCCATTATCGGTGGGTCCTACACTATCCATAAAAAAGGGGTGAATCCAGCCTCTCTTACCCTTGGAGACAACGCTCCTTGCTGGGAAGGTGTGCTAATGCACTGCAAGGGACTCGTCCTATATCTACTTGATAGAGGACACCAATAGAGTACAGGTGTGTGTGGTGGATGGGATGCTCAACCCCATAAGTCTGGTCAGACCGAATACATAATAAACAAGCAAAAAATTGGGGGAGCAGACCCTGAACATGTATATCTAAAGCCGGTGCAGCTATGGACAAAGCAACATGTATATTAAAAAAGAATAGCGCAACCATGCAAAAGAAATGACTATCAAATATGGAGACCATTTGAATATACATGTTGCTTGGTCCATAGCTGCACCGGCTTTAGATATACATGTTCAGGGTCAGGGTCTGCTCCCCCAATTTTTTGCTTGTTTATTATGTATTCGGTCTGACCAGACTTATGGGGTTGAGCATCCCATCCGCCACACACACCTGTACTCTATTGGTGTCCTCTATCAAGTAGATATAGGAGGAGTCCCCTGCAGTGCATTAGCACACCTTCCCAGCAAGGAGCGTTGTCTCCAAGGGTAAGAGAGGCTGGATTCACCCCTTTTTTATGGATAGTGTAGGACCCACCGATAATGGGGTACTTTGACGCAGTGGTGGGCTTGAGCACGATATGGCCATATGGTGGAACTAAATCCCCATTTTTATTTATGGATGGTCTCCATATTTGATAGTCATTTCTTTTGCATGGGTGCGCTATTCTTTTTTAATATACATGTTGCTTGGTCCATAGCTGCACCGGCTTTAGATATACATGTTCAGGGTCTGCTCCCCCAATTTTTTGCTTGTTTATTATGTATTCGGTCTGACCAGACTTATGGGGTTGAGCATCCCATCCCCCACACACACCTGTACTCTATTGGTGTCCTCTATCAAGTAGATATAGGAGGAGTCCCCTGCAGTGCATTAGCACACCTTCCCAGCAAGGAGCGTTGTCTCCAAGGGTAAGAGAGGCTGGATTCACCCCTTATTTATGGATAGTGTAGGACCCACCGATAATGGGGTACTTTGATGCAGTGGTGGGCTTGAGCACGATATGGCCATATGGTGGAACTAAATCCCCATTTTTATTTATGGATGGTCTCCATATTTGATAGTCATTTCTTTTGCATGGTTGCGCTATTCTTTTTTAATATACATGTTGCTTGGTCCATAGCTGCACCGGCTTTAGATATACATGTTCAGGGTCTGCTCCCCCAATTTTTTGCTTGTTTATTATGTATTCGGTCTGACCAGACTTATGGGGTTGAGCATGCCATCCCCCACACACACCTGTACTCTATTGGTGTCCTCTATCAAGTAGATATAGGAGGAGTCCCCTGCAGTGCATTAGCACACCTTCCCAGCAAGGAGCGTTGTCTCCAAGGGTAAGAGAGGCTGGATTCACCCCTTTTTTATGGATAGTGTAGGACCCACCGATAATGGGGTACTTTGACGCAGTGGTGGGCTTGAGCACGATATGGCCATATGGTGGAACTAAATCCCCATTTTTATTTATGGATGGTCTCCATATTTGATAGTCATTTCTTTTGCATGGTTGCGCTATTCTTTTTTAATATACATGTTGCTTGGTCCATAGCTGCACCGGCTTTAGATATACATGTTCAGGGTCTGCTCCCCCAATTTTTTGCTTGTTTATTATGTATTCGGTCTGACCAGACTTGTGGGGTTGAGCATCCCATCCCCCACACACACCTGTACTCTATTGGTGTCCTCTATCAAGTAGATATAGGAGGAGTCCCCTGCAGTGCATTAGCACACCTTCCCAGCAAGGAGCGTTGTCTCCAAGGGTAAGAGAGGCTGGATTCACCCCTTTTTTATGGATAGTGTAGGACCCACCGATAATGGGGTACTTTGACGCAGTGGTGGGCTTGAGCACGATATGGCCATATGGTGGAACTAAATCCCCATTTTTATTTATGGATGGTCTCCATATTTGATAGTCATTTCTTTTGCATGGTTGCGCTATTCTTTTTTAATATACATGTTGCTTGGTCCATAGCTGCACCGGCTTTAGATATACATGTTCAGGGTCTGCTCCCCCAATTTTTTGCTTGTTTATTATGTATTCGGTCTGACCAGACTTATGGGGTTGAGCATCCCATCCCCCACACACACCTGTACTCTATTGGTGTCCTCTATCAAGTAGATATAGGAGGAGTCCCCTGCAGTGCATTAGCACACCTTCCCAGCAAGGAGCGTTGTCTCCAAGGGTAAGAGAGGCTGGATTCACCCCTTTTTTATGGATAGTGTAGGACCCACCGATAATGGGGTACTTTGACGCAGTGGTGGGCTTGAGCACGATATGGCCATATGGTGGAACTAAATCCCCATTTTTATTTATGGATGGTCTCCATATTTGATAGTCATTTCTTTTGCATGGTTGCGCTATTCTTTTTTAATATACATGTTGCTTGGTCCATAGCTGCACCGGCTTTAGATATACATGTTCAGGGTCTGCTCCCCCAATTTTTTGCTTGTTTATTATGTATTCGGTCTGACCAGACTTATGGGGTTGAGCATCCCATCCCCCACACACACCTGTACTTTATTGGTGTCCTCTATCAAGTAGATATAGGAGGAGTCCCCTGCAGTGCATTAGCACACCTTCCCAGCAAGGAGCGTTGTCTCCAAGGGTAAGAGAGGCTGGATTCACCCCTTTTTTATGGATAGTGTAGGACCCACCGATAATGGGGTACTTTGACGCAGTGGTGGGCTTGAGCACGATATGGCCATATGGTGGAACTAAATCCCCATTTTTATTTATGGATGGTCTCCATATTTGATAGTCATTTCTTTTGCATGGTTGTGCTATTCTTTTTTAATATACATGTTGCTTGGTCCATAGCTGCACCAGCTTTAGATATACATGTTCAGGGTCTGCTCCCCCAATTTTTTGCTTGTTTATTATGTATTCGGTCTGACCAGACTTATGCGGTTGAGCATCCCATCCCCCACACACACCTGTACTCTATTGGTGTCCTCTATCAAGTAGATATAGGAGGAGTCCCCTGCAGTGCATTAGCACACCTTCCCAGCAAGGAGCGTTGTCTCCAAGGGTAAGAGAGGCTGGATTCACCCCTTTTTTATGGATAGTGTAGGACCCACCGATAATGGGGTACTTTGACGCAGTGGTGGGCTTGAGCACGATATGGCCATATGGTGGAACTAAATCCCCATTTTTATTTATGGATGGTCTCCATATTTGATAGTCATTTCTTTTGCATGGTTGCGCTATTCTTTTTTAATATACATGTTGCTTGGTCCATAGCTGCACCGGCTTTAGATATTCATGTTCAGGGTCTGCTCCCCCAATTTTTTGCTTGTTTATTATATATTCGGTCTGACCAGACTTATGGGGTTGAGCATCCCATCCCCCACACACACCTGTACTCTATTGGTGTCCTCTATCAAGTAGATATAGGAGGAGTCCCCTGCAGTGCATTAGCACACCTTCCCAGCAAGGAGCGTTGTCTCCAAGGGTAAGAGAGGCTGGATTCACCCCTTTTTTATGGATAGTGTAGGACCCACCGATAATGGGGTACTTTGACGCAGTGGTGGGCTTGAGAACGATATGGCCATATGGTGGAACTAAATCCCCATTTTTATTTATGGATGGTCTCCATATTTGATAGTCATTTCTTTTGCATGGTTGCGCTATTCTTTTTTAATATACATGTTGCTTGGTCCATAGCTGCACCAGCTTTAGATATACATGTTCAGGGTCTGCTCCCCCAATTTTTTGCTTATTGATAAATCACACCAATCTTATATCATATTTTCTATTCCGCTATTCAATAAAAACCTTTGGGTATTAATTAAATTGCGGGATAGTCTGTGTTGGTAGGTGTGAGATACACCTTTCCAAGTTTTTGGGGTTCATCTCATACTTCTGAAGATTTGAGGGTGCTGCCTGTTCCAAACTCCTCCTACTCCTCATCCTGCCTTTAGGGGTACAAACAATAGTAATTGGGGCCTAGTGTGGTTGTGTACGTGTGAGATACATACACTTTTTTTGATCATATTTTCTATTCCGCTATTCAATAAAAACCTTTGGGTATAAACAATTAAATTGCGGGATAGTCTGTGTTGGTACGTGTGAGATACACCTTTCCAATTTTTGGGGTTCATCTCATACTTCTGAAGATTTGAGGGTGCTGCCTGTTCCGTACTCCTCCTACTCCTCATCCTGCCTTTAGGGGTACAAAAAATAGTAATTGGGGCCTAGTGTGGTTGTGTACGTGTGAGATACATACACTTTTTTTTGATCATATTTTCTATTCCGCTATTCAATAAAAACTTTTGGGTATCAATTAAATTGCGGGATAGTCTGTGTTGGTACGTGTAAGATACACCTTTCCAAGTTTTTGGGGTTCATCTCATACTTCTGAAGATTTGAGGGTGCTGCCTGTTCCAAACTCCTCCTACTCCTCATCCTGCCTTTAGGGGTACAAACAATAGTAATTGGGGCCTAGTCTGGTTGTGTACGTGTGAGATACATACACTTTTTTTGATCATATTTTCTATTCCGCTATTCAATAAAAACCTTTGGGTATAAACAATTAAATTGCGGGATAGTCTGTGTTGGTACGTGTGAGATACACCTTTCCAAGTTTTTGGGGTTCATCTCATACTTCTGAAGATTTGAGGGTGCTGCCTGTTCCAAACTCCTCCTACTCCTCATCCTGCCTTTAGGGGTACAAACAATAGTAATTGGGGCCTAGTGTGGTTCTGTACGTGTGAGATACATACACTTTTTTTGATCATATTTTCTATTCCGCTATTCAATAAAAACCTTTGGGTATAAACAATTAAATTGCGGGATAGTCTGTGTTGGTAGGTGTGAGATACACCTTTCCAAGTTTTTGGGGTTCATCTCATACTTCTGAAGATTTGAGGGTGCTGCCTGTTCCAAACTCCTTCTACTCCTCATCCTGCCTTTAGGGGTACAAAAAATAGTAATTGGGGCCTAGTGTGGTTGTGTATGTGTGAGATACATACACTTTTTTTGATCATATTTTCTATTCCGCTATTCAATAAAAACCTTTGGGTATAAACAATTAAATTGCGGGATAGTCTGTGTTGGTACGTGTGAGATACACCTTTCCAAGTTTTTGGGGTTCATCTCATACTTCTGAAGATTTGAGGGTGCTGCCTGTTCCAAACTCCTCCTACTCCTCATCCTGCCTTTAGGGGTACAAACAATAGTAATTGGGGCCTAGTCTGGTTGTGTACGTTTGAGATACATACACTTTTTGATATCATATTTTCTATTCCGCTATTTAATCAAAACCTTTGGGTATAAACAATTAAATTGCGGGATAGTCTGTGTCGGTACGTGTGAGATACACCTTTCCAATTTTTGGGGCGCATCTCATACTGCCGAGGATTTGAGGGTGCTTCAGTCTGCCTCCTGCCTGTTCCGAACTCCTCCTACTCCTCATCCTGCCTTTAGGGGTACAAAAAATAGTAATTGGGGCCTAGTGTGGTTGTGTACGTGTGAGATACATACACTTTTTTTGATCATATTTTCTATTCCGCTATTCAATAAAAACTTTTGGGTATCAATTAAATTGCGGGATAGTCTGTGTTGGTACGTGTAAGATACACCTTTCCAAGTTTTTGGGGTTCATCTCATACTTCTGAAGATTTGAGGGTGCTGCCTGTTCCAAACTCCTCCTACTCCTCATCCTGCCTTTAGGGGTACAAACAATAGTAATTGGGGCCTAGTCTGGTTGTGTACGTGTGAGATACATACACTTTTTTTGATCATATTTTCTATTCCGCTATTCAATAAAAACCTTTGGGTATAAACAATTAAATTGCGGGATAGTCTGTGTTGGTACGTGTGAGATACACCTTTCCAAGTTTTTGGGGTTCATCTCATACTTCTGAAGATTTGAGGGTGCTGCCTGTTCCAAACTCCTCCTACTCCTCATCCTGCCTTTAGGGGTACAAACAATAGTAATTGGGGCCTAGTGTGGTTCTGTACGTGTGAGATACATACACTTTTTTTGATCATATTTTCTATTCCGCTATTCAATAAAAACCTTTGGGTATAAACAATTAAATTGCGGGATAGTCTGTGTTGGTAGGTGTGAGATACACCTTTCCAAGTTTTTGGGGTTCATCTCATACTTCTGAAGATTTGAGGGTGCTGCCTGTTCCAAACTCCTTCTACTCCTCATCCTGCCTTTAGGGGTACAAAAAATAGTAATTGGGGCCTAGTGTGGTTGTGTATGTGTGAGATACATACACTTTTTTTGATCATATTTTCTATTCCGCTATTCAATAAAAACCTTTGGGTATAAACCAGGCATCACTAAATGGCGGCCCGCGGTCCGTTTCCGGCCCCCCTCCTTCCCCCTCCCGGACCGCAGCTGTCTCGCCATTTATCAGCCTGCTCTCCTTTCAGCTGTGATGATTTCTTTGCAGAGCCGACAGCGTGAGGCAGGACAGCTCTGAAGGGAGGGCGGGAACTGCCCGAGGTAAACAGCCAGTGATTGGTTGCCAAGATGAATGGCAGTCTAAGCAACCAATCACCATCTTGCAGCTTCCTTCCTCCAGACCTGCTATGCCTCGAGTTCTCCTGGCTGTGTAAGGTAGGGGAGACGTAATGTAGGAAGGGGGAGAGACACTGAGTACAGCAAAGAAGAGTACTCTAATGTGTGGGGGGGCTATGTACTCTAATGTGTGGGGGGGCTATGTACTATAATGTGTGCGAGGGCTGTGGACTCTGATATATGTGTGTGGGGGCTGAGGACTCTGATATGTGTGTGTGGGGCTGAGGACTCTGATATGTGTGTGGGGCTGAGGACTCTGATATATGTGTGTGGGGCTGAGGACTCTGATATGTGTGTGTGGGGCTGAGGACTCTGATATATGTGTGTGGGGCTGAGGACTCTGATATATGTGTGTGGGGGGCTGTGGACTCTGATATATGTGTGTGGGGGCTGAGGACTCTCATATATGTGTGTGTGGGGCTGAGGACTCTGATATATGTGTGTGGGGCTGAGGACTCTGATATGTGTGTGTGGGGCTGAGGACTCTGATATGTGTGTGGGGCTGAGGACTCTGATATGTGTGGGGGGGCTGAGGAATCTGATATGTGTGTGTGGGGCTGAGGACTCTTATATTTGTGTGGGGCTGAGGACTCTGATATGTGTGGGGGGCTGTGGACTCTGATATATATGTGTGTGGGGGCTGAGGACTCTCATATATGTGTGTGGGGGCTGAGGACTCTGATATGTGTGTGTGGGGGGCTGTGGACTCTGATATATGTGTGTGGGGCTGAGGACTCTGATATGTGTGGGGGGCTGTGGACTCTGATATATATGTGTGTGGGGGCTGAGGACTCTCATATATGTGTGTGGGGGCTGAGGACTCTGATATGTGTGTGTGGGGGGCTGTGGACTCTGATATATGTGTGTGGGGGCTGAGGACTCTCATATATGTGTGTGGGGGCTGAGGACTCTGATATGTGTGTGTGGGGGGCTGTGGACTCTGATATATGTGTGTGGGGGCTGATGACTCTGATATGTGTGTGGGGCTGAGGACTCTGATATGTGTGTGTGGGGGCTGAGGACTCTGATATATGTGTGTGGGGCTGAGGACTCTGATATGTGTGTGTGGGGGCTGAGGACTCTGATATATGTGTGTGGGGCTGAGGACTCTGATATGTGTGTGGGGCTGAGGACTCTGATATGTGTGTGGGGCTGAGGACTCTGATATGTGTGTGGGGCTGAGGACTCTGATATGTGTGTGGGGGCTGAGGAATCTGATATTTGTGTGTGGGGGCTGACGACTCTTATATTTGTGTGGGGCTGAGGACTCTGATATGTGTGTGGGGCTGAGGACTCTGATATATGTGTGTGGGGGCTGAGGACTCTGATATATGTGTGTGTGGGGGCTGAGGAATCTGATATTTGTGTGTGGGGGCTGAGGACTCTTATATTTGTGTGGGGCTGAGGACTCTGATATGTGTGGGGGCTGAGGACTCTCATATATGTGTGTGGGGGCTGAGGACTCTGATGTGTGTGGGGCTGAGGACTCTGATATATGTGTGTGGGGGGCTGTGGACTCTGATATATGTGTGTGGGGGGCTGTGGACTCTGATATGTGTGTGGGGCTGAGGACTCTGATATGTGTGGGGGGCTGTGGACTCTGATATATGTGTGTGGGGGCTGTGGACTCTGATATATGTGTGTGGGGGCTGAGGAATCTGATATGTGTGTGTGGGGCTGAGGACTCTGATATATGTGTGTGGGGGCTGAGGACTCTGATATATGTGTGTGGGGGCTGAGGACTCTGATATGTGTGTGTGGGGCTGAGGACTCTGATATATGTGTGTGGGGGCTGTGGACTCTGATATTTGTGTGTGGGGCTGAGGACTCTGATATATGTGTGTGGGGCTGAGGACTCTGATATGTGTGGGGGGCTGTGGACTCTGATATATGTGTGTGGGGGGCTGTGGACTCTGATATATGTGTGTGGGGGCTGAGGACTCTGATATATGTGTGTGGGGGCTGAGGACTCTGATATATGTGTGTGGGGGCTGAGGACTCTGATATATGTGTGTGGGGCTGAGGACTCTGATATGTGTGGGGGGGGCTGAGGAATCTGATATTTGTGGGGGGGCTGAGGAATCTGATATTTGTGTGTGGGGGCTGAGGACTCTTATATTTGTGTGGGGCTGAGGACTCTGATATGTGTGGGGGGCTGTGGACTCTGATATATATGTGTGTGGGGGCTGAGGACTCTCATATATGTGTGTGGGGGCTGAGGACTCTGATATGTGTGTGTGGGGGGCTGTGGACTCTGATATATGTGTGTGGGGCTGAGGACTCTGATATGTGTGGGGGGCTGTGGACTCTGATATATGTGTGTGGGGGCTGAGGACTCTCATATATGTGTGTGGGGGCTGAGGACTCTGATATGTGTGTGTGGGGGCTGAGGACTCTGATATGTGTGTGGAGCTGAGGACTCTGATATGTGTGTGTGGGGCTGAGGACTCTGATATGTGTGTGTGGGGGCTGAGGACTCTGATATATGTGTGTGGGGCTGAGGACTCTGATATGTGTGTGTGGGGGCTGAGGACTCTGATATATGTGTGTGGGGCTGAGGACTCTGATATGTGTGTGGGGCTGAGGACTCTGATATGTGTGTGGGGCTGAGGACTCTGATATATGTGTGTGGGGGCTGAGGAATCTGATATTTGTGTGTGGGGGCTGACGACTCTTATATTTGTGTGGGGCTGAGGACTCTGATATGTGTGTGGGGCTGAGGACTCTGATATGTGTGGGGGGCTGTGGACTCTGATATATGTGTGTGGGGGCTGAGGAATCTGATATTTGTGTGTGGGGCTGAGGACTCTGATATGTGTGTGTGGGGGCTGAGGACTCTGATATGTGTGTGTGGGGGCTGAGGACTCTGATATGTGTGTGTGGGGCTGAGGACTCTGATATATGTGTGTGGGGGCTGAGGAATCTGATATTTGTGTGTGGGGCTGAGGACTCTGATATATGTGTGTGGGGCTGAGGACTCTGATATGTGTGTGTGGGGGCTGAGGACTCTGATATATGTGTGTGGGGCTGAGGACTCTGATATGTGTGTGGGGCTGAGGACTCTGATATGTGTGTGGGGCTGAGGACTCTGATATGTGTGTGGGGCTGAGGACTCTGATATGTGTGTGGGGGCTGAGGAATCTGATATTTGTGTGTGGGGGCTGACGACTCTTATATTTGTGTGGGGCTGAGGACTCTGATATGTGTGTGGGGCTGAGGACTCTGATATATGTGTGTGGGGGCTGAGGACTCTGATATATGTGTGTGTGGGGGCTGAGGAATCTGATATTTGTGTGTGGGGGCTGAGGACTCTTATATTTGTGTGGGGCTGAGGACTCTGATATGTGTGGGGGCTGAGGACTCTCATATATGTGTGTGGGGGCTGAGGACTCTGATGTGTGTGGGGCTGAGGACTCTGATATATGTGTGTGGGGGGCTGTGGACTCTGATATATGTGTGTGGGGGGCTGTGGACTCTGATATGTGTGTGGGGCTGAGGACTCTGATATGTGTGGGGGGCTGTGGACTCTGATATATGTGTGTGGGGGCTGTGGACTCTGATATATGTGTGTGGGGGCTGAGGAATCTGATATGTGTGTGTGGGGCTGAGGACTCTGATATATGTGTGTGGGGGCTGAGGACTCTGATATATGTGTGTGGGGGCTGAGGACTCTGATATGTGTGTGTGGGGCTGAGGACTCTGATATATGTGTGTGGGGGCTGTGGACTCTGATATTTGTGTGTGGGGCTGAGGACTCTGATATATGTGTGTGGGGCTGAGGACTCTGATATGTGTGGGGGGCTGTGGACTCTGATATATGTGTGTGGGGGGCTGTGGACTCTGATATATGTGTGTGGGGGCTGAGGACTCTGATATATGTGTGTGGGGGCTGAGGACTCTGATATATGTGTGTGGGGGCTGAGGACTCTGATATATGTGTGTGGGGCTGAGGACTCTGATATGTGTGGGGGGGGCTGAGGAATCTGATATTTGTGGGGGGGCTGAGGAATCTGATATTTGTGTGTGGGGGCTGAGGACTCTTATATTTGTGTGGGGCTGAGGACTCTGATATGTGTGGGGGGCTGTGGACTCTGATATATATGTGTGTGGGGGCTGAGGACTCTCATATATGTGTGTGGGGGCTGAGGACTCTGATATGTGTGTGTGGGGGGCTGTGGACTCTGATATATGTGTGTGGGGCTGAGGACTCTGATATGTGTGGGGGGCTGTGGACTCTGATATATGTGTGTGGGGGCTGAGGACTCTCATATATGTGTGTGGGGGCTGAGGACTCTGATATGTGTGTGTGGGGGCTGAGGACTCTGATATGTGTGTGGAGCTGAGGACTCTGATATGTGTGTGTGGGGCTGAGGACTCTGATATGTGTGTGTGGGGGCTGAGGACTCTGATATATGTGTGTGGGGCTGAGGACTCTGATATGTGTGTGTGGGGGCTGAGGACTCTGATATATGTGTGTGGGGCTGAGGACTCTGATATGTGTGTGGGGCTGAGGACTCTGATATGTGTGTGGGGCTGAGGACTCTGATATATGTGTGTGGGGGCTGAGGAATCTGATATTTGTGTGTGGGGGCTGACGACTCTTATATTTGTGTGGGGCTGAGGACTCTGATATGTGTGTGGGGCTGAGGACTCTGATATGTGTGGGGGGCTGTGGACTCTGATATATGTGTGTGGGGGCTGAGGAATCTGATATTTGTGTGTGGGGCTGAGGACTCTGATATGTGTGTGTGGGGGCTGAGGACTCTGATATGTGTGTGTGGGGGCTGAGGACTCTGATATGTGTGTGTGGGGCTGAGGACTCTGATATATGTGTGTGGGGGCTGAGGAATCTGATATTTGTGTGTGGGGCTGAGGACTCTGATATATGTGTGTGGGGCTGAGGACTCATATGTGTGGGGGGCTGTGGACTTTGATATATGTGTGTGGGGCTGAGGACTCTGATATGTGTGGGGGGCTGTGGACTCTGATATATGTGTGTGGGGGCTGAGGACTCTCATATATGTGTGTGGGGGCTGAGGACTCTGATATGTGTGTGTGGGGGCTGAGGAATCTGATATGTGTGTGTGGGGCTGAGGACTCTGATATGTGTGTGTGGGGGCTGAGGACTCTGATATATGTGTGTGGGGGCTGAGGAATCTGATATTTGTGTGTGGGGCTGAGGACTCTGATATGTGTGTGTGGGGGCTGAGGACTCTGATATATGTGTGTGGGGCTGAGGACTCTGATATGTGTGGGGGGCTGTGGACTCTGATATATGTGTGTGGGGGCTGAGGACTCTGATATATGTGTGTGGGGGCTGAGGACTCTGATATGTGTGTGGGGCTGAGGACTCTGATATGTGTGTGGGGCTGAGGACTCTGATATATGTGTGTGGGGCCTGAGGACTCTGATATATGTGTGTGGGGGCTGAGGACTCTGATATGTGTGGGGGGCTGTGGACTCTGATATATGTGTGTGGGGGCTGAGGACTCTGATATATGTGTGTGGGGGCTGAGGACTCTGATATGTGTGGGGGGCTGAGGACTCTATGTGTGGGGGCTGAGGACGCTGATATGTGTGGGGGCTGAGGAGTCTATGTTGGGGGCTGAGGACTCTGATATGTGTGGGGGGCTGAGGACTCTGATATGTGTGTGGGGGCTGAGGACTCTGATATATGTGTGTGGGGGCTGAGGACTCTGATATATGTGTGTGGGGGCTCAGGACTCTGATATGTGTGTGGGGCTGAGGACTCTGATATATGTGTGTGGGGCTGAGGACTCTGATATGTGTGGGGGGCTGTGGACTCTGATATATGTGTGTGGGGGCTGAGGACTCTGATATATGTGTGTGGGGGCTGAGGACTCTGATATGTGTGTGGGGCTGAGGACTCTGATATGTGTGTGGGGCTGAGGACTCTGATATATGTGTGTGGGGCCTGAGGACTCTGATATATGTGTGTGGGGGCTGAGGACTCTGATATGTGTGGGGGGCTGTGGACTCTGATATATGTGTGTGGGGGCTGAGGACTCTGATATATGTGTGTGGGGGCTGAGGACTCTGATATATGTGTGTGGGGGCTGAGGACTCTGATATATGTGTGTGGGGGCTGAGGACTCTGATATGTGTGGGGGGCTGTGGACTCTGATATATGTGTGTGGGGGCTGAGGACTCTGATATATGTGTGTGGGGGCTGAGGACTCTGATATATGTGTGTGGGGGCTGAGGACTCTGATATGTGTGTGGGGGCTGAGGACTCTGATATATGTGTGTAGGGGCTGAGGACTCTGATATATGTGTGTGGGGGCTGAGGACTCTGATATGTGTGTGGGGCTGAGGACTCTGATATGTGTGGGGGGCTGAGGACTCTATGTTTGGGGGCTGAGGACGCTGATATGTGTGGGGGCTGAGGAGTCTATGTTGGGGGCTGAGGACTCTGATATGTGTGGGGGGCTGAGGACTCTGATATGTGTGTGGGGGCTGAGGACTCTGATATATGTGTGTGGGGGCTCAGGACTCTGATATGTGTGTGGGGCTGAGGACTCTGATATGTGTGTGGGGCTGAGGACTCTATGTGTGTGGGGCTGAGGACTCTATGTGTGTGGGGCTGAGGAGTCTATGTGTGGGGGCTGAGGACGCTGATATGTGTGGGGGCTGAGGACTCTGATGTGGGGGGAATGGGGGTTAAGGCTGATTACTCTAATGTCGGGGGGGGGGTGAATACTGTAATGGGGAACTGAGGACAATGTGGGGGAGCTGAGTACTGTGATGAGGGGCTGAGGATAGTAATGTAGGGGAGTGGGGTTCTGTAATGAGGGGATAAGAAGGGTGTTGATGTTAAGGCGGTATGATAACACAAAGGGGATCTTGGTGAAGGGAAGGGAACTGTGATGTGCAGTGGACAATGTGGAATAGATGTAAGGATGGGATTGTGATATGGGGCTCAGTGTCACAGGTAGGTCAGCCCATTCATTTTAATGGGCTGCACTACCCATGTGAAATGCAGGAAAACAAGTCCCTGACCCTTTTTTTAAATTGCGCAGTACCAAGCTGTGCTGAAGTGTGGCGTGTTCCTCTGCGGGCCGGGAACATGTGCAGTTTCATCTGCATTCCCCAGCTGCAGAGATGGGACCGCCTAGGAGAGGGTGCTGTAATGTAAAGGATCTGAATCAAATCACAAACATGATTCGGACCTCCGCTAGAAGAAGATTTTACTAAGCGGACCTCCATGAATTTTAATTCAGTACCCCTGGTATAAACAATTAAATTGCGGGATAGTCTGTGTTGGTACGTGTGAGATACACCTTTCCAAGTTTTTGGGGTTCATCTCATACTTCTGAAGATTTGAGCGTGCTGCCTGTTCCAAACTCCTCCTACTCCTCATCCTGCCTTTAGGGGTACAAACAATAGTAATTGGGGCCTAGTCTGGTTGTGTACGTTTGAGATACATACACTTTTTGATATCATATTTTCTATTCCGCTATTTAATCAAAACCTTTGGGTATAAACAATTAAATTGCGGGATAGTCTGCGTCGGTACGTGTGAGATACACCTTTCCAATTTTTGGGGCGCATCTCATACTGCCGAGGATTTGAGGGTGCTTCAGTCTGCCTCCTGCCTGTTCCGAACTCCTCCTACTCCTCATCCTGCCTTTAGGGTACAAAAAATTGTAATTGGGGCCTAGATTGTGTTTGTACGTGTGAGATACACCGTTTTGTAAAATTCATCCTATTCCGCTATTCAATATACACCCTGTTTGAGTGTAAAAAATTAAATTGCGGGATAGTCTGTATCGGTACATGTGAGATACACCTTTTTAAATTTGTTTGGCGCATCTCCTTCTACCGCCGAGGATTGTAGGGTGCTTCAGTTTGCCTCCTGTTCCCAACTCCTCCTACTCCTCTTCCTCATCCTGCCTTTAGGGTACAAAAAATTGTAATCGGGGCCTAGTTTGTGTTTGTACGTGTGAGATACACCGTTTTGTAAAATTTGTCCTATTCCGCTATTCAATATACACCCTGTTTGAGTGTAAAAAATTAAATTGCGGGATAGTCTGTATCGGTACATGTGAGATACACCTTTTTAAATTTATAGGACGTAGATAAAAAAGGCGCTGGTGATCTTTTATATTACTGGAATAAAACTTTTTCAGGGTATCACGTGTATTAAGTTATATATTAATAGTGTTAAGAATTCCTAATACTGAATAAATTAATATAGTTGGAGATTATAAATATATTTCAAAGTGCACAACTCAAAATTAAGAATAAGAATTATTCCTATTGCATAATACTAGATAAATATATAAATAAATAAATATAATATACGTGCGACAAGCAAATCAAATATATAAATATATATATAATATTCCGTGCAACAAGCAAAAAAAGTGCTTAATAGTGCGTGCATAAATTAAAACACATCAAATATAAATGGAAATAGTCGTGCTCTCCAGTGAAGTGCTATAAAATAATTGTATATATAGCAAGTGTCTCTGCAATTCGTGCAACAAGATATGCTCCTTAAAGTGCTTCAGGTGGTGGGGTGTGACACACGTGGCCTCTTACCAGCTTCCAATGAGTCGCAATGACCCCCAACGCCTGTGATCCCTTTAAATGGGTGGATCATACCTCTCCTCGATATCTTTTGGGTTGGATATCTGCTCCTACATTAAGCGTGTATGGACCATATAGTCCGCATAAAGATAAACAAAAAAAGCCTCCAATAGTGAAATATTGTATGCTTTATTCTAAAAGTACTAAAAAGGTTTACAGTTGGTCCCTTACTATTAGTTGTGCCCTCCTGGCACTGGGCAATTCGGCAGTACACAAATATATGAGTAGTGGGGAATCGTATCCGAGGATCTGCAGCTTCCTCTTATCCTTCCTCTCACTGTACTGTGTGCGGCGGTCGGCGAGCGTCCCTGCCTCTGCTACAAATGCCTGTGTGTCTGCTTCCGGGTTTGTCAATGACCACAATGCATTTCGCAACTGTGCGTCAGGAATACCCAAAAGCAAGGGAAAATCATAATTATGAACGGAGAAATCCGAACTCTACACCTTACGCTCCCCAACATACTTTCCAACCACCTCAATTCAAACCTGTGAGAGGTAGAGGTAGGGGGAGAGGAAGAGGACGCGGAAGAGGGAGAGGATACAGAAAAAACAACAACTATCAATATGATAACTACAATAATTATCAACAATCCAGAGGAGGAGAAAGACCACCATCATATAGAAATGACCAAGAATACTACAATTATCCTCCAGAGGGATCGAGACAGGAATCCTCAGGAACATACAGAGAAAGAGAACGACTCCCCTCGTATCAAGATTACAGGAATAATCAATACAACTATCCACACCCCTCCGATGGCCAAAAACCAGGACCCTCAGGACAGTATATATACCCACATCCTCAAGATGGACAAAAGCCAGGGCCCTCAGGACAATTTAAGCAACAGGGGGAAGAGAGATCCTGGAAAGACAATTATTGGGCCAATATGCGGGAAAACGCAAGAAAAGAGGATGTAGAGGAGGGAGAAAGAAAACGAAAAAGGGACGGCTAGAACAAGGGATTTTTAATCTAGCAGGGGTGGAACTGACAACATCTGAAATGAATATATTACAAGAAGGTTTGAAATTTGCCCCTGCCAAATCTTTAGACCATTTTGAAACGTTTATAGATCTAGAAAAATTTACACGTAAATTGAATATTAAGAAATTTTTCGCAGAACAACATAAAAAAGGGATAGGAGAAGAAGAAGAACCAGAATACCAACACACTCAACTTCGGAATAAATCAACATTTAACCCCAAATCTAGTACCTACCAATATATCCAAGTTTTCAGGAATATCGTTCAAAAAGAAGTACAAATGCTGAAAAGAAAACCTACTAGAAACACGAAAGAAATCTGGGAAGCCATTAGAAGTTTGGAAAAAAGGAAAAATATCATTATCAGATCAGCTGATAAAGGAGGTGGCTTGGTGATCCTCACAAAAGAGGACTATACTAAAGAACTAGACCGTATTGTAAATGATCAAGAAACATATGTGAAATTATCTGGAAACCCAACTAATAAATTGAAAGCAAAAATGGTACAGTGGATTAACAAAGGATTAAAAAAGGGCCTCCTTAATAAAAAGGAAGGGAAATACCTGAATATAAAATGCCGGTGATCTATCAAATTCCGAAGATCCACAAGAATTTACAACAGCCACCGGGAAGGCCAATAATTAGTGGCATTGAATCTTTATATGCCAGGATTGGTGAATATTTGGACACATTTTTACAGCCGATAGCAGCGATTGGAAGATCCTTTTTAAAGGACACCAAGGAAACAATAGTGTCACTAGAAAGTATAAATATCACCGAAAATACGATACTGGCATCAATTGATGTGGAATCACTTTATACGAACATTAAACAGAAGGACGCATTAAACGCTACCAAATGGGCTTTAGAAAATTATACAAATTTGAAAGACACCCAAAGAGAATTCTTATTGGAAGGCCTAAATATGGCAATGTCAAACCACCATTTTTGGTATAAGAATGAGTACTACAACCAAATAAAGGGTGTAGCGATGGGAGCACGATATGCTCCTAGCGTAGCTAATATATTCTTAGCCAAATGGGAAGAAGAAGAAATCTACTTAAAATACCCACAACAGCTGAGGTATTACCGTCGATATCTGGACGATATCTTGGTTGTGTGGGAAGGATCCCAAGAATCTCTTGAACAATTTTTTAGAAAAATGAATAAAAATAAATACCAGATAAAATTCACAGGAAACACAGATAAGAATACAATACAATTTCTAGATCTGGAGATATACAAGCACAACGGCACTTTAAATACAAGAACCTTCTTCAAAAATGTGGATACAAATGGATATATTTCTAAAAGGAGTTGCCATCATCCGGCATGGATACAGGCAATACCCAAGGGACAATTCACCCGGATAAGAAGGAACTGTACGGATCTGAAAGATTACAACATACAGACAGACAAATTAATAGAAAGATTTAAAGAAAAAGGATATAAAGAGAAAGAGTTGAAACAAACCCAGAAGAAAATATCCGAAGTAAAGAGAGAAGAACTTCTGAAGAAGAAAAAGAAGAAAAAAGGAAAATCGAATTTTTAACTGGCTTTCATTACGGGGTTTAATACACAATATAAAGAAGTTGAGAAGTGTATAAAGAGAAATTGGCATATTTTGTTAAGAGATGATACGTTGAAATCACTACTCCCTAAATACCCTAAATTTATCTACAAAAGGGCTCCGGGATTACGTAATATGTTAGCAAAAAATGTTCCGGACCCACCTAAAAGACAACAAATGTTCTTTGCAAAAAATGGTTTTTATAGATGCAGAAGATGTAAAGCCTGCAGGATAAGCAAATTTAAGAAAAGAATGGAACATAAGTTTTTCTCTTCAGACAATCGAGAGTTTGAGATAAAACAATTTATCACTTGCGACACCAAATTCGTTACATATATGTGCATTTGTCCCTGTGGACTTAAATACATTGGACGCACTACTCGCACTTTAGCAACAAGGATAGGAGAACATGTCGATAATATTAAAAAAGGTTTCAAAAAGCACAGCCTATCCAATCATTTCAGATTACACCACAACCAGGATCCTTCCCTCCTTTGGTTTTGTGGGATTGATAAAATATTTAATCATTGGAGAGGCGCAGACATGCGGAAGAAAATATCACAGAATGAAACCGTCTGGATACACCGTTTAAAAACACTAAAACCTATGGGGCTAAATGCGGACATTGATTTAAATTGTTTTCTTAATAATTTTTAATAATTTTTAATAATAGAATTTTATAGATATTCAGAACAAAAAATCCATCTCTTTTTTATACATATATCCCTTGGTAATTTAGCTATTTTATCATTTTCAATTTTTAATAATATCTAGTACATCGTACACATGTTTATATATATTTTATATATTTTTAGAAATAATTTTTAAAAACATTTAATTTATAAGATTAGAGCCGTCCTATTATAAGTATTGGTAAATATTCTCATTCTAGAACCTAATTAATCATGATTCCCAAAAATTTCCACTAGATGGCGCTATAAATATAAGAAACCTGTCCACAAAATGGTTTTAAATAAAGATAAAAATAAAAAGATAATTTTTAATAATTTTTGATAATTAATAAAGTTTTATATTGTATGATAATGGATTGTGATATATTTAATAGTTTTTTATGAATTGTTATGAAAATTGTATGATACATGCGAGTAAGGGGAACATATACGACGGATATGCAGCATAAATCCTAGGACATGAAAAAGATTTATGAATCCCCATAAAGATCGCTATTATTAACGTAAAGAAACAATTGGCAATAAGCGTTAGTTGAAAATAAATTGAAACTAAGATGCCGATAAAATACTGAGCAATAGCCAATCAAAATAAGGTCCGTGATACTTAATGCAAGAGACTCCGGGGAACAGTGACCGCCTGATGACGCACAGTTGCGAAATGCATTGTGGTCATTGACAAACCCGGAAGCAGACACACAGGCATTTGTAGCAGAGGCAGGGACGCTCGCCGACCGCCGCACACAGTACAGTGAGAGGAAGGATAAGAGGAAGCTGCAGATCCTCGGATACGATTCCCCACTACTCATATATTTGTGTACTGCCGAATTGCCCAGTGCCAGGAGGGCACAACTAATAGTAAGGGACCAACTGTAAACCTTTTTAGTACTTTTAGAATAAAGCATACAATATTTCACTATTGGAGGCTTTTTTTGTTTATCTTTATGCGGACTATATGGTCCATACACGCTTAATGTATGAGCAGATATCCAACCCAAAAGATATCGAGGAGAGGTCTGATCCACCCATTTAAAGGGATCACAGGCGTTGGGGGTCATTGCGACTCATTGGAAGCTGGTAAGAGGCCACGTGTGTCACACCCCACCACCTGAAGCACTTTAAGGAGCATATCTTGTTGCACGAATTGCAGAGACACTTGCTATATATACAATTATTTTATAGCACTTCACTGGAGAGCACGACTATTTCCATTTATATTTGATGTGTTTTAATTTATGCACGCACTATTAAGCACTTTTTTTGCTTGTTGCACGGAATATTATATATATATATTTATATATTTGATTTGCTTGTCGCACGTATATTATATTTATTTATTTATATATTTATCTAGTATTATGCAATAGGAATAATTCTTATTCTTAATTTTGAGTTGTGCACTTTGAAATATATTTATAATCTCCAACTATATTAATTTATTCAGTATTAGGAATTCTTAACACTATTAATATATAACTTAATACACGTGATACCCTGAAAAAGTTTTATTCCAGTAATATAAAAGATCACCAGCGCATTTTTTATCTACGTCCTATATTTTATATTGTTTTCACAATTAAAAGGGCAGCAGGTTCAGATATATCTTTAAAAAGGGCCAGGCGCCTTCCTATAATTTGCTACTGACCTTTTTAAATTTGTTTGGCGCATCTCCTTCTACCGCCGAGGATTGCAGGGCGCTTCAGTTTGCCTCCTGTTCCCAACTCCTCCTACTCCTCTTCCTCATCCTGCCTTTAGGGTACAAAAAATTGTAATCGGGGCCTAGTTTGTGTTTGTACGTGTGAGATACACCGTTTTGTAAAATTTGTCCTATTCCGCTATTCAATATACACCCTGTTTGAGTGTAAAAAATTAAATTGCGGGATAGTCTGTATCGGTACATGTGAGATACACCTTTTTAAATTTGTTTGGCGCATCTCCTTCTACCGCCGAAGATTGCAAGGCGCTTCAGTTTGCCTCCTGTTCCCAACTCCTCCTACATCTCTTCCTCATCCTGCCTTTAGGGTACAAAAAATTGTAATCGGGGCCTAGTCTGTGTTTGTACGTGTGAGATACACTGTATTATAACATTTTTCCTATTCCGCTATTCAATATACACCCTTTTGGAGTGTAAGAAAATTAAATTACGGCATAGTCTGTATCGGTACGTGTGAGATACACCTTTTAAATTTGTTTGGCGCATCTCCTTCCACCGCCAAGGATTGCAGGGCGCTTCAGTTTGCCTCCTGTTCCCAACTCCTCCTACTCCTCTTCCTCATCCTCCCTTTAGGGTACAGAAAATTTGAATCAAGGCCTAGTCTGTGTTTGTACGTGTGAGATACACCGTTTTTTATCCTTTTTCCTATTCCGCTATTCAATATACACCCTTTTGGGGTAAAAAACATTAGATTGCGGCATAGTTTGCATATTTGACTGTCAGATACACCCGTGCGATACTGTTGTTGTTTTGTTCCGCTATTCAATAAACACCTTTCTAGGGCAAGATCATAAATTACAGAAATATGAGGAGACCGTCAAATAGGGGCCGTGGCCTGGGTCGCGGTGCTGCTAGTAGATCTCCTGTTGCAAGGAGAGGACGTGGTCGATCTGTGCCAGCTACACGCACAAGTGAAACACCTTCCTCAAGTGTGAGTAGGCGACAGAACCTGCAGCAGTATTTGGTAGGGCATAATGCGCCTCTAGACGTGATGAGGCCTGAAGAAGTACAGGCGATAGTAGATTGGGTTGCTGACAGTGCCTCCAGTTCCTTCACATTGTCTCCCACCCAGTCTACTGCAGAAAGGTCAGAGTTGGCATCTGCAGCCAATGTCCAACCATCTTTCACCTCACCCCCTTGGAAATCAGGCAAGCAGTCTGAGCCCCAAGCCATATAGCAGTCTCTTCTTCTTTTTGATGACTCTGTCAGCAGGGTTTCCCAGGGCCATCCACCTAGCCCTGCCCCAGAAGTGGAAGATATTGAGTGCACCGATGCCCAACCACTTATTTCTCAAGATGAGTACATGCAAGGACCATTGCAGCACGTCTCCGATGATGACGAAACGCAGGTGCCAACTGCTGCGGCGTTCAGAATTGTGGAGACTGACAAGGAGGGCAGGGGTGAAGACTGGGTGGAAGATGATGTGGAGGACGATGAGGTCCTCGACCCCACATGGAATGAAGGTCATGCAGGTGACCTGAGTAGTTTGGAGGAAGAGGCGGTGGTCGCACAGAGCCACCAGCACAGCAGAAGAGGGAGCAGGGTGCAGAAGCGGAGCGGTCGTGCCCTAGACACTACGCCTGCTACTGCCCAACGCAGCAAGGGAACGAGCGCACCAAAGCCAGCTCAAAGGAGTTCTCTAGCATGGAAGTTCTTTAGAAAATGTGCTGATGACAGGACACGAGTGGTTTGCACCCTGTGCAATCAGAGCCTGAAGCGACGCATAAACCTTCTCAACCTGAGCACAACCTGCATGATCAGGCATCTAAGTGCAAAGCACGAGCTGCAGTGGAGTAGACACCTTCAAAACCAAGAAACGTCTCAGGCTCATCCTGCTTCCTCTTCTGCTGCAGTCTCGGCCGCTCCAGCCACATCTGTAGTGATACCGGCACCTGCCACCCCGCAAACAGACAATCTGTCAGCAACACCACCACCTGGGTCACCAACCATCTCCACAATGTCCCGTGGAAGCGTTCAGCTTTCCATCTCCCAAACACTTGAGAGGAAGAGGAAGTACCCCCCTACCCACCCGCGATCCCTGGCCCTGAATGCCAGCATTTCAAAATTCTTGGCCTTTGAAATGCTTTCATTCCGTCTGGTGGAGACGCACAGTTTTAAAAACCTTATGTCGGTGGCTGTCCCACAGTACGTCGTGCCCAGCCGCCACTACTTTTCCAGGCAAGCCATCCCTTCCCTGCACAACCAAGTGGGGGAAAAAATCAGGTGTGCACTGCGCAACGCCATCTGTGCCAAGGTCCACCTAACTACCGATACGTGGACCAGTAAGCACGGTCAGGGGCGTTATATATCCCTAACAGCACACTGGGTAAATGCAGTGGCAGATGGGCCTGAGGCGGATAGCAATTTGGCGCATGTCCTTCCACCACTGAGGATTGCAGGGCGCTTCAGTTTGCCTCCTGTTCCTAACTCCTCCTACTCCGCTTCCTCATCCTCTACCGCCTCCTCATCCGGACAGCGTAACACCTTCACCACCAACTTCAGCACGGCCAGGGGTAAACGACAGCAGGCAGTTTTAAAACTTACCTGTTTGGGGGAAAAACCACACACCGCGCAGGAGTTGTGGAGGAGCATGGAACAGCAGACAAATGAGTGGTTGCTGCCAGCGAGCCTCAAGCCCGGCCTGGTGGTGTGCGATAACGGGCGAAATCTCATAGCAGCTCTGGGCCTAGCCGGTTTGACGCACATCCCTTGCCTGGCGCATGTGCTGAATTTGGTGGTGCAGAGGTTCCTTAAAAACTACCCCGATATGTCAGAGCTGCTGCAGAAAGTGCGGGCCGTCTGTGCGCACTTTCGGCGTTCTCACCCTGCTGCTGCTCGCCTGTCAGCGCTGCAGCGTAACTTCGGCCTTCCCGCTCACCGCCTCATATGTGACGTGCCCACAAGGTGGAACTCCAACTTGCACATGCTGGAAAGACTGTGCGAGCAGCAGCAGGCCATAGTGGAGTTTCAGCTGCAGCACGCACGCGTGAGTCGCTCTGCGGAACAGCACCACTTCACCACCAATAACTGGGCCTCCATGCGAGACCTGTGTGCCTTGTTGCGCTGTTTTGAGTACTCCACCAACATGGCCAGTGCCAATGACGCCGTTGTCAGCTAAACTATCCCACTTCTATGCCTCCTTGAAAAAACAATTCGGGCGATGATGGAAGAGGATGTGGCACAGGATGAGGAGGAGGAGGAGGATGAAGAGGTAACATTTCCAAGGCTTTCAGGGCAGTCATTCACAAGGGGCTCCGAGGGTGGGTTCCTGCTCACACAAACGCCAGGGACACAATTGTCCAGCAGGGGCACAGTTCTGGAGGATGAGGAGGATGAGGAGGAGGAGCTGGAGGAGGAGATGGAACCATGTTCACAGCAGGGTGGCACCCAGGCCAGCTCATGGCCATCACTGGTGCGTGGCTGGGGGGATACAGAGGACACAGACGATACACCTCCCACAGAGGACAGCCTTTCGTTGCCTCTGGGCAGCCTGGCACACATGAGCGATTACATGCTGCAGTGTCTCCACAACGACCGCCGAGTTGCCCACATTCTAACTTGTGCTGATTACTGGGTGGCCACGTTGCTGGATCCCCGTTACAAGGACAACGTACCGTCCTTAATTCACTCACTGGAGCGCGATCGAAAGATGCGCGAGTACAAGCGCACGCTGGTAGACGCGATGCTGCTGGCATTCCCACCTGACAGCGGGGCCACAGTGGAAGCACAAGGCAGAGGAGGAGGAGGAGGAAGAGGTCGCCAACGCAACCAGGGCATCGCCAGCACCTCAGAAGGCAGGGTTAGCATGGCCGAAATGTGGAAAAGCTTTGTCAGCACGCCACAACAAACAGCAGCACCAGCAGCTCATATGGAACGTCTTAGCAGGAGGCAGCATTTTACCAACATGGTGGAGCAGTATGTGTGCACACGCCTACATGTAGTGAATGACGGGTCTGCCCCCTTCAACTTCTGGGTCTCCAAATTGGGCACATGGCCTGAGTTTGCCCTTTACGCCTTGGAGGTGCTGGCGTGCCCTGCAGCCAGTGTATTATCTGAACTGGTATTTAGCACGGCTGGGGGCGTTATCACAGACAAGCACAGCCGCCTGTCCAGAGACAATGTGGACAAGCTCACGTTCATTAAAATGAACCAGGCATGGATCCCACGGGACTTTTCCGTACCTTGTGCAGAATAGCGATGGATACCGACCTTACCCATCCATTGTTCTATTTTTGCTCTTTCTCACTCTTTTGGGGTGTACCCTCATTTAAAATTTCTGAAAAGAAGCAGTGTTGGCTATCTCGTCCTCCTCAGGGCCAGATTAACGTAGGGGCTATTGGAGCTGCAGCTCCAGGCCCCTACCTTTATATAGGCCCCTGGTTGGCCATATTCACTGTTACCGCTCTTCTGTCACTTGCAAACACAGAAGTCTGGCTTCTATGCTCGCTTCCCCAGGCAGCTCCCTCAGAACCTCCCCACACAGCACGAAGGCCGGACAAGGAGGGACAGTTGCCTATGCATGGATGTGTTTATGGGCTTCAGAGACAGCATCCCATTTTGAATTAGGCATGCATGGCTGCACCCTTCCTCCTCTGGGTGCATGCCAAGGCACGGCCCTTAAGGCCCTTCAAAATCCTCAGCACCAAGCCCATGATGCTCTTAATCCGACCCTGGACTTTTTCCACCGCCGCTTCCACCTACACCGCCCATAGGTGTGCGAAGCCTATTGCATTAGGGTGTGCACCCCAAAGTTTAAATACACATGCATGTGTTTGCCTACATGTACATGGCCCCGATACATTACTCTCCCTGCTGGCAAAGAGAAATAGAGCAGAGCAGGTCCGAGGGAGATCTTTTACATCTCCTCACTGGCAAACAGAGCGATAATGCTATGTGCCCTAGGTGATTAGGGTGTGCCCAGGTACACCCGGCACACCCTGTGCGCACGCCTATGACACCGCCACATCCACCACCACCTCAACCTCCCTCCTACTCCATATGGGCCTCGTCCTTCAGAGATGAAGAACATTGATTTATTTTTCTGTTTTTTTTTTTTTGTTGTTTTAAGTTATTTCCCTATCCACATTTGTTTGCAGAGCACTCGCCATGGTCTTAACTACGTTTTGCTGCCATTTGCAGCACTCTAGCCCTTTCCATTGGTGTTTTAGAGGCATTTTAGTGCCTGGAAGTTCGGGTCCCCATTGACTTCAATGGGGTTCGATGTCCGGGAAAAGTTCGGCAAAAGTCCGGGACACGGACCCGGACTTTTTTTTAAAGTTCGGCCGAACCCACCGAACACGGACATCCAGGTGTCCGCTCAACTCTAGACTTAACCTTAGTGAAACAGGGTGATTCTGTCTCTACCAAGAGTCAAATCCATTGCATCCCGGTGTGGTTCATGCGTTGCCTTCCTCATGTACTTTTATAGGGAGAAAACTGTTCAGTCTCAGATCATTCAAGAGGACATGTGGTCACTCAGGGAAGCTGGATGAAAAGTGGTTTACCTTAAACTGCGTAAGGGGTTATTTACTCAAATATATATATAAACTTAGACACCAACTGTCAAGTCCAAATATCTTTGCGCTTTAGGAGGAGTCAGTCACTTGACTGCTATAATGTGGAAACACTGCTGCTACTTGAACAAATACTGGATAATATTTAGAAGTACAAAAATGGAAAAGAAGTAGCACATAAAATCACTATTAGATGACTTAAAGTGTAAAAAGCATGCTTGTCAAAGATACTGCTTGATGAACACTCAAAAACATATAAAGAAAAGCAATGTCCTTAAAGTCCATAAATCCAGGAGTGCGTGAAGTATATAAATGGATCACCATCCACCACCAGGTGTCACACCGATAGATAGCAGAAATGGCAACTCACCAGAAAACGATGCTCAAGTGTTCTCACACCAGAGCAAACTGAGCAGGGATACCACACAGATGTAGGGAATACACGCATGGAAGACCAGAGTCTCTTCACCACTGCCGCATAAAAGTATCCTTCACACACAGTGTCCACGCTGACCAGGCATTCATCAGAAAACGATGGTCCTCAGCTCCAGTGTCAGGAAAGAGGGGTCATATCCCAAACAGCCAGTCCTCTATTCCCTTCCACAAAAGGTGGGTGTCAGCAGGAAGTATTAACAATTTAAAAAAACTTTTAGATAGCCATCTTAGTGAACACAATATACACAGATAGAGGAAGTGTTAGAGACGCAAATACACAAACACACAGGTTGAGCAGGATGGACTGGTGCCTTTATTCAACTTTACCAACTATATAACTACAGTGGTTATCGAAAGTTTGGGCACCCCAGGTAAAAATTTGTATTAATGTGCATAAAGAAACCAAGGAAAGATGAAAAAATCTCCAAAAGGCATCAAATTACAGATTAGACATTCTTATAATATGTCAACAAAGGTTAGATTTTATTTCCATCATTTACACTTTCAAAATAACAGAAAACAAAAAAAATGGTGTCTGCAAAAGTTTGAGTTAATATCTTTTACTGCCCCCTTTGGCAAGTATCACAGCTTGTAAACGCTTTTTGTAGCCAGCCAAGAGTCTTTCAATTCTTGTTTGAGGTATCTTTGCCCATTCTTCCTTACAAAAGTCTTCCAGTTCTTTGAGATTTCTGGGCTGTCTGTCACGCACTGCTCTTTTAAGTTCTATCCATAGATTTTCAATTATTTTGAGGTCAGGAGATTGTAAAGGCCATGGCAAAACCATCAGTTTACGCATCTTGATGTAATCCCCCGTGGATTTTGAGGTGTGTTTAGGATCATTATCCATTTGTAGAAGCCATCCTCTCTTTAACTTCAGCTTTTTCACAGATGGCATCAAGTTACCATCCAAAATTTGCTGAAATTTTATTGAATCCATTTTTCCTTCTACTCATGAGATGTTGCCTGTGCCACTGGCTGCAATACAGCCCCAAAGCATGATTGATCCACCCCCATGCTTAACAGTTGGACAGAGGTTCTTTTCATTAAATTCTGTGCCCCTTCTTCTCCAAACATACCTTTGCTCATTCCGGCCAAAAAGTTAAATTTTAACCTCATCGGTCCACAGAACTTGTTTCCAAAATGCATCAGGCTTCTCTATATGTTCATTTGCAAAGTTCAAACGCTGATTTTTGTGGTGAGGACGTAGAAGAGGTTTCCTTCTGCTGACTCTTCCATGAAGAACATATTTGTATCTCTTTATAGTGGAATAGTGTACCACAACTCCAGTGTCTGCCAGATCTTTCTGGAGGGATCGTGCAGTCAAACGTGGGTTTTGAATTGTTTTTCTCACAATCCTGCGAGCTGTTCTGTCTGATATTTTTCTTGGTCTTCCAGATCTTGCTTTAACTTCCACTGTTCCTGATGACTGCCAGTTCTTAATTACATTCCGAACAGAGGATATTGACATCTGAAAACCCTTTGCTATCTTCTTATAGCCTTCTCCAGCTTTGTGAGCGTCAACTATTTTCAGTTTCAGTTTTCTAGACAGACAACTACTTAGAAGATCCCATGGTGCTGATTGTTGGGGCAAGGTCAGATGAGTCGGGCATTTAAAACCTTTGAGATTGACATCACCAGGTCTTCCCAGACGATGATTGAGAACAATCCATGACACTGGCAGGTCTCAGCCTTGCAAATGGGGCAGTGCATGCTATAAATTCTTCAGGGTGCCCAAACTTTTGCAGACGCCATTTTCTTGTTTTCTGTAGTTTTGAAAGTGTCAGTGATGGAAATAAAATCTAACTTTTGTTGACATATTATAAGACTGTCTAATCTGTAATGTGATGCCTTTTGGAGATTTTTCCATCTTTCCTTGGCTTCTTTATGCACATTAATACAAATTTTTACCTGGGGTGCCCAAACTTTCGATCACCACTGTATACTGGAGCTCTTCTAGAAGCTCTTTCTGGTTCCCCAATTCCTTTAGATCCAGTCCATTTCTTCTTAGGACTTCCCCTACCGAATACTGCTAACTCAGCTGTCAAAAGTGGAAACAGCAGTTGCCACCCTCTCAAACCGACCTTCATAAATGCATCCATGATGTCCACAATATAGAATATTTGATGGCTCAACTTCATTATACCATAGCCATATTTATTAAAATGTGGCATCCCTGGGAATCATAGTTCCATAGGTAGAGATATTCCCTTGGCGTCTTGTTTATCTGGAGATGTGTTGAATTGTCTAGTAGGGTCTGTCGCATCCCCACCACCCCTCTCCTCTTCACTTTTCTCCTCCCCTCTTATTTTTATTCTGCCTCTTTTCTTCTATTGTTTTCTTTTTCTTTCTCTATATACAACCTATTTGCACCACTCATGCTGCAGAAGACTTTTCCTATCTTTATATACACTATATTGCCAAAAGTATTGGGACGCCTGCCTTTACACACACATGAACTTCAATGGCATCACAGTCTTAGTTCATAGGGTTCAATATTGAGTTGGCCCACCCTTTGCAGCTATAACAGCTTCAACTCTTTTGGGAAGGCTGTCCACAAAGTTTAGGATTGTATCTATGGGAATGTTTGGCCATTCTTCCAGAAGTGAAGTTCGAAGGCACTGATGTTGAATAAGAAGGCCTGGCTCGCAGTCAATGCTCTAATTCATCCCAAAAGTGTTTCTATATGGTTGGGGTCAGGACTCTGCGCAGGCCAGTCAACTTCCTCCACCCCAAACTCACTCATCCATGTCTTTATGGACCTTGCTTTGTGCACTGGTGTGTAGTCATTTGGAACAGGGAGGGGCCATCCCCAAACTGTGCCCATAAAGTTGGGAGCATGAAATTGTCCACAATGTCTTGGTATGCTGATGCCTTAGGCGTTCCCTTCACTGAAACTAAGGGGGCAAGCCCAACCCCTGAAAAAATAACCCCACATCATAATCTCCCCTCCACCAAACTTTACACTTGGCACAATGCAGTCAGACAAGTACTGTTCTCCTAGCAACTGCCAAACCCAGGCACGTGCATCACATTGCCAGACAGAGAAGTTTGATTCATCACTCCAGAGAACACGTCTTCACTGCTTTAGAGTCCAGTTGGACTGCATCCGAGGCCTTGCATTGCACTTGGTGATGTAAGGCTTAGATGCAGCTGCTTGGCCATAGAAACAAATTCCATGAAGCTCTCTACGCACTGTTGTTGTGCTACTCTGAAGGCCACACAAAGTATGGAGGTCTGTAGCTATTGACTCTGCAGACAGTTGGCGACTTCTACGCACTGTGCGCTTCAGCATACCCTGACTTCGCTCTATCATTTTACGTGACCTACCACTTTGTGGCTGAGTTGCTGTTGTTCCCAGTTGCTTCCACTTTGTTATCATACCACTAACTGTTGACCTTGGAATATTTAGTAGCAAGGAAATTTCACGGAGATGCACAGATGGCAACCTATCACGGTACCACGCTTGAATTCACTTAGCTCCAGAGAGCGACCAATTCTTTCACAAATGTTGTAGAAGCAGTCTGCATGCCTAGGTGCTTGATTTTTTACACCTGTGGCCATGAAGGTGATTAGAACACTTGAATCCGATGATTTGGAGGGGTGTGACAATATTTTTGGCAATATAGTGTATGTCTTAACAATGACAGGCATGCATTGACACCTTTGTAATTTCTCTTGGTTTTGGGGTAATGTTGATAATAATGATACACGATTTACATACTTGCATTGGCGGCACTTGCTATTCAATTTCTGAGCTGGAATTGTCTTTATTTTTTTATAACTCTTGGACCATTCTGTATATAAAGAAAGTTTAAAAAAATAAGAGGCACCAGCAAGCTTTTAATAAATCCACATTTCTGTGTATTACTCATTAAAAAAGCCCCCAATATATTGTAGTGACAACTAAATGTTCCCCCATCTACACCCTTTTCCTGACTCTTCAGTTTGGCAACACCAGCCATTAGCTACCCTCACAGTGGTGTATGATAATGAAGCTATGCGCTCATTTGATCATATTCAAGTCATATGCAATCTGCCCCATACTCAGTTTTATAGATTTTCTCAACTGCATTATCCTTTGATTGCTCAGTTTGAGAGTCAAAGTTACCCAATTTCCAAATACACTCTCATATATATATATATATATTGAGGTTGCAGGGTCCCAAAGCCCTGTCATCTAGTCTGTATTCTCCTTTGTTGCATACCAAACTTAATAAAATGCCTGCCTTTGTTGGTCAGGTCCAAGTGGCAAGCGCTGGTCCCCACCCTTGCAGATGAGGACTGGGAGGAGGCCTGTGTCTCACACCATATTTTATCTCTAATAATAAATAATAATAAACAAATTCAGCTTTATATCTTACACCAAATTTATCTTACCCCTACTCAACTATGCGCTATGTATCAAATCTCTATTTCCCATTGGTTAAGGTGCGACTGTCTACAGGCAGACACCTAATTATTCCTTCCCATTTGTTACCCAATATTGGAGACATAGACTCTTCCCTATTATCAACTTCTGTCCGGTTTTCCCCAGAGATCTGCTTTCTTGGTCCAGTTGTGCTAGAATACTATTGAGAAAAACTCTATTTTTAGCTTGAAAACAGATAGCTATCAAGTGGATTCAAGCTTCTTCACCTACTAATACCCCAAAAGTTACACTTTGTCAATCAAATTATTATTTACGAAAAGATCATCTATGACAATAGGGATATGGTATAATAGGGGTATGGTATGGTATGGTATAACTCTGACTGTACCCTGAGCTCCAACAGGAGGTAGTGTTTAACTTAAATTACTGAATCCTGTCAGATGCATTAGCATGTATAGAAAATATATATCTTATCTCAACTTGTTAATCAATTAAAAACACAGGACAGCCAGTTATTGGTTTCGAGATTTTATTTAGGGTTATGTTTTTTGTACGCAATATGTACAATATTTTGATACTAGAGAATGTAAATTTTAATTTAATTTAAATTTAAATTATCAGAAATGTATTTGTAATTCTGTCATCATATCTATTGTGTAATAAAAACAGTTTTAAAAAAATGATGTAATGACTACATCTATGGTATTTAAACACTTTTACTAGGCTGCATTTTGAACAGAACCCACACTTTTTAACATTTAATAACTGAAAATCAATATTATAATATGTGTTTTTATTCAAAAGAAAAAAAGACACCAATATATTCACTTTTATTAGCCTCTGTTTTTAAAAGAGAGACACTAGAAAGTTTAAATATAAATTAAACAAAAAACAAGAGCAAAAAAATTCAGCACAGTATTTAAGCATAATCACTAGGCTGTATTTTGTGCAGGACTCACACACAAACAACTTTTAATTTAAAAAAACAATTTTAGAGAGTACTTACTTTACTTAAAAAAAAATATTAAAATGTAATTAGTTTGTGCACAGTATTTAATTACTTTTATTAGGCTAAATTTTTAAAAGGAAAAACACTAGCAAGCTTTTCTTGAATTAAAATAAATAAATAACATTGCAGTGTATTTATTTCACTAAAAAAGACACCACGGTATTACTACAGGCACAGTATTTAAACACTTTACCTAGGCTGAACATGCTCCCCATCAGTTTTTTTTTTTTTTTTTACAAGAATGAAACATTAGAGTGTATTTTTCACAGAAAAATGCCCCCAAAATATTGTAGTAACGATATCCACAGTATTTAAAGCTTTTACCTAGGGTCTTTTACATTTCATTCTTGGCCTCATAATACTTTCTCAAGAAACAAATACATATTAATGGCACAGTCATCTTTCCCACTTATTTCACATGCTGAGATCAAACATATCCGCTGGTCAGACGCTGGTCCTCCACTTGCCAAACTTGTAGAAAGCGCAATTAACCCACCATCAGGGACCACTTTGTCTATATGGCCTTGAGCAAAATAATCCCAACATGACCTTGCATGATGCCTTGAGTCAACTTTCCACCAGGCAACATTGTCCTTTCAATCACATCCTACTTCACATAACAAACAAGCCTTAGAGAATGCACATGTCAGGGATACCAAGAGCAGGCATCCAGCAGCAGGGATGAACTGCTCTGTGTATCTGCACTCAGAAAACTGAAACCAGACTATGTATAAATAAAGTAAGTTTATTAACAGTGAAACAAAACGCATCCAAACACCAGCAAACAGAATACACAGCAAATATGAAGATAAAAGTAAACCATAAACCAAGTGACAAAATACCTAACTATAAACCTAACTAAGTGATCAAAAATCTTACTAGCAAACTAACCATATAACAATACATACAGAGCAAAGGAGAGCACAGATCAGCAGGGAACTGGAGGTGCAAGAAACAGGCAAGAAGGAGAACCAGAACTGGGAATCAGGAAAAAAGGGAGCAGATACAAGGCAGCAGGATACAAGGTACAGATGCAGGAGCAGGATCAAGATTTAGGCTTAAGATAAATCAGCAAGCATATTCTGGCTATTAGTCAAAACACTGAAGAAAGAGGGAAATGTAGAGGAGGGACTAAATGCCCTCCCAGAAGCCAGCATCAGGTGGAACCTGAATCTGCTGGCTGGTGGGAGACATTGCTGGTGGACCCTGGAACAAGAACCTTCTGCTCTGGGAAGTGCAGTGCCACCAGCCAGTGATCTAGGTCCTGACAGCACAATTAGAATATGACACTTTCCTAAAACAAAATACTGAAAACCTTTTAGGAGAGTTAGGCACACTTCATCTTAAGGGAAATGAGCAAAATGCTTTAATAGAATGTAGACTAAAATTCCCAGATTCAGAGTATAAGCCTATCAGACTAAAAGCAGGCTCCCACGGCTTTATCAGCAAGCTCTCAGAATTGTATATGAACTCAGGCAGTGCTCTCTTAAGCTTTGATAGACCACCTACTTTATCCCTCACCTCTCCTGTCCCTTGCTCCATCTTATATCTCCAAACTGGAGGGAGCTATAACAACTAAAGAAATCCTCTCAGTGATCAAACATTTGAAGCCTTACAAGCGACCAGGCCCTGACGGTTTTACTGCCAGTTATTCTCTGACCTGCTTGTACTCCTTCTCAACAACTCACTAAAAAATATTACTAAGGGCCATGGCTTTTGTACAGAAATATTATCAGTCATCACCTTTCTAAACATGTCATAAAACTCATCCTCAAGTTTAGGATGCAGTCAAGTACTCTGTGGACCTTCGATCCTCTCACAAGCCCCTTATGACCTTTACTCATAACTGCATTTCCCCCAGGCTTTTCAATACCTCAGTGCTCTAAAGAATGAATTATCAGGGGCATTACACAGGTACTCCATCTAGTCACCAAGGATGGGGTCAAGCACCTTGCACTCTTGCAACAAGAAAAATAGCTTCCATGTTGTGAAATATTTAATTACTTGTATACTAAACATTCTCCAAAACAATATTCATTACCCAGACTCTCCCCAGAAACTCACTCACTTTGAATCCAAGTGGGATTTGGACCCATATTCACCTGAATTAATCTCCTTTTACTCGATGCTCCTAAACTCCTCTGTCTAACAATTCCCCTTTTTCAGTCAAAAATGGTCATCAGATCTTGAACTAGATTTGGATGTACATGACTGGAATTAAATATGGGAGATAACCCTGTTTGCTAGCAGTATAGACCAATTTAAAGGTCATGACAAGATAGTACTTATTTCCCTTTAGGATTGTCCACTATGTACTGGGCTACACTTCTCAATATTTTTGAGGCTGTGGTCAAGTGCAAACTTCCCTTCAAGTAAGTCAGGAAGTCACCCAATCTCGCTGGGAGCGACCAAATCTAGGATCAATTCATTCCTTTTACACAATAAAAAGATTAAAAGCTAGAAGCTAAAGCTAATAACAAAATGGACAGATTTCCCCTTTCTCTGATGTCCATGGACATCTTGATTTTGACTGCGGGCTTTGATCAAGATCTTACTTGGTAGGATAGGGAAGACTCGATGACAACTTCGCTCTCTTACTTTTACTCATCTACTTTCGATTCCAAATCCCCCCCTGTGTTATGATTTTCCCCTGTTCCTCTCCCAACCTTCTAGCATTCTCACTTGCCCAACAACTATTCATTTTTTCCACCCTCCTTCCCCAGCTAGATTCTTGGGTTTCCCTACACCCACTAATATACCATAGTTACTCGTTGTTATTTCCTACTTAGACTGGATCTGTTGATGTTGCATTACATATTATTTTGGCTATCAATGCTTTGTAATTCAAACTCTACTTTAGAAGCCTTACTATTTATGTACATATGTGCAATAAAAAAAAAAAAAATAACAATGAGCACTTTTACTGGGCTACATTTTGAACAGGAGAGACACAAATCTCTTTAATCAAAAATTAACATTAGAGTTTATTTATTTTACTGAGAATGACCCCAAAATATTTTAGTGCACAGTATTTAATCACTTTTACTAGGCCACATTTTTAAAGCTGAAACACTATCAAACTTTTAATCAAAACATAAACATTACAGTGTATTTATTTCACTGAAAACATTCCCCAAAATATTGTAGAAACTATATGCACAGTGTTTAAACACTTTTACCAGGCTGCATTTTGATCTGGGAGAGACACCAGTTAGTCTTTAATTAAATATGAACATCAAAGTGTATTTATTTCATGGAAATAAATAATCTCTACATAAATTGTAGTAAGTATGTGCACAGTATTTATTCATATTTACTAGGCCCCTTTTTTAAATGGGAGAAACCAGCAAACTTTTCATTAAACAAAATAAACATTACAGAGTATTTATTTCACTGAAAAGCCCCCAAAAGTCATTGTAAGGACTGCACTCACAGTATTTACACACTTTTACAAGGCTGCATCTTCAACAGGACCCACAACATGCAGCTTTAAATAATAAAAAAAAAAATCCTTAATATTGTAGCAACTATATGGACAGTATTTACATTTTTTACCAGGCAGCATTTTGAACAGGACCCACACCAGCAATCAATATTTAATTGTGTTTATTGCACATTAAAAAGCCCCCAAAATATTGCTATGATTATAAGCACTGTATTTAACCAGCTCAAGTCCAGACACTTTCACCTCCTTACAGTACAGGCCATGTTTAAGGCTTCAGCGCTTTCATAGTTTGAAACACTGTACCAAGTACCAAAATGTCTTTTTTAATATTCTTGTAAAACAAATAGACCTTTCTTTTGGTTTTATTTAATCCCCACTCTTTTTTTTTTTTGTGCTATATAAATTTAAAAATACCAAGAATTTTTTAAAAAATATGTTTTTCCTAGTTTCTGTTAAAAAATGTGCATAAACAATCTTTCTTTGTGAATTTAGGCCAAAATGTATTATCTACATTTTATCTACATTTCTTTGGTAAAATTATCCAAATCAGTGTACAGGGGGGTTACAAACAAGATAGGGTCTGTAGGTTTGTTCTTAAGTTGAATTTGTTTGTAAGTTGGAACAGGTACATTTTTTAACTGTAGCTCCAGCCAACAAAAATAATGTTTAGGTTTTTTGAATAGCATATGAAAGGGTTAACACCCCCGTAGCATTTGTTTTTCTGTCTGTGCCCCTGTGCAGAAGAACTCACCTCACTTTCTGTCTCTATGACAATTGGATTTTGAAAATTTTGCGTTGTGCAAACAAGGATTGATGCTAAAGCTTCAGTGGAGACACCCTTTTCCCATAGTATCTCTTACAGGAGTAAATTTCCCTTCCTAAGGGTAGATTTCCTCTCACTTCCTGTTGTCTCCCTCCATTTGTAAATAGGAGTCATTTGTAAGTCGAATGTTTGTAACCCAGCGACCGCCTGTATATCATTTGTCTGTGTGAAAGTTATAGAGTCTTTAAACCATGGTATATATATTTGAAAATGAATCCTGATGTACTGACTGCCTATCTAATGACCCTAAAATGCCAGGACAGTACAAATATCCCCTAAATGACCCCTTTTTGGAAAAAAAGACAGTCCAATGTATTAAAATTAGGAATTTAAATCAAATGTGTTTTTTTTAACAAGGTTGTCATTTTAAAAAGCTATTTCTCACACACATAGGCACACTTACAATTACATCCTAAAACACATTCTGCTATGCCACTAGAATCCACCACAATGTGTGATACTTTTTTACAGCCTAGATGCAGAGAGGGGACCAAAATCCAAGGATCACCTTCAGGCTTTCAAGGGTCATAAATTATGCATCTAGTTTCTTGACTACATTACACATTGTTAGAGGCCCGGGAGCACCAGGATAGTGCAAACACCCACAAAAAGACTCCATTTTGGAAAGTAAACGCTCCAAGGTATTTTTGAAAGAGTCTTTTGAATATGTCACAGGTTTTTGGAAAATGCAAGAAAGAAAATGGAAATGTAACACACTCTTCTATTCCTCTCAAGCATGCCATACCACATGTGGAAGACTTTTTCACTTTTGGGATGATTATATACTGGAAATTATATCTTGTGTATCACACAAATTAAAGTGGTTATATACCCCCCCTGTAATGTTTGTACCTATAGGTAAGCCTATAACAAGGCTTACCTATAGGTACTGTAAATATCTCCTAAACTTGCACCGTTTAAGAGATTTTTACATTGCATGCAGCCAATAACGTCATCAGTGCATTCACTGCTGGGGGGGGGGGGGGGGGGGTTAACCAAAAAGAAAAAAAAAATTCCAGGCTTTACTTCCTATTTAACCAAAAAACAATATACTGCCAGGGTTAACACAGGCAATAATCAGGCAAACCAACTGTGACTGGCTGCACTATTAGGGCTCATTTACATGTGAAGTTAGTAAAACCTTGCGGTAGAGCTACGATTTTACCTCCCCTCAAATGCCAAAGACAGCCAGCAATTATTGGTTTACCATGTATACTCCTTAACCACTTGACGACCATATAACTTACATATACGGCAGCAAGATGGCTCTCCTGCACCAGATCACATACCTAGTACGGGAACCATGCTCGTAGGCAGGGGTGCACGCATGTGTGCCTATCGGACCAGCAGTGCTGTAATTCGATCCAGCATCGATCAGTCTTCAGCTCCAGGCCAATGATTTTTCAACTGGACCTGCTGATCGGTTCTGGCGAATCACAGATTAGCATGTGTCTGTGTTTACAACACACAGGCACAGGAAATTTGGAGATCTCCTCTCTTGGATCCCTTTTCGGTACCAGAGAGAAAATATAACAGTTAATGTGAGTACAAGCAGCACACTGACACAAAACACACATAGTTAGGCACATTTAACCCCCTGATCGCTGCCCCGGTTAACCCTTTCACTGCCCTGTCACAGTGTCATTAGTACAGAGTACAGATTTTTTCACTGATCACTTTATTAGTGTCACAGGTGACGCCAGATAACGTTAGCATCAATTCCAGATAGCAACAGTTTGCCTCCCACATATTGATTATCCCATTTAACCTTTTAATTGCCAGTAACACTATCACAGACACACTATAAACCTCCTTTACTAGTATAGTGTCTGAACGGATCAATATCTTTGATCAGATCAGAACTATACTAGTGTCCCCAATAGTATAGTGTCCTCAAAAATGCAGCGTTAGCAGGTTCAGACAGCCCCTACACCTGCCAGTATCTGCATTTTGCCCCCCCAACAAGTGCAGCGTCTGTAGATCGGGCCTGATCTCTGCAAGCACTAGCAGGTACATTTTATTTGTAGTGGATCAAACAGTCCCTGACAGCCAGGTACTCTTTTTCCCATGAGTCGCACTAGATACCTATAAATTTAGTGGCCAAAATGTCTAAGGAAAGGTACACTAGTGAAGAGGCCTACAGGATTCTGAGTATGTCAGATGAGAGCAAAGGTGATTCCTTGCTGATAGAACCAGGCTTAGAATACAAATCTGTAGAAAACAGTGGCACCCTGACAGATAACTCAGACAATGGAGTAGAGGTCCCTGTTAAGGTCCGGTATACCCGACCCTGTGCCCAGGTTGCTTAGGTGCTACAATCGCACAATGATTCTCGTATGGAGCAGAGTGCCAGTACTAGTACCACACTACTTTATGTTAAACTGGCAAGCACCAGTGGCCTAGTACATCCTGGTCTTTTACATACCAGCTCTGCACATTTGGTGACGTGGCAAGTCCCATAAGTGCAGTCCATGCTGGTGTAGTGACTAGCACAAGTAGTATCCCGCAGCCATCAAGAATTACTGTAGAAGACAGGCCCGTAGAGCCCATAGAGTTCTTCCTGATTGGCAGCCCACAGATTTTGCAGCACCCATACTTTCCACATTCCCTGCCCAACCCAGAATTCAGGTGAAAATTTAAATTCAAATTTAACTACTCTGCTTGATTTTTTGGAGCGGTTTTTGGACCAAAGCAAATTATATGCAGAGTAATTTATCGCCAACAAACCAAATTCATTCCTTGCCAGACAATTCACATGGAAACCTATCACAGTTTCAGAGTTTAACATTTTTTTGGGCCTAACCCTCAACATTACTAAAAGAATGAGTTGCATTCATATTGCATGTTCTCTGCTGCTATGACCAGGCATAGTTATGAAAATGTAATGCAATTTATGCACTTCAACAACAATACACTCTGTCCTCCACAGGGTGACCTTGAATATGATCAGCTCCACAAAATTCTGCCCCTCGTAAATTACTTTAACTAGAAATTTGCAGACTTGTATACACCAACAAAATGTGTAGATGAGTCCCTCATTAATTTTTCTGGCCACGTTGCATTCAAACAGTTTCTCCCCAGCAAACATGACAGATATGGGGTCAAAATGTATAAGCTCTGTGAAAGGGCAACAGGCTATACATGTGTTTTTTGAATTTATGAGGTAAAAGATCACGTGGAGCCCCCTGACTGCCCAGACTATGGGGAGCAGTAGCAAGATAGCATGGGACTTGGGACTTGGTGTCACCCTTATTCCAAAAGGGGTACCACTTGTACGTAGACAATTTTTCTACAAGCGTGCCACTTTTTAGACACCTTTCTGAATTTGGAATTGGTTCATGTGGCACTGTGCATCCTAATCACCAGAGCTTCCCCCAATGGCTTGTAAATACCCAACTTTGAAGAGGGAGATAATCTGCTTGAAAATTAATGAACTGCTCACAGTGAACAGAAAGGACAAACAGGAAGTTTTCGTCCTGACTTCCATTCACGCAGCTACGATGATCCAAATTACAACGGCGTCTCGTGTGGTTGAGAAGCCCCTCTGTGTCCACGAATACAACCTTAACATGGGAGGGTTGGACTTCAACAATCAGATGAGGAAGTCATACTTAGTTTCCCGTAAAGCCAGACACTGGTACAGGAAAATGTCTGTATATTTATTTCAATTACCTCTGTACAATGTTTTTATACTTTACAAAGCGTCAGGATGAAGTGAATCCTTCCTCGAATTTCAGGAAGAGATCATCATGACCCTTTTGTATCCAGAAGGTGCTGTGGCCCAAACTCCCAATCCAGATGCAGTTAGCCAGCTGCATGAGAGGCATTTTTTGGATGTCCTCCCTGGTATCCCAACCCAAAAGTCACCCCAAAAAAGATGTGTCTGTAGTAGATGTGGAATTAGACATGACATTTGCCTTTACTGTCCCACCTGTCCTGGCCAACCTGGTCTTTGCCTCAAGGACTGCTTCTGTCTGAACCCTACTCAAAACAACCGTCAGAGGATATATAGCACCTGTTTCAATGGTGAAATCTAAAATGAGTGTAAGGGACTTTCTTTCTCTATGAGGAACTGTTTCTATGGGTAATCGAACAAAGATGTGGAAATCTAGCGATCCATAAATGCATACACATTTTCCATACATCCCTGTATAAGTAGGTGTCCACTGAATGTCTTTATCAATATTTTGTGATCATGTTCCCCCCCCCCCCCTTTTTTTTTTTCCTTGAAGCACTTTTGCATACATAAATATACACACATAATAATAATAATAATTTTATGCATCTTTTTTGTATTTTTTTTAGGCATCTTATTTTTTTAACTGAATTTTATATTATATTTATGACAGTGTGTATTTGAGTTCTTTGTGTTTCTTTGCTTTTTTCTGTTTAGAAAAAAAGAAAGCCATGATCGTATTTAGGCATTGCTTTTTATGAGCATATTTTATTTTTTATTTCTTTCCACTTGTCCCCACTGTGGACATATTCATTTATGTCCTAATGTGCCTTCCCCTCTAACAAAATATTGCTGCACATACAATTTTTTTGGATTGCACTTTTTACTGCTGTTCATTGGTTTTAATAACTATTTACAGACTCTTATGATACTCTTGTAGCTCCACCTCCATGAGGACCGCTGGAAGATGACTGACCTCATAGGTTGCCCTGACCTTGCAAGCCTCCTGACACCTCTGACACCTTGGGTTTGGACATATTTCAAAGTGATAATGCAATTACACTGACACCAGACTGTAGCAAAGTAAACAGGTATTTCACTTAAGATTCTTGAAGCAGATAAGATCAAGAATGACTTAGGCAGATATCTTTTCGTGTTAAACTCCTACTCTTGGTAAATATGCAAAAAGTATGCAATGCAAAGAAAATCACAATAAGTCAAACAGTAGTAACCAGTAGGTCCTTAAAGAACCTATGACCCCAGGAAAAAAAGGGAAGAGAATGGCCTTTTATGTCAGACTGCTCCTTTCAAATCCTGATGCCACAGGCCCAACAAACTTTGTGGCACAATTATAAAGCAACAAGTTACAAGAAATGCAATACTTAATCTCTTAGTGGAGTTACCCTTAAATAGTGCAGATGTTGTGAACAGGGACCTTTAAGTGGGAGGGGGGAAGAGGAAAGTGAAGGAGTCCTTGTGATGTAGACGTTCAGTGTCTTCAGATAGCTCAACAAGGGCTCAGAAGGAAAGCTGTGCAATGGTGACTAGCAACAGAAACAGCATGTGCAATGTGTTTCCTTTTTGAGTTTTCTGCTTTGTAAAGAGATGGGATAAAGGTGTCTGCATGCTGTGTCTTTGTGGGGTGTGCACAGGGTGGGCTGATGATACCAAGGCTCAAGGGAATAGATATGTCCCAGAGCAGGCTCTTGAAGAATCTGCAGCCAGTAAAGGGTGCCAGGCTGTGCACCTGGCAACGCTGGGATTTTGCTTTAACTGTACCAGCAACGGCGAGAGTGACCCAAGTGTGTTGCTTGCTCACTCACCAGAGGCTCTTCACACTGCCTAGGTCGCAGTGCCTGCTCACATTCCCTGTAGTGGCAGGGTCCCTGCTCTCAGATGACGGCCATGGTCCCAAGACAAAGGCTCCTCCCCAGACCAGGCTATTTATGTACTCACCCAGCATTCTTCTATCTCTTCCACCCGGCTTGCTGCAATGAAAATCCTGGCTCCTTGGACCACATATCCCACAATCCTTTTCTCTCAGCTGTAGTCTTTGCTTGCTATGCATTTAGAAGATGATGACACAGCGTCCAGGTTGAGCACTAGAGGGAAACAGACTCACTGCAGCTGGTGTTACAGAATGTCCTATGATGACACAGGCAAAGTTAGCCAGCACGTGGCTAAACTCTGTATGCGGTAACATTCCTTGGTATAATGCAGCATGTGTCACGTTGCTGTAACTTGTAATTCTATTTTTTCATAAAGTCTGCTTCTCCTCCCATACATTGCTGTGTAGTGCCACCTACCTATCAAGCCCACTGCCTCTCCTCTATATATATATATATATATATATATATATAGCGATCCTTCCAAATACAGAACGTGGTTCACAAAGGGGACTCTGCATCGAAACATGTACATCTATTCTTCCACGCTGACGTGTGAAGTCATTGCGGCTGCGCGTTTGGCTGGGATTCACTTTCTTGAGGTCTATAGTGGCTGCCAGAGCCATAGCTGGCTCCTCCGGGTTCCTGGCCAATGGTTATCATACACTGTTTCCTGCTATGACCATCCACCAATAGATACTAGGGATTCGCCCTTCATGTGCTTCCTATTGGGACCAATGTTAGGACACCACCTGCTGGAACTTCTGAATAATGTGTCCTTACTTACTACATGCGAGTGCAATACCATGTTTTTTCATTTTATTGATTCATATTAAAAACTTCACTTAGAGTGGCGTACTCTCCTTTTGTTTTTATTATTTTTTCATTGTGCCTTGATCACCGTGTATTTGTATCCAGTGGTAAGGTCATCCACAAGGAGCAGCTCTCTATTCACCTTCCTTGCATCTTCCACTGGAGACAAATAGGAAGATGCCACCTGCTGTATCCCTTTAGTAAGAGCCCTTTCACACTGAGGTGCTTTTCAAGCGCTTTGGCGCTAAAAAAAGTGCCTGAAAAGCTCAAGCAAACCAATTTCCATTAAAATCAATGAATGCTTTCACACTGGGGCGGTGTGCTGGCGGGGAGGGGAAAAAACTCCTGTAAGCAGCATCTTTTGAGCATGTTTGGAGCGCTAAAAAAAGGGCCTTAAAAGTGCCTGAAAAGTGCTTCAAAAGTGCCTCAAAATGGGTTTTGAAGCAGTTTTTGTGTCACATGACCTTCAAAAAAGCGCACGGCTAACGCCCTAAAAGCACTTAAAAAGTGCCGCAAAAGTGCCTCAAAAGCGTTTGGCATTTTATAGGCAGTTTTTAAGCGCTTCAGTGTGAAAGGGCTCTAATGCCTGTGTTCCTTTTTTACATGTGAGTGCATTCTACATATCCCCAGCATTATTTGCTAACTAATACTACATTAATACTACTTTATCATTCCATGTCCATTGGAGAAACCCAAGAAGCCATCACCTGCTGATGTTATACAGATCATGTATTGATATGCTGTGTCCAACTATTCATATGTCAGTGCAATTCTTATTATAATATTCCCGTGTTTATTTTTTCATGACTACTCCGCTTAGGCTTAGTGGCAATTTCTCACCCTCCTCTCTTTTTCTGCTCTTTTCCATATACCCTTCTGTCCCCTGTTACGCACTCCTGATCCCTGCCCTCTGTGTGCTACTCACTACTGAGCCCTGTCCTTTACATGTTGGGTTGTATATGATATACCCCTGACTCCTGCACTCTCTATGCTATATTGGATGATAGTTGATAGTACTCAGTATTCAGTGACTATGTTATTGAAGGTTTTTCAAAGCAGGCTGTGAGCATATGTAATGGAATAGTTTGATTTTTTTTACAAATGATTGTGCTGAGGTTTATATCTATCTGTTCAACTCTCACTTGTGGCAAAGTAATTAAAGAAATATTTCTGGGTCATGAAGACTGAGCCACATGTTATACACAGTGAGATGGCTGAAGTTTTAAGCCTCCCCTCTGTTAGTACAATTTTGCCACATCATCAATTTGCCGTGGTGCGCTTTACATGCCACCTGCTGCAAAGCTGAATCAAAGGGAAAAAGGGATAGGAGACAATAGAGGGAGGAGGAAGGTAAATGAAAAGAGAAAAGGAAGGTGGAAGGGAGGGGGTAGGGGAGGAGGGGGAAAAGGGGGAGAGTTGTGGGGGTTCCAGAAAGAGGGGGTTGTGGGAGAGGTAGGGAAGGGGGACTAGCAGTGGAGGAAGGGGGGGGGCTGGTGGTGGGAAAGGGGGGAGGGAAGATTGGGCTGGGGTGTGGCTGGGGTATACAACCAATTTTAGAGAAGATGGGGCTTTGCGGGCCAGTGGGAGGAGGAGGATCATATATAGCACAAAATTGTCTAAAATATAACTTTATTCTACATATTTAAAATTGGTACAATACATAGGAATGGTTACCCATGTCTGACATAAATAAAATCAACAAACATAAAAGAATCGCAATGTAGAAATACTTCCCAAGTGGGAGTGCCGATAACTTAATATCAGGAGATGATGTTAAGGTCTCAGATGGAGCACGGTCTAAGGGTCCCCAGCAATCTGACGCGTTTCGCACAAGGCTTCCTCAGGGCCAGGGAGACCAGGACAGACCGATATTTCCGATGCGACTCAAATCATAACAGGCAAGGCAGATAAAAATGGGGTGACCAGCCAAATTGTCCAGGACCAGTGATGATGTAATACTTAGTATATGACCAAAATGGCAACAATAATTCTGTGGGTTTACATAGGGAGACATGCATGTATAGATCCATGGATCCATAGTATGCATATTCACATCCATATTAGGACTCCCGCTATCTTGAAAGATAAAGGCCTGAATGGCTACTTTATATATTATAGTGGCAACATGTGGTCAAAATGCATGGGGACATCTTAATGGAGTAGGTGTATCAATATATCCTGAGTCCTATATATATAGCGGGAGACTAACCAGGGAAATCCTCCGAATGGAGTAAGCAGGGACACTGCAGGAGCCAATTTTACTGTTCTGTTTACATTGTCCCAGACCTTCAACATGGATGTTGTTAATGCAGAACCCCCATCCATCAGACCCCTATATGCTGTGGCATCCATGGTGCATAACAAGATGGTGCCTTGCCATATGATTTTCTAATTTAACCCAAAATTATCGCTCTCATAGTGATTACAGTTTTGAATACTCACTAATATCATAGTTTCACAATATAACTGAATATCCAGTAGTCCCACACACCCCTGCTTTTGGGGCTCTGTAGGGTAGAGAAAGATATTCTAGTTTTGTTTTTATAACCATATATAGTCTATAATAATTTTACGTATGTGTGTAAAAAAAGGCATTTGCTACAACAATCTCATAGTAGTAGATTGGGTGCTGATATCATTGAAGATGAAGTGTGTCTTGCGATTAAAACACTTAAAGTGCATAAGCGTCCTGGGCCAGATGGCTTTACGGTATCATTTTATAAAAAATTGCTGGACATAGTGGTCCCTCATCTTACAACTATGTTTAATAGTCTGAAGAATGATGATCATTTCTCCACGGATATGCTACGGGCCTCAATTGTGATGCTTCTGAAACCTAAGAAAGATACGCAGTCGTGGGCGAACTTTTGTCCAATTTCTCTTATTATCAACGTAAAACTTCTCAATAGTCGAACTATACCTCTCATGCTATTGTCCTTAGACATTAGGAAGGCATTTGAGACTTTATCATGGACATAACTGAAGGAAACCCTCCACGATAGAGGCCTGGGTGACTCCTTTCTGCGTTGGGTCGATAAGCTATATTCTCAGCTGACGGCCTCCATCAAATATATGGGATATGAATCCTCTAAATTTCCTATTTCACGTGTTACACATCAGGGTTGCCCATTATCTCTGCTTCTCTTTATAATAGCCCTTGAACCTCTGGCGGAACACATTTGTTTGAATCCCGATATTCGGGGGCTGGAACTGGTATGAGTGCATCATAAATTGGCGTTGTTCGCAGATGACGTCCTATTGTATGTTACGTTTTACCAGTCTCCCTAACTTACACTCAATTCTGCACGGTTTCGCCTCCTTATCGGGACTTCAGGTTAATCACACTAAATCCCAAGCACTAAATGTCCCACTACCAGACTCGGTTCAATGCTCTTTGGCAACTACCTTCTCATTTCAGTGGTCGTCCTCTCTTCCCTATCTGGGGATTAATTTAACCTTAACTTACCATACATTATATATGGCAAATTATTCCTCACTTATCAGATTACTCACCCGTTTATTGGAATCATGGGACAAGTCTTTAATCTCCTGGTCACATCCACCTGATCAAGATGACTTTTCTTCCAAAACTTCTGTACACTTTTCGGTCCTGCCTGTTTTTATCCCCCCACATATTTTGCACTCTTTACAACGTCGTATTCTTAACTTTGTTTGGGGCTCAACCAAAGCGAGATTGAAGCAGGTAGTGCTATATAGACAGAAATGTGCAGGTTGAGTGGGAGTTCCAAATGTGACACACTACTATAAAGCAGCACACAAATTGCACCTTTGATACAGCTATATGCTGTATCTGTATCCTTTGTGGACATGTATTGATCTAGTGGATGCAGACCCTGTTCCAGTATAATCACTCTTATGGCTGCCAGCTCAATTTCATCCTAAACCTTTAAATCCCATTCTGTCTCACTCGCTAGAAATTTGGGAATCGGTTAAATATTCTGCCGGGCTACTTTCACCTCACCTACCCCTTTTGGAGATTTTTAATTGTCCATGGTTTCTTTCGGAGTTAGATGATCCTTATAGCTTCCATTGGTGACGTTCTAAGGGCCTGACAATGGTACTTCCCTTTCCTACTACCAGAGGGGTATACACATTCCAACAGCTTCAAGAGACTTATAAAGCTCCTGCTAGAGAAAGGTACTGTCATCTTCAAATTTGCCACTTCTTAGACTCCCTAGTTAGAAATTATGACAGTACCTGACCTTCGACTACTCGGGTCCTAGTCTCATTGCTTTATTCTTCCCTTCTGGGAGCCTCTAACACTCAAACCCCCTCCTACTGTGCATGATGGGAGGCAGACATAGGAACCCTTCAATCCCCTAAAGACTTGTCCAAGATGTGGGAGGCCCTTTTTCGGTCGTCTCGTAACGTTATAGCACTAGAGAATTCTTTCAAGGTTATGTCCAGATGGTACTACACACCAGTGAGAATTGCAGAATACCTCCCGACCTATTCAGCTTTGTGTTTTCGGAGTTGTTCTGATCAGGGCAATATGAAGCACATTTGATGGACATGCCCCAAAGTTAAAAGGCTGTTGATTTGGGTGTACGCATTGGTCAATACTCTCTTTCTCTCTAAAATACGCAAAGACCCGTGGGTAGCTCTACTTTATAAAACCATCTCGGAGTTAACAAAACGTGAACGTATATTGGCAACACATATTGTTATGGCTATGAAACAAACCATTGCAAGGGCACCCCTCCTTTCTTTTGAGCTGGTGAAATGACGGGTGCATGGTACGCTGACAAACGAAAAGCTTACAGCAATACTCATGGACACTAGGGACAATTTTTGTAAGAATTGGCAACCTTTGCTGGACCAGTTTCCAGCGATGGGTCTGCCATCTCGTTTTCTGGATTTATAGGGGAAAATTCTCTTCAGGCCGCTGGTGGGGGCCTTGGATTCCCCGGGGTGGGGCTTCTTTTCTTTCTCACCATTTTCCTCCTCTCGGTCTTCTATTCTTACTCTTCTTTTCTGTTCTCTCCTTTTTTCTTTTTCTTCCCTTTTTTTACTTTTCCTTTTGGTTGATTACAGCCAGAGGCTCGTGTGTGGACGTTTTTACTGTTCTCTGGCCACATTTTTTGGGGTTAAACTTTTCTATCCCTCTATCATTTCAATATGGATATATTTTTACTTTTTTTTTTCTGGTTTTGGAGAGACTTCTCGGACTTTAAGCATAGGTCAATCTCAGGTACTATCTTATATTGGTACATCATAATTCCTGGAATATTTTTTGCTTAGCATACCTTCTAGGCTCTGACCATTGAAACTTATATGATTTGTTTTTACTCCCTATATCATAAAGGTACCGAGACATTCTTACCTGGCTACCATTAATCTTTGTTTGAAGCTACAAGATACACTATGTATAAGATCTACTTGTTTGTGATATGTATGTAACCTTCTTCAAATTGTCGTCAGCCACTGGCCTTGGCGTCTGTTTACAGCTTTATGAGTATGCCTTCATTAAAAAAAAATATTGTGAAAGAAAAAAAGTAATTTGGGAGAGCAATAGGGACTGTATGATAACAATATTAAATTCGAGGAAGAGTATTTATTTTTAAAACATTTACCCTTCCTAGCCATGTAAGAGCACTCTGTTGCCACCTAAGCAGATCTTGTTGTAAAGCTTTCAACAAATGTTCCTAATTTTCTGAGTACAATGTTTTCTGATCTGCGGAGATTGATTTACCCAAGTAGCGCATGGACTGCTTTACCCATACAAACAAGAAGGAGGCCTGCAATTGTTGTATACTTATGGGGAGGTTAGTAGCAAGGACTTTAAGTACTTATTCAATTTTTTCATTAGTATAAGGAGTGATATAATGGGGTCTGTAATATAAAAAAGAATATCTTCAGCATATGCTGAAAGTTTATTTTCTATAGGTCCTATCAATATTCCTTTTATATCCAAATGTTGCCTAATCTTGCAAAGCAAGGGTTCTAACACTAGAGCAAATAGTAGAGGTGACAAGGGACAGCCTTGTCTCACCCCTTTTCTAATTGGAAATCTGCCTGAAAAAGATCTGTTTATTTGTATCCTAGCTTCTGGTTTCTGGTATGATGAGGTTATCCATCCTTCCATACGAGTAACTAACCCCAGGAACCGCAACAGTTCTTCCATAAAAATCCAGTCCACCATGTCAAAAGCCTTTTCAGCATCTGTAGACGGGAAGGGAGGTTAGCTGGTGAGTAGCCAAATTAATAGTATCAATGGCCCACATGGTATTATCTCTTGCCTCCCTGCCTGGAATAAACCCTGTTTGATCAGGGTGGACTAGAAGAGCAATAATGGACTGCAATCTCCGTGCCAGAAGTATAGAGAAACATTTTGTATTGCAGGTAATAAGCGAAATTGGTCTGTAGTTTTGACATAATGTGTGATCTTTCCCTGGTTTAGAAATTACGGCAATATTTGCTAATAATGCTTCATTAGGTAATGGCGAGTCAGCTGTAATAGAATTAAAATTCTCAACCAGAGAGTCTACTAAGATTGTTTTAAACCTTTTATAATAAACATTAGTAAAGCCATCAGGACCCACGCTTTTTCCATTTAGAGAGGAGGAAATCACCTCCCTAAGCATCTCACATCTTCCAGGGCTAACTTGGGCAAGTTGACCCCACCAAATAATCTCTAACTACCTGCTGTTGATGCTCGGGTGACTTAGTCAATTTATTTGTTTTAATCATTTTTTTAAATCTTACTTATATAGGGAGGAATAATAGTCCTGGAAGATCTGGGAGATGTTATCAATGTGTACAACACTAGTTCCTCTAATATTTAATTTATGAATGTGGGTGCTGTCTTTGTTCCCTCTTATTGTACTTGCAAGCATCTTTCTGCACTTATTGCCAAAATCATAATCTATGAATTTTATATCTAAATGTATCTCTTATTCTACATTCCAATAATTTGGCCAATTTCTCTCTGTGTTCTAAGAGTTTCAGTTTATCATTTTCTACGCTGACGAAGTCCCGTAGGACGTAACGCGTTCGGGAGGTGGAGCCACACCTACTGACGTCACCCGCTGCTGTCTCGTAGAGCCGAACGGCATCGGCTTTATGTTTTGGATACTCTGCCTATTTATGATGGATTATTTGTAAGTGCATTACCTATTTTAATAAATGGATTTATCTTAAACGGTATACACTTAGATTTCTCTTCTAACATTTATATATGTGCTTGCCTGACTGTGTGGTAATTTCATTGGAGACATGGAGGCTTTACACCTTATCCATCAAATGGCTATTCTCTACTGCTGGTGTCAAGTGGATTGCTTAGGATATTTTCTTTGCTTTTCTTTGTTCTATCTACTGATGTCATTAAAGCCTGTTTGACCCACTGGTAACACAAGGGTCTATGAATGAGGTGAGCCCATTTGAGTGCCTTTTCGGTGAAGAGAGTGTCACCTATATTGGATTATTTCTGCCACCCTTTGGACTTCAGCTACTATTTATAGACTTTCTATGAGATACTTCTGGGCTATATTATTATTTTTGATGATTTTTAATGATTTTATTGTTTGTGCTGCACTATTTTGATATGCTTATCATTTTCTATGGACACTGCAAAAAAGTACCCAAAATGGCAATTTTCAGTGTTAAACAGTGCAAATATCAATATTTAAGCTATAAATATGTAGCTAAAGCTATTAGCAATGTGTATGACTTAAACAAAAGTCAAAAAACATATTTCTCCATTTAGATGAACATTAGGTTAATATAACCAGCCAGCACAGATCTCCCCCATATAACAGAGTCTGCAGGATTCCCCCTTACAATGCAAGGGAACTCTGACATAATGGGGAATGCTGTAGATCATGATCTAAGGGGGAACTCTGATGTAAGAGGGGCTCTGGTGACCACCTTATATCATATTCCACTGCATTACCCCTTTACATCAGCGTTCCCACTTACATCAGGGTCTGCAGCATTGCCCTTTACATCAAAGTTTGCCTTTACATCAGGGCCCGCAGAGTTCCCCCTTGCACTGTAAGGGTGAATCCTGCAGACTCTAATGTACAGTGGAACACCAGGAACTCTGGGAATGTGGGGGATACTCTGGTGACCAGAGACCACCTTCCAGGGAAAGAATACACTAAGGTAAGGGGGGGAGGCTTACTGATACAAGGGGGAACCTTTATATAAGTGCTCCCTTACATTATTGTATTCACTCCCCCCTTACAACACTGACCCCCCCACCCCCCCCTCAGACTGGCCTGGTGGCACTGTCACTGACCTCCTCTTAGGTGCACCATGCAGGGCTCAGTCATTAGGCTCCAGCTTGGCGGCTCTGGTTTTATCCTATAGTCTCCTCTACACAGTCCAAATACGTCTTACTCCTTCCGTGACCTCCATCCTGGCGGCACTCCCACTTTTGACTCCTCTCCAGACTCCCCCTCCGAGACTGCAGACATGATAAAAGACAAGAGATGGTCAGAGGTTGCGGACATGATACAAAAGATGGTTGGAGGCTGCGGACATGATACAGGAGGTGGTCAGAGGCTGCGGACATGGTACAGGAGGTGGTCAGAGGCTGTGGACATGGAACAGGAGATGGTCAGAGGCTGCGGACATGGAACAGGAGGTGGTCAGAGGCTGCAGACATGGAACAGGAGGTGGTCAGAAGCTGCGAACATGGAACAGGAGGTGGTCAGATTATAAGGAATAAGTCCTGCGAGCGACCCTGAGGCTCTAAATCGATTATTTGCCGCAGACACTCTACTTCTCATAATAGTGTGCTTAATTGAAATAAATATATAGTGTTGCGCAAATAAAAAATTATTAAATTAATTAATTTGTGCTTAAATTATTAAAAACCCAAAATATTTATATGTGACATAATATTAAAGTGCCAATAGTGCTAATAAAGTGGTAAATATAATATAATATAATATAATATAATACTCATAGAAAAGAGAAAATATATAGATATAAAAGTCCAGTGTGCAAAGTGCAAAAAGCCAATAAACAAAGTCCAAAATGTAATCCTAAAGTGATCTGTGATCCCAGAGAGAAGTGACCAGAGTGTCACAGTGGACAGCCAGCCGTGCACCCCCTTGTGAATGAGTGCTCACCTCAAATCCTTAAAAAGAGCGCATAGATTGTTATCCCAAAAAGATCATCCATCCATATCCTTCAGGGCTCCTCTCATTCACAGGAGTTGCAGTGTCAATCAATGCAGTATATATGCAAACAAAAAGACTTGCAATAGTGTATGAAATCCTTAAACAATCAGCTTTTATTAAATAAAGGTAGATAAATCTCACTCACATTTGTAGGTGCAACACATGCACTTGGACAATAGCATCAAGTAAATGGTGGAAATCGTGGTGGTATAGTGGGAGAGACTGCACAACACTATATATTTATTTCAAAGGAGGTGGTCAGATGCTGCTGACATGGTACAGGAGATGGTCAGATGCTGAAAACATAGAACAGGAGATGGTCAGAGGCTGTGGACATGGAACAGGAGGTGGTCAGAGGCTGTGGACATGGTACAGGAAATGGTCAGAGGCTGCGGACACGGAATAGTACACAAGGGACATGGTACAGTACAGGAGGTGGTAATAGGCTGTGTAGACATCGTACAGCACAGGAGGTGGTCAGAGGCTGCAGAGGGGTCCGGTCATACCTGGCCGTGATGTGGCGAGGTGCGTGCCACTGCCGAGACCAAGTGACTTACGTTTAAAAAATGGCACCAGTCGGCGCCATTACATCACTGCACATGAGCCCGCCTGTTCAAAAATGGCCGAGTGTGTACTGGCTTTTGACAGTTGACATGTCAGCCCACAGCCATATTTCTTACACGCGCCGCTGCCCATAACGGGTATTTATGTGCAGCCCTAAAATAGGCTGAAAGTTACGGGTTGCCTGTAAATTAACATGTGGTTGGCAACACTGCTGGGGCATGGTCTGAGATTGTGATTTGTTCAAACGAAGTCATTACTTTATGTAGGTAATATTGGTCAAAAAAAAAAAAAAAACGATCTAGCCAAGTAGCCAAGAGTATGTTTTATGCGTTTTAGAGTTATAAATGTAATCCTTAGCTTTGGGGTTTAATACCCCCCAAATATCTACCCAGTAACTGAGTAACTGTAACTTATTACGTAAGTGATTAATTGCTCTAAATGAAATATCCGACTTCCCTTTAGAGGTGTCCATTAGCAGGTCAATACAAAGGTTAAAGTTGCCTCCTAATATTAGGAGGCCTTCTGCAAAATCTATCAATTTAGCTAGCGTCTTAGAGAGGAACACTACTGTACCTGAATTAGGAGCATATATTGCTGCCATCATACATAGTTGTCCTACAATTAACCCCTTTACAAACACAAAACTTCCTTCTGCATTAATCCCAATTGAAACTCCTTTGTATTTAGTTTTACTAGAAAGGGCATGAGACGTATAAGAGTAGGAATAAGTTGGAAGTTTGTGTAAGAAATCTGCAGTGAAATGAGTCTCCTGCAGCATCACTACCTGTGAAGAAAGGCGTTGTAGTTCTTGCCACAATTTGTTTTGCTTGATTACCAACTTTAAACCCTGCACATTATATGACACACATTTGACCACTACCATGAGGCTTGTTGGTCCAGTAAGTCAAAATCAAAATACCGGCTTTTTAAAAAAAATTCTCCTATTCCAACCCACTTGTATATACTGTATATCAAACCCCTGCAAGTACATAAAAGGTATCATAGTGGTAAAAAACAAAAACCAGCACTACCTATATTTATTTCTCTCCAGTCCGGTTATATGATCCTACAGCTCTTGCTCTTCTGTGTCAGTGAGTGGCTGCTGCAAAGGAGAGGAGGATGTTCCGCCAATAGCTGAGTTATGGGAGAAGTTGAGCCTCCCATAATTCCCAGCCAAGTCCAGTGCTTCCTAAGCCGGAGCTGCAGGATCACATGACCAGAGATGATTACAAACAGGTAAGTATACGGCTCTTTTTTATGGGGAACGCAATGCACGGTAATGTGTTGCCATACAATGCAGCACTCTTCAGCACATGTGCATTGCCTTAGTTCACTGGGGTGCCATTCAAAATAAATTGCAATCAATCAAAATTAATGGCAGCTCAGTGCACCAATGTACATGATGTGCGCCAGAAATGTAAGCCTAGCCTTATGAATTTTTAAGTAGGTCTACCCACTAGTTGCCAGTAAATTTTGCCAAGTTAACACATTGAAATCTGCCTATATACTGCCAGTTACAGCAGAAAAAACAAATCAAAATACAAATAATAAAATGCTATTCTAAGTAACAAAAAGCACACTTCTATACTGAAAAGCTAGTATGTCACCTAAAATTTTCGTTTTACATGCAAATTACAATTAGAGAAGAATAACCGGACCATCTGACACTAGGACACATAAGTCTACAGTGAGCCTGGGTGACTGGTGACGTGAATGGGCCACCTCTGAGGTCTGTGATTGTCAGATACCGGAAAGCTGTGGGTGGCCTGCAGCTTAGCTGGGAACTGGTCTTGTTAATTGAGTGTACGTTCTTTCCTATTCACAGACATGAACTCAGATAGACAAAGATCATCTATACACAGAGGTCAAAAGTGGACAATGCTTTCTCCCTCCCTCTTCCCAGCACCCCAGCTGATCCCCAGGGCTCCAGTACTGAGATTTTTCTCATACTGACAAGATAGCAGCAATATACTTTAGGTGTTATGCTAATCCACACCCATTGTAAGGTTGGAATGGCAATTCATTTTTATTTCTTTTCTGGTCATTTATAGACTTAAAATGCACACTGTCTCAGTTCTTAAATATGTTACAGGACTTGTCTGGGTATAGCTACTTTTTCCCACAAAACCTCATGGGGGGAATATATCAAATCTGGAGCAGTTGTGCATGGCAAGCAATCAGCTTCTATGTTCAGTGTGTTTAGTTAAAGTGGAACTAAAGTTATCAATTAAAGGATTTACTACAACAGTTCCATTCAGGGCTTGTGCTGTCAACTGAACTGTCAGTCAATCAAATGACTGGTGTCATAACTTATCACATGTGCAGCTCCCTGGTAGCTAAATATCAAACATAAGCTAAGAGGACATCTTCCTTGGCTGTAAAGGAGAGGAAGGTTTGGATCTGCTTTAAAGTGACACAAAACTTTGGTTTTAAAAAAAAACGTAATTCTATTCAAGCATGTATTCTTAACTTAAAAAAGCCCCTTCAATCTCTCTCAGCCTCCTCTTAAATCCCACATTACTTTTTAATTTTGCTGTGATATGGCTTCCTGATAGAGCTTGGCTACATTCATTCTCCATGGTCCCACTGTATGTGGGAATGCAGCCACCCTCTCTTGTTTCTAAAATGGACTAAGGGTTATCGACTATGGGATTTGTAAAAAAGAAGAATCTATTTCATGAAAAATAGATTACAGGACTATTAAGTATTGAATGCTTATAGATTATTTTTGGAAATTGTTTAGTGCAGGGCTTGATAAATTTGCTTTGAATCTAGAAGCCAGCTAAAAAAGTTAGGAGCCAATTTTTTTTGTCTAACGGGGCTTTATTTTTGATGATAGAGATGGTGTCACGTACCTGGTAGGTAAAGCCTGAATGTGCGGAGGAAGGCCTCTCTTACACCTCTGACTCAGAGCCCCTGATAGAGTAAACAGGAAGCGCAGAGTGCAGAGTCGCACGAGTGCCGGTGGACGTGCAGGTTGCAGGACTGCTGGTAGCGTAGAGTTGGATCAATGCAGCAACTAGGGAGCCTGGGGAATACTGGAAGGTAAGCAGATTCAGACAAGCCGGGTCATACACAGAGAGGTCAGATCAGGTACAAGTGGAGAGACTGGAGAATGGTCAAAGAACAAGCTGGGGTCGGTGCAGGCAGAGAACTGGAGTAGTCAAAGGCAAGCCGAGTCAAGATTTCAGGAACAACACAGGTAACAGGAAGCAGGACTGGCACGGAACGCTGTAGACGAGACAGCACTGATCCTGGGAGCAAATCCAGCTTAAATAGCCCTTTTGATGCTTAAACTGTCATCAGGTGCGCAGCGCACATTAGCGTGCACATGCGCACTCAAATTCACATGCTGGAGCTTTCACGTTTGCCAATTAGCCAATTAGCCTTGGGAAATTCGAGGGGCAGGACCTTGCCTGCGGTTGCCAACTTGTCTTCTGGCAGGACCTTCCTGACCATGGCATGAGAGAGGGACTGGAGCCGGGCATACTGCTGGGTGCAACAGATTTCTCACTGGGTGCTTTCAAGGTATGGGTGTCCCCTTGGGTCTCTCACGGTGTGTGGATTTGACATTGGAGGTTGTTGGGGCTGAAGTTTTTGATGTGTTTGTGTGTGTGATGTGGTGTGTGGCATGCTATCTGGACTGGACTCTGCTTGCATCCCTGCCTCCAGCATTGCGCATGGGGACTAGCAGGGAGGAGGAGGGGTAGGCCACAGTGCACATGGATTGGCTGGTGCAGAGGAAGAGGGGAGTGTGAGAGAGCCTTTCCGCACAGTGGCAGCTGCTGCTGGGAATGTGTATAAATACAGTGAGACAGAGTTTTCAGGTCTTTTCCTGTAGTAGAGGAACAACAGCAACAGCTGCTTGCCTCCTTAGGCTATCCTGCTATGTGCTTGTGAGGTTCTGAGGCCTCAGGTGGGCTACATGAGGGCCTTTTTTTCTGGAGTTACAGGGAGCTGACAGAGGGGCTGTTATCTAAAGATCTGGTTTGGTATCACAGGAAAAAGGTGTCGCATGGACGTTGGAAGGAGGCAACCAACTTTTCAAACATATTATGTGAGTACAGACTGTTGAGAGACATCTTAGAGACTGTGAGCTGCTTTTGGTGCTAGAGAGTGCTGGTGTCCTGACAATGTCAGTCTAATTCTTTGTAAAGGGACTCTAATTGCTCAGAAGAGGAGGCTTTTGTACCTTTAGTTACTACTACTACCAAGTCAAGTCCATAGTTTGCTTTTACAAGGAATTTGATTACAGTTCTACAGAAGGAAATTTACGGTCCTCACTTTGTACATAGTTCTTTTTTTTAGTATCCCACTCAATTTCCCAACCCTATCCTAGTTAAACCAAAAATAAAAATACCAAAAAGAACACCGCTGGACTGCAATCCAGCCGAAGAGTGACTGTGTGCTGGGCTGTGGGGCAATTACTGAGAAAATCTGCAGAGCAATTACTGAGAAAAATAATCTAGGCATTTCCTGCAGCTCCGTAGGAAGTAGCGCTACATTATAAATAAATCTGTAATAAAGTCGTGTTTGCTTCATTTAGTTACAGATTTCTGTGGAGAATATATTTTCTTTTTGAATTATTTTAATTTCATGTCTGATATGAATAATATATATTGTCGCTCACATATTCAGACATCAATATAGCACAAAAATAACCCGTTTTTAATTTCGGATTTGTTTTTGTTCATTTATCCTTACACATTTTTTTCATTATAGATGTGATCTAGAAACCTAGGTCTGAATCCAAGGTCATAAAGATTTATTTGATGAACTATTCATGTCAACTCCCAAAAATGGAACAAGGTTATATTTCTTGGACAGGAAGGAAAGGTGGTTTTTCTAACTTTAGTCCCAAAACCACACTCCACATTGAAGCCAAGCACAAGGTAGGTGTTAAAGTCGTTGCTGCAGCCCATGGTGCTGATCTCCAGCAGGCAATACTAATTCAAGATAGGAAGGTGCACAATTGATACAGTATATATCCTTGCTGAAACATAGCTTTCATTAGCACAACTGGTAAAATTACAGCAAAAGAAGCTTACACATGACTAATGCTGTTTGCTGAAACATCTTTTGATGAAATTTTACTGGTTGTGCTAATAAAAGCTATGATTTAGCAAGGACATATGTCAGGTCCATGTCTTCTTATCTTAGTTTATATTGAGGACTCCTTTTTTGTAGGAGTAGGTGAGCTGTAAATAAATTACATGTCAGTTTGGGCGGAATCCTCTCATAGCCATACTCTTTTTGCATAGTGACAGTGGGTGGGGGGAGAAGATTCCCAACCTGCTATCACATCGATAAAATCAGTCCAATTGCCCTTATCTAGGTAAAAAAAAAAAAAAAAAAGTTTCCCAAGGAAGAAAAACAGTAATTAGTCACAACGGGAATTTGTCTTCTGGAACTATGCTGCTGAATATGGAAACAGCTGCACTTGTATAAATATGTATAGAAGTATTTCTTCTTTGAATGGGATTTTTAGGGCTATTATTTAACAATATATGTATAAGCTACTGTTACATGCTATTTGCCTATTTTGTGCTGTTTTTCTGCCCTAAGGGCCTTTTTGATGATGTGTTGAATTAACCTCAAGGGGTTGTCCTGCCTCCTACGAGGGCTTTGTTGCTACTTATGAAGACCACTGGGTGGAGCCTGGGGTGGGGGGTGGGTGGGGGGGGTGGTTTGGGTGACATGTTGTCCCTTGTTTTTCTTTGTTTTGTGGATGCCCTGCGTGGCATTGTGCTGTCTAATGTGTTGTTTGTTCTTGAAAACCTTTAATAAACAGAAATTTACAAAAAACAATATATGTATAAAATATATCTTTTATTGTTTACAAAAAAAAAAAAGTTTAAAAACAATATTACATACACCATATTATATATGCTCAGCAAAATGACCTATAATGACACATCATAAAATGCAATATTGCCCAAGAAGTGGTATTCCCCAACTACTGCTTAGTGCATTCCATGCTAGCTGTATAAACCAAGGCTGATTCCCAACAGGTGGGGGTATCCAACGCATTGTTTTAAATTAAACATCAATAAATTCTTTCTCAGGGATATTATATCCACTTCTGCAACATAGAACAAGTTTGTTTTAGGAACAAGTATATCAAGGTATACATCCAAAAATACAGATTATATGTGTAAAAATCACGTTCCATTATAAGCAAATATAAACAATGTGCTGACCTTTATTTCAATTCTCCCGAGGCTTTTAAGGGATTGCCCTGTTATCTCCCCGGAGCCAGCATTCACACCATGTAGGACCGCTAGATATTTATCCAAAAAGAGAAAAGTATGAAAAGACTCATATAATAGGGTACTAATCATAATGGCCCATTTCAAAAAGTTTAAGGACATCTTGAAGCAAAAAGCAAACCAGCCCATTATTACCTACATAGAAATGTCCTCAAGAGCCAATCTCTCAGTATGAAAAGAAGAGTTCCTTCTATTGTATTGTTTCTCATAAATCTGAGTAAAAGTTTAGCTGAAATCTCCAGATGTCTTTTCCCGGCAAGGTGCGAGGAGAAAATGGCGTTTACTGCGGTCCCCGGCATCCTAAACATATAGAGCATGCGCGTCTGAATGACGGTGAGAGATGGCCCAGTCGCTTCATCTCTGTATCTCCGGATGAGACCATCCAGAGACCAACCAGCGCCATGTTGAGAACAAAAAGCCACCGACACAGGAAAGCTGTGGCGGCTGGGGGACAAAGCCCACAGACTTACATCAGAGTGTATACAGCCCCCAGTAGGGGTCTTTTTGTGCCAGACATGGTTGTGATATTGTTGGCTAATCCCAAAAGAAAAAGGGCACTCCCCTTAATCACAATACTTGTTGCTAAGAAAAGATTATTATTAAATTAATTGAAGTTGTAACTCAAAAAGGTGTTTCTAAATGTATTTCCCGCCAGGTAGGACCAATCAACAACAAAAAAGGAGGAAAAGAAAGGGGGAGGAGGGGGAGGGATATACAATGAAATTATATGTGCCCCTATATGCAGCTTGCCCATCAAATAAATAAATGAATAAATGTACTAAATAGAGTTGAGCGGACACCTGGATGTCCGTGTTCGGCGGGTTCGGCCGAACTGCAAAAAAAAGTCCGGGTCCGTGTCCCGGACTTTTGCCAAACTTTTCCCGGACACCGAACCCCATTGAAGTCAATGGGGACCCGAACTTTCAGGCACTAAAATCGCTCTAAAACACCAATGGAAAGGGCTAGAGTGCTGCAAATGGCAGCAAAACGTAGTTAAGAGCATGGCAAGTGCTCTGCAAACAAATGTGGATAGGGAAATAACTTAAAACAACAAAAAAAAAACAGAAAAATAAAACAATGTTCTTCATCTCTGAAGGACGAGGCCCATATGGAGTAGGAGGGAGGTTGAGGTGGTGGTGGATGTGGCGGTCTCATAGGCGTGCGCACAGGGTGTGCCAGATGTGCCTGGGCACACCCTAATCACCTAGGGCACATAGCATTATCGCTCTGTTTGCCAGTGAGGAGATGGGAAAGATCTCCCTCGGACCTGCTCTGCTCTATTTCACTTTGCCAGCAGGGAGAGTAATGTATCAGGGCCATGTACATGTAGGCAAACACATGCATGTGTATTTAAACTTTGGGGTGCACACCCTAATGCAATAGGCTGTGCACACCTATGGGCGGTGTAGGTGGAAGCGGCGGTGGAGGAGGACCAGGGCCGGATTAAGAGCATCATGGGCTTGGTGCTGAGGATTTTGAAGGGCCTTGTCCGGCCTTCGTGCTGTGTGGGGAGGTTCTGAGGGAGCTGCCTGGGGAAGCGAGCATAGAAGCCAGACTTCTGTGTTTACAAGTGACAGAAGAGCGGTAACAGTGAATATGGCCAACCCGGGGCCTATATAAAGGTAGGGGCCTGGAGCTGCAGCTCCAATAGCCCCTACATTAATCTGGCCCTGAGGAGGACGAGGTAGCCAACACTGCTTCTTTTCACAAATTTTAAATGAGGGTACACCCCAAAAGAGTGAGAAAGAGCAAAAATAGAACAATGGCTGGGTAAGGTCGGTATCCATCGCTATTCTGCACAAGGTACGGAAAAGTCCCGTGGGATCCATGCCTGGTTCATTTTAATGAACGTGAGCTTGTCCACATTGTCTCTGGACAGGCGGCTGCGCTTGTCTGTGATAACGCCCCCAGCCGTGCGAAATACCCGTTCAGATAATTCACTGGCTGCAGGGCACGCCAGCACCTCCAAAGCGTAAAGGGCAAGCTCAGGCCATGTGACCAACTTGGAGACCCAGAAGTTGAAGGGGGCAGACCCCTCATTCAGTACGTCTAGGCGTGTGCACACATACTGCTCCACCATGTTCGTGAAATGCTGCCTCCTGCTAAGACGTTCCATATGAGCTGCTGGTGCTGCTGTTTGTTGTGGTGTGCTGACAAAGCTTTTCCACATTTTGGCCATGCTAACCCTGCCTTCTGAGGTGCTGGCGGTGCCCTGGTTGCGTTGGCGAACTCTTCCTCCTCCTCTGCCTTGTGCTTCCACTGTGGCCCGGCTGTCAGGTGGGAATGCCAGCAGCCTTGCGTTTACCAGCGTGCGCTTGTACTCGCGCATCTTGCGATCGCGCTCCAGTGAGTAAATTAAGGACGGTACGTTGTCCTTGTAACGGGGATCCAGCAGCGTGGCCACCCAGTAATCAGCACAAGTTAGAATGTGGGCAACTCGGCGGTCGTTGTGGAGACACTGCAGCATGTAATCGCTCATGTGTGCCAGGCTGCCCAGAGGCAACGAAAGGCTGTCCTCTGTGGGAGGTGTATCGTCCGTGTCCTCTGTATCCCCCCAGCCACGCACCAGTGATGGCCATGAGCTGGCCTGGGTGCCACCCTGCTGTGAACATGGTTCCATCTCCTCCTCCAGCTCCTCCTCCTCATCCTCCTCATCCTCCAGAACTGTGCCCCTGCTGGACAATTGTGTCCCTGGTGTTTGTGTGTGCAGGGACCCACCCTCGGAGCCCCTTGTGAATGACTGCCCTGAAAGCCTTGGAAATGTTACCTCTTCATCCTCCTCCTCCTCCTCATCCTGTGCCACATCCTCTTCCATCATCGCCCGAATTGTTTTTTCAAGGAGGCATAGAAGTGGGATAGTTAAGCTGACAACGGTGTCATCTGCACTAGCCATGTTGGTGGAGTACTCAAAACAGCGCAACAAGGCACACAGGTCTCGCATGGAGGCCCAGTTATTGGTGGTGAAGTGGTGCTGTTCCGCAGAGCGACTCACGCGTGCGTGCTGCAGCTGAAACTCCACTATGGCCTGCTGCTGCTCGCACAGTCTTTCCAGCATGTGCAAGGTGGAGTTCCACCTTGTGGGCACGTCACATATGAGGCGGTGAGCGGGAAGGCCGAAGTTACGCTGCAGCGCTGACAGGCGAGCAGCAGCAGGGTGAGAACGCCGAAAGTGCGCACAGCCGGTCCGCACTTTCTGCAGCAGCTCTGACATATTGGGGTAGTTTTTAAGGAACCTCTGCACCACCAAATTTAGCACATGCGCCAGGCAAGGGATGTGCGTCAAACCGGCTAGGCCCAGAGCTGCTATGAGATTTCGCCCATTATCGCACACCACCAGGCCGGGCTTGAGGCTCGCTGGCAGCAACCACTCATTTGTCTGCTGTTCCATGCTCCTCCACAACTCCTGCGCGGTGTGTGTTTTTTCCCCCAAACAGGCAAGTTTTAAAACTGCCTGCTGTCGTTTACCCCTGGCCGTGCTGAAGTTGGTGGTGAAGGTGTTACGCTGTCCGGATGAGGAGGCGGTAGAGGCTGAGGAAGCGGAGTAGGAGGAGTTAGGAACAGGAGGCAAACTGAAGCGCCCTGCAATCCTCAGTGGTGGAAGGACATGCGCCAAATTGCTATCCGCCTCAGGCCCATCCGCCACTGCATTTACCCAGTGTGCCGTTAGGGAGATATAACGCCCCTGACCATGCTTACTGGTCCACGTATCGGTAGTTAGGTGGACCTTACCACAGATGGCGTTGCGCAGTGCACACCTGATTTTTCCCCCACTTGGTTGTGCAGGGAAGGGATGGCTTGCCTGGAAAAGTAGTGGCGGCTGGGCACGACGTATTGTGGGACAGCCACCGACATAAGGTTTTTAAAACTGTGCATCTCCACCAGACGGAATGACAGCATTTCAAAGGCCAAGCATTTTGAAATGCTGGCATTCAGGGCCAGGGATCGCGGGTGGGTAGGGGGGTACTTCCTCTTCCTCTCAAGTGTTTGGGAGATGGAAAGCTGAACGCTTCCACGGGACATTGTGGAGATGGTTGGTGACCCAGGTGGTGGTGTTGCTGACAGATCCTCTGTTTGCGGGGTGGCAGGTGCCGGTATCACTACAGATGTGGCTGGAGCGGCCAAGACTGCAGCAGAAGAGGAAGCAGGATGCGCCAGAGACGTTTCTTGGTTTTGAAGGTGTCTACTCCACTGCAGCTCGTGCTTTGCACTTAGATGCCTGATCATGCAGGTTGTGCTCAGGTTGAGAAGGTTTATGCCTCGCTTCAGGCTCTGATTGCACAGGGTGCAAACCACTCGTGTCCTGTCATCAGCACATTTTCTAAAGAACTTCCAAACTAGAGAACTCCTTTGAGCTGACTTTGGTGCGCTCGTTCCCTTGCTGCGTTGGGCAGTAGCAGGCGTAGTGTCTAGGGCACGGCTGCTCCGCTTCTGCACCCTGCTCCCTCTTCTGCTGTGCTGGTGGCTCTGTGCGACCACCGCCTCTTCCTCCAAACTACTCAGGTCACCTGCATGACGTTCATTCCATGTGGGGTCGAGGACCTCATTGTCCTCCACATCATCTTCCACCCAGTCTTCACCCCTGCCCTCCTTGTCGGTCTCCACAATTCTGAACGCCGCAGCAGTTGGCACCTGCGTTTCGTCATCATCGGAGACGTGCTGCGATGGTCCTTGCATGTACTCATCTTGAGAAATAAGTGGTTGGGCATCGCTGCACTCAATCTCTTCCACTTCTGGGGCAGGGCTAGGTGGATGGCCCTGGGAAACCCTGCTAACAGAGTCCTCAAAAAGAAGAAGAGACTGCTGTATGGCTTGGGGCTCAGACTGCTTGCCTGATTTCCAAGGGGGTGAGGTGAAAGACGGTTGGACATTGGCTGCAGGTGCCAACTCTGACCTTTCTGCAGTAGACTGGGTGGGAGACAATGTGAAGGAACTGGAGGCACTGTCAGCAACCCAATCTACTATCGCCTGTACTTCTTCAGGCCTCATCACGTCTAAAGGCGCATTATGCCCTACCAAATACTGCTGCAGGTTCTGTCGCCTACTCACACTTGAGGAAGGTGTTTAACTTGTGCATGTAGCTGGCACAGATCGACCATGTCCTCTCCTTGCAACAGGAGCTCTACCAGCAGCACCACGACCCAGGCCATGGCCCCTATTTGACGGTCTCCTCATATTTCTGTAATTTATGATCTTGCCCTAGAAAGGTGTTTATTGAATAGCGGAACAAAACAACAACAGTATCGCACGGGTGTATCTGACAGTCAAATATGCAAACTATGCCGCAATTTAATGTTTTTTACCCCAAAAGGGTGTATATTGAATAGCGGAATAGGAAAAAGGATAAAAAAAACGGTGTATCTCACACGTACAAACACAGACTAGGCCCCGATTAAAATTTTTTGTACCCTAAAGGGAGGATGAGGAAGAGGAGTAGGAGGAGTTGGGAACAGGAGGCAAACTGAAGCGCCCTGCAATCCTTGGCGGTGGAAGGAGATGCGCCAAACAAATTTAAAAGGTGTATCTCACACGTACCGATACAGACTATGCCGTAATTTAATTTTTTACACTCCAAAAGGGTGTATATTGAATAGCGGAATAGGAAAAATGTTATAATACGGTGTATCTCACACGTACAAACACAGACTAGGCCCCGATTACAATTTTTTGTACCCTAAAGGCATGATGAGGAAGAGGAGTAGGAGGAGTTGGGAACAGGAGGCAAACTGAAGCGCCCTGCAATCCTCGGCGGTAGAAGGAGATGCGCCAAACAAATTTAAAAAGGTGTATCTCACATGTAGTGATACAGACTATCCCGCAATTTAATTTTGTACACTCAAACAGGGTGTATATTGAATAGCGGAATAGGACAAATTTTACAAAACGGTGTATCTCACACGTACAAACACAATCTAGGCCCCGATTACAATTTTTTGTACCCTAAAGGCAGGATGAGGAGTAGGAGGAGTTCGGAACAGGCAGGAGGCAGACTGAAGCACCCTCAAATCCTTGGCAGTATGAGATGCGCCCCAAAAATTGGAAAGGTGTATCTCACACGTACCGACACAGACTATCCCGCAATTTAATTGTTTATACCCAAAGGTTTTGATTAAATAGCGGAATAGAAAATATGATCAAAAAAAGTGTATGTATCCCACACGTACAGAACCACACTAGGCCCCAATTACTATTGTTTGTACCTCTAAAGGCAGGATGAGGAGTAGGAGGAGTTTGGAACAGGCAGCACCCTCAAATCTTCAGAAGTATGAGATGAACCCCAAAAACTTGGAAAGGTGGATCTCACACGTACCAACACAGACTATCCCGCAATTTAATTGATCCCCAAAGGTTTTTATTGAATAGCGGAATAGAAAATATGATCAAAAAAAGTGTATGTATCTCACACGTACAGAACCACACTAGGCCCCAATTACTATTGTTTGTACCCCTAAAAGGCAGGATGAGGAGTAGGAGGAGTTTGGAACAGGCAGCACCCTCAAATCTTCAGAAGTATGAGATGAACCCCAAAAACTTGGAAAGGTGGATCTCACACGTACCAACACAGACTATCCCGCAATTTAATTGATCCCCAAAGGTTTTTATTGAATAGCGGAATAGAAAATATGATCAAAAAAAGTGTATGTATCTCACACGTACAAAACCACACTAGGCCCCAATTACTATTGTTTGTACCCCTAAAAGGCGGGATGAGGAGTAGTAGGAGTTTGGAACAGGCAGCACCCTCAAATCTTCAGAAGTATGAGATGAACCCCAAAAACTTGGAAAGGTGGATCTCACACGTACCAACACAGACTATCCCGCAATTTAATTGATCCCCAAAGGTTTTTATTGAATAGCGGAATAGAAAATATGATCAAAAAAAGTGTATGTATCTCACACGTACAAAACCACACTAGGCCCCAATTACTATTGTTTGTACCCCTAAAAGGCTGGATGAGGAGTAGGAGGAGTTTGGAACAGGCAGCACCCTCAAATCTTCAGAAGTATGAGATGAACCCCAAAAACCCCAAATATCATTCAGCTCTGCTGCAGGCCACAATTTAATTTTTTTTAACCCAAGGCTGTATATTGAATAGTGGAATAGAAAAAAGTGTATGATTTTTGAAACCACTCAATAATAGCACATGTGAACTGAACACAGCAGTGTATGATCAGTCAGCACAGCACAGCTGAAGGAAAAACGCTGCACACAGTGACTGATAGAAAAATACTTTTCTCCCTCCTCCTCAGTGGGCAAAAAAAATTGTGTTCACTGCACCCCACACACAGCAAAATCGATGTGGACCACTGACACCTGCCTATCTCCAGCCTCTCCCTAAATGGATTGATAAGATCGTAGTTCGGTCACTGAAAACCCCTCCCACACAGCAAAATCGATCGTAGAAAACTGACCCTAAAAATCAGCAGCAGCCTCTCCCTAAAAGGTTTGATAAGATCGTAGATCGGTCACTGAAAACCCCTCCCACACAGCAAAATCGATCGTAGAAAACTGACCCTAAAAATCAGCAGCAGCCTCTCCCTAAAAGGATTGATAAGATCGTAGATCGGTCACTGAAAACCCCTCCCACACAGCAAAATCGATCGTAGAAAACTGACCCTAAAAATCAGCAGCAGCCTCGCCCTAAAATGCCTACAACTCGCCCTGCCTAACACACTCCGACCTGTCCCTCAATTCTATGCGGACACAAATGAGTTTTGCCCACCTGTCTGTCCCTAATCAGCAGCCAGCACGTATGTGTGCTCTGTCCCTGAACTAGTACACAGCAGAATGACGCCGCACGGCGCTGGCTGGAACTTATAAAGACTTGGTCACATGCTTCAGATGGCCAATCACAGCTACTAATACATTTGTAGGCATGGCTGGGATGGCTTAAGGCACACCAGTTAAACGCTTGTTGATTGGCTGTTGAAAGCCCGCCATGAAAAGCACGCCAATGCATGCAAAACCCGGAAATAAAACGACCGAACACGGATTTTTACGCGAACATACAGTAAAGTTTTCGGGTCCGTGTTCGGGTAACAAAAAACCAATTATTCGGTACGAACACGAATAATACAGTCCGTGTTCGCTCAACCCTAGTACTAAACAGTAGTTGGGAAATACCACTTCTTGGGCAATACTGCATTTCATGATGTGTCATTACAGGTAGTTTTGCTAAGCATATATAATCTGGTGTACGTAATTTTGTTTTTAACAATTTTTTATTTTTTGTAAACAATAAACTATATGTTTTATACATATATTGTTATATAATTGCCCTAAAAATCCCATTCAAAGAGGAGATACTTCTATACATATATATATACAAAAGTTTATTAACCACTTGCCGACTGCCTAACGCCGATCTACGTCGGCAGTCAGCCCCTCACAGGCAAAGTGACGTAGGGCTACGTCACTAGCTTGTGAGGGTCTAGGGAGCGAGCGCGCGCCCCCGGAGGCGCGCTCCCGCTCCCGCGTGGTCACGGACCCCCCCGCACGTGTGACCAGCGGACCCGATGTCCGCCGGTCACTCGGCGATCGGCGGGGGAGAGGGAGAATGTCAGGCAGCTTGTGTAAACAAGCCACCTGTCATTCTCCCCGCTGTAAAGACACTGATCAAACGGATCTAGTATGTAGATCCGTTGATCAGTGTCCTTACAGCTCAAGCCACAGCCAATCACAGTAGAAAGCACGCCCCTAGGGATACACACAGCCCCTCCCTCCCAAATAAAGTTAACCCCTTCACAACCAGTGTATTTTTACAGTAACAGTGCATATGTATAGCACTGATTACTGTAGAAATGTCACTGGTAACCCCAAAAGTGTCACAAATGTCAGTCAAGGGTCCGATCTGTCCGCCCCAGTGTCGCAGTACAACAAAAAAAAATCGCAGATCGCCGCCATTACGCGTTAAAAAAAAAACAACAAAAATGACAAAAATCTTTCCCTTTGTTAGTAAACGTGATAACTTTTGTGAAAACCAATCAAAATACGCTTTTTGTGATTTTTTTTACCAAACATATGTAGCATAAAACAAATTGGCCGAAAATTTAAAAAAATTTTGATTTTTACTTTTTTTGGGGGGGGAATTTCATATAAAAAAATGTGAAAAATATTGTTATTTTTGCAAAATTTACGCTTTTTTTTGTTTATAGCGCGTGATCAAAAAATCGCACAGGTGATCAAATACCACCAAAAGAAAGCTCTGTTTGTGGGAAAAAAAGGACGTCAAATTCGTTTAGGTACAGCGTCGCACGACCGCGCAATTGTCCGTTAAAGTCACGCAGTGCCGAATCGCAAAATACCCCCTGGTCAGGAAGGGGGTAAAATCTTCCGGGGCTTAAGTGGTTAAGGGATGTTGGCAATTGCACCTTCAATCATCTGAGAAATTCTATTATTATAAACGTCCCATTCACACTAGCGAATAGGGTCATTAGTAGGGTTGAGCGGACACCTAGATGTCCGTGTTCGACGGGTTCGGCCGAACTTTAAAAAAAAGTCCGGGTCCGTGTCCCGGACTTTTACCGAACTTTTCCCGGACACCGAACCCCATTGAAGTCAATGGGGACCCGAACTTTAAGGCACTAAAATGGCTCTAAAACACCAAAGGAAAGGGCTAGAGTGCTGCAAATGGCAGCAAAACGTAATTAAGAGCATGGCAAGTGCTCTGCAAACAAATGTGGATAGGGAAATAACTTAAAACAACAAAAAAACCAGAAAAATAAAACAATGTTCTTCTTCATCTCTGAAGGACGAGGCCCATATGGAGTAGGAGGGAGGTTGAGGTGGTGGTGGATGTGGCGGTGACATAGGCATGCGCACAGGGTGTGCCGGGTGTGCCTGGGCACACCCTAATCACCTAGGGCACATAGCATTGCCAGTGAGGAGATGGGAAAGATCTCCCTCGGACCTGCTCTGCTCTATTTCTCTTTGCCTACAGGTACATGGCCCCGATACATTACTCTCCCTGCTGGCAAACACATGCATGTGTATTTCAACTTTGGGGTGCACACCTTAATGCAATAGGCTGCGCACACCTATGGGCGGTGTAGGTGGAAGCGGCGGTGGAGGAGGACCAGGGCCGGATTAAGAGCATCATGGGCTTGGTGCTGAGGATTTTGAAGGGCCTTAAGGGCCGTGCCTTGCCATTCACCCAGAGGAGGAAGGGTGCAGCCATGCATGCCTAATTCAACATGGGATGCTGTCTCTGAAGCCCATAAACACATCCATGCATCGGCAACTGTCCCTCCTTGTCCGGCCTTCGCGCTGTGTGGGGAGGTTCTGAGGGTGCTGCCTGGGGAAGCGAGCATAGAAGCCAGACTTCTGTGTTTACAAGTGACAGAAGAGCGGTAACAGTGAATAGGGCCAACCCGGGGCCTATATAAAAGGTAGGGGCCTGGAGCTGCAGCTCCAATAGCCCCTACGTTAATCTGGCCCTGAGGAGGAGGACGAGGTAGCCAACACTGCTTCTTTTCACAAATTTTAAATGAGGGTACACCCCAAAAGAGTGAGAAAGAGCAAAAATGGAACAATGGGTGGGTAAGGTCGGTATCCATTGCTATTCTGCATAAGGTACGGAAAAGTCCCGTGGGATCCATGCCTGGTTCATTTTAATGAACGTGAGCTTGTCCACATTGTCTCTGGACAGGCGGCTGCGCTTGTCTGTTATAACGCCCCCAGCCGTGCTAAATACCCGTTCAGATAATACACTGACTGCAGGGCACGCCAGCACCTCCAAGGCGTAAAGGGCAAGCTCAGACCATGTGCCCAATTTGGAGACCCAGAAGTTGAAGGGGGCAGACCCCTCATTCACTACATGTAGGCGTGTGCACACATACTGCTCCACCATGTTGGTAAAATGCTGCCTCCTGCTAAGACGTTCCATCTGAGCTGCTGGTGCTGCTGTTTGTTGTGGCGTGCTGACAAAGCTTTTCCACATTTCGGCCATGCTAACCCTGCCTTCTGAGGTGCTGGCGGTGCCCTGGTTGCGTTGGCGACCTCCTCCTCCTCCTCTGCCTTGTGCTTCCACTGCGACCCCGCTGTCAGATGGGAATGCCAGCAGCATGGCATCTACCAGCATGCGCTTGTACTCGCGCATCTTGCGATCGCGCTCCAGTGAGTGAATTAAGGATGGTACGTTGTCCTTGTAACGGGGATCCAGCAGCGTGGCCACCCAGTAATCAGCACAAGTTAGAATGTGGGCAACTCGGCGGTCGTTGTGGAGACACTGCAGCATGTAATCGCTCATGTGTGCCAGGCTGCCCAGAGGCAACGAAAGGCTGTCCTCTGTGGGAGGTGTATCGTCCGTGTCCTCTGTATCCCCCCAGCCACACACCAGTGATGGCCATGAGCTGGCCTGGGTGCCACCCTGCTGTGAACATGGTTCCATCTCCTCCTCCAGCTCCTCCTCCTCCTCATCCTCCTCATCCTCCAGAACTGTGCCCCTGCTGGACAATTGTGTCCCTGGCGTTTGTGTGTGCAGGAACCCACCCTCGGAGCCCCTTGCGAATGACTGCCCTGAAAGCCTTGGAAATGTTACCTCTTCATCCTCCTCCTCCTCCTCATCCTGTGCCACATCCTCTTCCATCATCGCCCGAATTGTTTTTTCAAGGAGGCATAGAAGTGGGATAGTTAAGCTGAGAACGGCGTCATTGCCACTGGCCATGTTGGTGGAGTACTCAAAACAGCGCAACAAGGCACACAGGTCTCGCATGGAGGCCCAGTTATTGGTGGTGAAGTGGTGCTGTTCCGCAGAGCGACTCACGCGTGCGTGCTGCAGCTGAAACTCCACTATGGCCTGCTGCTGCTCGCACAGTCTTTCCAGCATGTGCAAGGTGGAGTTTCACCTTGTGGGCACGTCACATATGAGGCGGTGAGCGGGAAGGCCGAAGTTACGCTGCAGCACTGCCAGGCGAGCAGCAGCAGGGTGAGAACGCCGAAAGTGCGCACAAACGGCCCGCACTTTCTGCAGCAGCTCTGACATATCGGGGTAGTTTTTAAGGAACCTCTGCACCACTAAATTCAGCACATGCGCCAGGCAAGGGATGTGCGTCAAACCGGCTAGGCCCAGAGCTGCTATGAGATTTCGCCCAGGCCGGGCTTGAGGCTCGCTGGCAGCAACCACTCATTTGTCTGCTGTTCCATGCTCCTCCACAGCTCCTGCGCGGTGTGTGGTTTGTCCCCCAAACAGGCAAGTTGTAAAACTGCCTGCTGTCGTTTACCCCTGGCCGCGCTGAAGTTGGTGGTGAAGGTGTTACGCTGTCCGGATGAGGAGGCGGTAGAGGATGAGGAAGCGGAGTAGGAGGAGTTAGGAACAGGAGGCAAACTGAAGCGCCCTGCAATCCTCGGTGGTGGAAGGACATGCGCCAAATTGCTATCCGCCTCAGGCCCATCCGCCACTGCATTTACCCAGTGTGCCGTTAGGGAGATATAACGCCCCTGACCGTGCTTACTGGTCCACGTATCGGTAGTTAGGTGGACCTTGGCACAGATGGCGTTGCGCAGTGCACACCTGATTTTTTCCCCCACTTGGTTGTGCAGGGAAGGGATGGCTTGCCTGGAAAAGTAGTGGCGGCTGGGCACGACGTACTGTGGGACAGCCACCGACATAAGGTTTTTAAAACTGTGCGTCTCCACCAGACGGAATGACAGCATTTCAAAGGCCAATAATTTTGAAATGCTGGCATTCAGGGCCAGGGATCGCGGGTGGGTAGGGGGGTACTTCCTCTTCCTCTCAAGTGTTTGGGAGATGGAAAGCTGAACGCTTCCACGGGAAATTGTGGAGATGGTTGTTGGTGACCCAGGTGGTGGTGTTGCTGACAGATCGTCTGTTTGCGGGGTGGCAGGTGTCGGTATCACTACAGATGTGGCTGGAGCGGCCGAGACTGCAGCAGAAGAGGAAGCAGGTTGAGCCAGAGACGTTTCTTGGTTTTGAAGGTGTGTACTCCACTGCAGCTCGTGCTTTGCACTTAGATGCCTGATCATGCAGGTTGTGCTCAGGTTGAGAAGGTTTATGCCTCGCTTCAAGCTCTGATTGCACAGGGTGCAAACCACTCGTGTCCTGTCATAAGCACATTTTCTAAAGAACTTCCACGCTAGAGAACTCCTTTGAGCTGACTTTGGTGCGCTCGTTCCCTTGCTGCGTTGGGCAGTAGCGGGCGTAGTGTCTAGGGCACGGCCGCTCCGCTTCTGCACCCTGCTCCCTCTTCTGCTGTGCTGGTGGCTCTGTGCGACCACCGCCTCTTCCTCCAAACTACTCAGGTCACCTGCATGACGTTCATTCCATGTGGGGTCGAGGACCTCATCGTCCTCCACATCATCTTCCACCCAGTCTTCACCCCTGCCCTCCTTGTCGGTCTCCACAATGCTGAACGCCGCAGCAGTTGGCACCTGCGTTTCGTCATCATCGGAGACGTGCTGCGATGATCCTTGCATGTACTCATCTTGAGAAATAAGTGGTTGGGCATCGCTGCACTCAATCTCTTCCACTTCTGGGGTAGGGCTAGGTGGATGGCCCTGGGAAACCCTGCTGACAGAGTCATCAAAAAGAAGAAGAGACTGCTGAATGGCTTGGGGCTCAGACTGCTTGCCTGATTTGCAAGGGGGTGAGGTGAAAGACGGTTGGACATCGGCTGCAGGTGCCAACTGTGACCTTTCTGCAGTAGACTGGGTGGGAGACAATGTGAAGGAACTGGAGGCACTGTCAGCAGCAAACCAATCTACTATCGCCTAAACTTGTTCTGGCCTCATCACTTCTAGGGGCGTATGATGCCCTACCAAATACTGATGCAGGTTCTGTCGCCTACTCACACTTGAGGAAGGTGTTTCACTTGTGCGTGTAGCTGGCACAGATCGACCACGTCCTCTCCTTGCAACAGGAGCTCTACCAGCAGCACCACGACCCAGGCCACGGCCCTTATTTGACGGTCTCCTCATATTTCTGTAATTTAAGATCTTGCCCTAGAAAGGTTTTTATTGAATAGCGGAATAGGAAATATGATCCAAAAAAGTGTATGTATCTCGCACGTACAAAACCACACTAGGCCCCAATTACTATTGTTTCTACCCCTAAAAGGATGGATGAGGAGTAGGAGGAGTATGGAACAGACAGCACCCTCAAATCTTCAGAAGTATGAGATGAACCTCAAAAACTTGGAAAGGTGGATCTCACACGTACCGACACAGACTATCCCGCAATTCAATTGATCCTCAAAGGTTTTTATTGAATAGCGGAATAGGAAATATGATCAAAAAGAAAGTGTATGTATCTCGCACGTACACCACCACACTAGGCCCCAATTACTATTGTTTGTACCCCTAAAAGGATGGTTGAGCAGTAGGAGGAGGAGTATGGAACAGGCAGCACCCTCAAATCTTCAGAAGTATGAGATGAACCCCAAAAACTTGGAAAGGTGGATCTCACACGTACCGACACAGACTATCACGCAATTTAATTGATCCCCAAAGGTTTTAATTGAATGGCGGAATAGAAAATATGATCAAAAAGAAAGTGTATGTATCTCACACGTACACCACCACACTAGGCCCCAATTACTATTGTTTGTACCCCTAAAAGGATGGTTGAGCAGTAGGAGGAGGAGTATGGAACAGGCAGCACCCTCAAATCTTCAGAAGTATGAGATGAACCCCAAAAACTTGGAAAGGTGGATCTCACACGTACCGACACAGACTATCACGCAATTTAATTGATCCCCAAAGGTTTTAATTGAATAGCGGAATAGAAAATATGATCAAAAAGAAAGTGTATGTATCTCACACGTACACCACCACACTAGGCCCCAATTACTATTGTTTATACCCCTAAAAGGATGGTTGAGCAGTAGGAGGAGGAGTATGGAACAGGCAGCACCCTCAAATCTTCAGAAGTATGAGATGAACCCCAAAAACTTGGAAAGGTGGATCTCACACGTACCGACACAGACTATCACGCAATTTAATTGATCCCCAAAGGATTTAATTGAATAGCGGAATAGAAAATATGAACAAAAAGAAAGTGTATGTATCTCACACGTACACCACCACACTAGGCCCCATTTACTATTGTTTGTACCCCTAAAAGGATGGTTGAGCAGTAGGAGGAGGAGTATGGAACAGGCAGCACCCTCAAATGTTCAGAAGTATGAGATTGTGTTCACTGTACCCCACAAAGATTGTGTTCACTGCACCCCACAAAGATTGTGTTCACTGCACCTCAAAAAGGATTTTGTTCACTGCACCCCACAAAGATTGTGTTCACTGCACCCTAAAAGGATTTTGTTCACTGCACCCCAAAAAGATTGTGTTCACTGTACCCCCCAAAGATTGTGTTCACTGCACCCCACAAAGATTCTGTTCCCTGTACCCCACAAAGATTGTGTTCACTGCACCCCACAAAGGATTTTGTTCACTGCACCCCAAAAAGATTGTGTTCACTGCACCCCAAAAAGGATGTTGTTCACTGCACCCCAAAAAGGATTTTGTTCACTGCACCCCAAAAAGATTGTGTTCACTGCACCCCACAAAGATTGTGTTCACTGCACCCCACAAAGGATTTTGTTCACTGCACCCCAAAAAGATTGTGTTCACTGTACCCCCCAAAGATTGTGTTCACTGCACCCCACAAAGATTCTGTTCACTGCACCCCAAAAAGATTGTGTTCACTGTACCCCACAAAGGATTTTGTTCACTGCACCCCAAAAAGATTGTGTTCACTGCACCCCAAAAAGGATGTTGTTCACTGCACCCCAAAAAGGATTTTGTTCACTGCACCCCAAAAAGATTGTGTTCACTGCACCCCACAAAGATTGTGTTCACTGCACCCCCCAAAGATTCTGTTCACTGCACCCCACAAAGATTCTGTTCACTGTACCCCACAAAGATTGTGTTCACTGCACCCCACAAAGGATTTTGTTCACTGCACCCCAAAATGATTGTGTTCACTGCACCCCAAAAAGGATTTTGTTCACTGCACCCCAAAAAGGATGTTGTTCACTGCACCCCAAAAAGGATTTTGTTCACTGCACCCCAAAAAGATTGTGTTCACTGCACCCCACAAAGATTGTGTTCACTGCACCCCACAAAGGATTTTGTTCACTGCACCCCAAAAAGATTGTGTTCACTGCACCCCAAAAAGGATTTTGTTCACTGTACCCCAAAAAGGATGTTGTTCACTGCACCCCAAAAAGGATTTTGTTCACTCCACCCCAAAAAGACTGTGTTCACTGCACCCCACAAAGATTGTGTTCACTGCACCCCAAAAAGGATTTTGTTCACTGCACCCCAAAAAGATTGTGTTCACTGCACCCCACAAAGATTGTGTTCACTGCACCCCACAAAGGATTTTGTTCACTGCACCCCAAAAAGATTGTGTTCACTGCACCCCACAAAGATTGTGTTCACTGCACCCCACAAAGGATTTTGTTCACTGCACCCCAAAAAGATTGTGTTCACTGTACCCCCCAAAGATTGTGTTCACTGCACCCCACAAAGATTCTGTTCACTGTACCCCACAAAGATTGTGTTTACTGCACCCTAAAAGGATTTTGTTCACTGCACCCCAAAAAGGATGTTGTTCACTGCACCCCAAAAAGGATTTTGTTCACTGCACCCCAAAAAGGATGTTGTTCACTGCACCCCAAAAAGGATTTTGTTCACTGAACCCCAAAAAGATTGTGTTCACTGCACCCCACAAAGATTGTGTTTACTGCACCCCACAAAGGATTTTGTTCACTGCATCCCAAAAAGATTGTGTTCACTGCACCCCAAAAAGGATTTTGTTCACTGCACCCCAAAAAGATTGTGTTCACTGCATCCCACAAAGATTGTGTTCACTGCACCCCACAAAGGATTTTGTTCACTGCACCCCAAAAAGATTGTGTTCACTGCACCCCAAAAAGGATGTTGTTCACTGCACCCCAAAAAGGATTTTGTTCACTGCACCCCAAAAAGATTTTGTTCACTGCACCCCAAAAAGGACGTTGTTCACTGCACCCCAAAAAGATTGTGTTCACTGCAGCCCAAAAAGATTGTGTTCACTGCAGCTCACACACAGAAAAATGGATGTGGATCACTGACACCTGCCTATCTCCTACCTATCCCACACCACACAGCAATATCGATTGTAGTTTGTAGAACACAGTTTCCCTAAAATTCAGCAGCAGCAGCCTCTCCCTAACAGGATTGAGAAGAGATCGTAGATCAGGATTGAGTGCAGAGTCACCCCACCCCCCACACAGCAATATCGATTGTACTTTGTAGAAGACACTGACCCTATAATTCAGCAGACTCTATCCCTAAAATGCCTACAACTCGATCTGCCTAAACACTCCGACCTGTCCCTCAATTCTATCTGGACACAAATGTTTTTTTCCTGCCTGTCTTTCCCTAATCAGCAGCCAGCACGTTGATGTGTGCTCTGTCCCTGATCTAAGCAGCAGAATGAAGACGCTGCGGCTGCCTGGAACTTATAAAGACTTGGTCACATGCTTCAGACGGCCAATCACAGCTACTGAGACATTTGCAGGCATGGCTGGGATGGCTTAAGGCACACCAGTTAAACGATTGTTGATTGGCTGTTGAAAGCCCGCCATGAAAAGAGCGCCAAAGCATGCAAAACCCGGAAATAAAACGACCGAACACGGATTTTTACCAGAACATACAGTAAAGTGTCCGTGTTCGGGTACAAAAAATCCAATTATTCGGTACGAACACGAATAATACAGTCCGTGTTCGCTCAACACTAGTCATTAGCGATTATATAAGGGAGACCCAACGGGGGTACCCAGTGATTAGCTGTGGGTTGCAGCCCCTTAAAGCACTGGGAGTCTGACAGCTCCTGCAGCTAATTGTGGCCGCTCACATGTACATATGATGGGCCCTTGATGCAGACTGTCTGCATCATTCAATTATTGTCAGGTAATTGCTTCCTGAGGGTGGACATGATTAGCTCAAGGGCCTGTCAGCCTCACATTTTTTCAATGGGGCTGCCACCTGCAGCTAATCTCCAGGAACCCCTGCTGGGTCCCCAGCATATAATTGATCCTTATGCTCCTAATTAAGGTGAACTGATGTATTTTCTGGGCAAGTTACTGTAAGGACCCAATGGCTTTGATTGGGTGTTGTTAAGGTAAACTGTATTCCCAGCACCAGAAAACCAGTGCGGGCCTTTGCTCGTGCTCTTGCCCATGAGCATTGCACACCTGCTCATATTCCTAAACAAAGAGGCAATTTTAGACATACTGGGCCGGATTTAAAGAAACTGCAGCTTCAAACCTCTATGACGTGTTTCAGTTTCGCCGCGTTCAAATCAATTAACTGGCGCTGCGGCGAATTGGCGAGTAAAACAGCAATAATGAATTCCGCCGTCAGCGGGATTCACTTACGATCGCGGCTTCGCCAATTCGCAAACTTATGTCTTCGTGCTTATAGCAGTTTCACATAGCGATGTGGGCTAGTGGATTAGTGCACACATCACATGTCTGTAATTCATCTCCCTCTGCTGTAGGTTCGAGGCTTACCATCTCCACCTACTTTTTTTATTTTCTTTTTTTGTTTATATTGCTAAAATGTAACGGATTACATCATATATATTGCTAAATAATGTTACACTCAGAAGCGCTTGCAAGCTTACACCATTTTAAGTGTTTTTTTGATCTTGTCTGTGTGTCGAATCGATCTTATGAAGGAAAGTACCAAAGGCAAGTGACCAAAGGCAAGTGACCAAACCCCTACCCTACTTCAGGGCAAGATGAAACCTCACAATTTTACCATGGTCTTCTTCCCACATTCCATACAATGTTTAGTTCTTTAGCTATATGTGCTTTTTAGCCTTAACACACTCCATTTTTTCCACCATACAGCTTTATTCTGCACAATAGCTAAGTGCTTTGCAACTTCACTGCAGTTCACAACGTCATGGGTTCAAATCACATCACTACACTTGGGATCTCTTTTCACTCTCATTTTTTTAAACAGTTTTTTTAAACTATCTTGAATTTGGGGGGGGAGGGGGGTGTCCTACCCAAATTTCAAGCACATCAATGGAAACAACACAATTTTGATTTCATGAGTGTGGTCCTAGTTTTATCGAGATGCAATTCTTTACATATTTACCATGGTTCTTACAATTTCTTGACCAATAAACATAGGTGTCTGATATTGGACTCTCTCCATATTTCAACAACACAGACCCTCATAGTCCAACACTACATTTGCCTCACACCTCAACACAACACTGTCACATCCCTACTCTACATTACAACCCCTCACATCACCAGTACAAGCAGCATGCAAAGTGCAAAACTCCGGCCTTGGCAGCTTAATGGGCCATACACTAACAATTTGTCTAGACTTTTTCCTGTAGACTTAACCAAACCATATAATAGAAGCTCAAACCTCAACACTTTCAATTTGGATGCAATCAGGCAGGCCCTTGCACTACATAGAAAATGTCAATCGGAAGGATAAAGTCTTCTCTAAATCTTACAGTGTGGATGGCCCTTTTGTCTGTAGGCACCCACACAAAACAAAAAAACACATGTTCAATTCTAATGTATTTATTTATTTGAGAATGACAGCAGAAGGAGGGATGCAGCAAAAGAATATTGTCACTCTCCAGTCCGTGTGCCTTTACAGCGCCAGACCACGATCTTTGCTCCATGGCTACGGGATTCTGATGTCTTCCACAACTTCCGGCAGAGTTCAGAATCCATTCTGCACCTCTACCAGCTCATAGGGGACAGGCATGGCAAGGTTGCTGGGCAGCTTCCAAGCCACTTTCGAAGTTCCAGGGTGTTCATGTTGGTCATTGGCCATGTGCCTTACCAAATATCCACTGACCACAAAAGAAAATGAGTGGAGTCCATCAAGGTGGGTTTCTACCACCTACACCCGCAAGCAGTACCACTCCTGGAAAAATAAAACAAAGGATAAGACATTTCATAATGAAAATCACATCTTAATGCCTGTTTGCTTCATTCTGAACTTCATTTAATTTCGACATCACGAGTGAAATAACACATTTTATGCCAACTTACACAAATCAGAAATCATTAATGTAAACATTTGAATACACACCTGTGACGCCAGACAGCCCATCACCACAGGCTTCCCATGGTACGTGCCATGATTCCAAGATGTTGATGTTCTGGAAAATTACAACACCATAAGATACCAAGCAGCCGTTCATGTTATCAATAACTACACAGGTGGCATAGACACAAATAAACACCTGCCAGCTCTTCTCAGCCCTTTACACTATTCACAATACCAACATGTTTATGGTTAGAGGTGCATGTTTTTGCTCAAGTAACACAATTTTACCAATGTTGACTACACTTTATCTACAATGGCAAGTGTCATTGGCAGATGATAATCACCCTCTGTCTCCCTGTGAGTGGCACCTCTGCTAACTAGCTAATTAATACACATGCCCTATCTTGACCGGTTACAGTACTTACATGTAAAGTGGCTAGCAACCAGGGTATTCCGGGTGGCCATACCGGCAGCGGTGCTCCGCCGCCTGGGGGCCGCCGGCTGACGGACCTCTGGCTCCCTCTCCTCCGTCAGCTCCCAAGAATCATCCCGGGCAACGCACATGTTGTGCAACACGCAGCACGCCAGGATGATCTTGGAAGCCTTTGTAGGAGAGTACAGGAGTTCACCCCCAGGCCGGGCCAAGCAGAGAAACCGGGACTTGAGAAGACCTATGGTCAACTCAATGATACTCCGGCTTCTCCGCAAGGCCCTGTTGTAATTCCTCTCTGCTGGGCCCTGGGGGTACCTGATTGGAGCCATCAGCCACGTCAGCTGCGGGTAACCAGCATCCCCTGAAAAATAAGAAAAATATACATTAGTTATTCATATCATGTGACTTTAGATGACTCCTCAAAATGGGAGACAATTAGGCATTTTACTAAACAACCTGCTCGTCTGTTTGCAAAAAATCATATGAAACATCTCAACTCTGTCTAACTGCCTAAATCACTAATACAAATGGGAAAAAGGACACACAAAGTGGTGGGTTTCTCTTGCAAGTTACAACTTGGCCCCTATTTTGTTCCTATTACATTAGCCTAGGTCTTACTTCTGGAATATATCTGCAACTAGAGTGAGGAAACCAATATTGACTCACTTATGCAAAGTACTTTGGGGATATGGCAATACCATTGGAATCATTTGTCGGTTTTCTTTGGGTGGCTAGAGGACACCATTTACACATTGGTTAACCACCTTCATTGGACTCAAAGACAACTTTGCAAATCTTTCTTTTGTGAGCTGCTAAGCTGCTGATCTGGTTGTGTGTGAACAGCCTGACAACTCCTAACACATCCATTTTAGGTAGGCTTTGCTTAAATCAGGGTGTACACCGATGTAGCTTATTCCTATGTCTATGTAATCTTACAGTTTATGTTGTTAAGACAAAATACTTTACCAATAAGCCACCCTTCGGGCATTTGTCCACTTTCAAACACCTCGTACAGAGTACTTGTTCTTAACATACTGGAATCATGGCACGACCCTGGGTGACCAGTGTTGACACTCATGATGCGCTGTTTGGCGTCACACACTAATTGGACGTTCACGGAGTGGTACTGCTTGCGGTTCCGGTATTCACTTTCGTGGCTCCTTGGGGGCCTAATGGCTATGTGGGTGCCATCGATTGCCCCTAGGATTTGCGGCATGTGTGCCCGCCGGTAGAAACCCAACTTGACTTCATTCCACTCATTTTCATTCTGTGGCCAGTGGATAAAATTGGGCACTATATCCACTATGGCATTAATGACCAACATGAACACCCTTGAAACTGTGGGCTGGCTAATGCCCATGATACTTCCCGAAGTGGCTTGGAAGCTGCCACGCCCTAAAATATACAAAGTGGCCAGCAATCTGGCCATGCCGGGCACCGCATGGCCGCGCTGTGTGTCCGGGTCAATTTTCTCTGCTATGAGCTGGTAGAGGTGTAGAATAGTTCCTCGCTCGAGCCGGAACTTCCTCCTGACATCAGAATCCCGCAGCTTGTCCAAATAGATCCTTGGAGCAAAAATGCGTGGCTGGCGAGGTAAGGGCACACGGACTGGAGGTGCTGCTGCTGGAGGTGCTGCTGCTGCTGCTGCTGCAGCTTCCCCACCTTCTGCTGCCTCCTGTGCCAGGGCCTCCTCAAACAAGGCACCAATAAATGCCAGCATTGCACCATCTAATGCGTCTGGGATATCGTCCTCCATTTTGAACGCGCAAATTCGCGAATGCGCAGATATATATAGAAACGGCCGCTAATTATCACACCTGTGAGCCAGCTATAAAAGGAGCACATGGCCAATATGGCTGCTGGATGTTATAGATCGATGTTTCTTATGTGCTAGCAAGACCCTGTGACCCACAACCTACATTATCTGGAGGTAAGACAATTGTATCTCTCTCTCCCAAAAAAAAGGAAGGAGACAATTTGTACTTATCTTGGGTGTGCTTAAGTTGTCTATGGTGAATCCCCTCCAACCCACAATAGCTTGGGAACCCCTCAAGTGTCTTTTAATCATTGGCAGTTGGCCCCATGTGCATGTGGTTTGGACATGTGTTTTCTCATGTTTGTTAAAGGTGTGCAGTCTAGATTTGGCATCTAAACCTGCCCCCTTACCTTCCCAGCTTCCAAAGACACCATTTTTGCTTTCCTGATAACTGTAATTTATTATGTGCACGTATGTAGGTCATGCGATTTCTCATGTATGTTTAATGTTTGCAGCCTCCTTTTGCCTATAAAGGATTACACCACCACCACCACCACCACTGTGTTTGTGCCATTAGGTAAGTGTTTGGAGGGCCTCGTGTGATTTGTACCCCTATGAGTTTTCTTATGTGTTTTTTTTTTCCATTTCTTTGCAGCCTCTTCTGCTCTTTGCCACCACCACCACCACCACCACCACCACCACTGTGTTTGTGCCATTAGGTAAGTGTTTGGAGGGCCTCGTGTGATTTGTACCCCTATGAGTTTTCTTATGTGTTTTTTTTTTCCATTTCTTTGCAGCCTCTTCTGCTCTTTGCCACCACCACCACCACCACCACCACCACCACCACCACCACTGTGTTTGTGCCATTAGGTAAGTGTTTGGAGGGCCTCGTGTGATTTGTACCCCTATGCGTTTTCTTATGTGTTTTTTTTTTCCATTTCTTTGCAGCCTCTTCTGCTCTTTGCCACCACCACCACCACCACCACCACCACCACCACTGTGTTTGTGCCATTAGGTAAGTGTTTGGAGGGCCTCGTGTGATTTGTACCCCTATGAGTTTTCTTATGTGTTTTTTTTTTTCCATTTCTTTGCAGCCTCTTCTGCTCTTTGCCACCACCACCACCACCACCACCACCACCACCACCACTGTGTTTGTGCCATTAGGTAAGTGTTTGGAGGGCCTCGTGTGATTTGTACCCCTATGCGTTTTCTTATGTGTTTTTTTTTTCCATTTCTTTGCAGCCTCTTCTGCTCTTTGCCACCACCACCACCACCACCACCACCACCACTGTGTTTGTGCCATTAGGTAAGTGTTTGGAGGGCCTCGTGTGATTTGTACCCCTATGAGTTTTCTTATGTGTTTTTTTTTTCCATTTCTTTGCAGCCTCTTCTGCTCTTTGCCACCACCACCACCACCACCACCACCACCACCACTGTGTTTGTGCCATTAGGTAAGTGTTTGGAGGGCCTCGTGTGATTTGTACCCCTATGCGTTTTCTTATGTGTTTTTTTTTTCCATTTCTTTGCAGCCTCTTCTGCTCTTTGCCACCACCACCACCACCACCACCACTGTGTTTGTGCCATTAGGTAAGTGTTTGGAGGGCCTCGTGTGATTTGTACCCCTATGAGTTTTCTTATGTGTTTTTTTTTTCCATTTCTTTGCAGCCTCTTCTGCTCTTTGCCACCACCACCACCACCACCACCACCACCACTGTGTTTGTGCCATTAGGTAAGTGTTTGGAGGGCCTCGTGTGATTTGTACCCCTATGAGTTTTCTTATGTGTTTTTTTTTTCCATTTCTTTGCAGCCTCTTCTGCTCTTTGCCACCACCACCACCACCACCACCACCACCACCACCACTGTGTTTGTGCCATTAGGTAAGTGTTTGGAGGGCCTCGTGTGATTTGTACCCCTATGCGTTTTCTTATGTGTTTTTTTTTTCCATTTCTTTGCAGCCTCTTCTGCTCTTTGCCACCACCACCACCACCACCACCACCACCACTGTGTTTGTGCCATTAGGTAAGTGTTTGGAGGGCCTCGTGTGATTTGTACCCCTATGAGTTTTCTTATGTGTTTTTTTTTTCCATTTCTTTGCAGCCTCTTCTGCTCTTTGCCACCACCACCACCACCACCACCACCACCACCACTGTGTTTGTGCCATTAGGTAAGTGTTTGGAGGGCCTCGTGTGATTTGTACCCCTATGAGTTTTCTTATGTGTTTTTTTTTTCCATTTCTTTGCAGCCTCTTCTGCTCTTTGCCACCACCACCACCACCACCACCACCACCACCACTGTGTTTGTGCCATTAGGTAAGTGTTTGGAGGGCCTCGTGTGATTTGTACCCCTATGCGTTTTCTTATGTGTTTTTTTTTTCCATTTCTTTGCAGCCTCTTCTGCTCTTTGCCACCACCACCACCACCACCACCACCACCACCACTGTGTTTGTGCCATTAGGTAAGTGTTTGGAGGGCCTCGTGTGATTTGTACCCCTATGCGTTTTCTTATGTGTTTTTTTTTTCCATTTCTTTGCAGCCTCTTCTGCTCTTTGCCACCACCACCACCACCACTGTGTTTGTGCCATTAGGTAAGTGTTTGGAGGGCCTCGTGTGATTTGTACCCCTATGCGTTTTCTTATGTGTTTTTTTTTTACATTTCTTTGCAACCTCTTCTGCTTTTTTTGCCACCACCACCACCACCACCGTGTTTGTGCCATTAGGTAAGTGTTTGGAGGGCCTCGTGTGATTTGTACCCATATGCGTTTTCTTATGTGTTTTTTTTTTTCCTTTTCTTTGCAGCCTCTTCTGCTCTTTGCCCACTACTACCACCACCACCACGACCAAGTCTGTTTGTGCCATTAGGTAAGTGTGTTCTGTAACTGTTCACTAATTATACTGTATATGAAGAGCAATCTGCAAATCCTGTTTTTTCTGTTTTCTCTTTTGTCATTTCAGATTTAGGAGTTTGGGGCTCTTTGCTGCTGCTGGACAGCCAGATTCTCTGCCCACCTCGTGCTCCCATGGCCCCACCCACTGGAAGGATGAGAAGGGGCAGGGTGGCCAGGGGGGCCAGGGGGGCCAGGGGGGCCAGGGGGGGCAGGGGGGGCAGGGGGGGCAGGGGGGGCAGGGTGGGCAGATCGTCTGGCTCTGGTGTGAGGGAGGCTCCAGCTGTATCCATGAGGGAGTCCACCATCCCCATCCCGGAGGAGGAAGCCGGGGGACGTGTTAACACACCAAGTGGACAAGCTGGCTCTTCTGACAGTAGTCCTGGAGCGGGTCCGTCCACCAGAGTCAGCTTGTCCACATTACCCCGGCTTCCCCGTTTCACCCACAATCAGTGCTGTGCCCTGGTCCACGCCTATATGGCCAGATATCAGGCGATACATGGGACCAGGGCCGCGTCTTACTCAGTAACAGAGAAGAACAGATTGTGGGATGAAATCCGGGATGCTGTAAATGCACTGGGTGAAGCACCTCGCCACCGTGACAGTGTGCGGAAGAAGGTCAACGACATCTGTGGGTCCGTTCGGAAGAAGCTAATTGCATGGGCTGCGGAGGGTCTTTATGACCGTCAAGGTCGGCTGGATGAACGTGCACGAAGTTCTCTCTGGGATTATCAATTACCTTTCTTGAACATCATAGGACCCGATACCATCTTTCCCAGAGAGGACTTAGATTGGGATGCTTTGCACCGAGGTAGGATATTATCTTGGATGTCAATTGTGTGAGTTGTTTGGAAAAGATTAACTACTATCCTATGTGTGACATTAAGAGAATGTGATACTTGCCCTTCCAATTGTCCTTTTTTTGTTTTCCCCAACCTGCAATTTGTTCATCTGTAGCACGGATCTCAGCCCCTCCACAGCCCATGCAGCTTGGCGAACCAGACGGACTCACAGGTGTTGACATCAGTGCTGACCCTCCTCCTGGTAGGTCCAATATCATACTGTGCCAAACAATGTAGATGTTTTTTTTTTTCCAAGATAGCTCATATTGCTATGTCCTTTACAGAAGATCCGCAGCAGGGAACACACCCAGTGCAGCTAGGCCTGGAGGAAGGTGTTGGTATGTCTAGTCAAATAATGTTTTTTTGAATCTTATTAACCCCATTAACACACATGTTTTTTCTTAGGAAAGAGTGTTGCCTTTTAGATGTTTACCCTGCAAAACACAGTTGACAGCATTAATGGGTGCCGTCATTAGTAGGCAGACCAAGCCTTCTTAACCTTTGGGAGGGTTTAGCAAGTGTCCTATGAGCCCAGGAAAGCACTTTTGAATGTTTGGCCTCAATGCTTCATTCATGAAGCTAGGAGGGCAATCTGGCCATAATCATTACTGACTAAGGTTATGTACTAAACATGTTTTTTTTTTTGTTTTTAAAAGAACATCAGGCCCCTCTTGACGTTGCAGCTGGAGTTGGAACAGGAGCTGGCGACGATTCTGCATCCAGTGCTGTGGTATGTGATATAAGGGAACAAGGTGCACATGTAACATTTCAATGGTAGCATTGATTTTGGACTAGATGTGGCTTACATTGTGTGTGTTAAATTAGTGCTATGACATTCTGACGATGCACCAGCACAACAAGAGTTCTATCTTGAACATCAGGGAATTATGTTATAATTTGGTGTGCCACTAATGTTCCAAAAACATCCAGGATCTTTAAAGTCCGGCCCGTCTTTGATTTTCCAGGTCAAAATTCATGGGTATCGTTTGGTTGGGTTGTCCTGTAGCCGATTGATGGCAAGATTTTAGACAACATACGTAGATGTATAAAGTCATTGGTGTAGTAACAGATTTACCAAAAGCATAAACAACCTACCACACCAGGGTTAATTGGGAACACCTTCATGTTGAATCTTTTTTGCCTTTGTCATATTAGTCACACCAATATAATATGTACCCATTATCAGAAGTGTTGCTAGCTTGGATAATCTTACAATGAACAAGTACTCATTAGAAGCACATCAAACTTTTCAACGTTCTGCTTGGGGTGTTAAGTTGTCAAACTAATCTGAAATATTTAGTCATGATGTTTGATAATGATTTGGTCTATTTCTTCTGCTTTCAGGTAGCCTTAGATGCAGAGGGATTGTCACCTACCCAACTTCGTCCATCTATGCTGGATGTAGCCGAGAGGCTGCTTGATGAGTATCAGGTCCAAAATGAGTTAAGGAGGCGTACTCAGCAATCTACTGAGGCAGTACGTCTGCTCGGGCTCATACAGGAATCTGTAGCAACAATGGTACAGGTTCACCAGGATATGTTACAGGTTCAACAGGATATGCGTAACAGCTTGGTAAGTTTAGCAGACCAGCATCAACGGGATCGGCAAAGTGTTGACACTCAGGTGCTGGCCACACGCCAATGCCTGTTTGGATCTGAAGATGCCCCATTGGCAGAGCCCTCCCAAACATCTCACTCACCTGCCACTGCAGGTTGTGGTAGTGGGAGGGTAATGCCAGTGTTGGCCACTTGTCAGGCAGCTGGGGATGGGACAATTCCTCCTGTAGCCACTCCTAGCACTTCACACTCCGTTCGGACTCCCACACCCCTCAATGAGCAATCCTCCTGCACAACCTCAATGCGCACTGGTTCCACAGTACCCCTTCCACCTGACTACATTCCCTCCACACCTTTATCACTTCACTCCTCCCCAGGCCGTTCTTCTTTTTTGTCACCAATGCGACATGCCGTTTGCCCCCGCACCGTGGACCACAACAAACAATCAACCACCACTCCCCACACATCTTCACAACCCTTGCACCACCAGCAGCATCAAATAGCCTTGGAGCAGCAACGATCCCATCTCATGGTAATGGCACACGTTGCCCAAATGCTTAGGCTGACCCCAGAGCAGATGACACTATTGGCCGAACATCTTCTGTCTGGGACATTTCCAACGTTCAACACCCTGCATCATCAGCAGCCTCAGACAGAAGATATGATCCTAATGGGCCACTTGAGCACAACTCTACAGTTAACCCCAGACCAGATGGAACTCTTGGCACACCATTTGATGGCAGGAAACTTAACAGTGCTCACCACACTGCTTCAGGCACGACCACCAACTTGATTTTTTGTTTTTTTGTTTAATTTGGTTTAGTTTTGTTAATGATTTACATTGGCCAATTTTTTGGGCCATTTTTTTTTTTAATTTGAGGGTGGCACAATATGATTTATTATAGTGCTTCTTTTGGGGATGAAATAAAATTTTATGCTAAATGATTAGTTTGTGTTTGCTCTTTGGTTTTTTAGGAGTGTTGGTGGCCAAGTAATGGCCCTGGTTAATGTAGGCATTTATACACACGTGCTTCTCTATCTCCAAACATATGATTTCATGTAAATTTAGATAACTCAATGTTCACATAACGACCCAAGAAAAGGTCTCCCTTCAAATGTAGCTTCAAAACAAGTCTCAAGGCTAACATAAACCAAAGCCAACATACTAACAATTACAGACCACACCACTCAAGTAAACAAATACAACACAAAAGACATTCGATGTGTACACCAAAAAGAAAACTTGGGTAATAAAATAAATGTTTTAATAACACATGTGGGTGTCTACCAACTGTAGCGTACAAAAAATATATTACAATATATAATAGAATGAACTAAATTGCCAATGTAACATTTGTGTTGCAAAGAGCAACATACTTAAATTTAATTTAGATAAACATTTTAAACATTTTTTATGTTTTGACATCATTTTTTGGAAGGTTTTCACAAAAACAATTCTTTTTTGTAAACATTTGTGGTTTTTTCCGTTGCCATAAAAACAACAAGGCTTATTTGTAAACATTTGTGGTTTTGTCGGTTGCCATAAAAACAACAAGGCTTTTTTGTAAACATTTGTGGTTTTGTCGGTTGCCATAAAAACAACAAGGCTTTTTTGTAAACATTTGTGGTTTTGTCGGTTGCCATAAAAACAACAAGGCTTTTTTGTAAACATTTGTGGTTTTGTCGGTTGCCATAAAAACAACAAGGCTTTTTTGTAAACATTTGTGGTTTTGTCGGTTGCCATAAAAACAACAAGGCTTTTTTGTAAACATTTGTGGTTTTGTCGGTTGCCATAAAAACAACAAGGCTTTTTTGTAAACATTTTTGGTTTAGTTTGTTACCAAAAACAACAAGGCTTTTTTGTAAACATTTTTGGTTTAGTTTGTTACCAAAAACAACAAGGCTTTTTTGTAAACATTTTTGTTTTTTTCCGTTGCCAAAAACAACAAGGCTTTTTTGTAAACATTTTTGGTTTAGTTTGTTACCAAAAACAACAAGGCTTTTTTGTAAACATTTTTGGTTTTTTCCGTTGCCAAAAACAACAAGGCTTTTTTGTAAACATTTTTGGTTTAGTTTGTTACCAAAAACAACAAGGCTTTTTTGTAAACATTTTTGGTTTAGTTTGTTACCAAAAACAACAAGGCTTTTTTGTAAACATTTTTGGTTTAGTTTGTTACCAAAAACAACAAGGCTTTTTTGTAAACATTTTTGGTTTAGTTTGTTACCAAAAACAACAAGGCTTTTTTGTAAACATTTTTGGTTTAGTTTGTTACCAAAAACAACAAGGCTTTTTTGTAAACATTTTTGGTTTAGTTTGTTACCAAAAACAACAAGGCTTTTTTGTAAACATTTTTGGTTTAGTTTGTTACCAAAAACAACAAGGCTTTTTTGTATACATTTTTGGTTTAGTTTGTTACCAAAAACAACAAGGCTTTTTTGTATACATTTTTGGTTTTTTCCGTTGCCAAAAACAACAAGGCTTTTTTGTAAACATTTTTTTTTTGGTTTGCCAAAAACAAGGCTTTTTTTGTTTTTTTTTGTTTTTTTGGTTCCCAAAAAAAGGGTTTTTTTTAAATTTTTATATTTTTTTTGTTTGCCAAAAACAAAGCTTTTTTTGTTTTTTTTTGTTTTTTTGGGTCCCAAAAAAAGGGTTTTTTTTAAATTTTTATATTTTTTTTGGTTGCCAAAAACAAGGCTTTTTTTGTTTTTTTTTGTTTTTTTGGGTCCCAAAAAAAGGGTTTTTTTTAAATTTTTATATTTTTTTTGGTTGCCAAAAACAAGGCTTTTTTTGTTTTTTTTTGTTTTTTTGGGTCCCAAAAAAAGGGTTTTTTTTTAATTTTTATATTTTTTTTGGTTGCCAAAAACAAGGCTTTTTTTGTTTTTTTTTGTTTTTTTGGGTCCCAAAAAAAGGGGTTTTTTTAAATTTTTATATTTTTTTTGGTTGCCAAAAACAAGGCTTTTTTTGTTTTTTTTGTTTTTTTGGGTCCCAAAAAAAAGGGTTTTTTTTTAAACTTTTTTTGATTTTTTAGTTAGATTTTTGTTTATAATGGGCAACAATTACAAATGTGACATTTCTTTGTGTTGCAACGTGCAACATAAGTAAACAAACAACCAAAAAAAAATACTAGGATCTTTTTAAAGGTGTGACATTCCTAACGAATGGCTCCTTAGGGTCTGGATCCACGCCACAAAGGTGTTCCAAATAGAGAATTCGGTCTCCGCACCACCTCATATAATCCAGGAGGACCTCGTAGGTGAGGTGGGTGTGCCCTGGGTAGAAAAAAACATGACAATTAGTTTTAGGCAAAATGATCCAAACAAGGATTGTAATTAATGTGCCTCAACAAATATGCTTAGGAGTCTATTGGTTGGCTTTTATCAACACTCTGAAGCAAATATGCTAAATTGCTGTTGTAAACCTTAAACTCAAACTTTCACAGCAAATTGTTCAAAAGGTTACATAAGATGGCTTGGAATGTTAGTAGCAGTTCCACCAAAGCTAAGTAAAATGCTTTTCTGCATGTAAACACAAGCAATCATTTTGAAGAATGTAAGGTGTTTTGGGTTCAATTGGTCAACACGATACATGTGCACACATTTATCTCTATCACCATTGGAATCTGTGGAGCGTTCTCTCTCCCTCTTACTGTCTATAGATTGAACCTGACACATAGTAGAGACTCACCCTTAGGAATTTTGAGGGCCAGTTCTGGACGGAGCAGATGTGTCTGCTCCCCTGATCTCCTTTCCGCCATCCCAGCTGTGTTAAGAGAGAAGAAAAAGTTTATCAACAAATGGACTCACGCTAACTGTAGGTTACGCAGTCATGAAAACGCTCTAACACCCACTCATTACCCCTCCACATTTCCCTGAAAGTTTTATTTAGACATTGATATGGTGGTGATGCAGATTTGTACAGTGCAAGCGTCATTCTTCTGGGTGAAGCTTGTAGCGTTAAGGATACGTACTCCCTGCTTTTGTGCTGATTGTGTTTTTCTGATGTTTTTGGTGCCTCAGCCCTGCCTGTTCTAAGTGTTGGAAACATATCATTTTGGGAGGGCTGCGGAAAACTAATCAGGTTAGACTTACACTCTCTAGGTTTTTGGGGACAAGAGAAATAACAATCCTCCTTTTTACATGGCCCCTGTACACACCTCTAGGCACCTCCCTCCTGTTGTTTGACCCCACAGCAGGCAGCTTGCTATGAAGGCACATGAGATGAAGCCAAGCACCCTGTGCCTGTTCAGGCACTAGGCTGTGAGCCAGCCTTGCCCCCCTCCCTTCCAATGGTCTCAATGATTAGGAGTGACAGCATCAGGAGGCAATATTGGCATGCTGTCACCTCAGTTAAGGAGGAGGGGGAGTCTGTTCCAGACAAGTATTAGTGCAAAAATTTGGACCGTAAAAAATGGTCCCAGTAAGTCTTAGGGGGAATATGCACACCTATCACTTGGAATACTAATGCATAGAATGCATTCACATAAAGAACCCGCTGCCTTTAGAACAACTTGAAGCCTGAGCGGGGACATACACAGTTAGCATTTCTCCACTTACTAAGTAGACACATTACTGGAAAAGCACACAACTTACCATCATCAGGTTTTTTTGGGGCCCCTGAAGTGGATGGCGTGGCTGGCTCTGGAGAAACTGCACAAAAAGAACACAAATTGTGAACTGGAATGTGGTACATTACCGAGGAAGAGTATTTATGAAAGATTGACAAACACACATTTTCAGTGTTGACTAAATCAGGACATGATTAAATTACAATGTCCCCTAAAAATTTACAAGTACAAAGCACACCATTTCCAATGTAGAGAAACTAACACCAATTTAGAATAGGGTGGCTTGAGATAACTTACAAAAGATAACATGTCCTGTAAAGCTCCCCAAAACCACCTTTCAAACATGAAGGTTAAGCAAGAGTGTTTCATGACCAACCTTCCTGTCACATATAGCAAAACTACACTTGCTTTGACTCCAACTTAGATTATCCTAGATACACATCATCCTAGCACACACAATTCATGTGAGAATCTAATTTTAGGTACTTACAGACTAGTTCAGGGGAGCCTGGAGTGGGGGAGGATGGGGGAGACCCTACATGGGGGGATGGTGTCCCTTCATGGGGGGATGGCGTTGTATCTCCTAGAAACACAAAGACACAAATACAATCCTTGAACAAAAGCTATTTGATAAAGGCACACAGAAAGTAGTCTGGAAACATTGAAGGTAGTAGTTACAGTGGACTGGGTAAGCAGTGGCCCCTCTTCCCCAGTCCTCCACAACAAACATCCTCAATGTCAGCTGCTACAAAACCCCAATGTCAAAATATATATATTACAGCCCTTATATTTACCAGGACACATTGAACACACAAACACATGTAGAATACTTACTTCCCCTTTGAGGAGAGCCCAGGTCCTCATCCGAGTCGGACCAATTGGCCTCTTCTTGGCCAACAGTTTGTTCCTGGCCCGGATCCAGGCGACTTGGCCCTGCTCTCTTGCTGAAGTTACATCAACCACAAAAGAAAACAAAACAAACAATCATTCCTCCAAGTTCGACCTAATACACAACACACCAGCACATCCACATTACTTACAGGGGGCCTGAGAAGGCTGAGCCTCCACATCCTGATCACTGGTTTCTAAAATAAAAGAAAAACATTATATATTATTTATGGACACAAATAGGCAGTAACCTCTCATCATGCTAGCACCATACTCAATGCCCCTACAATTCAGAACATAGAAGTGCACTTACACCAATGAGATGCATTGACCATGTTTTAAAACAGGAGGGCACCATGCAAATTAAGCGGGCGCCTAAGGCCTCGCACCTACAGGGGCCTTGCGGCCAGTGGCGGAGCACCAACATTTCGAAGGGCGCAGTCAGGGAAATCTCCCAAGTAAAAGATTGCTTTCAATCCTCGGATCAAAAAGTTGCAGCAGTGTGCTGCAGTCCCTTCACTGCGTCTGCCAGGTGTCTGTTGTCCGCTGACACTTACTCCTCCTTCTCTGCCTGGGGATTGGCCGTCTGATCATGTTATCCTAAGATGTGGAGGAATCGGTAGGTGTGTACCTGCACCAGTAGGAAGTGACTGGCCGGTCAACTCACTCTGCTATCATCAGTTGTTGCTCTGGGAGGAGAGCTCCGCCCTGGACCCGGAACATACAGGTAACCAGGCCCAGACTTGATATTTTGCAGGCTGGTCATAGATTTGTTGTGTCCACTATGCAAAGTGGTTGAGTAGCCCCAGGGAAGTTGGAAGAGTCTGAAAATGGTTGGTGGAGGAGGAGGAGAAGAAGGCCCTGGGTGGCTGGGGGACAAGGAGAGGGCCCCTGGGGGTTTTCTAGAGGAGGAAAGATCCACAATGACGCCAGAGTCAATTGCCAAGGAAGAGAGTGGAGCTGAGCAAGTCCTGCCTATCTGACATGAAAGCCAAACATGGTGTAGATGGAGCCCTTTGCCCTACACAATGACAGCACCAGAGGTGGAAGGTGAGTGGTAGCGGGTCTTTGACATTATAGAGCATATGGACTCTGTCCATTATTGGTAGTTTTGTTTGGAGTTGTCCTTTAGATGTTTAACTGTGTTGTTTTTGACCCGAGCTGTGAGGGACTGAGGTATGACAGCCCACTATGCTGAGACTTATAGTGCCCTAGAATGTTGAGGACTGAGGAATCCTTAGTCCCTAACAGAGGGCACTACAAGTCTTAGCATAGCAGGCAGTATTTCCTCATTCCCCTACAGAGAGGATTACAAGTCCAAGCAGGTAGCCTTCTGCAGTGGGACTTGTTGTGCCCTTGACTGTGGTGGACTGAGGAAGGGAAGTGTAAGAGGGTCTCTGTAAGCTCAGATGTATGGGGGAGCTTTGGGGAACACAGAGTTCCCTTTTACACCAGGGTCCCCAGCTTCCCCCATCAAATAATGGTTCCCAAACTCTCCTTATATCAGAGTCTTCACACTTCCCTCTTACAGTGTAGTAAGTCTGGAGACTCCGATGTAAAGGGGGCTCTGTAAAATGTGATTAGAGATTAGAAATTTCTAACATTTTTATTTTCTACTTACGATCCACAATTTTCAGCTGCTCAAATGGCTCGCTGCCTCTGATTGCGTATTGGAGTGTGGCCGTCCTCCTCCTCCCCTTCTTCACCAAAAGCACAAGAGGGTGCCGTCCGTCCGCTTTGGCTAGAAGCAGAAGAAAAAAAAAAAACATAAAAAATACGAATGTACATAGTAGTATTAAAGGTTGTGAAGAGACACTTGATGGAGGTAGGAAAGGTAGGAGCGAGAGGGAGGGGGGGGGGGGGGTGTTGGTATTAGTGTTGTTGCATAGCTAAACACATGTCCACCTACCCAAAAAATTGTAACCTATCTGGTCACATGTAATGTATATTTTTACTTACCGGAGATTTGCTCCACAGCCTTTAGCAGGAGCTTGGGTGAGCGCCTTTTGGCATCACTCCAGGCCCGCTGCAGATCCACTATCTCAGGCAGAAACTGAAATCTCCGCTGCAGCCTCATCCGGAGACGACACATCATCTTGTGCTTTTGGTGAAGATGCGTATATACATTATCATACCCCCAGAGGAGGAGGAGCTGTGGAAAGAGCAGTGTATGTTTGAGTCCAAGTATGTCCAAAATAGTACAGTCTTAAAATAACATGCTAGGTCGTCTTTGAGATATTGTAGAACAAAGAATTCCATTTCTGGTGATACATATACATCGATGTCCAAATCTACCTCCATGACATAGGTTGCCCCACACTGGTGATTTCCTCTACATGATATAGCCATTTTCTCAATTGGCCTTTCATGACACACCCAGGGCCGCCATCAGGGGGGGACAGGCAGTCACTGTATTTACAACCTTATTGCTGTCCATTTAGCAGGGTGCAAGTAACTTTACACAC